>NW_026889758.1:2227500-2915000 GCF_033153115.1 Saccostrea echinata | reverse complement strand
ATAGACTATAATATCATATCACATGCGAATATTTAATCCGGACTACTTTTCTTGGCATTTCAAGAAAAGAGTTTTGTATTTAGGTCTCTTAGTTTTATTTATGTTGTATGATTTGTATTTAAGTACTTGTGATTTCATATCACAAAGAATACACTTGGTTTTGCGTGTAGGATTAAATATTATAGTGTTTGGATTATTAGATTTAAAATAACTTTATTGAATCTGTTTAAGTGTTTTCGTTCTTTCCAATGCGCAAAGGAAACAATTTTTACGTATAGAATCAAAAAAAGTTTTGAAGAAAATTGGCAGTGCTCCTTACAGTAAAGATTTAGTACCAACGGTAACTTAAAGACTGGCATATATATATATATATATATATATATATATATATATATATATATATATATATATATATATATATATATATATATATATATATATATATAACCCCTTCATTGGCAGTGCTCCTTACAGTGAATATTTACTACCTACGGTAATTTAAAGACTGACATATACCTGTCATTACAGTGAATATTTAGTACCTGGAGAGTATCCCAAATATATACCTGTTATTAATTGGTGAATGCCTGCTAATCAAAACTACTTTCAACACTGTACAATTTTAATCGTCAGATATCATTTAAATCTTATTTAGGTCCCTATATTTTTTTTCTCGTCCTCTAATCCAATTTATTCTATGATTTTTATTTTAAACGCTGTTCCGCCTATATTTGAACTTCATTTTTGCCTTTGAAACTGTCACACTTTCAAGAAACATATAAATAGACCTATAGCATTTTACCGTGTAAATCTCTTAAAGGAAGAGCTCATCATCTCTGCCTTAATCAGTTTGCAATCCACTTCTTCATAAAACACCACACTGATTCTGATTATATGAAATCTGATCACATTTTCTTTGTTCAAATTGTACTGTTATTGTAAAACATCGAATGGAAAAGTTATTCGATATTTTTTCCCATAGAAATTATGACGTGCATTTACTAAGTCTTTAGAAAAATTAAAAAAAATAAAAATAAAAGATAATAACTGTTACTTCAAAGAGTAAGTGAAACACGTTTTATTAATTTTCAATGGTGAAATACTGTGATTTAGGCCTATTTATGAAATGAAAGTGATATTCTTTCACAGTGTGAAAGGATATCAAAATGATATTCTGTCACAGTGTGAAAGGATATCAAAGTAAGTAAAATGATTTCTGGCCTGCCATATGATAGAAATAGTAACTAAACCATCTTGATAGAGACTAAAACTGTACATTTCCTCCCAAATATATTGCTAAAATCCATGTTACAACGTTTTCAATCTCACAATATTTCTAAGCTATGACGTCTCAACCGCTCAACTATGACGTCACAGCCTATAGCACTGATTATGTGTTAAGAAAAGACAGAGGCACAGAGAAATCAAGGAAAATGTAATAATCAGAAAGTTCAATGTTTTGCAGTTGGATATGCAATTTATTTCACTCGGGAGACAGAATTTTTTTTTATATTTTCACTCGTGCTTCGCACTCGTGAAAATATAAAAAATCCTGTCCCACTCGTGAAATAAATTACATATCCAACAATAAAACATTGAATATCCTCTATTTACACGTTACACGTTATACAACGATGTAACACAAAAAGTTCAGAAGAGCTTATAAGTATAAAGATATTTTCCCTGCTTTAGAAAACAACCTGTTGACTGTATTTGCATCATTTTCAATCGTAATAAAAATAAAAAAATTAACAAATTAAAAGCACAAAACAATAATTCAATACAATACACAGGCACTTGATTCGGTAATAATTTTTTTCATCAATAGTATAATAATAAATTTTAGAAACAGATTTTTAGCCAATCAAAATCTCTGCCGGGGATTAGCACATACCATTTCATTTCAATTCCTCTGAAAGTGTATATGAGTGCGATTCTGGGGAGGGGTACTCCATGTAATTCGGAGCTGGATACCTTGTTTTATTATTAAACTATGGGTTACAAAATTTATCACCGAAACAAGTGCCTGTGCTACAATACTAGAATTTTAATTTGAAAAAGAAAAAAAAACGCTGAACTTCTCAGACATTATCTCAGGTTATTCTGCATACTTTAAATCAATCATTTTTATAGAGTAGAAAAATACACGAAAACTTCCATTTTTGTATTCAAAACAGTGACAACATTTAAACCTATAGCACCTTATTTTGTTATGTAAATCCAAATTGTGGAAATGCATTCTGTAATAAGTTGTATCTTTTATTCATGATACAGCATATCTACCTAGCAAGGATTTGTATAGCTTCAATATGGAATGTGGACGCGTAAATGCACCGTTTTTGAACCGCGCCGTTAATTTCAGACATTGTCTCTGCAGCAATGTCCTTTGTATTCAACTAATAACATATCCTACAAATTAAACAAAAATAAGTAATTACTATAGGCTAGAAATTTGGAAAAAGTACGTTCTGTTTTGTTTCCATGCTGAGAATAATTTAAAAACATACAGAGCTAGCATCAATATCCTCATCATCTGACATATGTAAAAATTTCCATGAATACTTTATGAAACGTTTAAAACCCTAGCTTTGCAGTAGCCCTAGCCATGCAAACACAACGCATTGGGGATAAGAGGTTCATTAACATTAAGTTATGGTATCGGTTGTGAAACCAATATGATTGTCTAATTTTAAAGAAGGCCCGTAGAAGGGGGGGGCACCCCCATTTTCTGTGTATAGTATTTTGCTATAGTAAATGTTCCTTTAAATGGTGGTTGCCCCCCTCCCACTTTTTGTCACTGTAAGGTAGAGCACTAGCAAATTCAAGGATTTGCACGGTTATGTATTTATTTATTTATTTTTTTGCTTGTCAGATTTTTTTGGGAAGTTGCCACCGATCCCCCCCCCCCCACTTTTTGTTCAGTTTAATTTTTTGGCTTGTTAGATTTTTTTGGATCCCCCCCCCCCCACTTTAGAAACCGTTACTACGGGTCTGTAAAGGACTGCTGTTATAAGTTGCAGATAAATATCGACTACTGATATATTACAGCTAGGTATGACTACTGATATGTTACATATAGATATCAACTACTGATATGTTATATATAGATATCGGCTACTGATAAGATGCAGCTAGATATCGTCTACTGATACTAGTATGTTACATAAAGATATCGACTACTGATATGTTACAGCTAGATATCGAATATTGATATGTTACATATAGATATCACTACTGATATGTTACATAAAGATATCTACTGCTGATATGTTACAGCTAGATATCGACTACTGATATGTTCAAATAGATATCACTACTGATATGATGCAGCTAGATATCGACAACTGATATGTTACACCTAGATATCGTCTTCTGATATGTTACATATAGATATCGACTACTGATATGTTACAGCTAGACATCGACTACTAATGTTTTACAGCTGTAGATATCGACTACATGCACTGATATATTACAGCAAGATAACGTTTTCTGATATATACTGTACCATTATCTTGAAATAAAGATTACATATTGATCATGAAATGTTAAAAATCATGTATCTAAATATTCGATGTTTTTCATCTGTGGACATAAACTGAAAGAAGAATTGTAAAATGATGAATACCATTAAAGAGACAAAGTGATGTGGAAATAGACATTTAAATCAATGGAGATGAACTACAAAAGCTGAATGTGACAAAATAACTCATGTTTTTTTAGTCAGCTTGCTATAGCTAGAGACTATGTCAGTGAGTCATCAAATCCGAAATTTTTTTTCAAAGATCGACCCAGCAAACGATAGCCTGACTGACATTATTTACATTATTCTTCTAACTTGTTTTAGAAATGTGAATCGCCAAAAATTGGAAAAATCATTAAACCCGATTGAACGCGCAGATGATTCCTCTAATAATCTAATCTTTTAAGTTCTCTAACTGTAAGTCCTTATACCTCTTCTATTCTATAAGTCCCCTCCTCTGTCTTTCCTGTTTTTACTCAAACCTCTCCTCATTTACCTCTCTGATTGCTATTCCAGTCCTATATTCAACCCTTCCATCCATTCTGTCATATTCCAGTCCTATATTCTACCCTTCCATCCATTCTGTCATATTCCAGTCCTATATTCTACCCTCCCATCCAATCTGTCATATTCAAGTCCTATATTCTACTCTCACATCCATTCTGTCATATTCCAGTCCTATACTCTACCCTCCCATCCAATCTGTCATATTCCAATCCATTATTCTACCCTTCCATCCATTCTGTCATATTCCAGTCCTATATTCTACCCTCCCATCCAATCTGTCATATTCCAGTCCTATATTCTACTCTCCCATCCATTCTGTCATATTCCAGTTCTATATTCTTACCGTCCATCCATTCTGTCATATTCCAGTCCTATATTCTACCATCTCATCCATTCTGTCATATTCCAATCCTATATTCTATACCCTCAAATCCATTCTGTCATATTCCAGTTCTATATTCTACCCTCCCATCCATTGTCATATTCCAGTCCTTTATTCTACACTCCCACCCAGTCTGTCATATTCTAGTTCTATATTCTACCCTCCCATCCATTCTGTCACATTCCAGTCCCATATTCTACCCGTCCACCCATTCTGTCATATCCCAGTCCTATATTCTATCCTCTCATCCATTCTGTCATATTCCAGTCCTATATTCAACCCTTCCATCCATTCTGTCATATTCCAGTCCTATATTCTACCATCTCATCCATTCTGACATATTCCAGTCCTTTATTCTACTCTCCCATCCATTCTGTCATATTCCAGTCCAATATTCTACCATCCCATCCATTCTGTCATATTCCAGTCGTACATTCTACCCTTCCATCTATTCTGTTATACTTCAGTAATTCACCTAACTGTTCCAGCAGTTTCCTCTATGTTAGTCTGTTATTTCAATCTTTCTTTGTTATTCCTGTCCTTCCCTTCCACCGATTCCTCTCTGTTATTCCAGTCCTACATTCTACCCTCCAACCATTTTCCTATCTGTTATTCGAGTCCTTAATTAACTCAACTGTTCCAGCAATTTCCTCTCTATAAGTATGTTATTTTAATCCTTCCCTTCACCCGTCCCTCCCACCGATTCCTCTGTTATTCCAGTCCTAGATTCTACCCTCCAATCAGTTTCCTATCTGTCATTAGTATAATTTAATCAACCCTTCCATCTGTTTTCTCTCCGTTATCCAGGTCCTAACGTCTACCTTTCCACCTGTTGTCAATTATTACGGCATCCTACATTCCACATTTCCATCAGTTTAGCCCTTTTCTCTACCCCCCTATCAGTTACCTCTGTTATCCCAGTCTTTCACTCTACCCTCATCCAGTTTCTTCTCTTATTCCTGTCTAAGACAGTACCCTCCCATCAGTTTCCTGTCTTTTATTCCAGCCCTTCTCCCTACCTTCCGATCTGTTCTCTATTTTTTACGATCTCTTACGCTATCCTCCCATCAATTTCCCCCTGACTGTTATTCGGTCCTATACTTGTCGATTCCATACGAAATCAGTAATCCAAAGATAACAGGCCCCTCTATTTTGCATTATCTGGGCGTAAATTAAAGTTGAGTGATTAACAACAAGTTAATTAAGCTGAAATATGATAATCAGACACAGGTAATCCCACATTTTTTTTAATGAATTGAGATAAACAGAGGCATTAGCATGATTGACAAACTCATACCACCAACAGTGGATTTCTGCTGGTATTGGAGTTCTAATATAAGATAAGGGTTGTCCTGCTTTGACAACAGAAAGCAATATCTTGTTTTACATGATAATAGGAACATGTGTCAATATTATTTTGATAATTTGCTCTGTTTATTATTGTTTATTAATTGTAGATTACCAGATTGCGTATGAACTTTCAGACCGACCAGAGATAGCGCCTGTAAACCAAATTAGGGTGTATTTTTTCTCTTTCTGAATGTTCGCATTATTTTTTTTTAACCTTTAATATTGGGAAAAAATTACATTCACTAATTCATATTTTACAACGTGATCAAATTATGATGTAAACAAGAGTTCTTGGACATATCTGTAACAATATTTTGAGACGAACCTAATTTATGCATTAGTTGGGCAACCCTCTTTACATTTGCCATAGAACATCCATAAACTTTTAAAAGTTTTTTCCCATGGCTGGCCTCACTTTGGCATGTAAAAGAACCCTCACTGCTCAAATTGTTGTTAAACTTATGATTTGTGCATATGCAGTTTCATACCTAAGAAGAAATATCTGGTTGTAATGCACTTTGTTGATTTCAGGTCATATCCAAGAAAGAATTAATGATAAGAATACCATGCACTGAGGTATCACTATAAATTATGGCATGTAATATGTATCTCCTCTTTTGTTTTATTTCTATTTTAAATTGAAATTGAAAATTTTTATTTTATCTTATTAGTCAAACTCATGACCTTTTGACCTACAAATACATGTTTAGTTCTAAAACTGATATTGACAAGATTTTATTTAATTTTACAATGTTTGATATGAATTCGAAATTAATTTGCAGCATTAACATGAAAATGACTATAATTATCAAAGGTAGTGGTCAGGCGCGGATCCAGGAATTGAAGTTATGGGGGCGCAGAAAGTAGGCAGGGGGTCTGGGGGCCGCCTTGAGGCCCCCAGTGGGTCCAGGGCGAAGCCCTGGTGGGGGCCCATGGGGCGAAGCCCCCGGAAGCTCCTGGATTCTAGAGATTTTGTAGAGTAAAAATGAGGTCTACCAAGTAGACATTTTTACATTTTCGTGGCGAAACTATGATTTACGCTAACTTTGACAGTTTGGGGGGGGGGGCGCCGGGGGCGCCCCCCCCCCCTTAAATCCGCCACTGGTGGTTTTTGACATACAAGTGTGGTGCTGAATCATTCTCTTTCTCGAGAGATTGTTTTGTGCTTTTACACTGCCAATCCTAATCCTAGCCAAAAATCACGGAGAATAAGCACAAAATAAATATATTAAAGGCTACAAGAATACCGATACCGATCGGATTGTATTTATAATTTTATATAAATACTTTAAAATCACGGACAAGCAGGTAAACACAGTGTGAGCATTTGAAATCCATTAATAGTTAAATACATGTATGTGTCCCAAACTTGAAGAGTTTACCCACTACAGCTGAAAAGTTGAAGCCAAATATTAGAGTTTTCGCAGACAGAAGACGAACAGGACATAAACATTATGCACCCGATCTTCCGGGGTATAAAAACACTACATCTAGACCTACAAGAGTATCACACAATAACTGATAAAAAAAAATCAGATAATCGAAATTATATTTAGCAAAATCCTTCATATTTGATTCGCATGGATCAATGTTTCTTTTTAAGATTGGTATGTAACAAAAGAAACATTTCTAGTAAGACCCCCCCCCCCCCCAAATAATGAATAAATGAATACATAAAAAATTAAAAAGTTTGTTCCTTGTAACACATATAACTAAGATAACCTATATTTACGTCAATTTATTAACAACAATCATAATCTAATTTTGGCATCTCACAACAGTTCAAATGCATTTGGCCAACAAAGAGTCACGTGACTAAATCTACTGAACGGTGTGTTAAGCATACGGAATATGTGATCTTAATGTCCTCTATGTTATCCAAATGTCTAGAGGATACCAATAAAAATGAGCTTCGATGACAAAATACAAATACTGACAAGGGGACCCACATGAATAACCGGAAGCTGTCATTCTGAACCGACATGGCCACTGCATCCAGGATTAGCTTTGTCAAATGAATTTATTGCACTGTCTGAATGTTGTTCCCCATCATCAACACTTTGATCACGTGACAGATTATAGTTCGTCTGATCGGAGTGTTTCGGTCTTTTGCAGTCATTTACGTGTTCGGACTCCTCGTCCTCTGAGCTAGTTGAGAAGCTGCTTTCACTGAATGCAGCGCTGGAATTGGCACAGTCCTCACTGACGTCATCATCAACACAAACCTCGACATCATCAATGCCTTCCGGACAGTTGGATCCGAGGGCTTCCGAAGAGTCCTTGTCTTTGTTTTGATCGTTTTTATCCCCAGTAGAGGATGATTTTGCACGCGATTTGCTCAGCTCTTCCTCTCTTTTCTGCTTTCTCCATTTTGCTCTCCTGTTCTTAAACCAAACCTACAAAGAAGTCAATTATGTATCGTAAATTGCATATAATAATCCGAAAGAAGTATATTTCATTTTAATATTTTTATTGCAAACACCTGCGCTCATAAAAAAGGAATAATTTGGTTGCTTTTTAAATTGTCATTTTGAAAGTGTAAGGAAAAAATCTTTAAA
Organism: Saccostrea echinata; assembly: GCF_033153115.1. NCBI lineage: Eukaryota > Metazoa > Mollusca > Bivalvia > Ostreida > Ostreidae > Saccostrea > Saccostrea echinata. The sequence goes on along the minus strand of NW_026889758.1, from coordinate 2,906,680 downwards.
AAAGATCCAAATCTTTGTAGCTCGTTAATCGTATTCAAATCCAGAAGATAAAAATATTATGGGATTACTTAAACGATTTGCGTTATGTTTTTCATGAATAATCTTTTAAAATATCATCTTTGAATTTAAGATCATTGATAGTAAATAGAAAGTCATTTCAGTTGCGTCACAGAAATGTGAAAAAAGTATCTGAACTGGGTACTAACATTTCACATCTTAACGAAAAAGGATCCCATTAAAGTGTCAAAACAGTTTTTAATGCAAATCCTCGACGTTAAAGTGTAGTTTTAAATTAAAATAAAAAAAGAAGGAGAAGAAAAATTGATATTACTAAAATAAAAAAAAAAATATCGAAAAAAAAGAAAATAAAAACTCTTTCATTAAAAATAAGGATACAAAATCCCTTTGATATTGGATGAAAAACAAATTGTATGATGAAAACCTACACCAAGTCTTTGTAAACCCAATTTTTAAAGAGTTAATGTGCAAGTCATAATCGCATTTTATTAAAAACCCTATTATAGGAAAAAGAAATTTATGGGGAGTGAAAAATACCTCTTTGTATCTCGATATGATGATATAGGCAGAACTTATGTTGGAATGAAATTAAGATTGTACGATAAAACGGTACACAGGGGCCGACGGCTCACGGCTAAACTGGGAGAAATGTTTTCGTGGCATTTTCCTTGTAGTTAAAAATTGGTTAATAATGTCTTTATGGCCTTATCGATAGGATCTACATGGCAGAATAATGAATATAAGCAAAGAAATCAATTGACATTTAGGTGTAAAAAAAAATGTACCTCACACTTAATTTTGTATAAACATATGATAAGATTTTTTTTCAACGCCATGGATTTGCCAAACTACAAAATCATTGAATACCTTGAGTGTGTGTTTAGAAAAATAAACAAATATTAAATATATATATTGCTACAATATTCTCTTTAAATTCATAGTAGATTTAGTACTTTTTTTAAAATGAAAATAAACGTTTTTCTCCCCATAGAATTGGGAAAAGAGTTACACGAAATATAGTTCTGAAAATAAATATCGAAAAAAATTGCAAACGGATGTAATTTTTATTTTAATTTTCGGTGGTTTTTAACATAATTGTAATAAATATATAAATCTATTTATGTTTGATTTTTACTTCCAAAGCAATACCCTTTTCAAAATGTAAAATTTTTTTTTTATTGAAACAATTATTCAAAAAAAAAAAAAATAAATAAATAAAATAAAATAAATAAATAAATAATAAAAAAATCTGATCTGTAAATTACCTCAACTCTCTCCTCTTTAAGATCTACTTTCATGGCGAGCTCCTCCCTCAACATGACGTCCGGATAGTGCGTCTTTTGGAAAGTGTTTTCCAATTCCTCCAGCTGTTCTTCTGTAAAAATCGTCCGGTGTCTTCTTTTCCGTTTTTGTCCAAGTTTGTCAAAATCAAATGAATTAAATAAACCTTGGAAAGGATGCTGATACCGTGCTGAAATAGATTTTAAAAATGTATTAAAATATGGCGGTTAAAAAAAGACGAAAGACAGGCATTGCGATAAAATAAAATTTGCTTTAAAAATTACAACGTTTGTGGTGACGGAAAATTTTTAAGAAATTAAAATTAAATTTAGCAAAAATCCAAATATTCAAATATATTAAAATACTTTTTAAAAATGTTATTACCATAGTAATCTCGCTGCAGTTGTGTGAGATGAGAAAGTGAATATGGCGGAGGTCGAACCTCGGGTGTCGTCTGCTGGAGGCTGAGGGGTCGTGGGGAGAGAATGTTGTCGATGGTGAACAAGGTGGGATTGGTGCTTCTAGAAGAGGCCGCCAAAAGTCCAATCTGGTAGTTCCGGAGACAGGCGAGCTGTTCGGCAGAGTACGGGTACGGAAAGTGCTGCATTTTCCCGCGTTTCCAAGGTTCTTTCAGAAAATAGTTTTTACACTTGATTTGGGGGTTTTATATACGAAGATTTTGTAAGAAACAATTTTCCTCTTAGCGTCAACAAAGTGTCATCTAAAACTATTCCAGCGGCTGAAGAACGCCTGGGTGACAATAGCTGATTACAAACACATAGGTCCCTTTGTCCTGCGATCTACCTCAGTAATTGTTCGGATATAATGTCAGTTTGAAAATTTGTCAAAAGGGTGTAGTTTTGATTTAAACACAAATTTCTTAGACAGTCCTTCCAGCAACAAGGGATTAAGCGCCAATAACATTTGTTAAAACTCTTTAGAGCAAGAAGAATTACTTACGCGAGCCAATAAGAACAGCGGATGATCTAAGCTCCGCCCCCTTTATCACCATTTTGCAAAAGTTGTCATCCATTGTAATATTTATTGCAGAATATGCCTTACAGATCATTTGATTATAAAAACATACATACTTTAATATTTCTTGCGCTTTCCTTTCATACCGTTAAAACATGATCTTAAAAATGATAACATACCGATCCCGAAACTGATAAAAATATAGGTAGGTATGTCGTGTTCTTCTGAAATACGATCTGACAGCACTAGTTTCTTAAATATTTGAATAACTTTCTTATTAAAAAATTGTACACGTACTAACTTTCTGGCAGTAAATTTAATTTCTTTTTTAATATACTAAATTCTTTATCAATGAACACATTTAAATGTGAAGATTTTAAAATTTCAGCTCTAGCATCTTTTCAAGTATTATTTTTATTCAGTAATTGGATTGTACAAAGTAAATCTAAATTATATTTGTTTTTCATTTACTTTGATATTTTATATATTTAATTTAAAAGGGTAAATATTTTTAAATTTATAAATTTCCGATGTATCGAAAAGTTAAATAAAAACATGATATAGATAAAAATAGATAAACAAATAAACAAAACTTGTTTCTTATTACAGCCATATATTTTAGGAATTGAAGATTCGCGCAAATCTTACTTTTACAGTTTATAATAACAGAAAAATATTAAGAAGGAAATTAATATAATCATGCAATAATTAATCAATGAAATTTAAAATTATATAAAATTCTTTTAAAATTATAATTAAGGAGGGTAAAATCAACTAAAAATGGCAGGGAAAAATATCAAAAAATAAAAGAATAAATAAATAAAAATGATTATAATAATAAAATAAAATAAATGAATGAATAAATGAATAAATAGATAAATAAATAAAATTAAAAAAAATAAAAATAGAAAATATTTTTTTTAAAAAAACCCACACTATTCTCTCTTTTAATCACCCATTTTCCAAAACACTTATATTAGTCGTATTTTTAGAATAGAAATAAAAATGTACTGGAATACATGATGAAAATAAAATAAGAACGAAAGGTTACTTAATTTTAAATAACATTTGAAGAATTTTTATGCAAAATTTAGTTAAAAAGATAACATAAGTTTGCTTAAAATTGTTTTTTATTCCTTCTAGGACTTGATTTTTTAAAGAATTATTTGTAAACAAAGCAAAAGCAGATTAAATGGAGGATTTTATTTGAGCAGTGACCAGGCATTGTCTTTTAACGATGTTGTTTAATGATTAAGAAAACAATATTGACCACAGTGGTTTGACACATCAATTGGTCAGTTCAATCTCTGACCACTTGACTGTGTGACCGATTAAGGAAGCTTTTATTGAGATGTCAGGGAGTTTATTTATTTTATACCGAACAAGTGTAAAGTGAACCTAGTCACAATCATTTCTTATCACATAAGTCACAACAAATAAACCCCGAAATCGATTTACCTATCAGCCCTACAATCAGGGGATTTTAAAATAAATTTATTGTGATTCTAATACTTTGTCCATTTGTTCGTTGTGTAAATAATTCCGTAACAATTTCAACATGGTCACATTTCAACGAGGCTCTGTCAAATTTAGCTCGTTTCTGAGCCCATTATCCTCGCCCCTTGGTTTTCAGAGTCGATCTTTCCTTGTAAATATTGAGACGTTGACATTAATCTATTCCACTTAATTAACCACTCACATTGCATGTTTACTTGCCTACTTATATAATTACTGAGGTTTCGGGGTGATATATCCTAAGAAATTCAAGTTAAAATAAATTTCAAGAAAATTTAATGGAAAAAAAGAATATATTAAGATATCAAATAAAGATATGTTTCATTGTGCGTAACATAAGGATTTCTATAACTACATTTAGTGTAGGTATCTTAGAGGGAAAAAAATAAAACACAATTTTTCACTTTTGCCTGGTTTTTACAATTGGTATTGAAAACTCGATTTATATAGATTTCATTTATTTTGAATTTATCAGCGACAATTCACAGAAATAGTATAATAAAAAAGAGAGACAAAAATAATTGAACTATAGTTTTTAATCCTCATGCACCTATTTCATGCAAACACGGGATATAAAAATCATCATTCTTCATTTTGAAATTTTATATAAGTTAAACCAATTCAAATACAAGTAATTTAATTTTTACGGTCTGTAACTTAAATTTTAAAATCAAAACGATCCACATTCTTTGTATGATAATATTCAGACGATATTATCAAAGATTTTCAAAAGTTGCTACGTTTAAAATATATCGTTAAGAAAGTAGTCTATTCTGGCCTTTTCTACATCTTCAAAGAAATAAGAATCTGTTGATATTCAAAGAATTAACTCTGGAAAATGATGAAAACAAAAAAAGAATTTAAAAAAAAGTGTTTAACAAAATGAGATTATGTCGTGATTTCTAAATTTAAATGAAAAAAACCCTATCAAATTACAACTATAAGTTTACAATGTCTAACTTATATAAATCAAAAGAGAGGGAAGACATCTTTTGTGCATCTTTTTACGCTATAATGTTTTTGATCTAAATTAGACAAAGCAACACGCCCAGGCCAAATTTCCTGGATATCAGCTTCAGAACGTGAAGATCCAATCAATTTCACATTGACCGCCTCGAAGCTCGACACAGTTTCCTATACATTAACTTACGTTAAAAAATGCCATAATCCGAAAACATTGGAGCGGAATTATGGCATCACTATTACAAAAACGGAAGTCATCAATATTGAAAAGTAAAGATAATCACTAAAAATGGATCGAAAAATTATCTTAAGAATTGGTAACTGTGAGAAAGGCAATAAAATGCAAAGATTGTCAAGTTTAAAAAAGCTTTTGCTCTATATCAAAGGGAAATCCCTTTGAAGTTGTAATTGAATATCAGTGTACTAACGTTCTTTAATAATTATTGCAGCATTGACATCAAAAATAACAGGAACTTTCGTGGACGAGGATTTAGATTTGCACATCATCGAGGTTCATTTTACCATGATATTGAGAGATAATTATATGATTTACGTGTCCGGTTCTCTCTCTCTCTCTCTCTCTCTCTCCCAGATTGCAGCTTTTACTCTAAATAAAAACTAAATTTTTCATTTACATAAAATTCACTGCCGGGGAATCCTATTGAGTATTCAGATTAATTTGTAATCTGCGTACTTTAAATAATTAATGAATATTTTAAACATAAAAAACAACAGATCTTCCGGGTTTTGTCTTCTTAAATCGTATTTTGTCAATTTATTGTACAGTAAAGATCGGCTGATAACGTGTACATCAATTGATTCGTTTGCCTAATGCTGGTGATAACAGCTTACAAGATGTGCGATCGCGATAACGAAACACTCACCTTTAGCGCTAACACAATGATACTATAACGGCTTCATTTGTTCTATTGAGACCGCAGGTAAAAAGTTTTTTATTTACTTTTAATGAAAGTGTAAGTATGTAATAAGTATGTAATAAAATTTGAAGAGAAACCGTATCACCAAAAACAAACGCTGCCGATCTGTGTTATGTGAATTCCTATAATGTAATGAAACAAATAATCCCAAGTTACCTTTATCAAATTAGTCTTAAATCATCCTAATTCATCATGTCTTGTTCCAGTTTTATACAAGTTTTAGAGATAGTATTGACTGAGAAATCAAAGACCGGAGCTTAATATCCACTCTATATCCAGAGCCGACTGGATCATGTGAGAGAAAATTAGATTTGTTATTTGTACAAAAAAATTTTCATTTTATCTTTTTGTCCGAATTGATATAATTTACAAAAATCAAACTGTATAACACTTTTTCTGATAGCTATAGGACATCACGTTTTGATAAAAGTCATTTTATTTCTGCTTGATTTTACTTTAAAATCTTTTTTATAAGTTTTATAATTCTATAAGTTTCTATCAAAGGATTAACAAATCAAAAATGAAGATGAAGGAATAAAGTTTTTGTCAGATTCCAGAGGGTTCATATTAAACATAAACTCTTGATCTGGTTGTGCAAAAGTCTCGTGAAATATATTTTTATTCATAATTATTACAAAATTGGGTTTCTCGTAAAGCAGAGAAATTGACTCTATTTTTAGAAGAATATTAAATAGATATTAATCAACATCTTGAACTTTTAAGTTTATATATTGTCATTTTTTTAACATGTACATGTATATACATTATGTAGACTTAGAATTGTTAATTTTCATCTCCCGGTGTCTATTCAAACGGACTGTTATAAGAAAGTCTTTTATGCAGATATGGAATATATACATGTACACATTCTTTGGGGAAACAAAAAATGGAATAAACAAATTTTTCATTGTCATAAATAGAAAAAGGAATGCTGTTCAATATAATCTGCCCTGATTTCTCACAAAAAAGAAAAAGCTGACGACAAAGTGTGTTAATAACGTCATAAATTAAGAAATTATTGTATTAGGCAACAAAGGGACAATTATTTTGGTGGTTGTGAACCCAGTTTCGAAACGTATTAATCCTCAACCACTTTTCCCTTTGACTGTAAGGAATGTGTTCAATTTTAGCCACCTGGATGCTTACTCAATTCTGGGTAAAATGTCCATAATTTATGAAAATTCAGACAAAAGCAATTTCTTAATAAACAGGCGCCTTTTGCATGTGATAAAAGAAAAATTAAAACATGAAAAATAAAATTTTATATAAAGTCATCTGGTATATTATTCTGTAAATGTGTCCTTACTGATATTCCTTAGTTTAGCAAATAAAATATAAACAAGTTAGTCCTGTTTATATCTTATACAGTATACCAGGAAGGATATAAGCCACATCCATAATATCATGATTATTACCAAAAATTAATGTTTAAGGAAAAGAGAAAGATATTTCAGTATTTCTCTTTAATTTTCCTGCTGAAACAAGTTAAATGTTCTTCGTGCTTACAATGGGTAAACTTTTTTGAATTAAGACATTCTCAACATCTAAAATTTTCTGGTTTTGCATGTATATAATTAAATCTTAGAGGGTCAGTGATATTTCACTTTTATGTTTTTTTTTCTGAATTTTTACTCAAACATAAAAAAGAAATTGTAAAGTTGACGCCATTCTCTCTCTCAATCTCTTGGAACAAGTGGGTAAAATTCCATGGACTTTGGCATTTTCTTTTTACATGGACTTATCTTTGACTCTTAAAAATCTTAGTGGTGTTTGTTAAGCACAAATTATAACATCCAAGAATATTTTAGAATTAATTAAACATTCATAAATTTCCCGTCATTTATTTATTTTTTTTTTTTTTGAAACATGGTTTTAGAGTACCATATTTTGTATAAAATTACTTTCTCATTTCTATGTCAAACTTAATATTGGACCTTGAGATAATATTCCCGAATTAAAACTTCTGACGGCTTCATTATCAGACATTGAATTTCCAAAATTTTCTGTTTATGGGTATAAATTTAATGTTCAAAAAGATGTTAATTTTAAAAAAAAGTAAGCTACGTGAATTAAATGTGCCTATCTACAGATAAAAAGAAGATGGGCGAACAAGGCGACCGAAATGCCTATAGTGCGACAAACATGAAGGTGAAAAATTAAATCTCGATTTAACTTTTTTTTTTTTTTATATTTCATCTAACATTAAAGTATACTTAATGAAAAATCTCCACAATTTGCAAAAATCTCAGATTGAAATTATTTGCTTATGAATTAGCAAACACATACAAAAGAGGGCAAAAAGGACAATTTTCTCATACTATAACGCAATTTTTCCATTTGAGTGGGTCTTTGTTCCATTTTTTTTTTTTTTTTGAAAGTGTATCCTCAAAGGTTGCGTAAAAATGTATTTTTTTTTTGGTTAACAAAAACATGGAGCAAAGACCCACTATACCTTAAAAATACACTTTTATGACACAACAATCGTATCTTTCCGAGAAATACTTGAAGTTCATTTAGTCAAGGGTCATATCACAAACATGATTTAGATGCCACTATTCAACAAAAGTTGTGTAGCGAAGAGGTTAGCGTGTTGGTGTCAAATGAAAATGATATTGAGGATTTTTATTGCAAGGGTTCAAACCCTGCGAGTACCATATCATTTTTTAATAACAGAAAAAAAATTGCCAAGAAAATTTTCCTCAGAAAGGTGTTGATTATCATAATTTCATAAATTTCGATAATGAGAACGTTACTCTAAATACTAAATTCACAAAATGAATATGATTTTTATATATCTGAAGCTATAGGCATTCTGAACGCCTTGTTCACCCATCTCCTTTATAAGACATAAGATCTTTATCATTATTATATTATTGTCCTTAAGAATAAAAAGAAAATTCCCACACCCATCATTTTTCTAACAAATGTAAGTAAAAGAATATTAGTGAAATATTTGATTCGCGAAGAATTCTTTCAAAAATATCTTGTTAAATAAACAGATGTATCAGCCTTGCATTGTACCTGGAATGGCGTTTAAGGCATTGAGGGAGCTATTATAAGGATTAAAAATGATTCTTAATTTATCATGTAATACAAGCTAGCGAGTAAACGTTTATGAGATATCACTGCGCCATCGCTAGGTCCTCGTGTTTTACCTGTCAAAGTATCGCATTACTGTCATACCAGTGACGACTCTATACTAAACCACATTTAGACGAGAATTTCATTTCCATATAAGAAGAGATTTTATACAATTTGTCCTTGTGATAGAACATACTGCTGTGTCTTTTGTGTCTTCTAAACACTTGCTGTATTAGAACTGTGAGTTTCTGCGAACACAGCTCCCATTTCTACAGAGAAAAGCAGACCACAACAACCATCTCTAAGGACAACAACTCTCATCTCTATAGACAACAACTCTGCAGACAACAACTCTACAGATAACAACTCTCATCTCTACAGACAACTGCTGTTCTTATCTCTACAAACAACAGTTCCCATCTAAGTCAACAACTCTCATTTCTTGAGACAACAGTTCCGATTTCTCAATACAACTCCTATCTCGTCAGACAACAGCCCCCAAAGTCCATTCAAGTATTGACCACTAAATCCTGTTCCTCTCTGTTTGAACACTGATATTACTTTCTAATAGTGAAGCTTTAAGACCTTAACTTATTGATCACTACAACTGTACACAGGACTTAGTACTTTCCTTTTCTGCAAACACTGTTCAAGTCCTCTTTTTTGTATTGTTTGACAATTTAAATTTCAATAACTTTATCATTACATTCTCATTTTTCATTTGCTTTCCAAGCTGAACCCTTGAAAATGATTGATAAAAACTCTGTGAGTTTATTAGTTCATGAAGACCAAACTGGGAACAAGATATATTACTAGTTCGTGAAGACCAAGCTGGAGGGGAACCTTATGGTTCACGAAGACCAAGATGGGGACTAGCTTACTAGTTCATGAAGACCAAACTGAAGACGAGCCTACTAATTAATGAAGACCAAGCTGGGTACGAGTCTTCTACTTCATGAAGACTAAACTGGGGACAAATCTACTAGTTAATGAAGACCATGTTGGGGACAAGCCTACTAGTTCATGAAGACAAAGCTGAAGATGAGCCTTCTAGTTCATGAAGACAAAGCTGAAGATGAGCCTACTAGTTCATGAAGACCATACTGGGGACGAGCCTACTAGTTCATGAAGACAATGCTGGGTACAAGCCTTCTAGTTCATGAAGACCAAGCTGAAGACGAACCTTCTAGTTCATGAAGACGATACTGAGGACGAGCATTCTAGTCCATGAAGATCAAATTTTGGCGAGTCTACGAGTTTGGGGCGATCTACTTGTTCATAAATTATTAAAATTGAAATATATCTAATGTGACGGTTTTCATTCAATGTAGCCTATGTAATTTTAAAACAGCAGGGGAAAATAGTATAATATAAATAAACCAAATATTTACAACGCAAAACTTAAATATACATGTAATTCTTTTGAAGTTCAATTATTTTTAAACTGTGAATTTGATATGATTCTGAAAATGAATCGCTATTCAGTTTTTCCGCCAAAAAAAATTTCGTTTTTCCGCGACAAAACACTGCTTTTCTTGTAGCCGCATAGGTCCTATGATTAGTTAAATATAGCGGAAAAAGACAAATCAAATGTAAATAATCCTTTGTAAATAGATTTGTGAAAAAGCAATGCCATATCCTAGAGGAAAGGTACGATGGAATTAGTGTTTAGATTGAGGAAAAAAAACCCCGGAACATTGCCTGAAAAGAAACAAGGAGTGGAAGGGGGGGGGGTGTCTGGAGATGGCAACATTTTTGACGTTCACAGTGTCGCACTTATTTTTTTGTAAGTACCTTATCATTATTCGCCAAAGTTAGTTATAATTTAATTATTTATCTGGCATTTGAAAACTAACAACTGATGTGGGAGTAACGAGAGAAAGAGAATGTAATTAAAACCGGGATGCTAATAAGATAATTTCACAGAATGTTTTTCGTTTGTTTGTCATCTTCATATCCAATCCTTTCATAGCTATGTCAATATAATGTGCTTTATAATACAATTTACAAATGTATCAGAGTACTAAAGGGACTTGAAAATGAATGGGTTTTTTTTTCTGTGTAAAAAGTGCAAAAGATGTACTCATCTGAAATAATCCACTCTTAACAAGAATAACGGCAAAACCTCTGTAAAACTTACGGAACAAAAATGCCTTTAATTTTTACCCAAACGTATAATTTATTTGAATAAATACATAACGGTCACTATGTAGAAAAAAATCCTACTGGTTCTTATGCAAAACATAAGAAGCTATGAGCTATAGATATACATCCTGGAATGGCTGATTACTTTGCTTTCACAAGAAGTGAAGGGTCAGAAGGAATCTAGAGGCAGGAAAAAAAAGAACCAATAGATTTATGTTTTTCTGTCAATTGGGATAACAGCTCAACCGATCAATGTAGAAGGGTCACGTGGTATTTTCTAATAATGGTCATTATATGTTATTAAAATAAGCATACTGTAGGAATGCCTTATCAGATTTTGTCCACTGTTTTATCGCTAATGTGATCTTTGTCTGAAACCTAACCATAAATCAATGTCGTCTTAAGAAAATGGAATATAAAACAATTGGATGTGCTTTTCTTAAAGATTGGAATAAACGTTATCACGATAAGAAATGTTCATGTATCGAAATTGTCAGGGGTATTTATCGTCAAGGAAACAGGGTGCAGCATGGACAGATATTAATCTTTGTTCCGTTATGTAAGAGTTATGTGTTTTGTCTGGTTTTGAGAAACCAAAATCATTTTATCATATTTATTACTTTCTTATATACCGTACCTCAACTGTTTTTAGATAAGTAAATATATTCAAAATGAACATTCCGTCGATGCTTACATTGCAATTTAAAGATGTAATCTTTGTTTTCAAAGAATGCCATTACGTCACGGAAAAGTGTTGGTTTGGAGTAAACACTTAAAATACATAATGCTTCGATAGCTATTTTCTGAATCACCCTTTTGTATGTAACAATAGATTCACATGTCACATTGGGATTTGATTTACAATATTAAATCTTGTAAAGAAGCGTTTGAGACTCATAAACATATGCTGTTCTTAATCATTTGCAGAATTCTTCCTTCACAAAACTAACATGTCATGCATAAGAACTTTGTCAATCTTATTATTAATTTTCTTTAAAAGAATAGTATTGCTTCCCAGTTTGCAATTATTTCAAAACCAAACAAAAAAGTTTTAATTGTTCTGAAAGCCACATAAAAAGGTTGAAAAAATAAAATAACTTGAAGATAATTCTGTATTATGTCCACCCAGCTGCCCTTTGCGATCGTAGTATAAATTTCAAATTATCGAGGGAATCGTAAATTTCTCTAAAATATAAAAGATAATGCATTTGTCAGATAGAACATTGCTGACCAACTTCTGAACACCTAATCATATAGTATCAAAATGCTGATAATATCTGATAAAATCTCGTAAAAGCAACCACCTGCACACAGTTTGGTTTATGCAGAAAATGAGAGAAACCATCCCTCTTCAATATTAATGATATTAAGATTTCATCAAAGTTGATTCATATCAAAATGGCAACCATAAAAATCGAAAATGTACGTGATGGAAATCCACAAGACTTTTAATATCCTCATCAATGTCAGGTGTTACGTGCAAGATCAAGAGAGATAGTACACAACCAGGGTCAGAAAAAGTCAAATCTTGGAACTCGGTTTAACATCGAAATTAACACCACGTATTGTGTAGCAATGGCGGTTGTAGTAAATACGCGATTTGTGGATCATTTTAAATGTAATTTTCAGTAATATCTGATAATTATCAGGTGTAATCTACATTATCATCTAAAACCTACTTAAAGGTTTTCATTTCAATGGGCATGGATGATAAAAGTCCCTCTCTACAAATATTTTAGTTACAAAAGTTACACATCAGATATTTTGACACTTTTAAAAAAAAAAAAGTTTTGATCTTAATCTTCAATCCGACAATTTATGAGGCATTTTCTTGTTTTGGTGTAAAAGCCTTAATATATTCCAAATACGAAAAAGAAAAAAAAGTCTTTAATATCTGTTGTGTGAGATTTATAGATACCAAGATCCTTATTTCGTGCTGTCATAATCAAAATTAGAATTCAAAGTCATGAAGGCAACTGTAATTTAAAACAGCTGGCAAATAAGTATAAAATATTTAAAATTTTAATTTATGTCATCCATCAAGTTTATAAAATCAAAGAAAATAAACTAAAAATGTTTTGATAAGAAGAAAACAAGAATCCCCTAAGTCTAGAGTATCTTACAAACAAAGGTTTAAATGATATATGAGTAAGTTGTACCTAAAACTTTTCCAGAGAAAGATGCTTCGTTTTCTTTGAACATATTTTTTTGTTGTAATATTTTTCCATGGCATTGGTCAAAAGTTTGAAAATCAGTAGGTCACTTTTTCTACATGTTGAATATAGATTCATTTACCAAATGTTGATATTGCAAAAATTCTTCATAAACAAATTCTGCACAAAAATATTTTTAAAAAATGTAAATTATAAAAGAAAAAAAAATTGAGTCAAAGTTTAAAAACGAAATTATAATAGATTAACAATGCTAGAAATCAGTGTATTAAAGATTTCAATGTATTGAATATATGATGGACAAATTTTGTGAAAATCACGAGACATAATTGTAAATTAAAACGGTGTGACTTTTTAATAGTTTTTTTGTACAAATAATAATTCTTGCAATGATAACTTTTAAGGCTATTTTGACGATTCTATGTCAATAATTAATGTTATAAATCTGAAGATCATCTTGGGTGCACATAAATAATTTACAAATCCATTTATCAATACGTTGAGAATGAGATTGCAGCTTTGTATAAATTTTAACAGCATGTCTGCAAAGGAATGTTCTCTCATGCACATCAGGAAGTTCCAGAAGTTTTTAGATAAGATAGAACATGCATAAAAGGACCAAATTAGACGAAGTTTTGGTCATAAATGATGAATTGGGGCATGCCCAATAGAGGAATTTTTAAAAACTTGTTTATTTAGTTTCTTCTGCGGAGAAAGCGAGATAAATATTATATTCCTATAATATGGTATACATATAATCATAATTAATAATCTCATTACGCAACGTACCTTACTTACTGATAATTTTTCAAGATATTCTTAATTTAAGATTATAGTGGCATCAGATATTCGTAGACAAAAAATCAGCATGCATTACCAGGGGTTTTGAAAAGATATCAGTTGATGAAAATTTTTGTATAATTCAAAGACAAATATACAAAAATTACTAAACATATATTCTAGATGTTTTGTTTATGCAGACTTGTTTTAGAAGTGTACAATAGCATATATAGACATTTTAAAAATGTAGCACACAGTTCCTTTAAGTATTGGAACTCTTCAACTCCTGGGAAAAGGACAATAAAGTTCAAACTACGTTGCGTATGCCCCTAATTCATAATCTTAATTCATCTTTATAAAATATAAAAGAATATATTCTAAAGTTATGAACATAATCACGATGAGGATCGAAATTTTATTTTTTTTTTCAGATTAACATATCAAGAAGAGACGGATCCTGTTTTATAATACTTTTTAAAATTACTCCAAGTTCGAACGTTTAAACCTAAACAAGATTTTATCCCCCTCCCAAAAGTATTTTTTTTTTCAATGAAAATATGAAGTTTACTTCACAGTTAGACATTAAAAAATATTTTCTTACAGCACTTTTTCAATGCCTGATAAAAATGGACACGCAAGTTCAGAACCGTCAGCTTCCATGTTTAAAATTGTTTCCTTTCCCTTTATACAAAGGAAGTTCATTTTAGACATTCATTCATTCCGTCTTTATTTCCACCATTTTGAGATTTGAAAAACAAAGCAACTATCAATAGAATAAAATGCGGATGGATTGAAAACTGCTCCACATTGTACATATATGTATAATTTTAAAAAAAATCAAGCAATATGTACATGTACTATATTTTTAGAGCCAGTGTGTGTTAGAAACATTGTCGTGGTAAGAGGCTATACTTGAAACTACATATGAAACATGAATACATGTTTTGCTTAACACTTGGTCGTTGGTACCTTTGAGAAGAGATAGGTAAAATCCTATTCAATTAGAGTGATAACATCTTTATATTAAGAACAGATGATACAAACAAACTTTTATCAAAAATCCTGAAGTTAACAACCTAAGTTATATTCATATGAATAAAATGAATAAGTTTAACCGGATTTTAATTTTTCATTCAAAGTTTCACAATAATGCAATTTTAAGCGACAAAAATTTGTATAGATTAATAAGGATGGTTACAGAAAGGTTGAATTTTGAACTTCTGAATATTTTAGAAATTTATTATTCACATCAGTTACAACCAAAATAGGTCAAAATATATATACCAACCCAGGCATCCATATTTTTGTTTGTATCATCTGTCCTTAAACATCATCATATTCAACTGAGATTTCAGGCAAAAATCCACAGGTTGAAAACTATTAAATTTTGTAAAAAGGTTTCAAGCAGATAATGCGCTATTTTGTATCTTCCTTCGGTAGAAGAGTCAACAAGTTTGTGATTAAGAAAATGCCAAAACTGAAAAAAGAAAATAATACATCCAGAAAAACAAAAACAAACCAAAGAAAATAACATGGAAAATAAAAAAAAAAAAACAAAAAAAAAAAAACAGACATCAAACAAACAAGAAGGAAAGAAAGAAAGAAAATGTGAAAAACTCATTTAGTCGCCATTGAATGAAATATGAAGATAACGAACAGTGTTCAATCTCGAAAGTCCAATGAAAAGATACAAATTTGGAGCAGAGCAAACACGGACCTCAAAATGTAGAGGTGGGATTAAAAGATTAATTTCTTTTATCAATATAGGGCTTATTTACCTTGTTTCTTTACATCTTCCTCAAACTTATTTAAACATATAAACGTTTACCCAAGAAGGGCGTAAACTTTAAATAAAATTGTTTATAACTATATTATTTGAATAAGAGCCAATTACAAATTAAAGATCAATGCTTTAATAACAATCATTTTTAAATAACTTATATAGTAGATATATATAGAGACTTCTAATTTTACAAATAATATCTTTTAGCAAAACTATACATTAATATATAAATGAATGAATGAATAAATAAATAAAATAGAATAATAATAAATAAAAAGAAGAAATAAGAATAAAGCTGAGGTTTGAAAGTGAATCATTTCACACTTTGCTTACGTAGTAACACTTATTGATGTTTCCACAACCAATGTAGATTTCCGAAAGATTGCAAGCCTCGATCGATTCGTCTGCTACAGACTTCAAAGTTCAATAGGTCACACATTCAACATACCGATGAATGTGTCTCGATGGAATGAATATTCGTGTAATATAGATAAAATTTTGCTTACCCATTTTTACTTACGAACTACTTATTTACGTCGATGGCTTCATAAATGCTATATTTTTATTTTTTCTTTCCTTTATTCGTGCGCATATAACCTTTTTAAATTATCTTTTAATGTTATCTATCAAAATTTATTTATTTATTTATATTAGAAATTTAATTAAATGCTTTTCTCGCTTCTCTACTAAGTCTTCTCTTTAAGCTGTTTAATATTACCATGGAACATTCAGGGCACGGTAAAGGTATATTTATGTAATGCTATAAATTAAAAAATCGTGTTAAAAATAAAATAGTTAATTTAAAATCCAAAAGAAAAGATACAAAGTATCCACTATAACGTTTTTTTTCAGTTAAATGTGGAGAAAAAAAAATCAATTTTTTTCTCTCGCTGTAAATAGTGCAGACACTCGATAAAAGTCAAATGAATAAACACAAATTAAGACAACTTTTTACAAATAAACTTCTATAAGGACTAGTGTGGTGTATCACCTGGTGTAAAGAAGGCGTGAAATTTTATAAAGAAAAGAAAACATTTGAGAAGAAATAAAATTCGTCTTCTTTCTTTACAATATATTTGATATAGCAAAATTGAAACAAAAATATCGGGTTATAAAAGATGAAGTTAAAAAAAACATATACAGTATAATATTATGTTTCTATTAATATATACTAATTGAATATTTCAAATCTTCACAGTGGTGCAAATTTACGCGTTCATTTCTGTGTCTTATAAGTATTTTTATATAGTTAAGGTATGTTTCAAACATTTTCTGTTCTTTTCGGATGAATTAAAATGTTACAGTAACTATACGTCTTCAACAAATAAAATCTAGGTAACTTAATAAATTCATTTAGAAAATTATATTTCTAATAATTATTATCGAATATATATCTAAGAAAAGTACATGACCAAATCCTTTATCAGAAAAGTATTACTTTCCTGAACTGTTACAAGTCATAAGATGAAGATGAATTGACTACAATACTAATTAAGTTTAAAGGCAAATAAGATTAGGAATATTTTTTTGGCTCGGTTTATCGCAATGTTCACAAGGAACTTAATATCAGCAACAAAAATAGAGGTAGATAATTTCACAAAGCTGGGCATCAGAAGAGAATTCATGCTTTCTATATCACAGAGGTACAAAACAGCTACAAAAAATAACAAAAATAAGGATAATGGACAGAATAACCGATTTTTTGTTTCCATAGTCAATTAAAAAATTCGAGATAGAATTAACTAATAGAAAATCTTAGTAAAAATAGAAAGGTTTCATTAGAGATCTGATTTGTGGACAGATTGTGTTCTAAGGTGATAAAGAAATTTTGTCTTCAGAAATTATAATTTCTTTGAACACATTTTGATATGAAAGGACCGCTGTTTATTAAAAACCCCCATCTCATCTTATCGGTTTCAACTGATATTAAAGAATGAAAGATTTAGTGGAGCATATGCTGCCGAATTTCTACACGTCCACCTGTCCTTTTGGCCAAGTATGGAGGTGATCTCAGTCAATGTGTTATGCACAATTACCTATTAAGTTGTATCTCTTATCAACGGTATATATCTAAAATAATCTTGTCTTTTATTCAAGAAAGCGTACCTATGCAAGTCGAGATAAAATCTTTCATAACATCAAACAAATTCTAGTGGTTATTAAGGTATTGTCAAGAAAAATGGCTTTGACTAATTTTGCTGTTCGCTTTGGTGGTTATAAAAAGCACCAAAGAGATTTCTAGATGGGAATCTCCGCGTTGCGATACTAAAAACGTTTAATTTCTGTTAACCCGACTTTTTGTATCTCTACCAATTACAGCTCGCCAGATCTGATGACTCGCCCGACCATATCCGGAATGTATTTATCAGACATAGGAAATATACATAAAATGCCAACATCTGAGAGCGAAACACAAGAGAAACCGGTATCAATTGCTAATCAGCAAAAATGGTACTGAGCCACTGTGCTTAAATATTAAATCTTATCATCAAATTGAAAAATACACGCTTGAAATCATATCGTACCGCGAATCTTAAATTGCCTAAACGATTAATTCTTTTATTCTATAGATATTCAAATTAAAATAATTTTTTTTTAGATCTGCCAGTCTTGGTTGCCGGTTTTATTGAATTTGAATTAAGTTGCTGTTTTATATTAGAACGGGACGGTAAAACAGTGACAAAGAAAGAACAGAACTTAAACATTAATTTTTCTTCTGTGTGCTTTTTAATTAAATTCCAAATAATTTATTTCGGATGCATTTTTAATTAAATTTGGTTACACATAATTCGCTTTTGAAAACTCGGTGTTTGGGTAAAATATTTGTAAAATTATCAATTGATCATGAACTCCTATTTGTTAAATAAAAAAAGAAGACTTATTTTCTTAAGAAAATATATTTGTTTATAATTTTCTTATATTCTATACCTTTAATTTTTGCCACATTGAATGATAACTTTTACAGCTTTCGAATCACGTGACGCAGCAGTTTCAAACGCTTTTAAGGTTTCTTGTAAGGTGAAGCGGTGAGTAATTAAGGACTTCACGTTTATTAGGCCTTTGGACACAAGATCTAGCGCAGTTGGATAACTGAAAATATAGATGGCAAGATTCTTTTATTCATACATGTAAGTTTGCCATTAAAATGAATCAGCAAAGAAAAGGAATCATAAAAGATTTTTTTTTAAAGAAAATGCACTTGTTAGAATTATTTTCAAACGATCTTACCTAGACTCAATAAAAAATATATATATTTGAAAATATTTCTCTTCATGTTTGTTTTGAAAAGTCCCTGTAGATTACAATAGCAGGGCACTTAAATAAAAAGGACATATTCAGTAAAGAGAGAACTTCTAAGCAACTTTTAAAATCAGCAAGGATTCTTTATAATCTGTATATTTTTAAACATACTGGTTTTTGTGAAATTAATACCTTTAATATTTAATCCAAACCTTTAACATTTTATAATATCACATCAATTATCAGAGATATTTTTTGTAATATATTATCAATTTTTCACAAAAAGTTATGGAATAAAAAAATCATTCCTTTATTTTTGTCTTTTGCGTTCATCTTTTAAACTGTGTAATTTTTAATATAAAGAATGTTCACAATATAAATTAGCCGTAAAATTCAAAACCATTTCACCCTTTCTTATGATCTATTTTTTCTTATGTATTTTTTTTTCCAAAATCCCCGAATTTGGTAAATTTGGTAAATGCGTCCATAATTAATTCTTTTATCCCGAATTTGTTCCATGCAATTATAAATTATGCTTCCTGCCTTTCTTGCTATATATATTCAATTGATAATATTTACTGGCTTTCTACTTTACATCTGCATAAACGATAAGAAACCAATTTGTAGGATTAAAGAATACAACATGTTCAAATGTTTAAGTAATAAAACAATTTTCTCTGGAACATTAAAAATGTACATAAATTTTGAATACTCCAAACACTAAAATCAAAGGATGTTCAGAACACCGCTCTTATCTCAATCGTTGGACGTTTAAATCTCAAAAAGACACATAAACAGGTAATTTGATTTTCTTCATATTACAAGATGCTAAGCCCCGATAAGTAGTTTATCCTTCCATACATCTCTCTGTTTATGCAAATAAAACGCAACAATGAATATTTGGGAGAGTTAAATTTAACAAATCGCTTACCAATTAGCATATCTAAATAGTCCTCTGATATCTATCTCCCTGGTGAACGCCAAATTTAGGGGGAACTCTTCGCCGCCTGGGACTCTCCCAACCATGACCAGAGATCCACCGGGGCTGTTTGCCTGACAACACAAGCAAGACCAGATCTCACTTCAAAAACAACCAACCAAGAGAAAAATATATTAGAGAAGACAGAATTCATACTTGATCATCCAGATCGAAAAGATATGGGCGATAAAAAGAGGGAAGGAGCAATTGAAACCTGCTTTTTTGGATTTTATGTTCACTGGTTTATGTCATTTATTGTTTGTAGTATTACGTTCTATTCATAAAGATTTTGACACCGAAATAGCAAGTTATTTTGTCTTCAGAATTTGTTTATATCTATTGTTAAAATGGTGAAATGCCTACTGACATATTGCTTCTCTTTTTAAAATATTTAATCTTGGTAAAACTTCAACACCATTGCTATACTAACAACTATGCCAATATTTTTCTGAGATATAAGTTTCTTGGCCAATTTATTTATTTTGCTAGTCACGAACCTGCTTGGAAACCATGTCTTGCTCAAGTCTATTATGGGGTTAACATATGACTTGAGAGAAAAATAAATTTGAGTGAAGAATAAGATAGTTAACCCAAATCAATCATAATGGATTGAAGTATAATTTAAAAATAACAGAAATTTAGCAAATAGAAAAATTCGATTTATTTTGTTGCTTTGCCATTGATAAAGCCCGAATAATTTTAACAGTATCAGGCTTGTCACCAGAATAAAATGTGTTTTTGTCCCAAAAATTATTCCAGCTGTAATACATGGTCACAAAAAGAGAAAAAAAAACCCGAAATGATTCATTTTTGTGTTAATGAAATAAACAAACTATCGCTATAAATATTGATATAAAAAATATCACCATCTCTTTAATTCCTTCTAAGGTCTGAAATATATTGTATGCTACCAAATATAGACAAAGAGTTATCCAAAACTTAGGTAAAAGGAAGCCATCACAAGGATTGTTTTTATCTTTTGTCGTAGAAATCTGACAAATAAACTTGCATAAAATTGCATAACCCAAGCATGCAGTCAGTCGCCATTATAGAAATTATTCGGAAGACAATAGCACATAAATCTTTCGTGACTCTCCATATGGGTACATTTCCTTAGTAATCCTAACAAAACTAATAAAATAGGGATTTTTCTCCTTTTTAAGTAAATCAATAAAAAAAATTCTGAGAGGATTCAAACTGAGTTCTTTTTATGACTGCAAGAATTTTACAGCTTCAATACTCACTCGAGAAGCAAAGAGAAAATTTGAATTTTATTACAATTGATTTGTAATATTAATAGAAAAAATATAAATTTATTCTTAAAGATGTAAAATATTTGACTTAATTTTCTACCCAATATGATAATTTCAGAGTAACTGACTGCCGATAACATGATTCACCATTGCTTTGCATAACGTTTTTTGTTGCATCAAAATATAAGTACCTTTTGATTTTAAATGGATTTCATATCACCATATTTTTATTGTTTTCCTTTATTAACGATCTTACGTAAATTCCTGTGGAAAATCCAAAATTTGTTCCACTGCACTCAATAGTGACATCTGGGAAGTCTCCTATAGTATCTAGAATTTCTGTTGCTAGCTTGGATGGGTCATTCGTCATTACTTTGATTGTGTGATCAGCACCCAGGGACTTGGCTAAAGCTAGTCTCGTGTCGTCCACGTCTGCAGAATACATGTCAGATATGGAAACAGTTTTACAATATTATATTTCTATTTCAAAGTAGAAGTTCCAGATTGAAATTTCTAGTTGTACCTGTAATAACAATGGTTGTGGCGCCATTTTGTTTTGCAACCAGCATTGTGAGAATTCCAACTGGACCTGACAAAATGAAAGAATGTTACGATTAATATTTTTGGTGATTAAAATACAAACATATCTTGTTTTCTGAACAAAAATGCACAAAAATAAATTGAAAGAAAAAGAATTTTACTTGGTAGAAACTCTAAAATATACAGTATACATAGCCTTTGATGAAAACTTTATTTTACTTTTTAAAATTTAAATTAGAGTATCATAATTTTTATCTTTTAATCATTAAGATTTATATAGAAAGCTAGATCCAAATAAAGTCAATGATTTTTTTGGTATTAAGTAATTTTCATAGAATAGGTATACTAGTAGGTATATAAACTATGTCATGTTATGTCTCTGTCTTTACCGAAACATGCTTATAAAAATAAGAATAGAATCTTAAATATTTGTGTATTAATTTTGCTTTCACTCAGTTCAATTGGTATCGATTTTATAAAAATCATAATCTTGATACAATTTCATGCCATCGAATTGAATTGTATCAAATGAATCTTAGAGCTCAAAAATTTCTTCACATGGCTAACTTTCAAGTTTGTAGCAACTATCTTGATTTGAATAAAGGCAAATTAAAATACTAGTATAAAAATTCAATTTTTTTCAATATTTTTTAAAAGTGTGTTTTTTTAAAAAAGAAAAAGGCCATGTAGATTTAAAAGTTTTTTTTAATCGTAAAGAAATAAAATGCTAGAAAAAAAAGTCAAAATCAATTCAGATATCAAATCGAAGTTTACAGGGATGATCTGCAAAAAGGGGCTGACGACAAATTTTTGATATATGTATATATATTTCCACGTTAATCTTCTTTCTCTCTCTTTATTTTACACTATCTGAGAAGAATTGCATTTAAAATGTTGGCGAACAGCCGCAAGTATGCTTTGGCAAATGCAATGCCAAATGGATTTTTCAGACCTTAATCATATGTGTAATCCTGGTTCTCTTTACGTACCGGCTCCACATATAAGAAGTCTGGTACCCAGTCCTACATTTCCTTTACGACAGCTGTAAACTGCAACTGCTAAAGGTTCCAGCATTGCACCTTCGTCATCAGTCACGTGATCCGGTAGTCTGTGAGTAAAAATTCAACATTGTTTCTTTTCTTTTTAGAGGTAATATCAATTTTAAACTATTCTTAGTGTTCTATATATTTCACCTTCATTTTTGTATGACAATTGCTAAAAACACATTGAATATATGTGTTTATTATGCTCCTTCATATTTATTTATTATATTTTGTATTTCATATCTGTTGTACCGGAAGCAGAATTCAGCTGAGTGTTTGTAAAATCGACACAGATTTCCATCATCAGGGGGTGTTGCACAGAAGAAAATACTCTGACATAAATTGTATCGTCCCGTTTTACATAATCGACACTCTCCACATGGCACCCCTGGTTCTATTGCGACTCGATCACCTAAAAAATCACAACAGAATAAGACAATAATCTATTTACCATTAATATACTTATTTAAGAAATAAATAACGTTATTCAGTGAACATGGTGCTATGAATACCAATTGCTCTGCTGACATATTCCATGATGCGCGCTAGCGGATTGATTGATTTATTGATTGATTGTGTGTTGTTTACGTCCCATTTGAGAATTTTTCACTCATATAGAGACGACACCATGTACCGGTAAAGGACTTCAAATTTAGATTAGGTGAGTAACGCCATGTTCACTGAATTCCGTTGCATGTTTATTACTCAAATTTGCATTCCATGATGTGCCCAGAAGACAGAAAAGAAAAGGCTAACTGTAATTTCTTACATGACTACTTGTCAAAATTATTCTGCTCTATCACTTCATGTGCACTAAAGTAATCATGAAGGATCTCCTGGAATAGATGCCCCCACCCCACCCCACCACTACCCCTAATAAAAAAAATGAAAATAAATCAGCAGATATACCTGATCAATACAATTTATTTCCATATGAATCACATAAAATATCTAAACACCCTGTTTATGCTATTTGTTTACATGTCGTCTTAATGACCAACTTCTTATTTCATTTTCATTCATCATATTTCTTAGAATGACGTCATCATTCGAAGTATTTCACCTCTATGACAGATAATTATAGCAAAAGAAGAGTATTTTTTATTTTATGTAAGTTTTTGCTATTTTGTTCGTCATCTTACCCTTTTCTTCATTTATGGAGTTCAACTAAATTTTGAAATACAAATATTAGGAAACAATTTAGAGTTCTAGTCATATCATTTACCGTGACGTCATTTTGCTAAGTCAGAACCAAATAATATACCTTCGTGAAGAATTATCGTATGTGTAAAATTATACACGTTAATTATTTACTCTTATTTCATCAAATGTGTTTTATTTTGAGAAATTTTTATTGTACAATTTTGAACTTTGCTAACAATTAATTTTAAAAAGTTTGAAAATAATGGTAATGAAATATATGGAGATAACGAACAGTATTCAAGCTCAGTAGTCCATATAAACAATAGAAATCAGGAGCAGAGCAAACACGGACCTTTTAAACATCAGAGGTGGGTCAGGTGCCATGGAGGAGTGAGCACCCCTTGCCGACCGCTCACACCCGCTGTGTGCTCCTTGTCATAATCAGGAAATAACGGGATTTTCTTATTATTTCATTTTCTCATAGTTCTTTATTATATCCTGCAATTTATTATTTTCAATTATGTTTCCTACATGTGCTACTGAACAGCTTTCCTTATATGTAACAGATTTCCTCCATGCAAGAGTTTGACGCAATTTAAACAATTAGTGCATATGCTGGAGAGTAACTGCATTTATGGAAGTATAAATGCAACTGCTAGGTATAAATTTATAAAGGAAAATAATAGAGTATATACAAATATAACCAAATATAAGTATATATTTGCAGATGCTCTACCTTTTCCCTATATTAACTTTCACCTAGTAGCTGCTTTATAATTGAATAAATGCAATCGCTCTCAATGTAATCGAAGTTTGTGCCAAGCCTTCACTGCAGCAACAGTATGATCGTAGACTTTATTTAAAAAACGTGCTTCTCAATTTAATTAGGTTGTTTTGGAGTATATAGGGAAACAATGTTAGAAAAAAAAAATTAAATGTACATGTATAGTCTGCTACAACAAAAAATCTCCAAAACTTAAACAGAAAAAATTTTGATTATCATTATTTTCAGACTTTTCAAGAATAAATTACAAACAATGTACAAAATTGCACAACGAAAAAATCTCAAAATAAGCACACGTGCTAAAAATATATGTAAACTGTACACACTAAAAGAAAGATAAATTTGAACGACGGTACAGTTCTGACTAAGAAAATTTGAGATACAATATTACGCCACAGTTAACAATATGACGTGAAAGTTATGCTTTCTTTATATTTGTATTTCAAGATTTATTTGAACACCAATAAATAAACGAAACTACGCAAAAACAATATCAGAATGTTATTTTTTATGCTATATATCAGAAACACGGGTAACTAGGACTCAAACGATGACGTCATTAATATTTATCATGACTAGTGCAAAATGATTTGGTCAAGACGGAATGTAAACGGATACCTAAAACGGGTTTCAAAAAGCACGCATTGTGAATATTATATGCACTTCATGTGTTATCTTTTAAATATAAAGATAGGCACCGTGTTGAACAAAACCCCGTCAGCCTTTCCTCTGTAATTCTTGACAAAATCGGGATGCAAATATAAGTAATAAACAAAGTTTAATCAGTGAACATGGCGTTAAGAATAGCGCTATGTTTATTGAATAACGTTGGTTATTTCTTAAATGTACACGGAATTTAATTATGAAAAAGAGTATTTTAAATTGTATTAATTACTACATTTACAGCTGTACCACAAATATAATCATTTAAGTCTACTTCTGACATCTTAATTGAATTTGGTCGATAGGTTACAAGGTAATGTTATTGTCTGCACACTAAATGTTCCTGCCATTTGTTCAGAATTTTGGGACTTGGTATATTTTCTAAGGATATACAAATAATATAAAAGATTAAGTTGTAGGTTTCAATAAAAATATCCAACAAAAATGAAACAACAAGAAATTTTGATTACCATTATTTTCAAAGTTTTAAGAATTATCATTGGCGAACTTAAATAAAAAATCGTTTTCAAAACTTTCTGTACTAGAGGTCTTAAAAACTTTATTTCGACAAAGACCTATAAATTCCATCACTTCTATTTATGTTCTGAAATTGAGGGGCATATTTTGCATATATTTTATGATAACAAGGTGCAAGTGTTGAATAAGCTTGGCAGTTTGGTTTACCATTCAAATATGTTGAATCTGAGAAAAAACTATATTACCTACGAAAAGTTATCAAAACATATTGCATTTCGAAAAGTTTCAATTCTTAGTCATGCTTTTTCAAACGATTGCTTTATATATATTTACATTTCCAATGTCTTTGTCCGAGATAGAATAACAAATTGTAAAAATACTTTATTTCTACATAAATCTACTGGTTCATCGATAGGCGCGGTTAAAAAAAATCACGTGCGGGGCGGGACAAATAGAGACAGAAGCGGGGCTATTAGCACGAGAATTTGCAGAATCAGGAGCATGTAAATATAAGGAATAACTGTCAAATTTTTTGGATTCATGACGATGATCAATCGATTGGCTTGCGTGATAATTTTATGCATAAACGCCTTCGGCGTTTATGCAAATTATCACGCAAGCCACTCGATTGATCACATCATGAATCCAAAAAATTAGACAGTTATTCCTTAAATAAATGTAATTTTCGGGGTAAAAATCAATCATGGAGAGTGTTTTTAAAATCATTTATGTTTCAGTCAATTCAGACCATTGTGGTAGAAAAATGTCATGAAAGTCCTATCATACTTAATTTTATCATCATATGATAAATCCATGAATCATTTGTCTCATTGTTTGATGGAAAAACTAAATGTACAGCTCATAAAGTGTATGAAAGAACCTGCTAGAAAGGAATTTTATCTGAATGAATTATTAAATTCATGCAAATATTAATTTTGAAGCTGAAATTGTAATATTAATTGATTTAATTATAATAAAATCAATCATCATTGATTAATTTGATACACTTATACTGATACAGTGTATATGATTTTAAATTTGATTTGTCACCCGCGTGGTGCAGTGGTTAGAGCATTTGCTCTAGAGTCGCGGAGTACATCAAGGGTTCGAATGTTGAATTATGTTTCTTCATTTTAAACCTATGTGTATCATTTTGTCAAGTGAATTGAGTAAACTACAACGTTTAAAACTCAAGTTTAGAGCTGTTTACTAGTTGTTTACTATAGTATATTTGCAAACAACAGTGAGAACCTAAATACAGAGACAAACCTTAATGAAAAGCGCGCTCTTTGAAAGTCACATTTTTTCTTATTGGTGCGCTGAAAGATTTAACTTCAAATAAAGATTTTGTTTATTTTGAAGGATATAGACATATTTAGCATTAAAAAAACCTGTGTGAAACTGGAGAAGTGATGATTTAAAAAAGTAGAATGAGTATCAGCCAGTTTATATTTCATAAAGGAATCAACATATTCAAAGGAGAATAACTCCTCCAGTGTTGAGCTAATTTCACACTGACAAGGGAATGCATAGAGCACTAGGCCTTATTGAAATGTATAGTAAAGATAAAACGAAATCTCCTCTATCACAATAATAACAAACATATGGAACTATTTTTATATAAGTAAAAATGTCCCCGTCTCCGGTTTTATATTCATTATTTCTTAACGAAGAACCATAGATTGTAAACATATGTCTAATATGCGAGTTCACCTTTTATAAAAGATTAATAAAACCTTTCTAGATTGAAAAGTCTGTTGGGGTGAAGTACAATGCCTTTTCTTATTTAACTTCACGCAAATATAAACGACAATAAAGAAGAAAGAACTCTCAGAAAATTTCAAATCACAAAATTTTACTCATATATAATCAGTAGTACAACAACGTTCGACTTTTCAACACTTTACACAACCATACTCCATGATATATCAAAGACTGGGCATTTTTGACATAAAAGGGACTTGCTTCTTCAATAAATATTAAATGGTATTTGGAGATAATGAGCCGTAATCAAGATCAAAAGTCCATTGAAACAATACAAATTGGGAACAGAGAAAACACGGACCTGTAAAAACATCAGAGGTGAGATCAGGTCCCATGGAGGAGTAAGTATCCCCTGACGACCAATCACACCTGCTGTATGCTCCTTGCCATGATCAGGAAAACGGAAAAATTCGTAGACAAGTCAGTGTGTAAATAAAGGCCTAACAATTAGTATGAAAAACGTCAATCAGTATTCGACTTAAAGGGTTTTTATCACGTATCTAATTTTTTTTTTAAATGAAACACTATTATATTCTTAAGGCTTGAAACATGTAATTAGCGTTTAATTATGAAATAACTTTGAAAACAGTCATAATTAGGCAATAAAACGCCCGTAATATAGAGTTCTCAAAGTAAAAATCTCTGCTAGTTAGATAGGAGTCACGTGGTACTGAAACGTCATAGGTGTCCATGGTCAATTAGAACTAGTAAAGCTTATCGTAAGAAAAATGTATCAAATAGATTTTGACGTTAAATAATATACACTACACAATAAGATCGGTAAAAATTTTGACATCAACGATATTCTTTTAGCTATAGACGGTCAATCTTTTATGTATGAACGTCTAGCAGAGAGAAATAACCAAGAAAATATGCCGACAATAGGAGAGGACACCGAAGACGAAGCCGTTGATTACTCGGGACTTCCGACTAAATAGAACGAATAACTAAAGTTGGACTTCGTAAATATTTATAAATATGGGAATTTAAATTCAACTTCTTCGTTATTTTAATAAACTGTATATAAATATTCTATATCATGTACCAGAAATGACATGTCTTCAACACTGTTCAATGGCGCCGTACGCCATTACGAAGTTCACAACATTCCTACTCGCATGCACTATATTCTGTGCGACTTTAAAAATGCGGTTGGGTATTTTTTTCCGTTTTAAAAAGGTTTTTAAAATAATTTATAGTACAGAAAAAAAAATCGTGATTGGACATAAAAGATTGTTCTGAATGGAGACAAAGCCCTCGCGTTTGCAGACAAAAGGGCCCCCTTTCACTTCTCGACCAAGTCTAGGAAATGTGAAAAAGTCTTCCTAAAACCTTTCTTGTGCGCATTTGTGCATCCTAGAGCCACAAATTATACCCTACTAGCTGTTAATTATCCAATTATCACTTATTTATTTACTAACAGGTTCAATAGACACAACAAATGAACCGTTTTGTATACACAAGTACTTTGCTCGACCAGGATTAACACCTATGACGTCAGAGCAATGGCGCGTAGCATCGGCGATCAAAATATGCATATTGAGAAATTCAAACTTTGAATCGCTCAAACATCAACAATATTAAATTTCTAGCAAAGATTTTTAAATATATGATTTTAATAACATGTAAACTTTGTCATATCAAAACATTTTGAGACGTGATAAAAACCCTTTAATGATAGATTGTATTTGCTGACAAGGTCATTGTATATACAATATGACTTGCGAAATGATGATTTTAAACGACATTGTGGATATTCTTCCTTAATCAGCTTGTCAATAGCTTGCCTCGTTTTAGAAATTGTTCGTACGTAGAGCATGCACTCACGTATCGAATCAACTAGGAGACATAATCCCCATATGCAGGTGATAAGGGTTTATTGATACATAAGAAAGGGAAGTTGACGATAGAAAACTCATCACATTTATTATTAAGTTATGTTGTTAGATAACCATTAACGTCTTTTCTAGCAAAATATACAAATATGAAACAGATGTATCAGATTTGTGGTATCTTAAATTTCAAGTTCACTGGGATATATCGAGTCGACATATGAATGGAAGTAACTATTGCTAATTGATTATACGTCGTCAATGTATCTAAATGTCGAGTTGAATGCCACAGCAAGTGAAACTCGAAAATTTCAATGGTCATCTTTAAAATAAAAAAAAAAATAGCTAAATCTGCATACAGCTTTATAATGAAGGATGTTTGAGTTCCTCAATGAGAATGTCCCTGTAGTCTTTGGAGACAATGTTTTCAAACAATTCATTGCAACTTCCTTTGACACCAGTTGCGTCCCTTTATAAGCAGACATATTTGAAGTAATCATTTCGCAAGTTTTATGGTTATATACAATGACCTTGTCAGCAAATACAATCTATCATTAAGTCAAATGCTGACTGACAGTTTTCATACTAATTGTTAGGCCATTATTTACACACTGAATTGTCTACGAATTTTTCCGTTTGCCCGATCATGACAAGGAGCACACGGTGGATGCGACCGGTCGGCAGGGGTTACTCACTCCTCCATGTCACCTGATCCCACCTCTGATGTTTTTGGAGGTTCGTGTATGCTCTGCTCCCGCTTTGTAGTATTTAATTGGACTTTGAGGTTGAATACTGTTCGTTATCTCTATATTTTATTCTTATGAAGCAGAACTTTTTCAAAAATACTATATGAAAAGAAAACGTCTCTTGCTGTTGCCTTCTGTGCCATATTTAGAAGTACCAAAGACGTTTTATCGATTCACAATATTCATTTTCGTTCATATGTTCATATGTTGATAAAAGACGCCACAGAATATGAGGTATCTATTCGTATTTGAATGTTTTATAGAGAAAAGAACGCTGATGATAAACTAACAAACTCTATGATAAACGTGATGACTTTAACTTGTCTTTTTTCAACTTCTTTTATTTATGTAGTAACATTCCATCATCACCTGCATATGGTGTTCATGTCTTCTGATTAATTCGATACGCAAGAGCATGTTTCACGTACTAACAATTTCTTATCGGAGGTATGCTAACTTTAAATAAGTTGATGAATCATGAGTATCAACAATCTTGTTTAAGGCCAATATTTTGCAAATTCCATGGGTTATACAATGACTTTGTAAATAAAATCTGTCTTAAGATTGAGGTTTTTAAAAAAGAAATGTTAGGCCATTATTTTCATACTGAATTTTCTATGTATTTTTCTGTTTAATAGATCAATGCAAATGACTCAAAGGGGTGAAACCGGTCGACAGGAGAGGCTTACTCCTCCACGGCACCTTATCCAATCTCTGATATTTTCAAAGGTTCATATTTGATCTGCTCTCAATTGTATTGTTTAATTGGACTTATGAACATGACCGTGTTCGTTATAAGTATATTTCATTCATTCAAATCTATTAAAAAGACACAGAGATCTTATAAATTTGACTGTTTACTCTCCATTGGTGAATTACATACGTCGCATAATCTGTCCGAAACTATCCTATTCTCGGGTGTGGGGGCAACGGAAGAATGTGCAAACGTTACGAAGTTGGTTTCCACGGGTATCACAAGTGATGGTGAAAGAAGTAAAACTATATTGGGAAGAAAACCATTTGCTTACTTACATTTTGTGATTTATATCATAGGTGAACAACATTCATAACTATTTATATCAATGGTGAACAACATTCATAACTATTTATATCATAGGTGAACAACATTCATTACTATTTATATCAATGGTGAACAACATTCATAACTTTATATCAATGGTGAACAACATTCATAACTATTTATATCAATGGTGAACAACATTCATAACTCCTGTTCATATACTGCTAACATTGTTTATCAAAGTGATGGGCTGTTAACTTAAAATGATTTCACTTTAAATGTTAACCATAGATGCAAGCTCATATTATTGAGGAAATACAGATTTTTGGTTTCAATTTGTAAAATCATGATAATGGACATAAAAAATGTTAAAATGAAATTAATTTTCAATGTTATATTGGATACAGCGTACATATAAACTGCTTTCGCAATACTTTATTTAATTACCACACGTAAGTAATACTGATTTACAGAACAGGATAGGACACAACGAAGAATGTCAATTAAATTCTATTACACATCTTGCTGAAATACATAAATATTCTATGGGAGATTTTGTCATGATGGATTTATTTGTGGTTAATGATTTCAAATAATCTAAAATAATCATTTGGTCTTATGTAAATTAATTTATTCTTGGGATTCTCAATAAATAAAAAAAAAATCGGAATCTCTAGTAAGAATTGATAAATCTGGTCACCCTATTTAGTCTTAGTAAACAATACTTGAGGGTTTACAAATACTAGTACTGAATTTAGATGTTTCTTTTCTCCAAGTATCAATGTTGCAACTTTGGCTTCAAACAGAGCAATGTGAAATTCATCTTAGAAAGTTCTTTTTAAACTTAATTTAAAAAAAAGATAATATGTAAACAGAGGATTTCAATTCCATTCCACAGGATAATTGTAAGAAAGGAGTTATATTAGACAACAGCTAACATTCGTCAACCAAAACTAAAATAAATTTTAAGATGTATCTATTTACAGTAATCAGTTAATATTTTCCTTTATATAAGATAATTTAATTTTTAATTAATGTCGTTTATTGTCCACCAATCCATCATATTTAGATCACACATACATGTATTTTAAGGCTGTTTATTTAAAGCTTAAGGAACGTGCCAAGAATTAAACTTATAGAGAATTCATTTGACATCATCTTTAATTTGTAATATATAATGACTAGAAAATAAAAGTAACTGTCTGCTCAATTTTAACAGGCTTTTTATGGTTCACACTGGGATTGTCACAATGTTGAAAACTCCAGAAATTTAATCAATTTGCATTTCATCTTACATCATGTAATTTTTTTCAAAGTTATCAATCTTCATCTGGTAGATTATAGTGTCGTTAGGACTTTTACAAGGCTTGAATGTTCTTATTTAAAAGAAATAGTAACATCATCTGATATGATTGTCAAAATCACACATTACTGTACTATGTCGATAATGGAAACAGTGCACGATTGCTTTGTAAGGACGTAAACAATAAAAAGTCATTCAATAACCCGTTTCTCATATATTAAATACTTGTGGTTCAATTTGAGAAAGTGTCAGCAATTGATAAAAAATATTACATTGGACCTGAATTCCTGACAGCTGTCAAATCTTCCCATTTTATACGATCATAATTTAAAAATATATATATAAATACTGTATTTTGGTATGGTGACATTCATTCTTATTTTAAATTTGCATTCAAATCCATCAGTTATCAATGAACCATTAACCATTTTCAGAACTTTAAAAAATACCCTCGTACATAGTAAATATAATCTTACAAAGCTTCAGCAAGTTTAATAAATATTTAGGTTAAGATTAGAGAATGTAGAATCTTGCCTAGTAACAGTAGTTTGATTTAACTGTGTTACTTATCGTATTCTTTGTTTTAAAGTTATTTTTAAAGAAAAAAGGCATCAATTACGATTGCACTCATAAAATGATTTATCACCCGTTCTGATGAACTTAAGTAAGGATGAGAAAACCAGAGGGTTTTCAACAACTACTGTGCTTTCCAGAGACAGAAAACGTGTCACATTTGAAGTATTTCATAAAAATTCTCATGTAAGATATATTACGCAATCTTCTACGTAATGAATATTATTCTTATGGAAAGCTATTCTTTCCATAAAGAGTATACTGAGCAAATGATGTTACTTTAATTTCTCATGACACATAAAATAAATTGTCTTAGCAAAAGCAATAAAAAAATTCTGAAATACTGGCATCCATGTTTATATCTTTTGTATTGAATTACTGAAAGTAAGAGAACGATGTTTACCAGTGAAATATTATTAATCCATGTGGTTGTTTAAAAATTCAGACAAATAACACTAAATAATGAGAATAAAATATATAACTAGTAGCTGAAAAAGCTGAAGATAACGAACAGAGATCTCACAAAATCAGCCGCGAACAAGGCAGAGAAACACCAGAGGTGGGATCAGGTGCCTAGGAGGAGTAAGCATCCCCTGTCGATCAGCCATACTATATATGGATCAGGCAAATGGAGTTATCCGTAGTCAGTTATAGCAAGAATATAATAGCCTAATAATTAATGGTCTGAAACATGTCCGTCAAAGTTCGCCCCACTCATGGTTTTTGAATGCGAACATGGCCACAGAATTTGAGAAATGCTGACTTTAAACGATATAGTTGAAAGCCTCATAACATCGATTTATAAGCCAGTAATCTGTCTCAGTTTAAAGATTGATCTGCCTCAGAGTATGCTCTTTTTATACCGAATCAGCTGGATAACACAAACACCACATGCAGGTGAACATGGAATACTATTGCATAATAAATGTGGAAAGTTGTTAGTTTGACATGAACGTTTATATTAAGTAAAACATTCAAATATGACTCTGTAGTGTTTTTACTTCTAGTTCAATGGGATATATCGAGTTGACAAATGAATGCAGGTGAAAATGAAATTCATATGGGTACCAATTGCGCCCCCTTATTAACAGACCTATTTTTGTATTCATATGAAGTAGAAGAAAACACTTACTATGGCCTTCAACTCGACATTCCGATATATCGACGACGTATTATCAATTAACAATAGTTACTTTCATTCATATGTCGACTCGATATATCCCAGTGAGCTTGAAAGAAAAGATACCACAGATTCTGACACATCTGTTTGATATTTAGATATTTTACTAGAAAAAGACGTAAAGGGTAAACTAACAACAAAGCTTTATGATAAACGTGATGACTTCAACTTTTCAATCGTCAACATCCTTTACTTATGTAGCAATATACCCTTATCATCTGCATATGGGTTTATGTCTCTCAGTTGATTCGATACGCAAGAGCATGCTCAACGTATAAATAATTTCTAAAACGAGGCAAGCTATTGACAAACAAGTTGACGAAACAAGGATATCAAATGTCTCGTTTGAAGTCATCTTTTCGCAAGTTTTTTTGTTCGATACAATGACTTATCAGTACATACAACCTATCATTGAGTCAAAGGCTGATGGCGTTTTTCATACTAATTGTTAGGCCATTATTTATACACTGAACTTTCTACGGATTTTTCTGGTTTTTGTTTCCCGATCATGAAGGAGCACACGGCGGGTGTGACCGGTCGGCAGGGGATGCTCACTCCTCCATGGCACCTGATCCCACCTCTAAATTTTGAGGTCCGTGTTTGCTCTTCTCCAAATTTGTATCGTTTCATTGGACTTTTGAGATTGAATACTGTTCGTTATCTTCATATTTCATAGATGTATTACCCCAGCCTCATGCTTGATTACTTCATCTTTTTTGAGAGATCCTACCTATTTTGAGATGATTGACCCCAGCTCCAAGCTTGACCCCCATATCTATTTTGAGAGATCCTATCTATTTTCAGAGGTCCTACCTATCTTCAGGTTCTTGACCCCAGCTCCAAGCTTGATCCCCATATCTCTTTTGAGAGATCCTATCTATTTTCAAAGGTCCTACCTATCTTCAGGTTCTTGACCCCTGCTCCAAGCTTGACCACCTTTCCACTGCCCTCATGACCCATAATCATGGGTTTCTCCAGGGTGAACTTTCCGCATTTGCCATACATCCAGTACTTCAGGTCTGACCCGCAGATCCCCACCGATCTCATTGATAGGAGGACTTCTGTTCAAAACGTTTTCAAGAACTTTGTACGAAATGCAACCGATTAACAAACATTTCGTTAAATATACTCCACTTAAAGAGGTATTCTTGCCAGGATTCTGACTAATTAAAACATTGAAGTATATTTGCATAAATGTCCAATATATTGAGATGTTAGGAATTTTTCATATATTTCTTGCCTTCTTACAACTGTACAACTTGACAATTATAGGGTACACTGAGTTTAAAATTTAGCAGGGAGTATATTTTTGGCAGAAAAACAGCGTAGGAAAATATCACAAGATTTGCTTTTCCAATTAACTATGGATAATGAATTAAGTTCGCTGTTTAAAACAATGAAAGTCCTAAATGTTTTTTTTTTTTAAGCCAATGAAAATTATTATTAGAAACTAGAAGTTTTGAAATATATAAATAAAAATTTTCAAACTACAGCCTTGTTATTCTTGTTAGACCTCATGTGGTATTATCTGTTTAATGCAAAAAGATGAACAAACATATTTTTAATAGAAGTGGACATAACATGGCAACAGTAATTTTTAATCCTTCATGTCGAGAAAAAACTTGATGACCTTGACCTGACTGTTACTAAAATAAGTCGGTTCACTGATATGATGTCATAACTTAGTGATATATTAGCTTCTTGATTGTGTGAAATTTAATGAAATTTTAAAGACAATAAATATGAAAAAAAAATTCATCCTTAAAGTAGAATACTGCTTTGTCAAAATATCTTTATGACTCAAAAGTTAAAAGGGACATACCATTTTCCTTTATTTCAGGCAGAGGAATTGATTCCTGAAAATTAGAATGAGAGATTCCTTAATGAGAGAAAATTATACAGAGAACTGTACTTAAAAGGGAGAGAGTTAACAGATTGTGGTGTTACTTAAACAAAAGCTATAATGAATTAGCTGCTAAAGATCTGTTATTTATTTCATATTTCCAAGTCGGATATATAAAGTCTGGTGGCCAATTGACCCATTACCGTTGAAATGATGGCAGGTGCGTTGACAAATATATTTGTACATATAGGATTTACATGAATTAAGCAGGTGCCCTAAAAATATCTTGCAATAATATCAACTTTTACAGTAGACGAGTGAAAAGTGTATTTGCAATTTCTTTATATAAAAAATGCTTACAACTCGCAAGTCATTTGCTCCATGTAGAACAGCTGCTATGTTCGCCATTGTTAAGCGATAAGAAATATTGACCCATTTTGATTAAACCCTTTAACAGTGTATATATCAAGGATGATTTCTAATGAAAGCAACTTAATAAGTGATAATAATAGATGTAAGAAATGATATCAATTTGTTCATCAAATAAAGTTTTCTGAAAATCTTTACATTGTTTATTAATATACAATGTAATACTAGTTTTGCACTCGAAACACATACATGTACGTTAACTTATTTTAAAACAAAGAAAACGCCCAGAGAACAAATTTTGTGCAGGTTCAATCATTTCATTTCACCCCATTCAATCTTATTTTTTTTTTTAATTTTTGAAAAATCTCTTTTTTTAGACAGGCCATGCAGTGTTTATTTTGTGTTGTTTATTATAAGATCTAGCTTAATATTTTATTTGTAAACAAATATTCTGTACTGTCTAAGTATATGTTGTGCAATCAAGTACTACGTATGATTAAATAAAAAATAAAACTTTTCCTATATGTCAAACATGCTACTTATAAACAGAGAAGTATATTATTCAAAATGTATGTGAAATAAGAACATAAAATCAACAACAACAACAACAACAAAATGGCTAAAATTGAAGTGAAAATCTTGTGTTAGCTTAAGGTAACTAAAGTTTAAATAGCAAAAATATTCTGGATAATATATACCTAATAAATTGGGGGTGGGGTAACTTAATAAAGTTTTTGTGATCTTCATGATGTTCTTTCAAATACCTGTTTGTGCTTTGTGCTTTGCTTTCTTTTGCCATGGTAGGGACTACCTTGAATAACGCGCCCGATAAGGTTCATATCACAGATCAAATATTACAAGTATCAAATCGAAATTTTGAATGTACCCATAAATATTAATACTATTTGTCTAATGTTCTTATGAGACAAAAAATATCGTTAAATCAGCGTTAATTATAAAATTACAGATAAATAGTGCATTAGAGTGAAAATAATTTTACTTTAACAATGACTCAATTGTGATTTAGCTATAATAAGTGCATGGTTTGAGTATTATCCTGAAGGGTTACGAACAAAGTCTTATTCAGACTTTAGATTCGTGATGAGAGTCGCCTAAAATGTACTTGTGTCACTAGGGAAGGACGACGTCAGACTTGCCTGAGGAAACCATTAGGTTCGTTTGTTGAACCTTATATATCATGGAAATAAAAATGCACTATCCAATTTAAATGATTATACCAACGTAAAATCAAAAATTTGGAATCAATACGCTCTAAGATGAGTATAAAATTAGCGGTGTGTATACAGGAACGTAGTATAGGGGCAGCTACCCCTTTTCCGAACATAATTTTTTATCGTTTCATCGTTGATTTAGTATGAAAATGATCATTGAAAGGCCAGTTGACCACCTCTTTTTGTTACGAAATACTTAAATCATTTCATGTTAATATTCAAAATTTTTCTCCCCCACCCACCCCATCCACTCCTCACGAAATGGGATTTTACGAGTTTGGACAAATATCCCTTTTAGGGCTTGACAAAGATTTTTCAGGTAAATTGTCATTTTTTTTCTACCCCCATCTTCCCCACTCACACACATACAACTTTAAAATACAATACAAATATTTGTGGCTTAACAGAAACTTTTATGAATGTCACAGCTTAAGTTATACAATGGATTATAAAATTTATCATCCCTTTGAAATGAATACAGTGTAATGATTTTTCTTGTGAACTTAACTTTTCAATCGCTGTCCCTGAATGGCCTTTTTTAAGAACAATTCAAAAGCAGTACATATATTTTAATCCTGATATACCTTATTAAATTAAAGCTTCATAATTCTTAGAATTTGCAGAGTGTCCAATTTACCGTCATTCTAGGTCTCCGGTGTCCGTTAATATTCCCCGAAATACAGGTTGTTTAGGATTCTATGAATTCAAGCCATAAATATCAGCATGTAAATTAGCAAAGTGAAATAAAGGAAATTGAACTTAGACTAACTTGACCACTATATTCTCTCTCTCTCACTCGTATGTAGTGAATTTAAAAATCTGTCTTGGCTTAAATGATATTTGAATGTTTTAAAAAGTTTCTGTTTAAGATTTGCTGACTTATCCCTTTGATGAGTTTTATACCTCTGTTGTAATGATCTCATCCTATGCCTTTTGACATTCGACCGTGTTGTTAGTTTATTATTAATTACCCCCAAACAGACCCAAATCTCAGATGTTTAAGGTATAGGTCACAAAGTTCATATGGAAACGTCGCTAGCCGGTATTTTTGACCCACAAAAGACTCTGTGCATTGTGTGATACACATTCATACCCTGCAGTTGCAATAAGTCTGGCCTTTGTAAACACCTTCCTCCTTCTTTACCAATTTTATTTAAATTTCTCTGGTTTCCGATGGTTGCACACAGTCAAGATGCAGTGGACTCCGTGTATGCGCTGGCTCTGGATTTTGATTGTCGTGATATTTTACGGCCTTCCTAGAACCAAAGGCCATGGATACCTCGTGGAACCACCCCAGCGTTCCTCTCTCTGGAGACATGGACTCGGGCCTGATAATTACAATGATAACGCCCTTAATTGTGGCGGATTTAAGGTGAGTGGCGGGATGGTTGATTCACAGACATTTATAATTAAAATGAAATCAACCAGTTTAAATAAAACAATCACTTTTGTAATAAGAAATGTTTTACACTTCCAATAAGGTAAAAACTTGGATGATATATACGATATTTTTTAATCTCACCTTTAATCATAACTTAAAATAATTTTAATATTTAAACTTTAAAGTAAAATTGATTAAAGTAGATTTTAATATGCAATGATAGAATCAATATTTAACGTTGCTTAAGTGATGAATATTAACTTGATTTGAATTCAGGGGTCATAAAGATATGTTTTCTCTGCTGAAATAAGTTCAAAAAATCAGAACACTTGATTGGAAGAAGGGAGGGTAGAAAATACACGTTTAATCATATATAATGTCTACTATTACTAAAGTATTTATAATAAATTTCAGATAATGTCCCACCTTACTGCTTACTTTTACGACCTCTGTCAGTAGAAAATTACAATTACATGCACGCACCATAAATCTTTCACGGTTTAGCTTTCTCACTATTTAGTTCACTAGAAAAAAAATTAAACTTAATTAGTATGATGGCATTTAAAATCAAAGCAATTGTTAAATGTAGAATTAGTACATTTACAAATGAAATGAGATTTAGATATAATGAACTGGATACAAAAGATTTTAAGGGGAAAAAATTAGCATTGTTCTATATAATTATTATATATATATATATATATATATATATATATATATATATATATATATATATATATATATATATATATATATATATATATATATATATATATATATATATATATATATTCAAACAAAATCTTATATGTCCTTATTTTTCGTCTTTTAAACTGTAACTCAACTCCAATAGTTATATAACTTTGTATGGAAAAATTATTCGTCTGTTTTAATAATTTTTAGACAAATAGGGCATTATGC
The DNA here is from genome assembly GCF_033153115.1 of Saccostrea echinata. NCBI lineage: Eukaryota > Metazoa > Mollusca > Bivalvia > Ostreida > Ostreidae > Saccostrea > Saccostrea echinata. The sequence continues at coordinate 2,866,743 of NW_026889758.1, read as the reverse complement.
ACAAAAGAATTTATAAGGACGTGCATTAACATTCTTAAGATAACAAGTCATGTTGTAGATCCTAAAACAAATACATTCTTCAATGACATTAATTTACACATTCAGTTGCAAAGCTTTGATGAATTTACCTGTTGATTAAAAAATCCTTTAAAAGGTTATCGGTTTACACAACTCTATCTTTATGGCTATATGCTTTTTAATTTTTTTTATTCATTTTAAACATTCAGAAAATATTAATCAACTGCATTGTATAATTCAGTTGTTGACCTTTTACAGTGGACAAATTAATTGTGTCCTGTTAATTGTTGTCCGGTTGATGAATTATCTATAAATTATATGCTTCGTCAACTGGACGACTTGCTTTTAGGAAAGACGTAAAAGAATACATTTTGATGTACGATGATGTTTATAAATAGACCGCATTAGTAACGTATATCATCTGTAAACTTAAGCTGGGTCACTTTATCCCCACATATCTGTAGTCAGGTCAGGTACACCGGTATCCTGACCAAATCTATTTTTACATACTAGATAGGTAAAAAGTCAAAAGAGATTAAATTCTTTAAGAGGTAAAAAAAAATTAATATCATTGATATTCTTAAACATCTGGTTCTTATACTTTTAGGTGCTATTTAGAACTAAGTTTTTCTCCAGAAGAAGTTGCTATTTTGATCCAGGCTTTGATATCTTGTTTAGAGGTTGAAGTTTTTCACTCACTTCCTGGTATTTTTATAAAAGATTCTCTTTGATCGATCGCAATAAGGAGGCGTAAAACTTTTTTACTTTTAATCTACAGAATTTCATTAAAAAAATTCATCGCTTTAAACGATTCAAAGCTTTGGATAGAAAAGGGATTTTTTTCTGAGAAACTTACCATTTAACTAAAAAAACACGTTTGGTATTTTAGAATTGGACTAAGTACATGTACATGACAATTGTCTATCTTGTGCTAATGAAATAAGGGCTTTAATTGGAAGCTCTGATATTTGATATGGCACTGTATCTTTGTTTAACTTATTATAAATTATAATTCAAATAAGTCGTATTACAACAATTTTAGGTTCATTATCTCCTTGTACAACTTTTTTTTCTTCTTTTTTTAGGGTATCAATGGTTATAAAGTTTTGAGTTCTGATGCTCGTTTACTTTGTAGCTATAGATTCAATAGTCTTCTTAGCATGTATCAGCAGTCACGGGGGAAAAAAAAACTTCCCATCTAGACTTTATTACGAAAATGAACTAAGAGGCACGAACTTAGAGAACTACTTTAAGAGATGAAATTTTGCTACTAATTAAGAGTGACGAATGGTACCGTTTTTCAGTTGAAGAGACAAATTTTAATATTGTTTTTCATTTCTTTGGGGCGTCTCGACCTTGAGTTATCATTGAGGTGACATTCATCATTTTTCCACCGCGCAAAATACTTGTTTATTGAAGTGCGTGGAAAGGCGGTATCGACAGCAAAAATATGATGAGGACTGCGTTTAAATGAAATAGTTTGACCTCTTTGAACTCATGATAACTGCCCTGCTGATGTGTCACGTGCTTATGAAGCTATAAAGAAACATCGCTGTGGACATGCAAAATCATGAAAAAAACAAGCTTTATCCAATTCATCATCATTTACTTGCTGTGTCTATCTATCATACCGAACTTAAACAAATGTCCGAGACAGTTTAGCATATGTTTTGCATATATATGCTAAACTATAAGAATTGAAAAATATACGTCGTGATATTAAAAAGACAAAATGTGTTTGTGAAATACTGATGTCCCCTGTATGACAGCTTATGGCGAAGGTTAAAGTTTCTGAAATGCAAGTCAAACTCCAGGTCAAGAGATCAAAAATGTTGGTACCAAAAGAAAGGTCTTGTCTCGAGGAATATACCTGTGAAATTTGAAACCCCTAGCACCAACTGTTCAAAAGTTATGGCGAAGGTTTAAGTTTTTTAAAAGTAAGTAAAACGTCAAGGTCAAGGTCAAATGGGGCCCCAAGGGAAGGTCTTGTCACTAGTGATACACAATGTTCGTGAAATGTGAAAGCCCTAGAACCAAACGTTCACATGTAAAGACGAAGGTTAAAGTTTTTTAAAAGTAGTTCAAAACTCCTCGGTCAAGGTCACTGCCAAAATTGTTGGTATCCAAAGGGAAGTCTTGTCACAAGGAATGCACATGTGAAGTATGAAAGCCCTAGCACAAAATGATTAAAAGTTATGACCAAGATAAAAGTTTTTCAAAAGTAAGTTAAACCCCAAGGTCAAAGGGTGAAAGTGCTTGGTATCCAAGAGGGTCTTGTCACAAGGAATTGACATTTTAAAAATGGAAACCCTAACACCAACCTTTCCAAAGTTATGGCCAAGGTTAAAGTTTTTCAAAAGTAGGTCAAACTCCTAGGTCAAGATCAAAAGGTCAAAGTTGTTGGTATCCAAAGGAAGGTCTTGTCACAAGAAATATACAAATGAAGTTTGAAACCCAAAGCACCAACTGTTCAAAAGTTATGGCCAAGGTTAAAGTCTCATAAAATTTTGTAAAAGATGGTCAAACTCCAAGGTCAAGATCAAAAGGTCAAATATGAGGGTGCCCAAGGAAAGGTCTTGTCACAAGGAATGCACATGTGAAATATGAAAGTCATAGCTCCAACCAATCAAAAGTTATGGGCAATGTTAAAGTTTTTGCGGACAAACAGACAGACAGACGGACAGGGCAAAAACTATATACCCCCAATCTTCGATACGGGGGCATAAAAAAGGATTAAATGGTGATAATTAATTGATTTTTCAGTTGCTTGCAGATCCAAAGAAAACAGAATAAAATATTTAAAAAAAAAAACTTTTTATCTTACTAATGATTTTATTTTTATTTCAAAAGAAGACAAAGAGAATGTTTTAAAAGAGAAAACAATAAAAGAGATGTTGAAGATAAAGACGTGACAATTCATTCCTAGGGGATTGTATTAAATGTTACTAATATTCTGCCTTATTTCTAGCGCCACTGGACTCAGAATGGCGGTAAATGTGGTATTTGTGGGGACGCCTACGATCTTCTGCCACCCCGCCCTAACGAGGACGGTGGGTTCTTTGGAAAGGGGGTCGTAATCAGAACGTATCGCTCCGGTGAGGATATTGACGTTGTTGTCAATCTAACTGCCAACCACTTAGGATGGATGGAGTTCAAACTCTGTTCCCATGACAACAGTGACCAACCTGTCACCCAGGAGTGCCTAGATAAGAATGTATTACGTATACTACCCAATAACAAAGGGAAAAGAACCGTCAAGAGGTTTTATGTTGGGAAACAGAAACTGATTTCATTGAGGATCAAATTGCCATCTGATTTTTCATGCAAAAAATGTGTTCTTCAATGGAAATATAACGCAGGTAATACAATCAGGATTTCTATGTAGTCACAGACCAACATCTAGTACCAGGTTGATTCCTCTTCAAGGAAATAAATTTCAGCTTGATGCAAAGTTTACCAAAGAAAACATTTTTTTTTCATTCAGGTAACAGCTGGGGTTGTGGTGATAGCGGATGTGGTATTGGGCTTGGTCCACAAGAACAATTCTACAACTGTGCTGACATAAGCATCCTAAAGAAGATAAAAATCATACAAAAAGATTCAACAGAAGACTCAGAAGAAACCGACAACAAAAAATCTAGTGAAGATACCAGTGAAATATCGGATGAAGATATGGTTTCAAAATTGAAAAGAAAAGGAAGCGGAAAATACATTGACATGGTTAAAAACAAAGCCAATCAAATGAACTGTCGCCCTACTAAGCGTTGGCGTTCCGTTCCGGGAATGATTCAGTGGTGTTTACAAAGTTGTCCGAAATGTCCGACATCACATTGTAAATGTGAATTTAAAGAAGTAAAACTTTTAAACTTATTGGTATAATATAACGCCTTTTGAAAAGCAAAACACATTTTTAGAAACTTCAATAAAATCTATTCTTTATAAATGTATAATATTAATTTAATTTTATGTTATAGAGTTAGAGAGTTAAACAAAGTGGTAGTCCTTCATCTGTTGTATGTTTGTACTTGTGTCAAAATGTAACAGGGCTTGACGATTTTAAATTCACAGCAATTACACTCTGCCTTAAATAAATATATTGCTAATAATAAATAAAAATATCATGATTTTTACTATATTTACACACACTGCAATTAAATTTAAAATTCAAGTCAAATTATTATAGAGTTGAAAACCATATTCACTGCCAATCAAAATCCTAAAACTGATTCATTTGAAACCTTTTATCTTTGTCTTTCCCCCTCAATTATGTCTAATTATGGCGATCATTTGGTATTAATTAGATTCACCAATAATAATGTGACCACAGAAGAGCTTTCCTTCTTCTCTCATTAGTATGTAAGGCACAGGGCCACTGGAGAATTTACTCGGGAGAGTTTGGTTTTTAACTTATTTGATGAATGGACTGCTGAAGTGAAAAGTCTACCGGGACTCCAGGCAAAAGGGTATGTACAATGTATATTTTGATACTGTAAAAAAATATCTTCCGCTGATTTGATCGATTAACTGCACATGTCACGGTGCAGTGATCATTTCCTAGCTTTTTAAAAGTACTGCACTGTTTTATAAAAGGTATACCATTCCATTTATTAAAATATTGGATACTTATCGCGTTTTCAGTACTCATTGTAAGTACAAACGTAATTGCAATCAACTAAAATTTAAGTAGTTATTTCCTAAAAATTAAAATTTAAATAACAAAGTTATCTTTTTAAAGCTCTAAAGTAAATCCAAGAAAATAATGTTCTTTAATAGCTTTTAATCTTCAGAAAAATTGGCCGCCAGGGTGGTAGTAGGTTGAGGAGAGGGTACATGTCTGGGCTTGATATGCATAGTAACAGTTACATGTAGCAATAGTACTTCAGTAATATATATATCAGTTTTGAATATTCACTTCACACGAATTTGACATTACAGCATGTCATTGCTATAACAACAATTAAGTAATAATTATGACTGCTTTAAAATTGTAAAAAAAAAAATAAATAAATTCTTTATTTTGTCATATGTCGTTGAAGCAGGATGCCAATATTAATTATGCGATTGTAATATTGGATTATCCTCGTTGTAATATTTGACATGTGGCACTGAAATACTTATTTAGTACTTACTTTTTATACTTGATTAAAAATAAACTGGTCATTACCAGAGGACGCAGACAGGTCAGTCTTCAGCTTGAAGTAGTTTTATAAGTTTAAATTGGTGAAAATGTTAAGGTCCAAACTTTTTTCTATAACAAAAATACTTGGCTATGTTGTGTATTTATTGTATGCTGACTTTGAAAAATTACAATGTTAACTCACTTACACGACGGAATTTACTGTTATCTAAATGTAACTTGAGCATCACAATTCTCAGTAAGTCAAAATAAGTTTAAAAATATTTTTACCTTTAATGCCTACTATTCTATATGATATTAAAAAAATATCCTTGAATTGGTAAAGTGCATGCAGTTTCTTTATTTTTTGATCTGTTCATGTAAATGGGTGTTGAACATTTCTGCAGAAATCCTAATACTTATTAAACGTAATCTTCATCATTTTGATTTTACATCTCACTTAAGAATTCAAAATGGGATAAAAATAAAAGCAACCTAACTTGTTTGTGAAAAAAGGATTTACATAGTTTATATCTTCACAGCTTCTTTAAAAAGTATGCTCTACATAGTAATAGCATTAAAACACTAAAATAATTATGCTCTTAGCATAGAAATATCTTCAAAACTTGAACTTAATAAATTTGCATACATAGTAATATCTTAAAATCTTCTAAAATAAGCATATGCTAGAAATAGTATTATCTTTAAAAAAAAAAACCAATCAACCCCCACCCCACCACCCAAAAAACTAATGATTTTTCAGATACATATAATAATGTTGACCCCCCTCCATTTCTATGTTCATATAATCTACATTTTCTCAATATCAATATTTATTTCTTTACTACACTGACTTTTTGAATAATTCTTATGGATATAGTGACATACAAACGTACTTTAAACGTCTTTCTTTTATAAAAAAAAATGTTAAATTGTGTACTTTTTGAGGTATACTATACTGATTTGTTTTAGCCAAGCCATAAATCAGAAAGAATTAATGGGTCATTATACATGCAAATGATATCTCCGATAAAAATAACGATTTGTTTCTCAAAATAAATAATAATTATATTTGCAATGGAGCTATAACTCAATCGGAACTTCTGGGTCAATCATGAACCGTCAAACCTGACGGAAAACTTGTCAAAATCTTAAATCAACTCACCTGTCTCAGAAAGAGGTGTGGTTAAAAACATCAACAAATCAAAATTCGGTCACTTTGGTTTATTAATTTTTTTCCTGAAAGGCCAACCCATCATAGTTTTCTTTTAAGGGCAGTGCATAAAACTAGTCCTATTAAATACATTAACTTTATTCATAAACTTTTGTCAGATCGTTTGTAATTGAAATATGCATGTGAATTGAAACACTGACCAAAGAAACCATAACAGGGGCCTTTAACGGAATAAAATTAGAAGTTAACGATACAGATCGACAAATTATTGTACCCAAAGGAAAGATTCCAGAGCATATTGCAACGAATATTATAAAACTTAAATATTGGAAATGCGAAGAAATTACATCGATGATCATATGGCCAACAAGCATGTTTGAAACTGATATTTTTATAATTAAAAAAAATATTCTAACCCCGAGACCGATATACAGATATACATTTACTAAATAATAATCAAACTTTTATTTTTTAAATATTTTTTAAAAAAAATATTCTAACCCCGAGCCCGTTATACAGATATACATTTACTAAATAATAATCAAACTTTTATTTTTAAATATTTTTTTAAAGATTTCATTTTTATACAGTTTTATCTGATTTGCGTTCAGTTAATCATTTTTGTCATCTAAAATAGCTTTTAACTTGATGCCACTCTAATCATATGTCTCTTCTTTTTGCATTGCTTAATGTAATTTTAATTAAAAAGTGATAGATACATTCTATCTGAATATTTCGCAGATGAATGATTACGTCTCAACCGAATCTTATGATTTTCAAACATGTTTTTTTAAATTTCATTGCAGATGTTGAGCTTTGTTACGTCAGTCTTGCTGGTTGCAGTCCTGGTAGATGGCGCTCCAACGTCCACCATGGTTACGGCAACCACAGCCAGTGCGTTTGCGTCAACACTTCCAACAAACTTATCATCAAAAACAGAGCATGAACAGCAGGCAAAACCTACGGACCCACAAGAACTAAATCCAGAGATAGAAGTAAACAAAGTAAAAACATTCAATCAGTCAAAAGACACATTGGATTCGCATTTACTTAACGTATCTGTCACTGCAGAAAGTCCTGATAATGAATTTAATAACACTGCAGACGATGCACCGCGTGAACAACCAAAGATGATGATGAATAATAGCATACGCTTAAAAAAGACCAATGCAATTCGCTTAAAACAAATACAAAGTTTCCTGCAGAAGATACGAAAACTTCGTTCAATGATAAAAGAAAGGATTTCGAGTAACAGCACTGAAAACATTAATGACACTCGAGATGACACAATTCAAGTTATTCCAGGAAAAGTTTTGCAAAATATTTTGTCAAAATTCAAACAATATAAAGAACAGGTCAGTCCACCTACAAAAGTCAATAACACCTCAGAATTTTCTTCAGTTAATGCAAATTATTCAGTAAATATAGGAAGCGATAAAAATACAAGTTTATTATTGAATTTTGTACGCTTATTTGAAAGCGAATCGCCTATTATTCGAACAAGGATTTCACAAAATACGAATGAAGAAAATGAAGAACTTCTATCCGAAGATGATATCGAAGACCTCATTGAAGAAAGAGATGAAAACAGAGAAGAAAAAGATGACGATTATGATATTTCAGACTTTATAATAAGGGTACTTGGTGGGAAACAAGAACTAAATAATGTTGATTGGATGTATACTCCCGAAAATCAGGCAGAACCACATCACGAAGCAGACAACACGGAATGGATTTTTACGCCCGACAGAACCATGGAATCACTCCAGGAACCAGAAAACACCGAGTGGAATTTCGCACCCAAAAGTCATGTTGAGCCACTCCATGAATCAAAAACCATTGATTGGAAATCGGAACCCGAAAATCGGATAGAACCACATCATGAATTATTTAACCTGAAATGGAATTTCATACCCAAAAGTCAAGTTGAATCAGTTGCTCAAGACAAGAGAATAAATGAAAATGAAGAACCACACGCTCTAGTAACAGATCACGATTATCATTATCACACACCAAGTCATGCAACTGAAAACAAGGAGGCTAGTAGTGTTGATACTGCAGGGAATGTAGAAGATGGAAAGCTGGAAAGTCTACTCTGGAAAGATTTCTTCAGTTTTCAAATCCCAGACAAAATAACCAAAAGAAAAGAAGTGCCATCTCTCGAGCCTGAGAGAAAGATATCGAACCAACATTATAATGAGAAACATACTGAGATTGACGGAAAGTACGATTATGAGGAGGATGACAGCTTGGAAAATGAAGAGGATTATGATTATCAATCTAAGGACAACCCTGATTATACCGATGGAAATGAAGAAAAGCCTGCAAAGGCTAAGATGTTTGATGAAAAGTCATACGATAGGGGCACATCAAATGATAAGGCTACCTATGGGAAATCAGTTTCTGTTAAAGACATTGAATATCATGAAGAGGGCGACAGTTTTGAAAGTGGAGAGGACATCGATTACCAATATGAGGATATTCCAGATTATGTTGATGAATACGAAGATCGGTCTTCAAAGATTAAAGTACCTAATAAAAAGACATACAGTAGAAACCCAGTGAACAAGAAAGGTTCCTTTAAAGTACCATTTTATGTTAAAGACTTTGGGCATGATGAAGAGGGCGACAGTTTCGAAAGTGGAGAGGACATTGATTACCAATATGAGGATATTCCAGATTATGTTGATGAATACGAAGATCGGTCTTCAAAGGTTAAAGTACCTAATAAAAAGACATACAGTAGAAACCCAGTGAACAAGAAAGGTTCCTTTAAAGTACCATTTTATGTTAAAGACTTTGGGCATGATGAAGAGGGCGACAGTTTCGAAAGTGGAGAGGACATTGATTACCAATATGAGGATACCCCAGATTACGTCGACGAATATGACGATCGGTCTTCAAAATATAAATTGGTGAACAAAAAGCTATATAGCAAGGATTCCTCAAATAAAACGCCCTCAACTGTTGCATCGTATAAAGGTAAACATGTTGATAGTGATGGAGAAAGTCGAGAAGGTGATGACTATGTTGATGAATCCAAGGAAAACCTTTCAGCAGGGGGTATATGGAAAAACAAACGCTTTGTTGCAAAAGACGCAGTGGCATTTGCAAATAAGCTGAGAGAGGCTTATCGCAAATCAACCAAAGGAAGTGATTTTTTCCACCAATTAAACGATGACAACAGCGGAAGTGAAAAATATGACGATTACAGTAGTGAAGAGATTTTATCACCACATTATAAGCATAGAAAAGACATAAACTATGACAAGAGCGCAAGTGAAGAATATGACGATTATAGTAGTGAAGAGACATTATCACCACATCATAAGCATAACAAAGGCATAACAAGAACTACTTCTTATTCAGAGTCTCGAATTAGGTCTTCATCAACATCAAACGAACGCGATGGGGAGAGTGGAAGTAAAGAAATAGGAAGCGAAGAGATTGGTCACAGTATGGCACATATGTGGGAAGATGATAGTTCTGAATCTTACAGCCAGGAGTACTACTCGTCAGCTGAGGATTACCACAAAAGCAGTGAAGAACACTTGCCCATCGCTGCTCAAGCACATCCACCAAAGAATAATGTTAACCATTATCGCAATTTCTTCGACAAGCATGCTTGGGAAAGTGAACATCACAATAGATATCAAGAGGAAAGTAGAATCTATCATAAATATAATGATGATGACAATACGATAGAATACATCCCACCAACATTACAGGTCAATCATCTCCAAATCAACAGAATTAATTACGAACCAACAACTCCAGTTCCAGTGATTCCTCCTCAACCAATAATGTATAGAACATATGCAGTACCATCAACTACCCCTCCCCCTCCCCCTACAAATCCTCCTCAACCAATAATACACAGAACCTATCTGGCGCCTTCTCCTCCTCCACCTCCCACTTTTCCGCCTCAGCCGATAATACACTCCCCTACTCCTCCACCCCCGCCTCCCCCTTCTCCTCCTATAATACATAGAACATATATTCCCCCAACACCTACCACTCCTCCTCCTCCTCCCCCTTCTCCGCCTCGAACAATAGTACATAAAACTTATATTCCCCCATCTCCTACCCCTCCTCCTCCCCCTTCTCCGTCTCGAACAATAATTCATAGAACGTATATACCTCCATCCCCTACAACTCCCCCTCCCCCTCCTATTCCAAAGCTACAAATTTTAAGAACACCAATATTCCCTCCAACGTTTCCTCCCCCGACTAACCCTCCCCTTACTCTCCCTCCCCCCACACTTCCCCCTCCTAAAACAGAACCAATACCGAAATTACAAATTCTAAGAACACCAATTGCACCTCCTCCAAAACCTGAACCAACACCGAGGTTACAAATTTGGAGAATCCCTATTAATCTGCCACCTGTTCCTAAACCAGAACCGACACCGAGAGTTTATATACCAAACAAACCAATTCCTGCTCCTGCACCCAAACAAAAACAGCAGCATTTCTATTTTATGTTCAAACCAAAGAAAACGAAATCAAAGAAAGTGTCTTCATATGATGTCTTAGAAAACGAGATTATGAATGTCGACTTACAAAAGGCCTGGACCAATAGCTACAAACAAAATCTTAATAAGGGGTATTACAAAAGGAATCCGTACAGTAAAAGACAGAATTATGGCTACGGAAAAAATAGTTATGGTTACGGATATCGAGGCTTGAAGACAATATATGATAAAAAACCAGGATATGGTTATGGTTTGAACACTAGGAATTCGTATGATAAGAAAACAGGTTATGGTCACAGCTACCGAACTACACCTCATCTACCCTACAAAAGAAATCGGGGGTATGGATATAAAAATACTTACGGTAACAGATATTCTAGTCGTCCATTGTATGGAAAAAGATTTTCATCAAACCTATCAATAAGACCTTTTATCACACCGTATCCTATGCAACCTAATATCATCCAACAACAAGTCAACAAACATGTTATGGGCCTGAAGCCTCTTCTTCCTTTACATTTTCAACCTGTTATTTTTGGTTCATCTGTGCTACACCAAAGTCAGCTGTTCCAAAATTCATTGCAAAAGATAAATCAGTATTCAAAACGCAGGACGTCAAAGTATTAAACGTGTAGATTTATTTTGGTGTTTTATCTGTTTTCTATCATATATATTTATGTATGTATATAGTTATCTTTGTTACACTATTAAAGTATTAATTATAATTAAACAGTTGTTTGTTTCTTTTTCTATCAAAAGAGAAATTGATGATAAAAATGTAATATACATGTAATATAAGTTTTTATGTCATTTTCGTGGTTTTATATTTTTCCACTGCATAAGATGACTTTGCTTTAAGGAAATTTTTTTTCAGTCGATGGGCTTAGATTTGCAGAAAGAATTGAATATTGAAAATAAAACTCAAAATATCACTTTTTGACTCATATGTTAGATAAATTTCGTCCGTCTTTCCTCAATTTTTCACCATATAGCGTTTCTCATTGGAACAACAAATTCTGTCTTGCTTAATTTATTGCCAAACATGTCCAATCTGTTAACCTTATGATCTTGACCTACTTTAATTTTCCCTTCTTTTACCTTAATTTTTTTTTGTTCAAATTATTTTTTCTCGAATCAAAAATTTTCCTTCTGTCTGTCGTTACTATTAACGTTTTACATTTTTGACCTTCAAAGCCACTCGTTAAATTTTGTCCAATAATTGTCTCGAATAAAGTACCTACATAATATAGCTGCGTAAATAATACATTACTATTAGTGTCATTTATAAACTGCTATTCTTCTGATGTCAATTATAGAGTCCTTTGATTTATGACGTCACATAAAGATGTATGGAAACACAAAGGTGAAGAATAGGTGTAAATCCAAAACAATTATGCAACAACTTAAAGCTTATTGGAATAAAACTTGCCAAAAGATCTAAATCAGATTAACCAGATGTTTTAGGCAAAAAAGGCAACCTTTTTACACATTTACAACTTTAGCAATATTATTCCATAAAATCTAATTCTAAACAAGAGGCCCAGGGGCCACATCGCTCACCTGAGCACTGTGGCTAGAAAAAGAGGAAAAATCTGTTTAGTATTGAAAACCTTAAATGCATAAGTGGCCCCAACCTACCCCTAAAAGTGAATGGGAGGGGGGTATGATTTGAACAAAATTAAATCTACACTAACTAAGGATGCTTACATGATTTTTGAAATTTTTCTCTACAAGTTTGAACTTTCATTGTGGCCCCACCCTACCCCTGGAGGTCATGATTTGAACAAACTTGATTCTACACCACCTGAGGATACTTCCATATAAATATGACCAATCATAGCTTTGCTGTTCTTGAGAAGATTTTTCGTATATATTGCTACGTAAAACTTTGATTGTCCATTGTGGCCCCACCCTACCCCCGGGGGTCATGATTTGAACAAACTTGAATCTACACCACCCGAGGATGCTTCCAAATAAATATGACCAATCACAAAATTGCTGTTCTCGAGAAGAAGATTTTTCCTATATACTCCTATGTTAAACTTTGATCGTCCATTGTGGCCCCACCCAACCCCCGGGGGTCATGATTTGAACAAACTTGAATCTACACCACCTGAGGATGCTTCCAAATAAATATGACCAATGACAAAATTGCTGTTCTGGAGAAGAAGATTTTTCCTATATACTCCTATGTTAAACTTTGATCGTCCATTGTGGCCCCACCCAACCCCCGGGGGTCATGATTTGAACAAATTTGAATCTACACCACCTGAGGATGCTTCCAAATAAATATGACCAATGACAAAATTGCTGTTCTCGAGAAGAAGATTTTTCCTATATACTCCTATGTTAAACTTTGATCGTCCATTGTGGCCCCACCCAACCCCCGGGGGTCATGATTTGAACAAATTTGAATCTACACCACCTGATGATGCTTCCATATAAATATTACCAATCATAACTTTGCTGTTCTTGAGAAGAAGATTTTTGAAGATTTTTCATATATATTCCTATGTTAATTAAAACTTTAATCTTCCCCAACCTACCCCCGGGGGTCATGTTTTAAATAAACTTGAACCCACATCACCTGATGATGCTTCCATAAAATTTGACCAATCATAGCTTTGCTGTTCTTGAGAAGAAGATTTTTGAAGTTTTTTCCCTATATATCCCTATTTAAAACTTTGATCGTCCATTGTGGCCCCACCCTACCCTCGGGGGTTATGATTTGCACAAACTTGAATCTACACCACCTGAGGAATATCCATTTAAATATTACCAATCATTGCTTTGCTGTTCTTGAGAAGAAGATTTTTGAAGATTTTTCCCATATTCCTACGTAAAACTTTGATCGTCCATTGTGCCCCCAACCTACCCCCGGGGATCATGATTTGAACAAACTTGAATCTACACCACCTGAGGATGCTTCCGTATAAATATGACCAATCATAGCTTTGCTGTTCTTGAGAAGAAGATTTTTGAAGATTTTTCCTATATATCCCTATGTAAAACTTTGATCGTCCATTGTGGCCCCACCCTACCCCGAGGGGTCATGATTTGAACAAATTTGAGTCTACACTACCTGACAATAATTCCACATGAGTTTCATCTTTCCTGGCCCATTATTTCTTGAGAAGAAGATTTTTCAATAATGCCATTTATTTTTTGCTATTTCGTTATTATCTCCCCTTGGAGGGGGGCGTGGCCCTTCATTTGAACAAACCTGAATCCCCTTCACCCAAGGATACTTTGTGCCAAGTTTGATTAAAATTGGCCCAGTAGTTCTGGAGAAGATGAAAATGTGAAAAGTTTACGACAACGACAACGACAGACAACGGACAAAATTTGATCAGAAAAGCTCACTTGAGCCTTCGGCTAGAGCTAGAAAGCCTAAAGTGAAATTTCTTTGAGAAACTTGACGAAGGAACAAGATCTTTTTGAGCCTCAAAGGAGCTCTAGAGGAAAAATAGAAATTCGAAAACTTTGCCCATCAACATAAAAGTGTTAATCATATGCATAGAAATTCTACCTATTACCGGGTAATATGTAGAGAAGTTCCAATGTCAACACACATTTCGGAACACCCTTTTTAGCCCTTGGCATCAATTAGTCTAAATCTCAAAACATTATTGCACATCATTCTGTGGAACAGGCAAATTAAATGCAAAAAAGTACTTCTTGTATGCCATCTGTTTGTTTGTTTGCTTAACGTCAATGAGAATTTTTCACTCATATTGAAACGACACCACTTGCCGGCGGAGGGCTGCAAATTTAGACCTGTCACTCGGCACTTATGGCCTTAAAGCAGTGAGGGATTTTTTCGTGCCAGCACCTACGACAAGGGACCTCGGGTTTTACGGTCTCATCCGAAGGACCGATCTCCCCGTTACACAGTGGATTGGAACCCGCGACATTTTGGCACCAAGGGCCAATACCCACACAGTATAGAGATGTTTCAAATTTATATGACTAGCATGTCAATTTTGTTCTGAAGGAAAAGATTTTTAAAGGATTTTGCTGAATACCCCGATGTTTCCTTATATACCCCATGATACATACATGTAATTTGAAAAAAGGCCCATGGACCTTTACAGTCATCTGATTACTATCAGTTTCTCAGATTATGACCACTTCGGCCCATTTGGAACTGGTCTAGAATGTGGTAACAAAAGTATTACAGTTTCATTAGGACTCATTAGGTCAGTCATGTTGCTTTTCTCCAAGAAGTTCAGGAATAAAGAAGCTATTATGGAACATTTTATTTAAAAAATATCCAATTCATGACCAACGTAGCTTATGGGTGAAGTACGCATTGTAATCATGTAAATTGTTTGTCTATATATGTCCATGAGTAAAGATTTTCAAAGTTTCAATACATGACCAACTTAGCCCCACCCTTGGACCTTAACCTTGCAAAAATGATTTAATAACAATTACGGTAAAAATTAAGTCTTCATTATGATCCTGTAAACAATTTGTCTTTTAGATGTCCATGAGTAAAAAGATTTTAAAAGATATGATTAACTTTCAATATATGACAATTGTAGTCAAATTCTGAGGGCTGATTTGCGGGACCCAGGGAAAATGAACTTTACAATTAAGATAGAGAGTTATACACTCCTTGAAATCTTAAAATCAGTTTGCTCACTGAAGAGGGTTATATATGTTCTTTGTGTAACCATGAAACCATTTTGTCTGATACATGTCTATGATTAAAGAAGAAATCTTTAAATTTTTGTAATGTTCAAAGTTTGGTCAAGTCCAACACTGGGGCCTGGACGGAGGAGACACCTGGTCTTAAATTAAAGTCTATTTTAATTAATTGTTTTTAATAATCTGTTTCAATATCTGACATTTAATTTGCCAATCCAGATCAAAGTGTTACAATGGAGACAGCATTGGAATTCCTCAACCTTTATTGTTATATACCATGGATATGTATACTGCGTTGTAAACGCTTGAAGGTTCCGACTTTTAAAAATACAGATGAGTTAAATATTCATATTAAACTAAAGAGTTTTCACCTGTTAGTAACTATTCTCTTAACATTGTAAATGGCGTGAAGATTCCCGCTGAACCATACGGAGAATTAAAAAAATGAAAAGGTGACAATTTTTTGTCGTTGTATGATCATTATCCACGAATTTACGTATCCTCGAAACAGTAATTTTTACTAAATCTACGAAAATTGATGCCCACGAATATTAATGAAACATAGTACATGACCAACTCCCCCCCCCCCCTTTGGGCCCAAACCTTCGGCCAGTGGGCCATGAATTTTACAATTATAGTAGAAGGCTAAGTGTTCATAATAATCATGTAAACAGTTTATCTGTTAGATGTCCATGATTAAAGATGTAATGTATTTTCCACATATGATCAACTTACCGCCTGAATGTTGGACTCAGAGGACATGAATTTTCCAATTTTTATAATCTTAAAATCAGTTTACTAAATACACAAAAGTCCATAGGCCACAATGTTCATTTGCGTTACTCTGACTCTGATGTTCCTCATCAGAATTTTTTTCTCCATCCTATTAACATGAATTTTTTTGTTTCCCCACCCTTTCCCCTAGGGTCATATCATAACATAGATCCAAACAAAATGGACATGCTTCAATATCAATATGACTAACGTGGTCTTCTGTTCTGGAGATTTTATTTCTGGTTACCTGGATAAGATTAAAATTTGTTTCCAAGTTTTAGCCCCTATCCTATCCTCAGGGTCCCTAATTTGAAGAAAATAAAACTGAATCTACACAATTTGGGAATACTTTCACGTAAATACGATTTAAGGGACCCTATTCTAGATACGAACTGTTAATAATATATTCTCATGTAAAGCGTTGATCTCCTTTAGTGGCCAAATCCAACCTTTGGGGTCATGATTTTAACGAGAAGTCCATTTGCCACAACGCTCATCTGAGTCACTTTGGCCCTGCTGTTTTTCAGAGGATTGAAAAAAAATTCTCCGCCTACCTGCTCAACACATAGAGCTCACGGCGGGTGTGACCGGTCAACAGGGGATGCTTACTCCTCCTAGGCACCTGATCTCACCTCTGGAATTTCCAGGGGTCCGTGTTTTATACCCTCTTCACATATTTGTATTGTATGTGGATTTCTTGAGATCGATCACTGTTTGTTATCTTTACCTTTTACATTAAGTGACTCAGGTAGGCAGGAGAAAAGTTCAGCAAGTTAAATTAGCAATACATTAAGATGCTAGCATATCGATATGACTAAATATTGCCCTGCTTGAGATTTTAAAAGATCATTCTATATCTATATAATCCAATGTAAAACAACTCTGATCCCCATAACGATCCCATCTTACCCCCTTTAATCAGGACCTATACAAACTTGAACCTGCATTACTCGAGACTGTTTGCTATTTAAAATGACTAACCAAGGCTTCATTGTTCTCTACAAGATTTTTAAACTTTTTTTCAATAAAATCAAATTTAAATCATTGATCCATTATGGTAGCTTAAATCTATATCAATATGCAAATTATATAGATAAATTATTAAACCTAATTTGTTGTTTCTTGAAAATGATGCTGATTAAAACAAATAATGCAGCACGAGTTGAAAAAAGTTACCTGTACTAATGTTTTATGTTTTACTTTACCTCGAAGACAGCAGCATTTATCAAATGCAGGAATATATCATTAATCTGTGGCTAAAAATCAGGCTGATTATTTTATAAATAAGAAATTTATTATAAAGCAGGAGAAAAATTTCCAGTTACTGTAAAATCATTCTAATTCCTGAAGGGCCAATTGTCGCTTAAATTTACGTGACTTAATTCCGCAAACAATTGTCTTTTTTTTAATTAATCACCTTGTATGTTTCGAAATCGTTAAAGATGTTAAGTTGCTGGCAAGGGGTGCCCACAAAATCCATAAAAAATTGAAGCCCCACGAAATAAAATAATTCCACAGTAATCTATATCGGACATCTATATCAGTACTACATCTGGCATCAATATCATAACTACATTTTGCATCAATCAATATATGATCGTAATAAAATTTTAGTCAAAGATACATGGATAAAATCTAATATCTTCAGTTGGTAATTCAATTAATAACAGAATTAAAACAAACCAAACCTTTGAAATGTTTCATTGACAATTTGAATATTAAAAAAACTATGCGCAAAGCCTTGATTTGTTTGATACATGTGCAGTAATTAGTTTATATTGTTATACTTTCATGTTAAATAGTCAAATATGATTGGTTTAAAAATATTTCTTAGAAAGGACTTTTACCCTACCGCGTGCATACACCACACCCGCCGGGTCGCATTACAAAGCGGCGGTAGAAAATGCATGACGACGGGTAACAATATAAAACTGTTAAATGTGCAGAATGTTTGTGCGTCCACCGTGTTCTTTTAAATCATTCTAAATACATTCAGTATAACAAAAAATACATGTTTATTTAGCGTAACAAGTGAAATTGTTATCACGCGAAAACAATTGCTGACCTCGGCTCCGCCTCGGTCAGCTCTGGTTTTCGCGGGGATAACAGTTTCACATGTTACCCTAATAAACATGTAATATTTTTATAATACAAACTATCTACTGGTAAGTATCTTTATATTGTAAAACAATTAAAGATTGAAATCCTTGTAGAATTGATTTTAGCATTCATCTTTTCATGGCATAGCACCATTTGAAATAAAATTTCAGTTTAATTTAAGTTGATCATAAAATGGTGCTTTTTCTTTCCTTATTCTTTTAATGATTGACTGTAATAAATTCTCTATACGTAGATTCAGAGCCAGTTATATACTTTGCCGTTATTACGACATACAACTGCATAGCATTTGACGACATGAAATATTCCGTGTTGCTAGTTTTAAAATTATTTAAAAGATCAGCATATCCGACTTCTGAGCCAATATTGACGACAAACGTAGGCACCAAGACAGGGGTTAATTCGAACACTTCTTTCCAGGAAACCAGAAGACTTGTATTATTTCCAGTTATAACACA
This sequence comes from Saccostrea echinata, assembly GCF_033153115.1. NCBI lineage: Eukaryota > Metazoa > Mollusca > Bivalvia > Ostreida > Ostreidae > Saccostrea > Saccostrea echinata. The sequence goes on along the minus strand of NW_026889758.1, from coordinate 2,847,957 downwards.
CGAATTTCCTGAAATATATAACGAAAACTAGAGTAATAGAACATTTCAAAATCATTTCATAAAAATTGGAACTTGGGCATTACAGTTTCACCAAACTTTTTACTTGAATTTAAGCCTTTTGATGATCACAATGAATTTAAACCTTATATATTCATACCTGTCTGTAGAGGAACGATATCATTTATAGATATTGATCCATTTATAAAGTTACTTTCTTTCTTTCCTTCATTAGTCCCAAAGACATAAACACTGTAGTTTCTGTGCGTATCCAGTATCAATTCGTCAGCAGAAAAATAGTTGTGTCTCCCGATATCCCGCCAATCGTATATCATCAATTTATCGGATTTAATACACACGCTGTATTTTGTTATTCCGGATATGTCTTCGAAGGCTGGCCAGTGAAAATGAAGGGATGAAGATACCCGTTGGTAATTCATAGAATTTTCGACAGTAGCACTATATACCACAAAGTCGACGTTCCTTGATGGAGTACGGGGTGAATTAAAGGAAATTATTATGGGTGATTTTCGGTTCACTTCTGTTTGAAGTCCGATTTTGTTAAAACACTTCACTGATGAATAAACACGAGAGCCATGTGGAATTTCTAATAAAGAGGACCGACAAACAGAAATGTTGTTTGATTTTCTCCAAGTCTGTAGATTTTTTAAACCAAATCTATCGCCTACAATAAAAATTGCAAGTTGTTGAAATTAAGTAATAGATAAACCATCTATCTATTAAAGCAGTATACATTTTAATCTTACCTAAAGCACATTGACAATATTGGATGCCACTTTCATATTCTGCAAGTTCCCAGTGCACGGTTATGCAGGATTTAATCGATTTATTCTTTCCAATGACGTCATGATATTCAACAGAGACGTTTCTTATTGAAATGTTTGGTGGTGTGTGATCCCAAACGATAGGATCAGACTGAAAATATTGTTTAAGACCTGCATTATTTTCTACAAGAGCAGAAGGATACACTATTGTACCATGGGAAATTGATAAAAGAATCTTTTGAAATCTGAAAGGAGTAAGAGATTTAACTGTTTTTAACTGCCTTCCCTGCCAATTTGTCCCTAGATATATTTGTATTTCTTTTAATTCACTTTCAGGGTCTATGGCATTTACTGCAAACGAGAGTGAATTTGGAGAAATTTGCCTAATAACAATAGCTTCAGAAGCATTCGTCTCTGCATATGCACACTCGTATAAAACAAAGTCTAATGTCACATTCTCAGAGTTCAGAGAATTCACTTCAACAGCAACATCAGCCGTCTCTTCACTTTCTTGCATGAATACAAGTTCGGACATAATTTTATTTAAAGGCATATCATAAAGGTTTCCAAATACGTGAACAATTATAGAATGCATATTGATATCGATATCTCCTTTGACAGAAATCTTGTACAAAGTATCTCGCTTAAAAGAAAATGCATTTATTATAACTTCTTTTTCTCCCGCTTTTGTCTTTACCGTTGTGTTGATTTGAACTAAATAAGTTTTGCATCTTACTCCACAAGGTTTTGAAACATCTACAGTCACTGGTGAGGACGCAGAAATGGCACTACTATGGCCAGCTGCATCCACTGCTCTCACGAGCACGAAATAGCTTTTTCCATGAAGGAGAGAGAGACCAGTGAAAGTGTGCTTATTAAATATTCCTACTTCTTCTTCTCTTATTAAACTCTGATTAGAATCTTTAAGTGAAACAATATATCGATCTATAGACGATTCAAAGTCTGTAAATCCTTCCCATGAAGCACTCACTGCCGATGTTTCCGATAGCCATTTTGTATTGTGAAAAAAGTTAGATGTAAAAACAATGCCGGTTTCTGGAGGAGACAAGTCGATCGTTATACCATCTGACGTCAGAACAGTGGATAAACCGACGAAATTGATAGCTTCAACAGAGGAATAGTACTTAACACCAGGTTCAAGATTGGCAAAAGTCCATGTAAAGTTACTTGCTAATCCAACACTTTTAATTCCAAAAATCTCATAACCTGAAAATAATAAAAGAAAATTGTATTCCGTCAAAAATTAACGAAATTTTAATTTTATGTTTTATTTCTATATTTCATATTTCTTACCTCCTGGTGTCAAACCAACCATGAATTTGTATTCCCTGATTCCACTTTGAATGTCAGAAAAAACATCCTTCCAACATGAAATTATGTTTTTGGTGTTCGTAAACTCTTTATCACGTGAGCAATCCTTATCGGAATCAATGATGAACTTTCCTCTGCGGACGCTGGGTGGCGATGTGTCGATAATTATTGGTTCTGATTGAGTCAAAATATAGTCAGTGTTTGAAATCCATGTTTTCAAGTAAGCCACATATTCTCGTTCATGATCGAGTTGTCTGATTGGTTTCAAACAATGAACAACGCTTGTTTGTAAGCTCACGTCATGCCAAACCTGTTCTACCATTCTATCGAAAACCCCATAACCATGAGGCATATTAATCAATCCCATGCTCCATTCAAATCTAGAAACATTTATATTTTCTACGAACCAGCTGGCACCAAGACAACGTGTCGATGTTGTCCAACGATTTGAGTTACCTCCCCAAATACTTAAAGAAACTTTGGCATCACTTGCTAAATATGTCATATTTCGATGCTTGCAGTCTTGGGTGTTAACAACCTCATGACATTTTCCACCAAGTATTGCGCATGTGCAATCATTGGTACAATATGATACATCACAAGAATGTCTTTCCATGATGAGCTCTCCGTTTGTATTATTCTTATCTTTCGAAACTGTAACAAATGTCACTCGTCTCACTGTACCATTTAAGTTAGCATTGTTCATTGCCCAAATCGACATAACAATCTTTTCCCCATTCGTAAGATTGCGAGACAAGTTAAAAACACCTTGTTGCAGAGAACTATCATTGCCAATATGTGTAAAAGAAGCACTTCCCATAGTAAGTTCTAAACCATTATATGTCTCGCCAACAGTTATAAAATACGATTTTATACCAGATTCTGGATCACTATAGTTTGCCCATCTAAAAGTTAATGTAGAGTTAGAATTAAACCAGGTACCTTCACCTAGCACATGGCCATGAGATGGCGGAGTCCCATCAAATAAGACAATATCACTCTTGCTTGTTGTACATAGGCCTGCCATATTGCAGGCAGTGACAGCAACATAGTAGCTGTCACCATCCGACAACCATTTTTTTAAGGGAAGAGATTTTACGAAAGTTTCATTTCCTTCTACAAGGATATTTTCTATTTCGGAATGACCTCCTGAAAGAAGCTTCAGGGAAAGTATGGACGATTTGATCGGACTCTCAATATCGGTAAATCCCCATCTCATGCGCATCACTGAAGAATCGTAGATGATGGACGAAGCATTCTCACTGTTGAGAAATCTGGGAGATAGTGTTACTTTAGGAGGCGAGTCGTCTACGATAAAGCTGTGGGAAGTTTGCATTGTTGAAAGGCCAGCTTTATTGGTGGCTTTTACAATTATGAACAAGTCTACGTTAATGGGTAGTGACAGGTTCAACAATAAAACAGATTGTTCCATTCTATAATTTCTCCATCCAATGACATTGCAATTTACTTTGTCTGTTCCTATGCAAACCTCATACTGTAATATACCAGACTGAATGTCTGCAAAGTTACCCCATTCCACCGATAGGAAAGATCTGTATAATGATAAAAAGGATTTACCGCCGGGGAATATCTAACTGTGTCTTCGATAAAAGACAAAACCGAACCATTTTGTATGTTTCAAAAAAGCCGAACATTACTATGTCATTTCTAATTAGTTCTTTGTTAATGATAATGTATGCATAATTTCAATATCTAGATTATATTGATTCCACACACTTCATTGTTGTGAGAGATATTAAGTCTTTTGTACGTGATTGATTTTTTGTATAAACGAATAATATTTTTGTATATAGTATATTTGGTTGCATGTCTTATGTATAAAGAGCCGATGAAAAATAATGAAATATTTTCTATTTATGTAGTTAATCACAGTGTCGTTATATTTTCTAATTTTATAAAAGCGTATGACACAAGAACATACTGTATACAGGGAAATTTTCACCCCCGTTTTATTTTCGCCCCTTTCGCCCTACCCTCATTTGGGCGAATTTAAAACGGGGCGAATTAAAGGAATACAGTATTATTTCTAAAACAAAACTATGACTGGCCGAATTTAAAACGGGGCAAACCTGTTTGCAAGTGTGAGAGGGCGAAAATAACACGGGGCGACAATAACCCTGTATACAGTATTTGCAATTTACAAAATGTTTTTCATGATAACAAGTATTGTGTGAAACACGTTGTAAAATTTTGAATAACTTACGTTTGTGCTATATATTTAACATTTTCGGGTCCTACAGAAACATAACCTGGAATGGGAGGAGTGAAGTCAACAATAACGCCATTTGAAGAGGACTGACTACAAAGTCCTGCAGCATTACAACCCTCAACCGTCGTGAAATATCTTATTCCTGCAATAGGTTGCTTCTTCCATGCCCATTCTAGAAGAAATTCGTAAGCTATATTCTGGGAATGTTTACATTATTATCCTTCAAATAATTTATCAATTTAAAAGGTGAAGATGATGAATTGTGATCAATCTCATAAATCTAGTATACAACAGGAATCGTGAACAGGACAAAAACACGGGCCCTGGAAACATCAGAGTTGGGACCAAGTGCCTAAAGGTGTAAGTATCCCCATCCCACTCGCCATAAGACCTTTGTGTTGATCAGGTAGTTTAACCAATGCATAGTAACATAACATTTACCTCTGCTTTTGAAAGGAATAACAATGTACATATTTAAATGTGAAGTATCAACTTACCTGTTCGTTTGCCGATGAATATAAAGCTGACAACATCAGTCAATCCGTATTTTGTACCAAGTCCTACCCTGTAGAAATCTAACGGAGAGTGTCCATCTACAAACTCAGTCCAATGGGCACTTATTTCAGAGGATGTTGTAAACTCTTCATCAACCTGTTTGAAAAAAGATCTAATTTTCATAACAGAAAGGTATATCATTTTGTGTCATGTCATGTTGACTACCGAAAAAATAGAACACTGTTTAAGCCTTATATTCTTACATCACCTTTAAAATACATTTCAATTTAAAAAATCAGTGTAGTATGGGTGTTCTACTTCTAAATACAAAAACCTTTCAACAGGGACTGATTTTCACCATTAATCGGTCAAAATTTCATCATGCATCAGGTTATGTATCATTAGGTACCATATAAGATTTTATGTTAAGTTGTTATATTTTACTTCCTGGCTGGTCGCACGCATGGCGCAGTGGTGGCGTCTCCATATGACTAAGTATTCTCGAGAGGGACGTTAAACAACAAACAAACAAACTTTCTGACTGGGGTTTTATATATATATATATATATATATATATATATATATATATATATATATATATATATATATATATATATATATATATATATATATATATTCCCCTACAGTGAAACAGGGGGCGTCTATATGTTTCTGCTCCCACTGTCTTTCAATCAGTCTGTTTCACCTGCTTTTCTTTCTACACGCTTGCAAATATTGGGTTGATGTTTGAGTATGAAATGATATATGACGATAAAGAATAATGACCATGCTAAAAAGTCCAAATTAAGAAGAGAAGAAGCACGAACCCCTGAAAACATCATAAATGGGTTCAAGTGCCGTAAAACAGTAAGCAACCTCTTTCGACCGGTCACTCCCGCCATTACATTTGCCATGAGCCCTTTGCCTTGATTGGTTTATCGAATAAATTTGTAGTCAATTGAATACCGAAATAATGACCTAGCAACTTGTATTAAAAATGTCAGTCAACATTTAATCAAATGAAAGTTTGTGTTTACAAACTAAGTCATTGTATCGACCATAAAATTGGCAAAATTGTAAATAATGATAACTGAAGCGTAACCATTTCATAGAACTGTATGAAAATCGTGCTTAATATGTTTTAGATGAATAAATTTCCATTTTTTTTCTTTGAAATTGCGTTCTTTATGTTTCCATTTATTGAAAACTCAGAAGAAAAACACAACTGGATAGAAGAGCGAGGTAGGGCATTCGGTATGGTATCTGCAAGATGTTTCTTTAAAAATAAAACTATTCAAAAACTGTTATTTCAGTTGGTTGAAAAGTACTCCAATTAGATTGAGGAATGTAAAAATGTCTTCCGTGGGTAATCACGACATTTAATACACCTCATACGACTATTGCAAGAGTTACCGTAAAATTGTGGCAACTGAAAGTGTAATGGACCGGATACGGATGCCAAAGCACTAAGTGACTACTAGGTGACATGTAAGACATTCGACATTATTTGTGAGACATGGACATCATCGCTGTTGATCAATCTCTCTGACCACCATTGGTAACTATCAACCTTATATCAGCGCACAAAAATGCGCCACCGACTTCGGGAAATTAGTTTGCGCTCAAGAGGGCCATTTCAGGGAGTTGTAATGAAATGAAGACATCTACAAATTCAACTGCAGTAGGCAAGACGGCAATTTAGATTTCCTCGAGTCGATGAGGCAGATGTCGTATTTGCAGGTGAAATAAAATTATGGGTGCGTTGATAATTTTATCTAGTGTATAGTAACAATGCAGGCTTATTCCATTTTTCGATATATTTTGCTACTTATCCGTTCAGAAATAATGTATTACCTATAAATTTCTCTAGCTTTTAACAAATCATGACAATAATGACCACTTTTAATAATTAAAAAAAAATCTTATTCTTTAATATGACAGGATGTTCTACATGTAACTACAGTGAAATCGCCCTAGATATTGAATAGATAATTTAATTGCAGTGAACTCATGCCTAATATCTCAAAGACATCCATGAGACATCTAAATCAATTCAATGATTAATGAGTGTAAATAAAGAGAAGATTACATGGTTCATCAACGGACCATCCCGAATAGCGCCTGGCTCTGGAGGGGAACTATCAGCAACAATCGGTAAAGAAGACACTGTAGTACGAAGACCAGCATGGTTCCACACCTGTTTGGAGAAAAAACATCAGATAAAGTTAACCTTTTGAAAAATCGGATTTTTTGAAGAAAATAAAATTTTTTTTTTACTAATTTTTTTTATCTTTTAAGCAAAGAAAACGTAAATCTTTTAAGGTGTTTTTGATTACCTGAGCAAAAACATAATACACATGTCCATCGTGCAGTGATTCTTTTGTCAAAATTTCTACATTTGGTTGGAAAGATTCCGACATTGACAAAACATCACTCGAATTTATTTGGCTACCAATCCCAACTTCAAATTTCTCGACACCACTCTCAGGGTCTTCAAAACCAGTGCAGTGGACAATGAGAAGACTTGAATTCACGTAGAGAAGATGATTCAGAAGATGTCCAACATTAACCGTCCCCTTTTCAGGTGGAGTTTTGTCGTAAACATGCGGTTCAGAAGATCCAATGATACAATTCAGAGCATGATCGCAAGCTATAAAGAAAGTAGTTCTTAGACTTAAGTGTACACATTATACGAGATATTATCATAAAGTTCGTAAAAGTAAAACCACATAAGGTACACCAATGAAATCTGAAATATTTATTAAACAACATCTTTCCTCTCTAGATAATAAACTACAACACATGTGTTTTTATTGATTATATGGTTAATGTTTTCGTAAGCAATGGTATGACAACGTCTCACATCCTCAAAATACGACGTATTTCTGCCGTGAGTCTAACAGAGACAAAATAAAATCTTCTGACATGAGCATTTGTCATAAATTTTTCAAAATGATTCAAAGTGATTCAAATTTTATGCCATACAATTATTCGAAAATATTTCAAATTTTCACCTCATTTTGTCAGTTCTATTATCGTAAATACTAAATAACGAATGCTAAAAAATGAGGGGTTAAAATGACGTGGGGGGGGGTCATTTCCTACAATTTATATAGTATCCCTTTGGAAAAACTCGCTTATATTTTTGAAATGTTTTAAAAGACTAGATATAGATGAAATTTGTCCAGATTAGCTGTTTTAAGAACAGGTGCTACAAAAAACTAAGGTTGTCTGGATAGGTGTATAGTTTTGGACCCATTTTGATTGTAAATGATGCGAAGAATAAATTTCTAAATTATTAAGAAATTATAACTTTCAAAATTCTACCTTTCTGCAACCATCTTTATTAATCTATACAATTTTTTGTCACTTTAATTCCTATTGTTGTAAAACTACCAATGAAAAAATTTAAAACTTTGCTGTTAAATTTATTCATTTTACTTATGTAAACATGGCTTAAGTTGAGTTTTTTGTCAAGATATTTAATAAAAGTTTGTTTGCATCATCTAAAAATGACACAAAAGATATAGAGAGAATTTAATTTGTGGCCAATGTGTTCAAAGTCAGTCACTTGAAATACCACTTGTGACCGGTTGACAGGGCATGCTAACTTCTCCATGGCTCCTGATCCTACCTGATCCTACCTCTGATGTTAGAGGTCTGTGTTTGATCTGCTCCCCGTGCAGACCCATCTAAAATATTGTGCTTTGCAATCACCGCTGTATTAAATTGATAACGTCATATAAAAAGGGGTTTCAATCAGTACTAGTATTTAACTCTAAGGTTCTACGTCAAGGACAGAGTATCGAGGAGAAAGGACTGGATTTTAAGATGCAATGGTGTGAACCTTGTCGAACGCCATAAAACGGAAAGGAGACAGTGCAGGTTGACAATGAAAAGGCTTTTGTGTTTTGTGATATATTGACAAAATATCAATTTATCAAATTAAAAATTTCACAAATATTTAAACATTTGTTTTTTATGCTCCGTGTAAAGTATATAAGCACAACACACACAGTATTAATTTCATGGCACCAGTCAATTTATTTTTGATAACATCTCGTATTTATTTAAACAGACTATATTTTTAACAAAAAAAATACAGTACCTTTCACTGAAAAGAAATAGGACATCCCTCCTACCAAGGTTAGGTTTGTAAGAAGAATTGAAGAAGACAGTTGCACATTTCTAAACTGTAGTACATCTTCCTTCTCCCTTTCAGTGCCTATATCAATTTTTAAAAATATGTTACAAACATATGCAAAAAATCGTTTTCAAATTAACAGCATTGTCATACAGATCAGAAACTAATCTTCATAATTACCTACTGCAATTTCATAGAATCTTATGTTTGATGGATATCCAATTTTACTGTAAAAATCGTCGTTTTCAAATCCCTGCCAATATACGTTAATAAGACTGTCATCAGTTATAAACCCTTTTTTCTTGGTATGAACGTTAACCTTTCCAATTGCAGGTGGTTCTAAATTAATTACAAATCCATTGCTACATCGATTAACGGTAAAGTTGGCTATATCATTAACACATAGATAGTATATAACATTGCTTTTCAAAGGCACTTTTGAGGAGAAAGTTATCAGTCCCCCTCTTCCTGTTTTAGAATATATACATTCAGGATCGTCTTCGCATCGCAATGGTATACGGGGAGATTTCATTACACTCCAAAGAATTTCTTCATTTCCTATCCCGATCACAAACCCCCCTAACTCAAAAAAGTTTGATTTAAAATCTACTTCGTTGGAATGCAGATCCTTTAATTTGCCTCCTATGTTTTTTGTATATTTGTATGCTTCGATCTCCAAAAAGAAATCCGACTTTGCATCAAGATCATAGACTACACTTTTACTAAAGCTATTTGGATCTTGCTGTACATTGATTGGTGAGCATGTCTTTGACATCCGCCCTGATCGACAGTATCCTTCTAAACATGCATGCATATTCTTATGAGGATGGTTCGGAAGGTTTAAACAAGACATCACCTAAAAAAAACAATATTTAATTCATATATAATTTAAATAAGGTTAAGTCAAAATATTAAAATACAATACAATTACAATATAATTGATCACGTCTAAAAAAGATAGCTACTGTTTGTTGTCCGGAGCTGTTGAGTTGTATTTGGTATTCAGTCAACTGTATATGCCCCTTAAAATCGCCAAATACTGCCCATCTATAAAACGTTGGGGCAGATTCTACAGGAAAAGAACATTGAAAAGACTGAAAATTTAACTGAAGATTAAGGCAATTTTCATCTTCCACAATAAGTTCAGCAGACAAACTTCCAAAGTGAGGACCAAAGGATTCAAGGAAAAATCCGTCCGACGACAGACCAGAGACGCATCTGTTTCCAAAACACGGTTTTATAAAAACTTTGTAAAATCCTTGTTCAAGAGAATGATATAAGCCATTAAACGTATACGCAGTACTTTTTACGATGGAGTTTGACATAATAGTAACGCAGGAAGAATTTGGATTGTTCTCACAAGATAAAAGTGATATCAGGTAATGACTTATGAATAGTTTTACTCTTGCATCAACCTCCCAGTTAGCTCCAATCTCATTTGAAATATCTTGCACATCAACATCTTCCTCACAACGAAAAGTCTGAAAAGCAGGAAGTTTAGATTCCTCTATTTCATTTGTAGTAATTTCAATGACTGGATAGTGTTCTAATGCAATGAAAGAAAATGACTTAATACGCCTGGACAGGAACAAGATACCGTCGCTTTTAATAGTAAAATTAACAGAAGATGTGTTAATAAAAGTTGTATAGGTTGATCCTACTGTTAGAGGAAATGACACGTTGAAAGAAGAAACTGTACTATTTTGAAGAACTATGTTCACATTCTGTTGGAAGAGAAGCTCTGAAAATGAACATCCCGGTCCGTCATTTACCTTCAGAAATTCATCAAACTCATTCACATCAACAATAATGAAGCCATCAGTCGACATTGAAATAGCCCCTCGTGAACTTAATACCCTCAATATGACAAAATATTTAGTATATTTTGCTAATTTTGTGGTGGATTCACATAAGAGAGACAGTTTAGTGGTTGATGTTCCATTAATTTCATGCATTGCAACCACATCAGCAGTTGTTTTACTACTTCCAATTCCTACTTCATATATGAGTGATTCTTCATGATTAATATCCTTCCAGTACAAACAGTATCTGTCTAATGTAAGAGAAACATCTACATCGTGTAGTTCATCATTCAAATTTGCTGACGGGTCTATGTCATAAACTTTTCCACGGGTGGGATAGAATTGTGAGGGAATGCTAAAGTAATCAGAGAGAATTGTACAATGATGACCAGCAGTGTTGTATACGTGGAACTCAAACTGATATTTACGGCTGCTTCCACCATCATAGTGTTGCAATTCAGATACTGGAAAAGTAAAGCAATTTCGGTTTTTGGAACAGAAACCTCCATTAGTCCATTTCCTAAAACTGGTCACTCCGGCAGCGCCTCCAGAAACTAAAATTATAATAGCATTATCATAAATTTTTGCATATTTATTCCGCTATAAATTTCAATTATAAGACGTATCATGACTTCTTAATTGTACGAATAGATTTTTGAAACGAATTAAAATGAAATCGTCAAGATAGCCTTGACCTTTCAACGAAGACAAAAAGCATTAACGTTTGCATACCGATCCTGTAGTAAATTTTTTGAAGTGCTTCTCTTTGCTCCATGTCTTTGAAATCTTCAGAAGTCCATGTTACAGTTATATTTGTCTGTGTTACTTCTGTTATTGGTTTATTCAAACACATTGGAGGTGTTTCATCTACAATGATTGGTCCTACTGGAATAACAGACTCCAAACCTGCTTTATTTACTGCTTTGATAAAAATATAAATTACAGAATTGCCTGATATCCCAGAATGCCTCAGGCGGTAGAAAGTGTTGTGATGAGTCTTTGTGTACCCACTGACGTCAGGAGACACCACTGAAGAAATTGAAGATCCAATTCCAACGAAAACGTCTTCAATTTTGCTTTCTTTATCAGTAATATTCCAAGAGATATCAAAGAAATCACTTCCAAGATATAAAATTTTTCCCGAGAAAACATTTTGCTGACAGGCATCATCCGGGAAACTTTTAGTGGTAGAAAGTGGTAAAGCATTCAGTAAGATTGCGTTGTGTCCATTCAAACATGTTTTATTGCACGTTACAGCAACCTTCGTTAAATTTTCAGTTACAAACCAATATGTTCCGTTCGTGCAGCCCAGCGAAGAGGAGACCCTCATATTGCGAACTGTCATGTTAGAAATAATGGGTGGAGTTCTGTCTAACCGGACACCATCACTGCATACCACTTTAGATGGCTCCATTGCATTGTTGAAAGCAATAACTGATGCATAAGTTTTACCCGAATTACTCAAAATAACTTGCTTACTCATTTCTTCAATGTCATAATATTCAATACTGGACCCTGTTGGATGCCATAAGTCTTCTAATCTAAGACAAGAGTTTGAAACACCTACTCGATAAAATTTTATTCCACTTTCGTGATCTACGAATCCCTCCCAGTTGATGTTGATAGTCGGACTAGCAGTGTAATCAATATCCGGAGATCCAGCAACACCCTCCCTCACTACTCCCGTTTCTGGAGCTGACTCATCAACAAGTATAAAAATGGTTTCTTTAGTTTGTAGTGCAGCATGATTCATAACTTTAATTTCAATGACATACTCTCTATGATGTTTCCCAATATGAGAATTGTTTGCCACTAAAGAGTTCATAATGAGCGTATAATTTAAAAGTTGGCAGTCTCCCACCGAAGGACAGTAGCAATCAATACCAGTAGTACAGCTCTGAAATAAAAGATGTGCATTAAAAAGTATTTAATAATAGTAATATTTAAAAGTCATAAAACAGCAACTTTTTACAGATTTACATTAACCAAACTTTCATAGCTTTTGAAATGACTCATTCTCTTTCCTCGATAGCTCTTACCGAAATCGAGTACACGCCAAGGGCACCATGTCCAAATTCAATTTGATCATCTTTATTCTTGATAGACCAATGGACACTTTTTAAACCACTATGTTCATCAAATGCCTTAAACTTCAAAACCATTTTTGAAAGATCTTTTAAACTGTGAACGAAAATCTCCTCCATTCCATCTCGTATCAGCCACGCATCATTAATTTCCGGTGGGGATGCGTCAATGTAATGAACGACGCCATCTTCTAACTGATGTCCTGTTATGTCAAACGCGGTTATTTTGAATGATATTGTGTTTCCATCACTCGTTCCAGAAACGTTGATGCACAGGCTCTGCTGAGGAAAATTTGGCACAATGCGGTTATTTATCACAGAGGTAAAATCCTTTTGAACGTTGAAGTGAAACTGAGTAATTCCGTGAATATTAGTTGTTCCTGAAACATTGAATACCCCGCTTGTCTGTTCATATATGCCTATAAAATGGCCATGAACCCCTGGATCAATAGGACACATTGGATTGTAATGTATAAACTTGTTGTTATAAAACCTGTTTGTCCAATTGTAACAGAGTTTACTGTGATTAATTTGCCAAATAAAATTTGTCTTTTCCGAAGCTGATGTCACCCAAAGTTTATTTTTTTCATGGATTTCAAGTCTGGAAGATGCATCATATAGAACGAACCTGCGAGCTTGTTTTGGATTAAGCGCTACATCGACGACCTCGACAACAACGCCGTACAACATAGGATTTTGAGTGTGGGGAAGATCTATTAAAAAATTGGAACAGTTATCACACATAGTTCGGCCAATTTTTGAGGCATGCTTCATTTTCAGAATTCCGTTACTGTACTCCATTTCATGGAGGTAAATCTCAAAATGGCTAATTCCAGAAGAAAACTTTGAAATTGCTAAGACGGAATCAAAATCCTCCCAGCCTGTGAATGAGACATTAAGTGAGGTCATATTGGTGATTTCTGCAGATAATTGCATCGGAGGATAACTGCATGAACCAATGTCCGCGCAATGTCTTGGAGGTATATCGTCAAAGAAGTAACACAATGCTCTCTCAGCTTCTGTGGTGCCATATGTATATTTCCCAGTATGAAGAGTAATATATCCTCCAACATTTGCTTTGTATATCAAGCAAAACCTAAATAAATAGAACAAGAAACCCAAAGTCGAGACACCTTCTTGTCACATTTCATTCTCAGTTGAGTGAATATGTAGTTAAAATAAATCAGTTTATTATGGCCCTATTGCTCAAAACACTACCAGTTTTCAACGATTCTCATCCAGAAATATACTGATGCTTGATATCAGATTAATAAATCATTGAAATTTGGGGGGAAAAATTAAATGGTTACATATCATTTTGACAGTGTCTTGGCAATTCAACTGATAGGCATTTTTTTCTCCTCATGATATTTTTTAAACCATTGCATCAGTATTTGAACTGAGAACAATTTAACTTTTCATCCTTAAGAAAATCTGTGCACAAAGATGTGATCAATATTAATGTCCACTACATGGAAATGTTTTTGATGGTTCCTTGCTGTTATCGAGATTTTTTAGAATTCTTTTCACCATGTGTGGAACCCCCTTGTACCCACATAATACACATCATCCCCTGCTAAAATGAGTTAAGCGAACTTTGGTATACAGATATAAGAACTTTAAAAGAAATTTTGTCTTTTTATGCCTATACATGTTGGAAAGAGTTTTAAATGACTCCAGCCGATTTTTATATTCTAAGATATTTATATTCATTTACTCTCTGAAAGACTTTAAATCACATAAGCTTATCAAATCTTGGCATTGGTGAGTTTACATGAAAGTGAAGCAACATCCTGTGTAATCATAACTAATATTTCTGTTCATGTATTATGTAATACCTTTCGCTGTCATGGAAAATAACTGAATTGGTCATGTTGACGTCTTTTGAGACTAAATGCTGGTAAACAGAGGAGCTTTTAATTGGACTTCTTCCAATAGTTTGATCCGTATCTACATGTACAATATAACATGATATTTTAGAAAAAAAACTTGATGATTACATTGAAAATGTTTATTTATTTTCAAACATCAATAAGAAGACATATTTGTTTTGTTTGAATGGACGTTTGAGCTTGAATACTGTTCGTTATCTCGATATATTTCATATTATCTTTAACCTGATTTAGCTCTTTTAACAAAGTCAATGTTGGCGTGTAAGACTCCGAAATGGAATTCTGTATATGAGGATAGTGGTGGCCGGAACCCTCTGTGTCTTCCGTCTATCATCACATGCGTATGAATAAATTCGGGTTGATATTTTCCGTAAAAATCCAGTTGGTTTGCACAACTAGAAGATCCGTTGGTTGGAGATTGTGCCTTCTCTCCATAACTATCTTTAATTTCCATTTCACAAGTCATGAAATCAGGAGTAGTATAACCTAAAATAAGTTATTAAAATGATATTCACGTAATTTCAGAGCTGTTGTAGTCATATTGAGCGTTGAAAATATCAACATGCTCAAATGTGTTTTAAAATTATTCATATTGAGTTAGAGATAAAAATCAAAGAAGTTTTTTAATATCGTTGGAAGTGTCACTTACCGATACATAGACCATTGATTAATTTAGAAACTTTCGTATGAAGATCGTAGTAGTCGTTGGATGTAACTTGATAATCAGCGTTGGGGTTACTTGCAATTGTCCCTAAATTTGATGAATCGACATCTCCTCCACTTCCCATCGCAAAAACATAAACACCATTTCTTTGAATTGAAGTTGATTGCCAGGAGAAAGAATCGTGGGACTTCCCGTCTGAAATTACTATTACAATGTCCAGCCTATCAGAAGGATTTGAATTCATTAAATTTTGAGCGTCGCTCAGTGCATTTCCAATATAAGTTCTTGTGTGGCCTCTATATGGTGCTCCAGTTATAGCTGATTTGATTGAATATTTATTATTGTATCTGTCGAAGGTGAAACGGGTTGAAGTACTTGAACCGAACGTCATTAGCGCAATTCTTATGTCATCAGGACCAATTGTCATACAGTCGACCAGCTTTGCAGCAACTTTCTTGGCATATGTGAAACCGGAGGAGAATACACTGCTGGAATCATCAATCAGAAAGAGGATATCTGTCTTCAAACATTCTGGAATAAAGAGTATTGATAATTGCTTATAAAGCCTTTATGCCATACATAGCTAGTTAAAGAACAAGTTTTAACTGAATGGAGTGATTGCTTAAGATTAACATGATAATTTCTTATACATACTTTTCTGTTCCATAATTGAGCCTATAACACAATGTGACCCTTTGCATGCACAGTTAGAAGGAAGTGAAGGGTTTATACTGGCTGAATGAGAGACGAAAATTGGATAAAGGCGTTCATTATGTAAACAAATCTTAATCAAAATATTGATAATTAATGATGAAGCAACAAAAAAATCAACACGGGTTACTTTCAAGATGCTTTATTTGCTTTATTTTGGACAATTTGTGTAAATGGTCTTGATTGTCTGATAAACCAAGAAAAAAAGAAACGTATTCATACAGTTAAAATACTAGAAAAAAAAGTCAATATCAACAACATTGAATTTCTTTTTTTTTTCCTTTTCATTGTATAAATGTCAAATAAGAAGACAATGAATGAAATTGCTTTCTCTATTGGTATAATTCACAGCTTGGTCTTGATGAATACTGGATATCATAGATTCTGTCATTAACCACTGCATTTTGCCTATACATGTGTATTGATTCAGTGACATTTCTAAAAGGTTGTAGAGGGCCGACCAATGGCGTACCGTAATTCACTATATATCATCAGTTTTGCTATTTATATGCTTATGTAAGTAAATTTGACGTTCTATGAATTTTCAGTGGCGAGCCTCACCAAATAGTACTTGTAAAACCTAGACAATGACAAAGTACTTTCTGCATGACGCATAAACATAAAACGTGAACAATTGATTTTCAAAAAGAAAAAAAGGAATTAAAAGAAATGTCTGTTCATCTAGCTATTTATTTGTCGAAAGGCTGTATCAAGGTTATAATTCATGGCTGTTGATTAAAATGAATTCAAACTTTAATTTATATTGCCATGGACCTAAACATGTATTAAGATCTTGGCGCAAAGTCATTTCTTAAAGTCAATGTAAATGGGAAAGGACAGTAGAATGATGTCCGCACTAGAAATTTTAAAATGTTGGTAAGAATGAAATCAAATGTTGGTATGCCATTGTCCAAGATGTTGAGACTTTCTCATTTCTCAAAGGTCAAGTTCACTCGCAGTGGGACAATGAAATGTAAATAAAGATCTTGTCTCAAGGACAACCTCAAGATCAAGGTCAATTGGGAATGAAATCGTGGAATCATGTTCGAGACATAAAGAAACTTAAAAACTTTGCTGGAAATGATATGGGATATTGATGTTCGCTACACGTGTGTCATGACATTCAATCAAATCACAGAGGTTAGGATTACACAATGCTGGCAAAAAAATATTTGCAAAAGATGGAGACATTTGAGTTCGTTAAAGATAGATATCGTTTCTACTTAAACCAAAGTTCATAAGACAACGAATTATCATTTAAACATTAATAAAAAGGCTAAACTGCTTTCAGAAACGAACATACTTGAATCAGAAAAAAAAATTAAATGTTTAATTAAAATGTGTCTGAATTACTGATATCAAGGCTTTTCATTGAAATGTTTAGGGGTCGCTATGCTAACAGATATTTGGTATGTCTTCTTGTACACTCGTAGGTTCTGATTGTGGCGGATTATCAGTTATATACCTAAAAAGGAGAAGAAATGGATTAAAGACTTGTTTTTTCCTTTAGATTATTCATTCTGAATGTTTTAACTCCACGGAAATTTTTTCAAATTACTGTACCTGACTTGCTGTTTGATTTCTCTTCTGTATCTTTTCTTTCTTCAAAATAATCACGATATATAGCAGCTGAACACCAATTATAATAACGGTTCACGATTTTTCCCTTTATTTACACAGCAAACGATCAAATACGAAAATATGAAAATAAATTCACAGAAAATGTAGCGGTCTTTCTCCACCTGAATACCTTAATGAATATATTTGTTTTATTAGTAGAAGTAGTATACTTCGAGAATATCAAGATTTGTAAATCTTTATGACAGATTGGATATTTCTGCTTAAAAAGTGGGAGAAGAACCGAATTTATTAATTTTTCATGATTTTCAAATAAAATTGATTATGCAAATATTGTCGTAACTAACATTTGTTGAAATACACTTCCAATGCTTCAAACGACTTTAAACAACTCAATGCTTTACAGATATAAAAATAAACAAAACATGTGACATTACATTTTTCTTACTATTATTTTATATAATGCAATAATTATCAATTACTGGTAAGTTTAAGAAATCTTATATTAAAGTCTACCTCCTTTCATACAAATGTATCCTCTCAGGTTACTCCCACAAGAGAGATCATTCCATCTAAATCTCCTTTCGGTACTTGTACCATAGAATTGCAGACAATCCTCGTTATTGAGGTTATTTGGCTCATCTAACAGACATATTAACATTTTAGTACAATTTTTTACTTTTGTAATTTGAATACTAGTACTAACTTTTAAGCCTGGATGAATACTTTTCAGCTTATGCACAGTTATAGACAATTGTCCTATAAAAGGGTAATAGCAAAATTCAAAGACATCATGATCATTGATTAATACGTCATATTTAATTTTGGTGTTGAACAAATAAATGTTAATTAATTTTAGACGCGTACTACCTTCACAGTATTGAAAAGGTTAATCAATACTCACTCGATTATTTATTTAAAACTAAGGATAACAAGTTATCACGCTACCATTAAATTTTGTAAATTATTTTACCTGGATACCAGTTTGAATATGTAAAGGGATCTTCACTATCCACCCAAAACCATGTTCCTTCAGTTACTTCATCAGTTCCACCAATCCAAACGTCATCACTACTGATCACTGGAACAAATTACAATAATAAACACGGCTACCTGATCAATACATAGAGCTCACGGCGGATGTGACCGATCGACATGGGATTCTGACTCCTCCTAGGCACCTGATCCACTTCTGAAATTTCCAGAGATCCAGCTCAATCATCCTTCGTTATCTTCACTTTTTTTCAGTATAAAATAATATACAAGGTAACAATAATGGAAACAGTTACCTTATAAAATAAAATATATTGTAACATAATGGGCACGCGGTTATCTTGTAAATAATTTACAAGGTAATATAATGGAAACGGTTACCTTCTAAAATAATATATAAGGTAACATAAATGACACGGGGTTATCTTGTAAATAATATACAAGGTAATATAATGGAAACGGCTACCTTCTAAAATACTATATAAGGTATCACAGTGGAAACGGTTATCTAAAAATCATACAAGGTAATACAATGGAAAACGATTATCATATAAAGCAATGTACTATATAATATGGAAATTGTCATCTCGTAAAATAATATACAAGATAACATACAGGACATAAATAATTTACTTGGTTACGGCAAAATTTATTTAAGAATATAAAAATGACAGACATTTATATACTAAGTATAGTCTTCATAATTTAATTGAAAACTTTGCAAAATAATTTGTAGAATGAGTATTCATTTAAAGAAAGTGAGGAAAACAAATAAAAAAGCTGATATTTGAACTTTTCTGCAATTTAAAAAAAAAGAAGAGTAAACAGATATGAAACACTGTATAAAAGTTTTAAAACATATCGACATAGAGCTTCAACCTCAAAGAAACTGAGATGGTGTGTTTATTTTGTTCTTCATAAGATATGTTTTTAATATGATGTGACTGTTCACGGTAGCTCAGTCGGTAGAGCGCTCGCTTCGTGATCGGGAGGTCGTGAGTTCGAATCTCGGCCGCGACTGACCTAAGTCGATAAAAAAATGGGTAGCAACTGTTCCTTCGCCATGCGCTCGGCACTTTAAAGTGAAAGTTGCGGTTCATTCAGATGAGACTTTAAAAACCGAGTCCCCGTGTCACGGAAGGCGTTCGCACGATAAAGATCCCTCAATGCTCAATGGCCCTGAGTGCCGAGTAAAGGTCAAAATTTGAAGCCCTTCACCGGTATATGGTGACGTCTCTATATGAGTGAAAAATTCTCCAATGGGACGTAAAAACAACATACAACATACAATAATATGATGTGATGACTTCACTTTTTCTATCGTCAACTTCCCTGATTTAAATAGGGAAACTTGACGATAGAAAAGTTGAAATTTTGTTCTAGTCACAATTTATATTGTTTAATTGGACTTTTAGCATGACAACTGTTCGTATCCTCACATTTCATCAAGCTCATTTTACCTTTAAGGTTGATATTTGGCCTAACCCCTCCCCCCTCTCTCTCTCTCTAAAGTAGAAAGAGAAAAAAATGGTTCTTACAATGTTTTTTTTTCTGTTGTTAACTAATCATATTTGATGATTGGGTGAATTCCTCATGAAGATGATAAATAGTTTTCAAATTTGTTTGTACTTAAGACAACATCTGTAAATGAAAAAGTGAAGATAAGGAACAATGATTAATCTCAAAATACTACAAAGAATTCATATTTGTAAGCAGGGCATGAAACAAGGACCCCTGGAAATTCCAGAGGTGGGATCAGGTGCCTATGAGAAGTAGCATCCTATCTCGACCGGTCACACCCGCCGTTTTCAGTATGTATTGGTCAGGTAGAGGGAATATTCCGTGTGATAAACTATATTTGCAAACAAGGTCATTATAACGAACATAGAATTCTTGAAATGCTAACTAAGATTACTGAAATCCCTGTGAAATCAACTTATTTGCCAGTAGCCTACATCGGTTTAAAACTTAATCGTATCCAGAGCATGCTCTTGCATATCGAATCCGATGGGAGACGTAACACCATATACAGAGGATAGTGGAATATTACAATAAATGACTGAGACTGTATCTGCATACAACTTGCTCAGTGGCAACTTAATACATGGTATTAAGCAGGCATTGTTTTTATTTAAATGATAAGAAAATGGCTTACTGTTTCACCACAAGGACTCTCATTTTGTACACATCTTTTAATCAGTGCCCTGACTAAAATGACATACCGTTACTTTGCAGGAAACTCTGTACTCCACTATTTGTCACACTGGCTAGTATGCCTCCAGAATTCCGACAAGCCGATCGGGAACCTTGCCAAGAAATATCAGTCATGTACCTCTTATAGCATCTGTTTCCATGGAGTAGCCATCCATTGTCACAGTAATATGTGATACAACAAACACCTAAAACAGAATTCAAAATCATTCTGCATGCCTCATATGAAACGTCCTTTCATTTTGTTTTAATAAAAACTCATTGAAATAGAAATGAGTGTTTATTTGCTTTGAAGAGATAATTTATTCTTCCTTTTTTTCACGGTCATATGGCATACGCAAATTAAAGAAATTCCTTAAAACGAAAATCATAATATGAGCAAATTTGACCGTTGGCCTAAGATCTGTCTCCAGATCTTATTGAAATCTCTTTAATATGTTACTTAACTGGATACTGAAAATTGACCACTGATTCTTCATGTTGTTTAGCTTTTTTTTTGGGGGGGGGGGGGATACACTTTAGTACATGTTCCTTCAATAACTAACTTAATATTTTGTAAGAAAAAGAGACTTTGACATCATAAAGTTCACTCAATCATTTTTTTGTCGAGAAAAAATATATTTACCTAATTTAAGCACGTAAATATCAAATCAAACAAGCTAACATTGGTCGGATATGTGTTTAAGTTTTTTTAAGCAAGGACCATTTTTATACAATTTACCATGGGTGAAAAACACATATTTGAACACATAATTCTTCCTGCATGAAAAGACGAGCGTCAACTTATCTAATTTCTTTAATATTTTCAAAGGGATTTTTAGAACTTAAAAGTACATTTATTGCTTCAAAGTTTCCGTAATGATAGGCATATTTATTAGTTTGCATTATTTATATGCTTTCAAAGGAAGTAGAAACAATATATTCGGGAAATATAATTTCGTTTTACAAGTTCAATTCGATTATTCATCTTATATAAAGTATAACAAGTTTCTTGTTTCTAGCATTCGAATACAATTCAGAATGACAATAACATATGTATCTTACTTCTCCTAATTAAAAACTTGTATTGAACGATGTTTTAGCCATAATAAAATAAGAATGCATAATCAGGGCCGGACGCCAAAAACAATGACAATTTAACAAAGGTCAAACTGGATTAATTAAATAGCAATATGTATCTCAATATCATAAAAAAATCAATCACCGCCAAAAAAAAAAAAAATGTATTCTGGAAACTAATTTAATATATTTTTCACCTTTTGGTGACATAATTTGAAAATGTAGGAATACAAATCGAATGACACGATGATCGAGTTATACTGAAGTTAGACTCATAATTCATCAGCACAAGAGTTGGAAGATCATGGATTACAGGCATTATCAAAAACAATTCAGATTTAGAAAAAAAGAGTTTACCATGCAGTGTATCTACTGCTAAAAGCAATCAGTCTGCTCAAGATAACGTATACAAAACAATTTAAAAAAAAAAAAAAAAAAAAAAACCGAAGATCTCATTAAAAAATATTTTTATCACCTTGATCTGTTTCCTTATCATAAATTCATGTATCGGATATTAAAATGAAATTAATAATATAACATGCACAAAAATAGAAATAATATATTTTTAACATAAATAAAACTAAATGTACCTATAGGTCTTACCGTGGAGAAATGCAATTAAGACTATGCCACGTGAAATAAGGATAACTGGGAACATCATAGCTAGTGTACAACACTTCGTGATTGCTTCTAGAAAATAAACCAGCTATGTAACGAGACGTATACAACATTACTTCCTCGTATAGTTTAAAGTATACAGGTTTTAAATTCACTCGAATACTTTAATCGGACCTAAGATTGGTTTTTCATTTAAATTCTGTCGCCCGGTGGCGCAGTGGTTAGAGCGTCTGCTCTAGAGTCGCGGAGTAAGGAGTTGATCCTTACGTCGCGGGTTTCAATCCCACTGTGGGACGTGGAGACCGGTCCTTCGGATGAGACCGTAAAAACCGAGGTCCCGTGTCGCAATAGGTGCTGACACGAAAAAGATCCCTCACTGCTCAATGGCCCTTAGTGCTGAGTATAGGTAAAAATTTGCAGCTCTCCACCGGCAAGTGGTGGCGTCTCCATATGAGTGAAAATTCTCGAGAGGGATGTTAAACAACAATAGAAACAAAAAAAATAATACAAATTTCCTGTCCCGCAAAACAGCTTGTAACATTTCCAGTGAAACTCCTCCCATCCGACCTCACACTTAAAATTCAAAGTTCAAAGCAATCGTCTCTCTGGTGTCCAGTATAATTCAATATTTATATGGCGACTGAAATATTCTTCTGAAAACGCCTTCTATGCTGTGTCTATTCGAAGAAAACAAATAAAATTCAAATAGAACTCAACGACATTTTTTTAAAAATAAAAAGTGAAAATATTTATCAGCTTAGAATAGAATTGACTTACCTTTGATATCATTGAATATCACTGATTGTATAAACCAAGAACAAAATAGAACTATTCATATTCATATTCCTGCCCTACAATCAGTATAAAAATCAAGGAAGAGTGGCTAACATGCCGTCCTTTCAGCCTTTTCTGAAGTAGATTGAAATCAGACTCTTTTCCTGATTTTGCCTGGTTTGAAAACTGGGACGCCACTTTACAGTAAACGGTGAATAAACGTTTTGAAAAAAAAGTTTGAAAAAGATGAGTGTACAAAGTTATCAACCTTAAAAACAATTGTATATCGCTAATCAAAACATTGAAAAGGTCTCCCTAAGCAGAGAGTACAAAGAACATTTTGTCATTACCATGGTAGATTTTACAATAGCTAATATTTCTGATTTTACTCTCTAAATTAATATCAGATTGATTCTTTAATATAGAATTTTATTTCGCAAATTCATTAAGATTTTAATGTGCGAACACTGCCAACATATGATCTTGAACATGTAAAGAAAATACAACGTTACAACGTTAATTCAGAATTGCACTAGCTAATCATAATGTAAGCTTTGCTTGACTATTTGAAGGCACTACATCAAGTATAAGGGCACATAAGAATTATCGCTTTTTTCTGCTTATATTTTATAATTTTGTCAAAATCACGTTAGTTGGTGTGTTATTTAAAGTTGTACAAGATAAGAGCGGGGGAGCAATATATTATAGGTTGATCTTTTACTTTAAATGGACTTCTGAGCATGATCAGTGTTCGATATCTTAAAATTTCACTGACTTGCTCAACTGCTAAGCTGAGTGAAATTCTTAGCAATCATTATTATAACAATAATAAATCTTAATTTATTTAGCGACGTATATTTGTTTCTCTTTAATTTTTTTCAATATACATTTGCAGGTTTGCAATTTTTCAAGTACGCGTGTCAGTAATTCAGCCGACACGTATCAACCCATCACTTCCTGTTTAATATAATATGAGCTGAACTAATACCATTGAATGTGTTGGATCTGAACAAGTTAAGAGCTTTTTACTCACTTCTCTTATGTAGTATGCCTCCAATTTTACAAATCCTCTGTGTGTTTCCATTACCACAGTCACAAGATGCCGACAAAGGCGCTTGAATTCTCCCTATGTACATGGATTACAGAATATTAAATCAATTTTGAAATATCATTTCAACAAAGCCTGAGCTACTTTATTACGTTTTCACACAGCGTTGTTTCAGATACGTGTCATAGCTTTGTTTGCCGTCCCATTGGAATAAAATAACTTCAATGTTTATCATTCCTCTGCTCACTTAAATAAATTTTTGCTTCAATGATTATGATTATCTAAAAGATATACATAATTATTTAAGTGGAAAGATTTTCAACACACCTTGCAGAGAAAATTAAACAGATATTGCCCTTTCACATGGCTACTTTTTTAGGGGAATAATATTCATTATTTCAAGTGACAGTAATCTCTTACCAGAGTATTATTAAACCTGACATAACAAACATTACTAACAGTCGCCTTTGTAAACGAAGGCCGATATCAGCCTGTCAAAAATAAAATTACCTGGCCTAAAGTTTTTTTAAATGCATGTACATTTCTTGAAATTTGTACATGTATAAAATATACAAACCAAAAAATTACACTATATAATATAATGAAATATGATACAACATAATATAATATAATATAAAGTAAAAATTTTAATGTATATGTAATATTCTTCAAAGATAAAAGTAGTATATAAAAGACTGTTATTGTAGTTATTGTACATGTACAATTCTTATATTTAAAATTTTGATTAGCATTCCATTCTTCTAATTAACTTCGACAACATGAACACAATAAATAAAAGACAATGCACCTTAGTTTATTTTATGCACAAATGAAGAAATTTTCACAATCTATCTGCCGAAAGACTCTTAATTAGTTGTAATATATAAAAATTTACCAAATGCTTCATTAATAGTGAGCCTAATGGTATGGCTTTTGCTTGGTGATCGGGAGGCCCGGATTCGATTCTCGTTCGCCGACCCGAGTCAAACCTAAGACGTAAACATTGGTAGCGACTGTTCCTTCGCCAAGCGCCCGGCAATAAAAGTGAAAGTCACAGGTCATCTGGATGATACCTCAGTAGGCGTTTGCACGAAAAAGAACCCTCGCCGCTCAATGGCCCCGAGTGCTGAGTATAGGCTTAATTTGAAGCCCTTCATCGCTATAATATGACTTCTATATATATGAGTGACAAATTCTTGAATGGGACGTAAAGCAACGAATAAACAATCAATCATTAAGAGTATCGGGTTCTTATGTTTAAGACATGTCTGGTTATTAGAATGCTATTGTTTACTTTATTTATTTCACTTTACATGGGCAACTCTAATCATATATATTAGAGATTCGTTTACAAAGGAACAAGGTTCTCAGATAGCCAACGAATAGACATTCGCTTATTTTCATTAAACCTACTAAAGCCTCCAGTGCCTGCACAGGCAAAGTACTCTCAGCCCTTCAGTCTTCAATGACTTTATTAAAGGAGGATGTAGTGGACATCTGAGGAATACTAGCAATCAAGCTGTACTACAAATTATTTTTTAAAGATTTCAAAACACATCTGGAAAAAAGAGGCTATAAACACTCTGAAATAGAGCCTAACATGCAAGAATTTTTTTCTGCAACTTGAATGAATTTTATGATAAAATCAAAGAAGAGAGTTAAAATAAAAAAAAGAGGTCATTAAGTTTACCCATGTATTAAAGGGTTGAGGAAAGGACTTATAAAATACTAGTATTATATAAAAAATGATGAATATGACGTAAAGACTTATTTACAACTCCTTCTATGGTTGCATACAGTAAAGACAAGAACATAGGTGATCTGATCATTTGATCTAAATTAAAAATCAAATGAAATTCAAAAAGATTGATTAATGTATGCGAAGTGGACCCCTGATGAGGCGGGTTTTCTTATGCTACTAATAGGACATGTGCTATTAATCCGTCAAAACATTCTTAATTAGTTGTGATATGTAAGCAGTTGACCCAATGCTTTATTTAGAGTGTCGGATTCTCATACGTTAAAGGCATGACTGGTTGTTAGGATGTTGGTTTTTTACTTCACTTAAAATTTGAAATATAAAATTATATTTTATATCATTGTACATGTACAATAATAACAGTAATAATTTTTTGGACTACCTTCATAGATTTTTTGTCTGTATCCATACAACTTTTATAGCTTCAGAACTGTAGCGTTATGGTTTTATATTTTAGTCTTTGACCATAACGCTACAGATCCCGTAATGCAAATATTGTGCAATTTACGGCGAAAGATTTTCTGCGCACCTTGGGGATGTATTTCGCCACTTTAAAAAATTGGTCAATCAACGATCTTTCCTTCACTAATTCTAGACATATTCTATAACCAATCTGTATATTTTATCCACTTCCTTGCCCTTTGTTGTCGTATCTACAGACCAATAAACTCGCTTGTTGTGAATTTTATGCTATCCAACAACAAACCCATCCTTACAATACAATACAGTACAGCAACATTTATTTAAATATTGCAGAAAATAAACGCGGCTAGATATTTTAAGTAACACAAAATATTTTTTGTGTTTTGATGAGTCCCTTTTTCACTACATAAACTCCCACATTTATTTCTCAATTTTCTGTTCATCTTCAGATGAGGGATGACTAATGTAAAAAAAAAAAAAAAACATAAAAAGGAAAACATCACTTGTGTTTTTTTATATTATTTCTTAATTCCTGTATTTAACAGGTTGGAGAGAATACTCGAAATCGGGTATTATCCGTGAAATCGCGTATAGCCCCCGAAATCGGGGTATCGTTGTATCCGCGAAATCGGGTATAGGCGGTGTAATCACCTTATAAAACTTAAACAATGGGATGGCGCATTTAGCCGAGTCAACTTTCACCTAGAGACAAATGTTATCTAAAGGTATCACTAGCCAAATAACAATTTAGAAGTCTGAATTAATGCGCATATGACAACAAATACCCGTGGAGCTTAGTACATTTCATGATCTGCACCCAAACATACGTTCGTTCTGCTTTTATATTTTATATAATGTTAAATGTATTTGCATCTTCTTCATGTTCATACCCAACACAACAGAACTATTAAATATCAGAAGTCTGGAATTTATAATATTTCCACATCAATACGACAAACATGAACATTTTGTAAATAATTCAATTTATACGGAAACACATTTCACACACAAAATAATCTGACATTTAAACAGGGAGTTTTCTATCGTATTTAATTATGCGTCATTAATTGCTTTAACATTCATCTTGTGCATAAAAATAATTCATTACAAAATGTATAAACTATTTAATGGTTAAAATGTTTCAAATTACGGCAAAAACTAATATAACGCGTATATTATTTAGTATTTTTTCGGAGGGGGGGGGGGGGTGTTATGAATCTATTTTCATCAGTTGATAATTTTGTCGTTGAATAGCATTCCTTACATATATCTTGTACCAGTACATATGTTTTATAAATAGAGAATGACAATTAAAGCTAATTCCCAGAAGTTATAAAAGGCGCCATATTCTTTCTTATTTTTTTTTTAATTATTAAAATTTCCTTTGGATTCAACATGCCTCCAACGTTTTAGCAAAGACAATGATGTTCTCAGCAACATAGCTTGTGAGAGAAAATAACTGTTGATCATTTAATTTCGCTGAGTCGGCAATATTTTACCATTTTTCGGCGACTTCAGGGGACGAAAGTGAATAGCTATAACGGTTGTTACTAGCTGATTACATTAATTATTCCTTGTCCGGACTATCTCGGTCAAGTGAAAATTAACCTCGAATGCGTTATGCATGTGTCCAAGAGAAACATCCCTCCCCTTTCAAAATAATCAAATTAAATGTAAAGTGTTATTGTAGAGTTTTGTGCTCTAACGTCATTGAATGGTATATATTCATTGCATGATAAAGAGAGAAGATCTATTCATCTAATAAAAAATCATATTGATTCCCTATTTTGCCCTCTTGAGTGAATAGAATTCTTCATATCTCCAAAACATTCATGCAATAATTGTTTATATACCGAAACAATATGAGGTTAAAATAGAAACCTGTTATTTTCTACCATATTCGACAAGTTTTAAAAATAACTAATCTTCATGTTTATTTTTTAACACATTTTTCACCATAGATGAATAATAACAAAAAGTGATAACCATGAGTAATAAGTATCACAGATTACAGAAAAGACAGGGAATTATGAAGTTTTAGTTCCCTGTCACGTGACGTACTGTCTAGAATCAATCAGATAACGTATTTTAGCATATTATACCTATTATTACCTAAAATAAACTACAGACTCTGAAGGGAAAATCTACCCTGTCTATCCAATACTATAATAATAATAAAAGAAAGCGTCTCCAATCTGTATGGATGATTAATTAAAAACAATGCAGCTCAAGACTTAAGCTAAGACGCGATTGAACACTCCACTTCAGTTTGTTCATATGTATAAAAAGTAAAAACAGTATAATATGTGAAAACTTTAATACATAATTCATATTTGAATATTAGCTCTATATTGAGAATGTATAATAAGCACATGAAAAGATGTGCGAATTGGATTTTTTTATTTATTTATATGAACCAAGCCCCCCCCCCCCCCATCCCAGCTAAACGAAAATCCTTTTAACAAGACATCTCGTTCTCAATTTCCACACAAACACATACAGGTAAAATAACGTCGCTTGCATCAATCAAAATGCAACCAAAACATTCGCGGGTTCTTTGAATGAAAATTTTCATGGTAAACTGACATTAAAATATTTTCTTTAAAAAATACGCACCTCCCCCTTTCCCCGCGGGAATAGCAGGACTGTATACATACACCATAGGAGGAACTGATGATTTTACTAAAGATTCTTTACCTTTATCAATATACACTGTATTAATTTTTAAAAATGTATTTAAGTTTACATACATGTACACATGTAGATATTAAATTTATTTCATTTTATATCATTTTTCAACCTGCTTTCCCTTTGTTGTTTTTTTTTAATGTTTGTTTGTTTGTTTTTATTTTATTTTTTTCCCCTTACTAAAACGTCGGTATTCTATATCGATGAGAAATACATGTACTTACCAACTGAGGAATAATTTAAATTTAACGTGAAAGGGACACCATACATTATTAAGTAAAAAATACATAACACAGCGTTAGTCGTTAAATTTCTTCAAAGTTTTACATTTTGTGAATAATGCACAGGTTAAGAAATTAAGCTTGGGGAATAATTTATAGGGAAATAAACAAAGACGACATGTAGTTATTTGTTTTTAGAACTTGTACTGAAAAATAATGACGCCACCGTGCCTTCTTTGCTACCCCAGCAGTGTTTGTCGTGTGATTTTAAACTTGTCAGACAACCATTGAAATTGAGTTCAATAAAAATAAACTCCCAAGATACTGATGTACAAGTAACACTAACTGACACAATGCGCCGTTGCTTTATTTTTCTGTTTTTACAGAAAGTTGCACGGTATACCCGATTTCGCGGATTCAACGATATCCTGATATCGAGGACTATACGCGATTTCACGGATAATACCCGATTTCGAGTATTCTCTCCAACCTGTTTAATAGGTAGATTTTCTATATAATTGAGTGTAAATCCACGAAAAATGGCCCATATTTTGTCCATAGCAATTTTTATTTTTATTTCATTTTATATGAGTTGTTCAAATAATCATTATTAATATCATAAGTGCAATGAATCTATACTCTTTAAAAATGGTTTGTTCACCAACATATGTATGCTTTCAATAAAATAAATATATTAGTTCAAAAAACTTTCCATGCAAAATATATAGTACAAATTGCAGTTTTTGTTCGTATCTTCAATTATGTGTATAAAGTTACCCAGATTTTGTTGCCCAAATAGACCTCTTGTCCACAGTAGAAAATTACTTTATTTTCCATTTGAAATAATATGAATGATTAGAATGGTTTCAGTATGATATTTCAAACAAATATGTAACACCTTCTGAGAAAAAAGTTGATGTAATTAATCAAAGAATTTAAATAAATCGTCATATTTTTGATATGGTAGATGTTGAAATGAAATAATACCTGGTTTTGAGCATAAGTATTTAGAGATTGCGTGCTGGCAGGGGATATCGTTCCAGTAATATTGGTGTGCTTTCCAAATATGCAAACAATCTCCGTCACCTCCATCATTGTTGGGTTCTCCTGAAAACATTATGTAGTTACGTAAAATAACTAGTATAATACCAATATATTCAACTCACTGTAAAACATCTTAGATTTAAATTTAACATTCAGTTAGTAAAATACATATTGAACACATCATGATACACAATGAATTTCAAACCTCCATGCCAGTTAGAATAAATAATGATACACATGAAACATCATACCTTTATACCAGTTGGAAAAAGAAAAGGGTTCGTCCATACCCATCCACTCCCAATTTCCCTCGTGATTAATGTCATTTCCCGACAAATACACCCCGTGTGAACCCAACAGATGTCCGTCTTAAAAATTTAGGGAAATATTTCAGTTACGCATAACTTTAAAGTATCAGTCACATAAGAAAAAGTAATAGCTATTAAATCCAAGTCTACCTACTTTATTAATAAGTTGAGCCCTAACAATGACAGATTATTTATAAGGTACAATAGAATGAAATGATACTGATGCTCTTAAACAGGAAAAGTTCTCCAAATCCTCATTCAATAATTTACCCAATTTTGATCTGATGCAACATCACATGAAGTTTTATTACCCCAAAACAAGAGAAATAAGACGATAAGGATCAACGAAATATTTCAAGAACATTAAATATGGAGATAATGAACAATTATCAAGCTCAAAAGTCCACTGAAACAGTAAAAATCGGGAGCAGGGCAAACACGGACCTCTAAAAGAATCAGAAGTTGAGTCAGGGACGTGACATGGAGGAGTAAGCATCCCCTGTCGACTGGTCACGCTCCTTGTCATGATCAGGCAAACGGAAAAATCTGTAGACAATTTAGTGTGAAAATAACGGCCTAACGATTTTTATGAAAAAGTCAATCAACATTCGACTTAATGATAGATTGTATTTGCTGACAAGGTCATTATATCGACAATAGAACTTGCTAAATGTTGACGTCAAACGAGACTGTTGATATCCTTGTTTCATCAATTTGTTTGTCAATAGCTTGCCTCGTTTTAGAAATAGCTCGTAGGTAGAACATGCTTTTGCGTATCGAATCAACTGGGAGACATAAACTCCATATGCAGATGATAACAGTATATTGCTACATAAATAAGGGAAGCTGACGATAGAAAAATTGAAGTCATCACGTTTATCATAATGTTTTGTTGTTAGATTACCATTAATGTTTTGTTCTAGAACATTAATATTTAATACGTTAAGTTATCTTATCTCATTTTTATTTATCTATTATTTACAGGTCTACTTGATCATTAAAACTATGAAAATCATCATAAATATGCACTCAGTTGAAGATTTAAAGAATTAACACATTTTTACTATCACCCCCTTCCCCCAACATCAGAACCCATGACCATGAGAGCACAAGTTTTAAAAATTTGTAAGAAGCAACTTTCCTCATCGAAATTATGCACTTTGTTTATCTGCTAAATACCAAGAAGCAGACAGGAATATTAAATAGAATTGATGCATGTTCAGTATGTCATCCCCCATCCTTGCACCAGAACACCTGACCCAGGGGCTACGAACCTTACAATTCTGGTAGAAAAACCTTTGCTCATCATAACTATACATTAAGTTTCTTTGCTTTAAAACCAATATTTTCACTATATAATCAATGGAGCCCCGCCCTAACACCAGAAAACCTGAATAAGGGGCCATGAACTACACAATTTTGAAAGAGGCACCATTGCTCATCATAACCATGCACTTAGATTGTTTACGTAATACCAAGGAGCAGAGGAAAAGATTTCAAAGAATGAATGCATGTTCACTTAAAAATAAATATAGCCCCGACCTTACTCCAGAACCCCTGGCCAGGGGCTATGAAATTCACAAACTTGTTCATTATAACCATGCACTTAGTTTGTTCACATAATACCCAGGAGCAAGAAGGAGATTCTCAAAGAATTAAAGCATTTTCATTATACAATTATTAGAGCCCCACCCTAACACCAGAACCCCTGACCCTGGGGCCATGAAATTCACCATTTTGGAAGAAGCACTCCTGCTCATTATAACTAAGCACTTTGTTAGTTTGTTTAATACCCAGGAGCAGAAAAAAAGATTTTCAATGTAATAATGCACTTTCACCATATG
Source organism: Saccostrea echinata (assembly GCF_033153115.1). NCBI lineage: Eukaryota > Metazoa > Mollusca > Bivalvia > Ostreida > Ostreidae > Saccostrea > Saccostrea echinata. Next base: position 2,815,253 of record NW_026889758.1, on the reverse strand, counting down.
ATCTCTATATAGCCCAGCGCTAGCACCAGAAACCCTGAATGAATTTCAAAATTTTGGTAGAGGGTTCAATGCTCATAACAATCATGTCAACAGTCTGCATGCTTGAAGTTCAGGAGTAAAAAAGAAGATTTTTAAAGATCACATTAATTTTGATGGTTTAGTCCCTTAGGCCCCACAGGGGCAGGGACTATGAAATTCACAATTTTTGTTCCCGTTTACCCATAGATGCTATATGCAAAAATCGATTTAGTGGTTTCAGAGAAGAAGCTGAAAATGTTCAAATCTTAACACGTGACGAACGGCAACAGACAAAATCGGATAGCAGTAGGTCATCAGAATGATTCAGGTGCCCTAAAAACACTTGCGAATGATCTTGCTTCAATGGCTTAATCTCATTCAATTATAAACATTATATACACATAGGTTACAGAATAAATAAGGTGAAGATAACGAAAAGTATCGATCTCAAAAAGATCTATTCATAATATAAATCTGTGAACAGGGCATAAAAACGGACCTCCGGAAATTCCAAAAGTGGGATCAGGGGCCTAGAAGGAGCAAATATCTCCTGTTGACCGGTCACACGCGCCGTATGTATAAGCACTATCTATTGATCAGGATGAAGGAATATTTTGTAGTCAAATTAAGTATTAAACACAGACCTAACAATTGGTATGAAACACGTCAGTAAATAAAACCTGATAGTTATATTAGCTAACATGCTAAATATAGTAGTATTCAAGCTTTAGAGCATCCAATGTATATTTTTTTTTATAAACCAAGCCCTTTAAGCCAGAGGGAGCAGAATGGTGGACATCAAAACCAAACAGGACATCTAATGCCAAATCAATTATGTGCAAGAAATACCCTGTCAATAAAATATCAGAGGAAATCCAGTAACAAGCTTTAATTTTGAACCAAACCCATTCAGACCTCTGTAATCCCCTAGGGCCAAACTCAGAGTTTCATACCATATTACAGGTATACATGACATAGCCCCTCAAATGTATCCCCCCCCCCCTCCTTTAGATATGCTCCAAAAGGTAAAGGAAAAAACAGGAAGACGGAAGGGGTTGACATTATATCCAATTTTTTTTCCAGAAAATTTAGGATTAATATTTTCATGATATTTCCATTTCAAAAGTATTTTAAAAATTATCTTAACCGATGTTTTTGCTTACACCAAACCAATCAAAAATATGCTAAATTTCGTATCAAATCACTTTAAGGACAGATAATACAAACAAACGTTTCCAAAAATCGTAAAAGCAACAACTAAAGCTTTACTTATGCAAGTACATGTAAATGAATGAATTTAACAGCACAACGTTTCATTTTTTCATTGCAAATTTCTCAATTGTTTCCGATAAAATGCATAGATTTATGAAAGTGGTGGCTTAAAGGAAGAACTTTGAAAATCATAAGACGTCTTCAAATTCTGAATATGTCTGAGATTTGAAACACATGTATAATTTACAATCAAACCAAATAAAAAAAATATATACCAATTCATGCATCCAATGTTTTGTTTGCATCGTGTGCCCTTAGGTTTAAAGTCGCCCGCGTGGCGCAGTGGTTAGAGCGTCTGCTCTAGAGTCGCGGAGTAAGGAGTTAATCCTTACGTCGCGGGTTCGAATCCCACTGTGGGACGTGGAGACCGGTCCTTCGGATGAGACCGTATAAACCGAGGTCCCGTGTCGCAGTAGGTGCTGGCACGAAAAAGATCCCTCACTGCTCAATGGCCGTAAGTGCCGAGTATAGGACAAAATTTGCAGCTCTCCACCGGCAAGTGGTGGCGTCTCCATATGAGTGAAAAATTCTCGAGAGGGACGTTAAACAACATACAAACAAAAACCTTAGGTTTAAATTTATCGCTCAGTGATTTTAAATAGCTCCAATAGTTCCACCAAAATATACTAGAGGGACTGGGATTAATTCTACGAGTGGTAATCATCCAACTTATACCCATAGATCCCTTTCTAAGGAAGAAATTCTTCAAAATCATATGTCAGTTTTGAATATTTTTAATATTCCCAACAACCAAAATGAATTTGAATTACCATATCTATATTGGATTCCGAAAACTCATAAAAATCCTTACATGTTCTACCAAGCCTCTTTCTTTACTCCTCACTAATATATTAATAGTAGTGAAGGAGAAACTTTCAAGAGTACTGTGCAACAATATATTCGAGAAGTGGCGTTAATCAGATGTGGATGCTAAAAAATTCCAAGGAACTTTTGAAACATTTGAAATCACAAAGGCTTACAACTTTTCAACTCTATATACATGTACAACTATTCCCCACGATAAATTAAAGTCCAGACTTTCTGAAATCGTTGACAGCTGCTTTTTCAATAAAAATGGAACTCGTAAATTTACTTACATTGTCATTGGTCATTTGCAAAATTACTTTGTTAAAATCAATTTGATTGTACACACAAGTACTCTGAAGTTGACATTAAACAGATGCTCGAGTTTCTGATCAACAATATCTTTGTGGTTTTTGGAGACCAGGTCTTCCAACAATCTATTGGAATTCCCATGGGTACCCATTGCGCCACTTAGCAGACCTATTTTTGTGTTCAAATGAAGCAGAATGTGTTCAAAATCATTTACGTGAAAAGAAAAAACACATGCTGTGGCCTTCAACTCGACAATTTAGATATATCGAAGACGTATTGTCAATAAACAATGGTTATTTCCATTCTTATGTCGATGGGATATATCCCGGTGAGCTTGAGATAAAAGATACCACAGAGTCTGACAGATCTGTTTCATATTTAGATATCTTATTAGAAAAAGACGTTAATGGTAATCTAACAACCAAGCTGTATGATAAACGTGATGACTTCAAATTTTCAATCGTCAACTTCCCTTAATTATGCAGCAATATACCCTTATCACCTGCATACGGGGTTTTTGTCTCTCAGCTGATTCGATACGCAAGAGCATGCTCTACGTATGAACAATTTCTAGAACGAGTTAAGTATTTGACAAACAAGTTGATGAAACAAGAATATCAACAGTCTCGTTTAAAGTCATCATTTCGTAAGTTCTTTGGTCGATACAATGACCTTGTCAGCAAATACAATCTTTCATTAAGTCAAATGCTGACTGACTTTTTTCATACTTATTGTTTGTCCATTATTTACACACTGAATTGTCGATGGATTTTTCCGCTAATTCCCTATCATGACAAGGAGCACACGGCGGGTGTGACCGGTCGGCAGGGGATGCTCACTCCTCCATGGCACCTGATCCCACCTCTGATGTCTTAGAGGCCCGTATTTGCTCTGCTTCTATTTTGTAATGTTTAATTGACTTTTGAGTTCGAATACTGTTCATTATCTCCACTGAAAGGAAAAAGAACGCATGGTAAACTTTTAAAGTGATTAAATGTTATTTTTTTCAAACGTATTTTTCAGTATTTTAATCTTACATTTATACCCATCTTTAGTGAACAAGTAACTAAAATCTCATTTGATTTTTATTTATAATTTATGAGTTATTGAATCTCATAAGACGATATTTCCCAAAAGTACAAATCAAAATCTATGCCTCCCTCGTTCATCTTTCATAGCCTTGATTCTCCTCTGCAGGGAGTTCATCAGTGCAGTTATCTTTTTCATTCAATATTTTTTCAACAATCTCTACAAAGCAGTCCTTAGCTGGTGGTGAGTCGTTTTGGCTTTCCGACGCCTTCAAGCCCTACTGTCCAGTTCGTCCCACAGATGTTCGATTGTAAAAAAAAAAGATGAACTTAACAAAGGCCGGTCGAGTGGGTTAATGTGAATGTTTCAGAGAAAGTCTTGACAAACCCTGGCTACATTGGGCCTGGGGGTAAACATGCTGAAAAGAACTACGCACGCTAACTCTCGATTCCCGCCTACATTTTACATCCATTTAATTCAATATTAATGGCAATATGGCCGTAAAATCTTTGTTGAATGCAAAGAACAATTCAATGGTAATTTACTGATAATTTTAATTCCAGTGTTAAATAGTTAATTACCCTTCATTCCAGCTCTTTAAATAAGGGGGGTAGACGATATTTTTCATTGAAATCGGGCTTTAAAGCATCAACGCATTTTAAAATATTCTTGGATATGAATGTTCCTTAAATCTTTTCTTATGTTTTACTCATATAAAATTAAACATATATTATTAATAAAATACAATATTTTAGCTGAAAACCCCTTTGAAATTGGTGAAAAGATAAGCATTTTTGTAGTGTTTTTGTCTGTAAAGATATCCCCCCCCCCCGTGAAACACAAAAAGCTTTGGTATGAATTTGTGAAATGACAGTCCATATTACCTGTAAAAAGAATTTTTGTTTTGTTTCACGGGGGGGGGGGGGGGGGATGTTTTAAAAATATTTTCCGTTTTCCGTTGATTTCTATAGTGAAAAACACAAGTTATCTCTCTGTTTTCCCAAAGAAGTAATGTTTTATGAAAATTCATATAAATATCTATATAGATATGAAAAATCATTCAAATGTGTTAACTTTGGAAAATTGACTTTGAGGTAGGTGGGAGAACAATACTATCGTTCGCAGTTCTTTAGACATACGACGCACGCTTGCACGAATGACAGGAACACCGACGTAAAGTTGACAAGCTCACAAACCAAAATCGCGGAGTTGGTTTCTTTCAGTTTATGGGTGAATGTAATGATTATGATTACCAACTGTATTAATAGCGGTTTCAGTCGTTATGAGATGGCGATTACACAGGAGGCAGGATAAATAGTCCAGTCTTGATGTGACTTGTTATGCGTCAACATCATCGTCACGGTTGGTTGGAAACGCTCCTGTTCCTCTCTAATGACGAATAAGACGTTCTAAGTTGGAAAAATTCACCACAAACTTCGCGTCAACATGTGTTTGCCTTTTTCTTTACTCTGGTAAAGCATTAGGCATATCCCATAAATTTCCGTCAGCCGTTCATGATTGCAAGAAATGTAAATAGTGTGTAAATATCGAAAAACGATTTGCATATCTACAGTGCATCAAGTGGTATTACAAAATGTGTTGACAAACCTGTCATCATCAATATGCACGTGTTTTTGGCTTTTTACCACTTTCCCTACATAAGGTCATACATTTAACGATCGAGTAATTTTTAACACCGAATTTAGTGACAGTAATCAAAATGTCCTCTGACCAGTTGTTATAATTTTTGGTAAGACAGTCCAAAAATCTCCGTATTTTATGTTACCCTGCGTTTCCTTTTCCTTTCAGTATATTTTGGAATATGTATGAATGGAGAATGTGATTTCTATAAATAAATGTATGAAAATATTAATAAATTAGTTACATTGTCCGACGATGAATCTTTGAATGTTATCATTTGTCACTGTTGATAAAGTCGCTCCTTGATTTGCACAGCTATCACGAGCTTGATACCAATTCTTTGGTCCATTAAACAGTCTGTAGCATTTATCACCATATTTGTCCCATCCTTGGTCACATTGATAGAAAACAGCAATTGAATCTATTTAAAATAAAAGAAAAGAAATCGTTATTAATTTGAAAATGCTGTTTGATTGTCAAAAATAATAGCTGTACTTTTATCACACAGGATGATACACAGTAGTCAAAAAATTAAGGAAGGTAGGGGTCTCTATTAATTAACAAGAGGCCCTAGGGACTTAACGGTCACCTGAGTATAATACAACACTGTAAAGAATCCATAGAAGTATAAAGCAAAATTAATTGATAAATAAAGCTATGTTGCCCATGAATTTCACAAATTTGGAAAATATCTTTGCTTATTGTTACATGCGAGACCCGAGCGATCTCCTTGAGATCGTACTTGGTTTGCCAAAGTCTTACAAGGATGATATTGAATGCAAAATATACAAATACAACAGGCACTTGCCTAGTGTATAAGGCATTTAATATATACAGATATGTTTTGTCACTTGCCTAGTGTTACAACTAAGTACACAAATAGAAATCTCTAATGCCTATATGTTTACCCGAGGTGATGCCTCTTAGTTACACAACTTAACTGCTTGCCACATGGTAACACTTGGTTCGACATTCAGATATATCAACGATGTTTTATCAAATAACATTAGTTTTGTTCATTCACATGTCGACTCGATATATCCAAGTGAACTTTAAATAAAAGACACCACAGAGTCTGCCATATCTCTTTCATATTTAGATGTTTTACTGACTATAGACGATAAAGGCTAATTAGCTACTAAATTGTATGACAAACGAGATGACTTTAGCTTTTCCGTCGTCAACTTTTCTAATTTATGTAGTAATATTCCACTATCACCTACTTATAGTGTTTATTTCTTCCAACTTATTCGCTAATCAAGAACTTGAAATTTTAAGCGAGGCAGGCTACTCACTGATAAGTTGATGTAACAGGGATTTTAACAGTTTCGTTTAAAGTCAGCATATCGTAAATTTTATGGTTTTTAAAACGACCTTGTTAGCAAATATAATCTATCACTGGGTCGTATTTTGGCTGGCCTGTGTCATACAAATTGTTATGCCTTTGTTTTTGTACTGAATTGACTACGGATAGATCAATAGATCTACCTGATCAATCAGTTTATCACTTTAATAACGTATAAAACAATTTTTATTCAGGTTTTTACCAACTAAGCTATGGTCTCAACGACTTTACCTGACAATTATTAACTCATCAATTGTTAATCAGGACACTACAGTATACACTTCCTCTGCAAGTTTTCTATTTTGCTACATAAATAATCTTTATGTAAATCTTTACTAATGCTTTACAGGCAAGAATCCGACTTTGAGCATGCTTTGCTATTTAAACCAAACATTCATTTCTATTTTGTTTCTATAAATATATATATAACATTCTTTCTTGTATTCTCATGCAATCAAATAACCTGTTAATTAAATTATACACAAGTATTTCTTGATAAATTCAATTTATCAAAGGGGAGTAACTCTAATTTGCTTCACTTATTACAATTTTGAACTCTGTTTGCCTCCTAGATACCAGGGGGTAGAGAAGAGGTACATTTATTTATATTTATAGATTAACATTAATTAGGGCTGGGACGATATATCGAGATATCGATAATATCAATTCTGTATAAGGATGATACGCATATCGATACGTACGAAGAAATATCGAAATATCGCAATTCTAACTTACGTTTTTCATTGTTTATTTAACATTTCGGGTTTAACATATAGAATATATAAAATAATGCTAAATATAAATAGGAAACACATAATAATTAACACCACATGTGTAAAATAATTTTGTTTTACACAGATATACTTCTTTGAATAGATTATTCTTATTTGTGAAGAATTGTTTTGTTCACTTCAACACAAAAAAAGATTTCATTACCAATTTAAGATATCGTTACACATATCGTATCGTGGCTCAAATATCGTGATACGTATCGATATGGAAAAAGTTGTATCGTCCCAGCCCTAACATTTATATTATTGCATTTAGAGGCAGAGGAGAAGATTATAAAAGAATTAATCCATTTTCAGAATATAATCATCAGAACCCTGTCCTAACACCAGGGCCTCTGACCCAGGGGCCATGAAATTCACAATTTTGGAAGAGTCACCTTTCTCGTCATAACTATGCATTTAGTTTGTTTGCTTAATACCATAGAACAGAGGAGATTAAAAAGCACTGATTCATATTCACTATATAATTAATCCCCCCCCCCTGGAACCCCTGATCCTGGGGCCACATCATTCATAATTTTGAAAAAGGTACCCTTGCTCATCATAACTATGCACTTAATTTATTGGCTCAATGTCCAGAAGCAGAAAAGATTTTCAAATTATTCATTCAATTTCAGTATATATTCATTAGAGCCCAAAGAACCCCTGCCCCGGGGCCATCAAGTTCACAATTTTGGAAGAAGCACCCTTGCTCATTATAACTATGCATTTAGTTTATCGGCGTAATACCCATGAGAGGAGGAGAAGGTTTTCAAAGAATTAATGTATTTTCACTTAAATATTAGAGCCCCACTCTTACACCAGAACCCCTGACCCAGGGGCCATGAAATTCACTATTTTGGAAGAGCCCCCTTGCCTATCATAACTATGCATTCAGATTGAATAATACCCAGGAGCAGAGGAGAAGACATTTTTAATAAATAATGCATTTCCACAATGTATTCAACATATATATTCAAGAGAGCCCCGCCCTAGCACCAGAACCCCTGACCCTTGAGCCATGAACTTTATACGTGAAAAGAAGAAAACACTTGCTGTGGCCTTCAACTCGACATTCAGATATATCGATGATGTATTTAAGAAATAAGGTATCATTTTTAAACATCTATCGGGATATAAATACGGGTTGGTCACGAGATCAAATTCCATAAAGCCCGAAGGGCTTTATGGTAAATTTGATCTCGTACCAACCCGTATTTATATCCCGATAGATGTTTTAAAATGATACCTTATTACTTATATTTACATTTGTGACTTATTCATATTATATATCAGCCTGATTATAACCTTTAACGCGTGAAATGTTTTATTTTTTCAAACTCAACGGCACGAGTTTGATCTATTGATTGCGCGTCGACCCTTTATGACGTCACTGAGAAATTACGTCGAACGTTTATGACGCGAGGAACCTGTGTTTATACGGATATAGATACGCGTTGCTTTCAATAGTGTTATATAAAAGAAAACATTTGCAAATGTAAATATTGTCAATTAACACTGGTTATTTCCATTCTTATGTCGATAAGATATATCCCGGTGAGCTTGAAATAAAAGATACCAGAGACTCTGACAGATCTGTTTCATATTTGAATACTTTACAAAAAAAATGTTTATGGTAATCTAGCAACCAAGCTTTATGAGAAACGTGATAACTTTAACTTTTCAATCGTCAACTTCCCTTACTTATGCAGCAATATACCTTCATCCCCTGCATAAGGGGTTTATATCTCACAGTTGATTTGATACGAAAGAGCATGCTCTACGTATGAACAATTTCTAAAATGAGGTAAGTTACTGACAAACAAGTTGATGAAACAAGAATATCAGCAGTTTCATTTAGAGTCGTCATTTCATAAGTTCTATGGTGGATACAATTACCTTGTCAGTAAATACAATTTATCATTAAGTCAAATGCTGACTGACTTTTTCATACTAATTGTTGGTTCATTATTTACACTCTGAATTGTCGACGGTTTTTCTGTTATATCCCGATCATGACAAGGAGCACACGGCGGGTGTGGCCGGTCGGCAGGGGATGCTCACTCCTCCATGGCACCTGATCCCACCTCCGATGTCTTAGAGGCCCGTGTTTGCTCTGCTCCAAAATATTTGTTTGTATTGTTTAACGGACTTTTGAGCTTGAATATTGTTCGTTATCTCCATATATTTCATTTCACAATTGTAGTAAGGGGCTCAATGCTCATTACAATCATGCCAGTAGTTTGACTTCTTTATGTATAGGAGTAAAGATGAAGATTTTTAAAAATTGCATTAATTTTGATGGTTTTTAGTTTCATCCCTCAGGTCCCAAAGGGAGGGGGGCAGGGGGGCACCCCTTCTCCCAAAGATGCTATTTGCCAAAATTGCCTGAAATTGGCTTAGTGATTCCAGATCAGAAGCTGAATATGTTCAAAAGTTTAATTTACTACCGACGGACGACGAACGAGAACAGATAGCAATAGGTCAGCGGAGTGACTCAGGTGACCTAAAAAGTACTAGTTGTGGTCGAATAAGTGTGATAGGAAAAACGTGTCCTTACCAATTACATGTATATTAATTCAAGATAGTGATGACAAATGTGAGTTAAAAGAATGTTAGAATATTAAAATAATTCAAAATCATGTGTCAATTACTAGTATTCAGTATTCTTGTTCGGGAATCACAATGACGTAATGGATCAGGGGGTTCCTGAAAGGTCGCGGTTTCCGAAGCAAAAACTATCATTACACACATTTCTTTGTTGCTTCAGAACTAGGAGCAAGGAGAATGAACTCCTATGTATGAAAATGACTGAATTAAAATCACGACAGATCATATAACAAAAACAATAATCCTATGAAGGTGAAATCAGGTTTTCTATAAATTTAAAATCATCAGCAGATTTTTTTTCCTCGGAGCTAAGGACCATTTGACATTTGTAATTTGAATATGACTAAAACAAAGGTGCTTGACTCAACAAACATGATGGCACTGTCAGATCCTTCAAATATGTTCTTAAAATCACAATCAAACACTAACGAGAATCTAATATAAAGATAAGTGGCATATCTTAAGCTTTCTATTCTGATTGGCTAAAATGAATCCGGACAAACCTTTCAACATAACAGATGTGCTACCATTATTAATTTGAAATTTAAAACTTCTCTGCGCTTTTGCGTAGTTGTATATTTTTTAAACAAATGTTCATAACCACAGAATACTTTTTTTTACAACTTGCGTCTTACTAAATTGAAAACAATGTGGGTTTGTGGTGATCAAATAAAATTACGATTTAATTTCTAAACATAATCAAAAAATCTTTTCAGAGAACCTGTGATAAAATACTACTTTTCTTGTTATAAAACTTAATGGAGAAATTTCCTACTTGTCATTTTTGTCATATTTCTGTCCAGAATATATCAAAGAAGAAAAGTCTCAGATTTTTTTTATTTATCTTTGAATGAAAACATGCATCTTTGAGAAGTTAACGATCTGACTCTTGTGTCAACGCTTTGATAGAAACGATCAGGATCGTGCTACAGCGGCTTTTCTAGATTGATTGATTGATTGGTTGTATTTAACGTCCCTTTCGAAAATGTCTCACTCGTGTAAAAACGGTACTCAATTTTTACCGTATAAGAGGAAATTTTAGCGAGACGCAAATTTAGTGATTTGTCCTTAAAAATGGTATTTTATTTTTGGCGAGAAGTAATTTTAGCGATTTGAAAATGCTCAATAAAGAATCTATTACAAAAAAAGGCAATTAAATTTTAGCGATATTCAATTTTACCGATCTCAACACCCTCACTAATAATGCCAAAATTAAATCCTCGCTAAAAATTCTGCTTATACGGTATTGTGGCCAATGTATGGCGCTTTCGGTCGAAGCAGTGAAGGTTCTTCATTATGCCAACGCCTACTTGACATGAATACTCGATTTTTAAGTTCTTATCCGAAAGACTTGTGACTTTCATTTCAAATTCTGAAACTTGGCGATAGAAGAGTCACTACCTATATTATACGACGTTTAATTCGAAATGACGCAAGAATCAAAAAAATTTCCCCAAGTATAAAATAACTACTAGGCTAACACAAACGGTTTGCTAGATAGATAACTGTATTAGAATTTTTTGTGCTAAGAAAATAACGGGAAAGGCAAATTTCTCGAAATAAAAAAAATGTGAGAGTATAAGAAGGAAATGATGAAATACCATGAGGATTTGAAAAGACTTAAGAAATTTAAATGAAACAAAACAGTGAATTTGCTTTCTATAAACATGAAGTTCACAAAGATATAATAAACTTACCGCTGACGCCATTTAGGACATAATAAAACCAAAGCAGGAAATATTTATTCCAACGCATCTATTCTTTTAATCACCTTTCACTTTCAAATATAGTAAACGAATTCAGATAGAAAAAAAACTAAAGGTGACTACAGTATCTGTAGGCTAATTGCCTTCCTTTTTCCATTTGTCCAAATATCTCCAATCTTCTTCCTGATTGCTCTCTCAAACAACCCTCAGATTGGACACTCGTGCAAAATGTTCATAAATATCGTATTATTACAAAACTTAGTGTTACTGTTCAACTTATCGATACAGTTATTACCCAGAAAGAAAAAGTATGTGTTTGATGAAACTGCATGGTATGACAAAGACTGAGTCAATACTACTGCGAGAAAAGGCCGATTTATATAGTCTCCTTCGTAGTATCATGAACATGTTTTTTTTAATAAAGCAAAAATCCCCGGAAAACCAGAGGTGGGAACAGGTACCTAGGAGGAGTAAGCATCCCCTGTTGACCGGTTACACCTGTCGTGAACCCTATGTTTTGATCCGTTTTCAAATATAGTATTAATTAATGTAATAACAAAACCACTGGTTTCAACCATGTCAGACAAAATACGACCCAATAACATATAAATGAAAGTAACTATTGTTCATTGATAGAACGTCGTCAATATATCTAAATGTCGATATTGAAGGCCACAGCAAGAGTTTTCTTCTTCTCATGTAGAAGCTTCTGAATAAATTCTGAGTTCACTGGGATATATCGAGCAGTCATATAAATTAGTCATTTATGAATGAAAAGTAACTATTTTTAAATGATAAAACTTCGGCGATATATCGAATTGTTTAATTGAAAGCCACAACAAGTTTTATTCGTCTCATGTAGAAGTTTTCACTAAATTTTGCTTCATAAAAAATACATAATAAGAAAGTACAATTAATGCCTGTCGGAATATTTACCACCTTTAATTTAGGAACTTTTTTGCATTAAAGAATTGATTGATTGTATGTTGTTTTACGTTTCATTTGAGAATTTTTCACTCGTATAGAGACGTCACCATATACCGGTGAAGGGCTTCAAATTAGGACCTTTACTCGGCACCATTTTCTCGGGGCAATTGAGCAGTGAGGGATCTTTATCGTGCCAACGCCGACCGAGACACCGGGCCTTGGTTTTTCAGGTCTAATCCGAAAGACCTGCGACTTTCACTTCAAAGTGCCTGTCCCTTGGTGAAGGAACAGTTGACCTTACTGACGTTAGTCGTAAATTTTTCTGGTTACGCGTGGATTACAGGATAACGTTGATGGATTTAGGCAGAATATACAGTTTGCAACTAGTTTAAATGAGGCAGAAATTAATAGCATTACAATTTACCTAACTGTAGAATATCCTATTCATATATTGATTTTTTATCCAACAAATTATAAAGGGCATTTTTGTTATTTTGTGAAGATGTGATAAAGTTATTCGAAATCGCAATGTTCTGTAAGAAAAAAAAATTGGAAGTACTGAGAGAATGTTTTTCAAAAATTAACTTTTAAAACCTCTCAATATTTTAATAAAACTTTGTGTTTATGTGCAATATTTATTCAACTTCTATTCCAGCATTTAGGGATGAGATTTAATAAAGGAATTAATTTTTATCGGGGGACCCGACCATCCATTTTCGTCGAAGTAAATAAGAACTGCGAATATGCTTTATTGAAATAACTATCGTGAAAAGGTGGAGATAACAAACAGCTATCATTTTCACAATCTTATAAACAATACGAATTATGAAAAGGGTTAAAACACAGAAATATCAGAGGTAGGATCAAGTACATAGGGGCTGTAAGCATCTCATGACTTGTACTCAGAATATATGCTTCTGCGCACCGATTCAGTTGGAATACATAAACATCTTATACGGATAATAATAAGACATTTCTGTTGTTTTCCCCCTAAAAAAAGGTATAATACCAAAATGCTCTCTATCAATATTATAGAAAACTATTGTGATAAAATGCTCTATATCAATATTATAGAAAACAATTGTGATAAAATGCTCTATATCAATATTATAGAAAACTATTGTGATAAAATGTATTTTCCAGTAAAACCTTAAACACACAAACATCCCGTAGTAGATATTAAATTCTATAAATTTGTGAGTACCACTTCGTCTAATTTGGTAAATAAAATCAGCAAAACAATGCAATGAAAGCAACATAACGAGTAACCTAGCTTTTAACCTTTCCGTTTACGGTTTTTGCCTGAATGATTTTTTTCTTTTCTCCTCCTCATTGCTTGCTCTCAGGAAAAAAAAGTCATGGATTGGATACTTGAAACTCGAGAAAGATATAAGGACTGAGTATAAATGTTAGCTTCTTGATTCGATAGAAATATTTTAATAAAAAAGGAAACCAAAATAACTTCACTTCCATCAGACTACTTTTATGCAAAAGCACCTACGTCTGCTACTAAGTATACTGATAAGTAGTGTAATGATATTTTCTGTTTACGAACCAGTTCTCTGTCGACAATATGCAAACCTTATAAACTAGAAGTAAACTGAAGTGTATACTATTATATTCTATCGGTATATCACTTTTTGTGACAAACATTACCTAGATTTATTTTAATAACACAGACACGGTCATCACTGTACACAAGAAAATATTACTTTCTGTTCCCATCTCAAGTCAGACGATTAATCGATCAATCGATTCTGAATGATTTATATGACCCTTTCAACCCTCTATACAATTAAACTATTAAATTGATATTATACAATTCTGCTTCTTCAAGAAAATGATATTTTGTGATCATCTACAAAATTATTACTTTAATAATCATTCTGATTCCACAAACATGTTCTCTAAATTTGCGATTAAAAAGAAACGGTAGTTTTTCATTGACATAGACTTTGGATACAAGGTAATCCAATAATCAATTCCCATGGGTACTAACATTTAGCCGACATGGTTTTGTATTCTTTTGAAGAACTTATACAAAAACCTCTACAAAAAAGTCTCTTCAATTCCACATAGATATATATGTATCGCCGAAGTTTTATCAGTTAATAATATTCATTTTTATTCATTGTTAATTCTATTCATCTGAGTTTCATGCCACAGAGTCTAACACATCTAATTAATATTATGACATTTAACTAAAGAGAGACATGAACTGAAATTTTTTATAAACATGATGACTTTCTCTGTTCTCCCTTTAACTTTATTTATGGGCTCACGGTGGGCGTGACCGATCGACAAAGCACGCTTACTCCTCTGTAGCACATGATCCCACTTTTCATGTTTCCAGGGGTTCGTGTTTTCTCTGCTCCCAATTTGTGAAGTTTAATAGAACTTTTAAGCATGAATATTTGTCGGTATATTCACATTGCATTGGATGTGTTTACTTCATAATTTCCTCAGTTTTATCACAGATATCTGAATCAGTATTTAATCATATTGATTCAGACACATTCATTTCCGCTCACTCCTTGTTAAAATAAATTAAAGTAAATTTTGAACCTTCAAAACTTTGTTTTATTGTAGTCTACCAAGATGTATCATTTCATAAATTGAAGATTTTTGGAGGAAGAGTTTTCTAGGCTTTTTGTGAAAGTTTGACTCGTCCCAGACAAACAAAGGGGCGCCGCACAAAATGAACAATAGTTACAATTATTGCAACATAGCATCTGGATTTGAAGTCATTTTAGGGTAAGAGCACCTCTACCAAATGTGTAAGCAATCCATGTCAATCGTGCAGCTGCTCTAAGGTAAGTTGTACTTCGAAATGTATCTTACGGATGTGTTGACAATAGAAATTACTTCATATTCTAATAATGTTAAAATGAACAATCCCTAGCTACATGTATTTATCTTGATTCAGGACCCCTCATTTCGAGATTTTTTTTATTAAACTCTTTAAAATGTTATTAAAATACACTTGTCATGCTTTATTAATGAAACTAATATTATATATTAAAAGCATTTAATAACTTTTTGTTATTTTCTTCATGACACCTGATTCCGCCCCTGATGTTTCTGAAGGTCCGTGTTTGCTCTGCTCTCGATTTGTAGTTTTTAAGTGGACTTTGAGCTTGAATGCGGTTCGTTATCTCCATATTTCATTCCTCATTGTTCCAGAATGTTAAATGTATGTTATTTCAGCGAATATATTCTTGTTTTAGCATTTAAGTGTAAATGTATTCTTCCCTTTACGCTGGCACTACAAAGAGCTGTGTTTATCTTTGGATCTAAGAATCAATAAATATCTGACATAATTTTGACTCTCAGGCACATCTTAATATTCGTTATATATTTACAGCATCATCAATAAAAAATAAGTAAAACAATTCAATAAATAAATTCGTGGAATACTTACAGTCCTTTTTTCTGCCTGGTGAAATTTTTCAGCTCGACCAGTCTTCCTTATTTCTCTCGAAAACTGCACGAATGGGAAATTGCGCAAAAGAGCGATTACTTCACGGTAATAATGCACTCATTTTTAAAAATTTATTATAAAATCATAATACATTGCTTTCCTTTTTTCAAAACAACATTATATTTAACTTAAGGAAGAATACTAAATTTAATAGGGGCTGAAAAAATCTTTTTAGCCTTGTAAACGATTCACTTCCATCCAACTGTTTTATTGTCAAAATGGCACAGCATTGAAACATGGCATTTCATAATGGTATTAGTATGTTAAGAACTTACTCGTGCTCCCGAACACTGTACCAATTTGACAGACAGATGCTCCACATCCACATGTCAGGGAAGATATACCACCAGACAGTCTACCTGTATGTTTTAAATCACATTCTCAAAATAAATTAATGGAGAAACTTATCTTTCATGTCTTTGACTCATAGATTCATACTGAACATAAAGAGAATACGACAGTCACAATTAAACTTCTATATAGTTTGACCATAGTGAGTTATTTTATTTTTTCACCACTGTAGATCAGCACTCTTTTCGCGACAATTATTTTTGAAAGACTTTTATTTAGTACTCATAAACGAGTCAGAAGTCTCACAAATTTTGCAATTTGTTATATTTAATCCTAAGTTGTTAAATATAATCTTAAATATTTTAAAATTACAGTAGGGAATTTTCTTGAGCGTTATTAAGCAAAAATAAAGTTCTTGTAATTTACAGTATGTATTTTGTTTTTTCAATAATAATACCTTTTTTAAAATGAATTTTGAAGGAAATTGTGTTGTCTGTTCAAACTGCCTTTGTTTTCGAAGTAGCGTTTGCTATATTTAACGCCCGAATTTGAATTATACTTAATCAATATCAGATCTTAATCACCCGATAAAGTTAATAAAAAGACGTGAGTGATGCAATTTTGAGCAATCATTTTACATCAAATCGTCTGAGGTTGGATAAATCTCAATGACCCTGTCCACATTTTTCAGAATTTTGTCGGAATTTCCTTGATTATACATTATACACTTTTTTCAAACAAACAACAAGAGTCCTACGGATCTTAACGGTCACCTAGAGTATCATGAGTTTTTTTTTCATGATATGACAACTTTGGGCCAACATGGAACTGACTAAGACCTGTAATATCACATACTTATATTTTATAGTGCTACCGTATAATTTTCTACTTTTAATTCAGATACTTTTAATTCAGTCTTACAATGTACTTTATGTGCACATGTACTTTAAAAGCGTGCTTGGTCTGTATTTATGTGGCTTTGGCGAGGAAAACGATGCGCTAATTCAAGAATACCGCTAAGAAATCATTTATAAATTAAATACATGACACGGACATGTGTTGTGCTTATTCACCAACAACTCAATACCCAGTGATTGCGCTAAATTTTGAATACGCCAGTTTATATACACGTACAGTATTTTATTTGTTTTGAACAATCACACCTACCAGTCAGACATAATAAATAATGAAAACATTCTATGAAAAACTGATAAAAGTGAAGAAAAAATATATGCTTCTATTGGATCACGACTAGGAAAAAACTTTTAGAGAGTTAGATAATCATCAGTTTAATGCTTGAATTTCAAAAGAAATTGATTTTAAAAGCATGTTTTAACTTTCTGGAGTACTAAATGTATATCTTTTAAAGCTTTATAATACATCTCAGATTTTTTTTTATAGAAACAATTTTTTTAACAATTTATGTAATCCAAGGGTTTTTTTCATATCATCTATCTTGTACATGTCGGGGACTTTAAAATGTTAAGCCCCGATATTTTTAACATCGTCGAATATATGATACATTAAAAGATTTTAGAAATAACCTGCAAAGAAGAAAGTGTTGAAGAAAGTAGAAATATGACATTTTGAAGTGAAAGTAATATCTTTGAAATAATTTCTGAAAGTTTGTGAACAAATTTATATATGAAACCCTTCAAATAGAACGTAATATATCACAGGATTAAAACATATGAATACATTTTTGGTATGATAGTTGTTGAAATGTAATAATACCTTGTTTGGAGCATAATGTGCTAGAGATGGAACGCTGGCAAGAAATATCGTTCCAATTGTAAGGTTGTGTTTTATACATATGTAAACAATCTTCATCTCCATGATTGTTTGGTTCTCCTGAAAGAAATCTAAAACAACTTCAAAATTTTCAATTTAGAATATAGTAGAATTAAACAAGATACTTAAAAAAAATGTCGACATCATGCATCCCACCTTTTCCCCAAGAGGAGAAGGAAAATGACTCATCTTGGTACATCCATTCCCAGTTTCCCTCCTGGTTAATATCAGTTCCCGCCAAATACACTCCAAGTGAACCCAACCGGTGCCCATCTTCAAATTTCACATAAAAACAATTTTTAAAGGACTACTTACAAGAAATATCATTCCTGAATAAGCAACAGTATTCCAAAACGTTTGCCTTACAATGTACAATATAATTAAATCAAAACAAATAAATAAATATATGTAACTGATCAATGTCAGAAGAAATATACTCACAGAAATATAATCTCAGAAATATATACAATGTGTTTAATATAAAAACAGATTGTATGAATGTTGCTGTGAAACTACTGTCAGTGGTTTATAATGTGTAATGGTTACAAGCCAATATTTCGCAAATTCTATGGTCGATACTCCGATTATGAAATACAATCCGTCGTTACGAACAGCAATCAAGCTCAAAAGTTCATTAAAACAATTCAACTTTGGAGCAGAGCAAACACGGACCTACAAAAACATCAGAGGTGAGGTCAGGTGCCATGGGGAAGTAAGCATCCACCAGTGACATCTGCCGTGTGCTCCTTGTCATGATCAAGCAGGCAAACGGAAAAATCCATTGATTATTTTTTTAAAAAAAATTGTTGCCCTATCATTTTGAATGAAAAACGTCAGTCAAGATATGACTTAATGATAGATTGTACTTGCTAAGAAGATCATTGTATCGACCATAGAATTTGCAAAATGTTGACATCAAGACTGTTGATATCAACTTATTTGTCAATAGCTTGTTTCGTTTTAGAAATTGTTCGTACATAGTATATGCTCTTGCGTATCGAATCAACTGGGAGATATAAACGCCATATGCTGGTGATGGTATATTGCTATATAAATGAGGGGAGTTGACGATAGAAAAGTTGAAGTCATCACGTTTATCATATAGTTTTGTTTTAATGTAACTATTTACGACTTTTTCTAGTGAAATATCCAAAAGGGAAACAGACTTTGTGCATCTTTTATTTTAAGTTCAAAGGGATATATCGAAATATGTATATTTATATATAGAAGTCCAGAGATTCACAGTGATCGGACATGCTTTAAAGGAGAATATGATATTTATGACTTAAATTAGTTACATTGTCTGATAATGAATCTTTGTATTCCTCTATTTGACACTATAGGTAGAGTCGATCCCTGAGTTACACAGCTTTCACGAGCTTGAAACCAGTTCCTTGATCCAGGAAACAGTCTGTAGCATTTATCGCCAAATTTGTCCCATCCATTGTCACATTGATAGGAAACAGCAATTGTATCTATTTTTAACAAAAAGACATTTATAAAGACTGATTTCAAATTGGTTTGATTGTCCAAAAATATATTATTTCTACTTTATTTACGAATTTGTTGCATAGTTACAGAAAGGGGGGGAGAGGCCGGCTATTTAGGTAATGCTGTGGTCGAAATACTTACAGACAAAAGTCTTCCTTACCAATCACATTTACTTGAATTAGTGAGCTAAGAATTTAAAATTAGAATCTCAAAATAACTAAGACTCGATTGTTTATTATCAAGCGTTTTAAGCCATTCGATGCCCTGGGATCACAATGGTGTGTTGGATAGGTGATTGACAAGGGAATAGCTTACAGGTCGAGGTCATTGAAGCAACTGAGCGAAGAATTGGTGAATAATGACATTTTTTTTATTGCTTCAAAAATAAGAAGAGAGAAAACAAATTTCTGTGTTTGAAATATGATTTTTGAATTGAAATCAAGACATACCATATTACCAACACAATAATTAAATGAAAGTAATGCCAACTTTCTCTTTCTTGATATTTGTCAGAGGGATTTTCTCAGAGCCAAAGACCACCTGATCTTTTTGAAATGAACTTGACTCGAAAACAAAGCCCAGCATCTAAGGTACATGACTCAGTAGTCGCAATGAAACTGATCATTGAAGTGTGTTCTTAAATTTACAATCGCACACGCAAAAACGAATGTAAGAATAAGTGGTATGTTATTCTGTCCTGATTAGCTTGAGAGACTTTTTATCTCAACACAAGAGCTTCCGTTATTCAATATGAAAATTTAAAACAAGGTTTATGCAGTTTTGCTTAGTTGCATTGTTACAAATAGCAACAACTTGAGTATAAATTTAAAAAAAAAATAAAAAATGTGTGGAAACGTCACTAAAAACCAAGAATTGATTACATGTACTTGCAATTTTAAAATTAACCTTGAATGTTGGCTAAAACTGCATTTTTCGGTTGAAGGACCTTCCTGCCTTTTTGGTACTAAAAATAATATTGTATAAAGGTGTAAATTCAGAGATCATCTTTTTCATTTTCAACACTGGGTATCTACCATATACCCCAAGAAAAAATGTTAAAAGACAACGAAGTATTGATAATCAGAAATCAATGTCGCTTACTTAAATGGGAAAAAGGTTCAATTAATTTATCTTGGTCTAATAACATATTGAGAATACAAATTGAGTATTTCACTGTATATATCATTTGATTTAGTTTAGATGTAATGACAGAATTCTCACTTACTGCATAAAATACAACAGAATCAAAGCTCTTTAGTGCGCAGTGTATAGAAGATCCTTAAAAGTCGATTTATCATGAATTTTGGCCTAGAGGTCCTTCAGGACAGCTAGACTCGCTGTATGTAAAATCAAAATATTTTTTATAGGTTGCGGTCTAAGAAATAATTTGAAATATGATTCTTTTTAGAGGTACCCTGCCCTGAAGTAAAAAAAAAAACAAAACAAAAAACGTAAATGTATGTAAAATAAGAAAACCTTTTTTTACAACCTGGTTCATATATTTATACAGTTCTTACTCATAATTCGCAAAACACAGTTGATCTGACCATTTACTCTCATTGCCGTTCCTGCAATGTACATGTAATATTAACTTTGAAGTCAATGGTCTAAATTCGGATCCAAGATTTTAAAACAGTCAGGCGAGATATTACGAACTGCACTTCTTCTGATTTCATTGAAATAATATGTATCCTGCATGAATTGCATTCTTTTTATTTCTATAGAAAAGGGTTGTAGAATAAATGTTTATCAAGTAGGAAATAAGAACTCAAATGTGTCTACACTTTCATACCACAGATTTAATGTCCATGAAAAGGTTCCTAACTTGCGTAACCTTAAGTCATCGAACGAAACTGAAATTGAAAAGCCTTTTGTAAAGAATTAACCAATCCCGACTCTATAGATCTTCACTGTATTTGGAACGAATCGATCCTTTCTTTGTAAAACTGTAATTGCATGTAGCTAAAATGACATGTTTTTTTTTTACATTGTTTTTTTCCAGAGTTATCGTGATTACCACTTTTTTCATGTTATAAAACTAAGTGCAGCAATTTCTAATTTGCTATTTTTTCTTTAATTTCTGTCCAGAATATAGGAAAAAAGATAGTATTAACACTGTTTTTACCTTGAGGAGAATACATGAAATTTGCAGATATTAGTATTTTCAGTCCAAATTGTACTTACTAGCAAGGGATCAAAATATTAAGAAACAGTTTCACGAGAATGATTACTGTATATGCGAGTAAAAGATACAAAGTGAATAGAAGGCTAGACAAATTTGTTTGAATGAAAATAGGGGAAAATGACTACCAAAGAACGAGCTAAAGGACAAGCAGAATGAAATACAAATTTAATTTTTTGGGGTATGGAAAATGCTTTTCAAAATCTAGATTTAAAAAAAAAAGTTTTATCTCTGTATGAACGAAGCTCAGTGATACAGTTAACCTACCTTTGACTTCATTTAAAACGCATACGAACCAGAACACATAATATCTATTCCAAGGCATCTATTTTTAATATCTTTTCAACTTCAAATATATCGTTAATAAATTCAGACAAAGAAACTGAATAGTGGCTACAATATCTGTAAGCTACATGCCTTCCTTTTCCTTTTGACAGCAGTTCTTCAATATTCTTCCTGATTGTTCTCTCGAACAACCCTCGGATTGGCTACTCATGCAAAATAATGATGAATATCGTATTATTACATCACCTATACTACTGTTCAACTTATCAAAAAAAAAAAAAAAACTGAAGTCATCCTGTTTGCTATATACATGTCATTTAGTTTAAAGTTGGCCACGAACTCAGAAAAAACATCCAAACATGAAACAGATGTGACAGACTCTGTTAGGTCTTTAATTTCGAGTTCACTGGAACATATCGAACTGGGAACATGCTTAATTACTTCTGTAGACGTACTTTTTTACGCGTTGGATTAATTTTCGCTATATACATCTAATCGATCATAAATTTTCCGCGGTAATATCACAGCGTACTTAAATTGAGTTTCAGGCATATAAAACAGTCTAAGAAATTCGCTAAATATTATTATCTCTGGTTTGAACAGATATTGTGATTCCGCGAATTTATATCTTCGTAGAAAAAAAAGTTTACAGTATTGTGAAAAGGTGGAGATAACAAACAGCTATCAATTCCACAATCCTATAAACAATACGAATTATGAAAAGGGTTAAAACACAGACCAAAGGAATTATCAGAGATTGGATAAGGTGCCTTGGAGAAGTAAACAGCCCCTGACTCGTACGCAGAATTTAATATCTTGCGTACCGATTCAGATGGGATACATAACACCTTATATAGGTGCTAATTTGTAATTAGTATTGTTTTCACCTAAAAAGACATAATACCGAAATACTCAATATCAATGTTATGGTTGTTCAAAACTTTTGTGATAGGACAATAAAACTTTAAACACTTAAACATATCTTTGAAGATACTCAACTCATAAATTTGTATAATAATGTAATTAAAATCAGGAAAACAATGCAATGAAAGCAACTCAACGTGTAACCTATCTTTTAACCTTTCCTTTTTTTCTCTCCTCTTCCTGAATGCTCGCTCTCCGAAAAAAAAAGTCATGGATTGGACACTTAAAACACTCAAGAAAGATATGTTAGTACTGTTCGTGTTAGCTCTTCGATTCGATAGAACGACAGAAGATAAGGAAATCAAAATAACCTTCATTTCAACCTAACTACTTGTACCTACATCTGCTACTAAGTGTACTGGTAAGTAGTGTCATGCTATGTTCATTGTCACATGAACCACTTACTTCCAATCGACAATCTCCATAACGTTATGGCAAAAGCAATGTAACACTGAACATTTGTTTGTGGATATATTTAATGATATTGTTTAAAACTCACTTCACAGTGTTTAAAATCATCATTTCGTAAGTTCTATGGTCGATACAATGACCTTGTCAGCAAATAAAATCTATCATTAAGTCAATGCTGACTGACGTTTTTCATACTAATTGTCAGCCCATTATTTACACACTGAATTGTCGACGGATTTATCCGTTATTTCCCGATCATGACAAGGAGCACACGGCGGGTGTGACCGGTCGGCAGGGGATGCTCATTCCTCCATGGCACCTAATCCCACCTTTGATGTTTAGAGGTCCGTGTTTGCTCTGCTCCTGATTTGCATTGTTTAATGGACGTTTGAGCTTGAATACTGTTCGTTATTACCATCATATCTTTCATCGACAGATAATACACATATGTATAACAGTGTGTATGTTCAAGGAACAAATGTCGACTTCAGGTACTCTATTGTAATATTGAAAGTTACAGATGATAATTTATAATTATGTCACGAGGATTGTTTTTAAATCGTGATCTCTTACACCCTCTCTTACTCATTAGAAACAACGCACTAAGAAAACTTTAATTTAATGTTAAAAGTAGATAAATGATAAAAAGCTTCCTTTCTCACTTGAAATTCTGTTTGCGAACCGGTTTTCAGTCCACAATATGCTATCAATAAATACGTGATATAGTTTTGACACCCATGCACATTTTAATATTCGATATATATCTATATCATCGTAAACAAAATACAATGATAAAAACAATTCAATGAAGATATTAACATATAATAAAATGGAATACTTGCAGTCCTTTTTTCTGCCTGATGAAGTTTACAGCTTGACCAGTCTTCCATATTTCTCTCGAAAACTGCGCGAATGGAAAATTGCGCAAAAGAGCTACACTTAACAGTAATAATGTACTCATGTTAAAATTGTGAGAAAATAAAGTAAATCGCAATGAACGGTTCTCTTTTTTTTAATTTCAAAATTATACTACATCCAACCTAAGGAAGAATACTGAATTTAAAAAACGGGCTGAAAAACGTATAAGCCTTGTAAACGATTCACTTCCATCCAACTGTTTATTGTCAAATTGGCACGGCATTGAAACTTGGCATTTCATAATGGTATTAGTATGTTAACAACTTACTCGTGGGCCCAAACACTGTACCAATTTGACAGACAGATGCTCCAAAGCCACACGTCAGGGAAGATATACCACCAGACAGTCTACCTGTGTATTTAAAATTCAAATAAATTATTGGAAACAAAAAACAATATTTTCATGTTTATGACTCAGTCATACTGAACATAAAGTTACAGTTGCAGTTAAACTATTGCAGTTCTAAACCATTCACCATTTTATTTTTCACCTATGTAGATAACAAATTTTCGATATACCTTTTCATCGCGAGACGGTTAGTTGGTATCCATAAGCGAGTCAAATTTTTCACGAATTTAGTTAATCGCTATATATTTACATTTCCAAATATTTTTCTTTAAGATTCTTTGCAAATTAGAAAAAGTTCATGTTCTCATGAACTACCGTGGGAGTAAGGATATTTCCATTGTGATGTGATTGAAGTGAAAAAATAGTGCAAATTTTTTTTTTCAAAAATGATCGTTGAATGACAAAAATATGTGGCAAGTCATCAGAAAAATAATGTACATATAAGATATGAATTTAATTTTTGAGAATCCATGAGATACATGAATTACAACGCTTCACGCCTGCATATTTATCATGAAGCGCTAACGCGCTTCATGAAATATGACGGCGTGAAGCCTCGTAGTTCAGGTTCTCATGAATTCTCAAAAATTAAATTCATCTCTTAATCCTGATCTTTAATTATACAAATCTAGGCAAGAAGGAAATTTTCTTTAGCAGATGGTCTTGCATAATTACGCAAAAATAAAGTTCTGGAAAATAAAAAGTGATTTACAGTATGTGTTAATCATATGTCTTACTTTTTCATTAAAAAATGCTTTTTTGAAAAGCATCAGAGAGGATTTTCAAATATCTGTATAATCTAATATGAAAATAATGTCTGCCCGAACTCCCTTCGCTATCAAAGCAGTATTTGCAATATTTGATATTTGGAATGATATCTTATCGATGTAGGATCTAAGACATCCGATAAGTTTATTAAATGACATCATGTGATACAATTTTGACCTATCATTTTACTTCAAATTGTTTGATGTAGAATAAATCACAAAAAAAAAAAACTTGTCGACATTAAAACAAGAATTACTTTGATTAAACAGTTTATAACATACATGATTCACATTCTAACTTAAATCACTTATATAAACTATGCAAAATTACGAACCATATCAAGAATATCAGCAGTCTCGTTTAAGTCATCATTTCTAAGTTGTATGGTCGATATAATGACCTTGTCAGCAAATACAATCTTTCATTAAGTCAAATGCTAACTGATGTTTTTCATACTAATTGTTAGGCCATTATTTACACACTGAATTGTCGACGGATTTTTCCGTTATTTCCCGATCATGACAAGGAGCACACAGCGGGTGTTACCGGTCGGCAGGGGATGCTCACTCCTCTAGGCACCTGATCCCACCTCTGATATCTTAGAGGTCCGTGTTTGCTCTCCTCCTATTTTGTAGTGTTTAATGGACTTTTGAGCTCGAATACTGTTCGTTATCTCACCACACATATCACTAAATGCTTTTAATTCATTCGTACAATGAACATAAGTTGTTTAAAAAATCACTACCAGAAAGACGAATCATATAATGTAAATAACTGATAAAAATGAGAGAAAAAAATCCCTAACGCCTACACAGGAAATCCACATATTTAGATAATCATCAATTCTTCGCTTGAAATTCAACAGAAACATGCCTTATATTGGTTAATAAAGGTATGTTTTCACATTCTGGAGTACAAGATATTTATTTTAAATTTTTATGATATATCTCAAAAACTCTTCCTAAAAATATAATTCTGTGGACAAATCGGTGTAATCTATGTTATTTTAATTTACATTTCATCTTTCATGTTAATGATAGATGGCATTGGAAACTTTAAAATGTTTGGCAAAGATTTCTTAACATCGTTAATATTTGTATATGAAACAGTGAACGATGTCTAAAAGTTCAAGAAAACGACGCGAGGCAGTACGCCGCTTGTCCAAGGACGTAGAAATTTCGTTTGATGTTCTGTTCTTGATTTTAGGGTCTCTATATTTGTCAAAATAAATATATGGCACCCTTTGAGCAAACGTAGTATGAAAAAAATTGAGTATAACACATACCCACTTTTGGGTTATCATTGTTTGGTTCTCCTGAAAGTAAAGTACAGTTATTTAGTATTCTTCAAATTAGAGTATGATGAAAATTTCAAAATGCGTTGTAAAAGCTATGAGGTGAGATTCAGCATTAATTTTTTAAATAATGCGCAAATTTTGAAGTAGGTAGAGCTTCATACCTTTTTGCCAGGGGGAAAAGGAAAAAGGTTGTCCCTGTGCACCCATTCCCATGTTCCCTCTTTCTTAATATCAGTTCCTGCCAAAAACACTCCAAGTGAACCCAACAGATGTCCATCTTCAAAATTCACGAGAAAATGAATTTTAAAACCACTACTTATAAGCAAAATAAATTTTTAAATAAGAAACAACGTTTCCAAAATGTTTGTTACACTATGTTCATTCTACCAACACAAATAAATATTGAACTGATCGATGTGGAAAAAATGATAGGTTCACACAAATATAATTAATGAAAAAAGTGAAGATAACAAAAAGTGATTGATCTCAAAAAATCTTAAAACAGGTTTAGACTTTCCAGGTGTTCCGATAATAAATGCTCACTGTACAAAAAAGCTCATGTATTGCGTGCTATTCAATTGGTAATAATTCATTTGAAAAAGAATTTTGTTTTAAAAGACCTCGAACCATATTTTTGCTTACACCAAAACGTATAAAATATGCAGAAAAAAAAAATTATAACAAGAAAAACAAATCATTCAGACAACAAGATTTAGATAGACATCACACTGAATAAATCATATGTTTGTCCTTAACATATTTTAAATAGAATACGATTTTTATGACTAAACAAAGTTTATCTGAAAAATACGAAAATTAGTTACATTCTCTGATAATGAATCTTTGGATTCCTCTATTTGACACTATCGGTAGAGTCGATCCATGCGTTGCACACCTCTTGCTAGCTTGAAACCAGTTCCTTGATCCAGGAAACAGTCTGTAGCATTTATCGCCAAATTTGTCCCATCCATTGTCACATTGGTAGGAAACAGCAATTGTATCTACTTTCAATGAAAAGGAAAGGTATAAAGATCTACTAAGTTTAAAGTGTTGTTTGATTGTCCAAAAGTATATCTGTAAAATGTAAATCTTCTAATCGCGTATTACACGATTATTACACAGTCTTCAAGGTATCACAAAAAGTGAGAAAAAAAGAGAGCCGTAGTAAAAATAGTGAAGAAAATGAACAATAATCGATCTCAAAAAAATGTAGGCGTGTCTACTTAGACAAAGTTGCCATCGAATGGATTACAGAGATAAAGTTAAAAAAAATTAAGTTAAAATTTTTAAAGAATATGAATTAAATGTATATTATCAATCCATTTAATATTCTAGAATAAAAATGGTGTTTTGGATAAGTCATATGTTAAGAGACATTAATGCTTTTCTTTATGCTCAATAATTAGCTAAACTGTTATTCCTGCATTCAGGGATGCAATTTAATAATCTTGGTAATAACATTTTTCATCGAGGTACCTGCAAATCATGTCTACACCTCCCATTTTCGTCTAAGTTAGTAACAACTGCCTATAAGTGATTAAAATTGCTACCATAAAATGCCATTACTGCGGTTCTGTTTTTTTTTTTTCTTTTATCAATGTATATGTATATATGTATCAAAATATTTTGTATCAATACTGAAGTTGTAAAATACTATTGTAATTAGAAGTATTTTGCTTAAAATAAATGTGACACGAACAACGCGTGATAAATACTAATTTAAACACATCAATTTGTGATTGCTACTTCTTTTAAAATAATTAATAAAATCAGGAAAATGATACAATGATAGGTTTATAAAGAGTAGTCTTTATTTTAACCTTCTGTTTTTGTCTGAATGATTTGGGTTTTTTTTTCTCTTCCTGATTGCTCACTCTCCGAAAAAAAAAAAAAACATGGATTGGACATTTAAAACACTCAAGAACGATTCAGCATAATTGCATCTTCTTGATTGGATAGAAATATCACGATAATGAAATAAGAACAACCTTCGCTTCAATCCTTGTTCAAACATGTACTATTGCTGCTCAGTAGTGTCATCTTATTTTCAATGTCATATGAACCACTACTGCTGCGTCGATAAAGTGCATCAGTTAAACAATCATAAGCTCTACTTAAGTGTATCAGTTAGACAATTATAAGCTCTACTAATGTGCATCAGTTAGACAATCCTAAGTTCTCCTAAAGTGCATCAGTTTGACAATCCTAAGCTCTCCTAAAGTGTATCAGTTAGACAATCCTAAGCTCTCCTAAAGTGTATCAGTTAGACAATCCTAAGCTCTACTAAAGTGTATCAGTTAGACAATCATAAGCTCTACTAAAGTGCATCAGTTAGACAATCATAAGCTCTACTAAAGTGTATCAGTTAGACAATTATAAGCTCTACTTAAGTGTATCAGTTAGACAATTATAAGCTCTACTAAAGTGCATCAGTTAGACAATCTTAAGCTCTACTAAAGTGCATCAGTTAGACAATCTTAAGCTCTACTAAAGTGTATCAGTTAGACAATCATAAGCTCTACTAAAGTGTATCAGTTAGACAATCCTAAGCTCTACTAAAGTGTATCAGTTAGACAATCATAAGCTCTACTAAAGTGTATCAGTTAGATAATCACAGGCTCTACTAAAGTGTATCAGTTAGACAATCATAAGCTCTACTAAAGTGCATCAGTCAGAAAATCACAAGCTCTACTAAAATGCATCAGTTAGACAATACTAAGCTCTACTAGAGTGCATCAGTTAGACAATGCTAAGCTCTACTAAAGTGCATCATCAGTTAGACAATCCAAGTTCTACTAAAGTGCATTAGTTAGAAAAATCATAAGCTTTACTGCTTTATGACGATACACATATATACTACTGGACAAATATGTCATCATGTGAAGATAACGAACAGCTATTAATCTCATAATTCCAGTACAACAAAGAATCTTGAACAGGACAAAACACGGTATCCCGGAAATCCAGAGGTGGAATCTGGTGCCTTGGAGGAGTAAGCATCCCCAGTCGACAGATCACACCCGCCGTGAGCCCTATGTATTTATCAGGTATACGGAGTACTCCATAGTTAGTTTTAGTATAAAAGCAATGACCTAAAAATGATATCAAACATATCAGACAAAATACGACCCAATGATAGGTTGTAAGGTCATTGTTACAACCGTAGAATCTTGCAAAAAGCTGACTTTATAGGCGTGTTGAAATTCCTGTAACTTCAACTTATTATTTGTCATACTCTTTAGTTATAAATTAATCATTATTGTCTATAGTCAGTAAAACATCCAAATATGAAATAGATGAATAATAATAACAAATAAAGGGGCACATTAAGTATCCGTGAAATTCATTCAGATTGTTTGAAGATTTGGTATCCAAAGACTACAAAGATGTTGTCAATGAGGAACTCAAACACATCTTTTTTAATGTCAACTTCAGAGTACTTGTATGTAGAATATATATATATATATATATATATATATATATATATATATATATATATATATATATATATATATATATATATATATATATATATATATATATATATATATATATATAATGCTTTATCCATTCGAGTATCAATGTCTTCCCCTTCATATTTAGCCCATCATCTAGCACACTCTTCGATGGAATTCATAATAGAAATGAGGTTCTGACGCGATTATTTGAAAGACCTGGGCTCCCTGAATTAAGGACTTTTTTAAATTGATAGCTTTTAGGTCGTCATTTTGAACTATACTTGCATCACCAGTAATGATGTGTTCCGCTGGACTATAATTGAAAGAAGAGGAAAAACAAGAACACTAAGGAGGATTTTGTTTTACATGGACACTGTCTACCACTGTACAGTTCGTTTATAATTGAAAATTTTGGATGCAACAGTTGGGAAATATCTGTAGGAAATGCAAGGTGTAGACTTCAACTTAAAATATGTCGAAATACGACTGAACTTTTTTATGACAAAGAATGTTGCTAATATTTATAGCGTCTTTACCTTTTTAGAAATCGATGGGTTGATTCGGAATTATCTTCCATAATACGTGGCGGTTTCAATAACTTGTGTTGGGCAACATCCATAACCACGTACACTAGTCTGTATTCTGGTCCAGTATGGACTTGTTAGCTTCCTCAAATAATCCATAAAAAAGTTTCAAGGGCACAGAGTAAAACAATAAAGTCAAACAAATTTTTGGTCAGAGAACACAGTGTCGTCTTCAGGTACTCCAGTGATTAGGAATTATTAATGACACAGAAGCTCATAAAATCACAATTTGTTGGTTTCTCTCTTAAAACCCACCTGTAACTTTCAACTGTGAAAACTTTGAAACAATTTTAGTAAACATTTTAGAAAAAAATATAGATGGAAAAGTTTCCCTTTCCTCCTTAAATATTATTTCATGTATAACATTCGAAAACATGGTTAAATTATAAACTACACAATAATTGAATCGTAGTTATAGTTGTTTAACTTCCTTTTCGAGAATTTTTCATTCATATGGGACCCTTCACGGTAGCTCAGTCGGTAGAGCGCTCGCTTCGTGATCGGGAGGTCGTGAGTTCGAATCTCGGCCGCGACTGACCTAAGTCGATAAAAAATGGGTAGCAACTGTGCCTTCGCCATGCGCTCAGCACTTTGAAGTAAAACTTGCGGGTCCTTCGGATGAGACCTTAAAAACCGAGGCCCCATGTCACGGCAGGCGTTGGCACGATAAAGATCCCTCACTGCTCAATGGCCCTGAGTCCCTAGTAAAGGTCAAAATTTGAAGCCCTTCACCGATATATGGTGACGTCTCTTTATGAGTGAAAAAATTCTCGAATGGGACGTAAAACATACAATTAATCAATCATTCAAATGGAGACGCCACCACTTGCCGGTGGAGGGCTATAAATTTGGACCTTTACTCGGCACTCAGGGCCATTGAGCAGTCAGGGATCTTTTTCATGCTAACTCCTACTGCAACACGGGACCTCGGTTTATATGGCCTCATCCGAAGGACCGTTCTCCACGCCCCGCAGTGGGATTCGAACCCGCGACGTAAGGATCAACTCCTTACTTCGCGAGTCTAGAGCAAACCTCTAACCACTGCGCCACGCGGGCGACTTTAAATTGAATTGTACATGAGCGTATATTCTGCTAAGACATCACAGAGTTTGTACACAATACCGACATTTATTTAATAACTCAGACATGGTTGTCCTTGTAACCAAGAAAAATATTACTTCTTCAGTTAAACGGATATCAAATACGCCTGAATCTTGATAAATAGATCGATCCCAACACAGCATTCTGTATATTCCTTGTCAAAAGAACTTTTGGAATGTCAGAACTTTATGCAATATTTATATCTTACTGAGAAGTTCCATTTTATGGGTTTTGGAAAAAGAATTTCAGGCTTTTTTGTGCAAGTGTGGCTTTTCGCAGACAAATAAAAGTGCACCTGACAAAATAATACCTACACAGGAGGAACAAAACGTAAATTCAAGAGTAACAATATTGCAAGATACCCATCTTTGTTGCTGCTCTGAATGCGATGAGAAAAGACACTTTTTTCCGATGTGTGAACATCTTCCTCTCTGCCTCCATGTCAGGCTGTCTTAGAGTTAAGAAACCTAGTCATAAGATAGTATAAAAGAAATGTGTTGAAAAAAAAATGACTTGGTATTTCCGTTTACCCGATCATGACAATGAGCACACGGTAGGTGTGACCGATGGAAAGGGGATGCTTACTCCTCCATAGCAGCTGATCCCACCTCTGATGATTTTGGAGGTCCGTGTTTGCTCTGCTCCCGATTTGTATTGTTTAAGTGGACTATGAGTTTGAATACTGTTCGGTATCTCCATATTTCATTCAAAAACCATACCTGATTTCCATAAGGTAAAAATGAATGATTTCTTGGTAACTTGATCCAGGACCCTTCATTTCGGGATTCATTTTTTTTTCTTGAGGAGGGTGTGTAAATACGACCTCACAGATGTTTCAAACAATGCTTGCTTTTTAGATGCAATGCCATATGCAAATTTGGATATATAATTTGATAAATGCTTGACTCTAATTATGGAACATTATGATATTGATTGATTTCATGCATGTATGTATGTATGTAAATGTGTATGTTGTTTTCTCGACAAACAAGAATCAAACCCGGGCCTCCTGATCACGAAGCGAACGTCCTACCACTTGATTAGGCTACTGTAACCAGTAGAATCATAATGAATAAAGAATATAATGTAGTACTTACGTTCCTTTTTCCGCCTCTATCTGATGAAATTTAAGGCTGGACCAGTTGTCCAGATTTCTCTCGTAAAACAGCGCGAATAGAGGATGGTACAAAAGAGCGACCACTTAATGATAATAATGCACTTGTGTCATAAGATGATTGCTATAAAGGGCTTTCAAAATATCACATCAGCCGTCTTTAGGAAGGGTATTAAATTTAACCAGTAAACTTCACTTCCATCTAACTGGATAATTGTCATAATGACACAACATAGCAATTCAGTATATAGTAATGAAACTGCTATATAAATAACTTACTCCTGCGTCCAGACAATGTACCAATTTGACAGACAGAATCACCACAGCCATTACAAGTCAAGGAAGATATGCCACCAGACAGTCTACCTTCAAAATCATATTCTCAAAATATTATATTAGGAAAACAGTATACAGCATAACAATAAATCACAGAGTCTTACCATACTGAGTCCCAATAACACTATTACCGGGATAGTACCTGGTTTAGTGCAGATATAATTGTTAACCACACTACGACAAGGTAGGTCGTTCCACGTATTCGATGCCTCTTTCCAAATGTGTAAACAATCTTCGCCATTCCCTGAAGCATCGTCTGGTTGTCCTGCAATAGAGCCCTTACTATAAGTATATTCGGAGGTAGAACAAGAAGACTGTAAGCCAATGCTCACTAGTAATCCCCCCGCTCTGACGTGAATATAGGCTCTCATGAATCCCACCATATGACATGCCTAAACAAAGAGTGTGTTAAAATTTCAAGCATCTGCCTTGAGTTATTGCTGAGAAAAGAAAATTTGGTAAGGACAAACGCACGGATAAACAGGAAGTTGACATCGGTTTTGTAGAAAAATGAATCCTACCATATGGCATGCCTAGACAAAGAGAGTGCTAAAATTTCAAGCATCTGCGATGAGTAGTTGCTGGGAAGACTGTGACGAAATTTTGGTACGGACAGACGCACGGAAAAACAGGAAGTTGACATCAGATTTGTGCAAAAATGAATCCCACCATATGACATGCCTAGGCACAGAGTGTGCTAAAATTTAAAGCATCTGCGATGAGTAGTTGTTGAGAAAACTGCAACGAAAATTTGTTACGGACAGACACATAGACAGACAGACACACACACAAGGGTAAAACAGTATACCCCCCCCCTCTCTCTCTTTCGGAGCGGAGATATAAAAAGTCTTATTTATAAATCCCAAAACAGTAAACTATAACATGCCTGGCCCCCAGTATGTGAAAGAAAACGGTTCCTCGCTATCCACCCAGTTCCATGTTCCTTCACTGGAAATGTCATTTGCAGACAAGTATGTTCCAAATCTACCCCACTGTCTCCCATCTACAAAAACCGTAATAATGAGAACTAGGGTAATAAGTTTTCTCCATCTTAAAAAAGTATACGAAGGCATATGTTTAGATACTTATATGACAGTCACTGTAGTTAAAGATTGCTTTATACAATGCTTTGTAGTCTTAAATGTTTATTGAATACTTGGTACATTTTTTCTCTATTTGCTATTGAATGTTATGTATCAATACTCACTAATTCAGATACACGACTACGTACAAGAACTGACGATAAATTCGTGTGTGGCTTTGTTTGGTACTACAGGTAGTGTTGCACCGAGGTTTAAACAAGCTCTACGAGTGGCATGCCAGTCTCTACCACCAAGAAATGCTTTGTAACATTTCCCGCTAAAATAACTCCAACCATTGTCACATGTAAAAATAATAGACGTGATCCCTTAAAATAAAGAAAAAGATAAAATCCACATGTATATTTTGCAATTTTACATTTATAATAATGTCAACCCAGGCTTATTTACCTGTTATACTAACACACAGTACATAAATCAAGGAAATAAGATATCATTGTCAAATATAAAGGTCATTGTTGCTGTGACCATTGTATAATACAGCTCAAATATAAAGATCATCGTCGCTTTGACCATTGTATAATACAGCTCAAATATAAAGATCATTGTCGCTTTGACCATTGTATAATACAACTCAACATACATTTTCTCTGCAGAAAATGACAAATGCTTTTCAAGATCTTTTTTTAATTTTTTTTTTTTTCATATCAACGAACGTTCTTTAGATATTTAGACAGCAAATTAAATAACTCGATTAAGAACAAGCATTTGTCGGATATCTCTCACTTGAGGTTCAGCACGTCTTTTTTTTAATATTTCGTCATGTGAAACAAAGAACATGTTTGAACATTTTTAAAATTCTTCCGCCATGAAAACACATTGTCAATATATGAAGAGTATCAAATTTCCTTATATGGAGGTATCAATGAATTAAAATTTCAATTTATTTGATTTAGATAATATTTATTAATTGTATATACGTCTTTCAAGAGAAGTAGAAATATTCATTCAAGGAACTATTGTTATATCATTTCATACATTTACTTGAATTCAAATTTTATTACTCAGAAACAGAAAATTTTATCCCATCAGAAATTCGTTAGACACTATTATCAATGCACTGAAATGATCTATCTGTAGCCATATACATTTTATTAATTTTTACTATACTTTGTGACAACGTTAAGAACTTATCACAGAGTAAGCTAATAAGGTTAACCAGAATATAACTAGTACCCTAATCTCTATATCATAAAAAATCACCCAACACTAATCAAAAAACAACTAGCCATCCTTTTATACTCTCTTATACCATGGTATACACAGGTGTGAATGCAAAACTAGTTAGCTAGTTTTGTGTGTGTGTGTGTGTGTGTATATACATGTATGGTATAATAGTGTCATCAATGAGCTTTATAGGCATATGTGTTGGAACATCGTGAACGATATATAATACGCACAGGAAACTATTTAAAAATCAGTAGAAACCAATACAAGGCGTCTAATTCTTCACTAGATCAAATCCAATGTGCTGAACATGACAATAGTAAAAGATATGATCTCAACTAGAAATAATGTAGCTGTTGACCAGTTTCATTCGAATAAAAGTCTTTGAAATATCGGATGTTGGGTGTTGAACTAAAAAAAAAATATAACAAAATATACATGAAAAAATAATATTTTGGGAAAAAAATACACATAAAGTTTTGCTTTGAGCTTACCGTGGAGAAATGAAATCAAGATTATGCCATGTGAAATTCGGAATACCGGGAACCTCATACCGTACAACACTTCGTGATCACTTCTAGAAAATTAACCAGCTCTGCATTGAGACGTATACGGCTCTACTTCCTGATTTAGTTCAATGCACGTTAAACTGGTTTAGTCCGTAAACATTTTTTTTTCAACTGAGAACATGACTTGGTACACAAATGTAATTTTTATTTAATTTTCATTTTATAGCTTACGATATGGTTGAACTTTAATACAGCATGCAAAGATAATGAGAAAAAAGTAGAAATAACGTCCATAAAAATGCAGTTTGGTGAGGTCAGCAGCAGTACAGATGAAAAATAAATGAATGTAGATAAGGAACAGTGATCAATCTAAAAAAAAAAAAAAACCTACAAACAATACAAATCTGTGAACAGGGCATAACACTGACCCCTGGTAATTCGAGAGGTGGGATCAGGTGTCTAGGAAAAGTAAGCATCCCCTGTCGACCGTTCACACCATCATGTGAACCCTGTGTATTGATCAGGAAGCAAATTAATCCATAGTCAAATTTAGTTTTAAAACAAAGACCCAACAGTTGGTATGAAATATATCAGCCAAAATAAGACCCATTGTTATACCTTTAAAATTTGTTTCTATATAAATCAATACTAATAAATGTCTAACATTTCCAATGTTTTACTGAGCGGGCATAAAAAAAATCGATGTTTGACCGCGGCGTGAGATATAAGACCTGCCGATGAGATGTTGGACCGCTTACGTCACACAATGGGCGGGGTCAGCTAAATCTCATTTGCATTTGTTGGTGTTCGACATACATGTATGTAAAAAAAAAAATAAGTAAATAAAAGGTATAACAAACATTTATTGACTGGGTTCGAGGGCAACATGCGTTTTGTCGGACCCAAGAATCAAACTGTTTGCCTTCGGCCTAACTGCCCTCGAACCCAGTCAATAAATGTATAATGTTAGTTTGTATTTGCAATCAAGGTATTTGCTGTATATGTGTGACAATTTTAACTTTGTGAAAGAGAATCAACTGTGTAACCCAAATATTTTTTTCAAGCTAAATTACATCATTTACATAAGTGCTTTAGACTACACTTAAGGATACATATAAACACAA
The DNA here is from genome assembly GCF_033153115.1 of Saccostrea echinata. Classification (NCBI taxonomy): domain Eukaryota; kingdom Metazoa; phylum Mollusca; class Bivalvia; order Ostreida; family Ostreidae; genus Saccostrea; species Saccostrea echinata. The sequence goes on along the minus strand of NW_026889758.1, from coordinate 2,778,138 downwards.
ACAAAAAAATTGATGCATGGATTGATATATATTTTTGACTGATTTTGGATAGAAACGACATATTAAATAATATATCCCTAAAATATAAAGAAATCGTAAGTTTTCTTTGTCATGTGGTTAAATATGCGACTTTGTGTCGCTTTCTATGTAATTCAATGCAAAAGAAGATTGGGGAACAAGGCGAGCGAAATGCCTATAGTGAAACAAACATGAAGGTGAAAAATTAAATTTCAATTATAACAAAATTTTCTTTGTCATTTCATCTAACATTAAAAGTATGCTTTATGTATAATCTCCACAATCTGCAAAAATTTCACAAAGATTGAAATTATTTGCCAATGAATAAATAGCATACACACACTAAAGAGGGCGAAAAGGATCATTCTCTCATACTACAACACAAATTTTCGATATGAGTGCCCTTAGTGGGTCTTTGCTCCATTTTTTGAAAAATTTATCCTAAAAGTTTGCATAAAAATATACATTTTTGTTGAACAAGACCCACTTTACCTTAAAAATACACTTTTATCTGTCAAAGAGACAAAGTTAAATTATTGGTATCCAAAGGAAGGTCTTGTCACAAGGATTACACATGGGAAGTGTGAGAGCCCTAGCACAGTTGTTCAAAAGTTTTGGCCAAGGTTAAAGTTTGGTAAAATTTTGCAAAACTGGGTCAAACTCCAAGGTCAAATATGATGGAATACACGTGAAATATGAAAGCCATATAGCTTCAACCAATCAAAAGTTATGCGCAATGTTACAGTTTTTGTGGACAAACAGACAGACAGACGGACGGACAGGGCAAAAACTTTATACACCCGAATCTTCGATACGGGGGCATAATAAAAACTTTTATAAACTGAGAACAAAATTAGAACACTCTTTCACAAATTAATGTGTAAATTAGATCGGGATCGGATTAAATTCGGTTTCGGAATGGCGTCAGTGAACATTCACAATGATCAAGAAAAAGGTGGGTTCGTCTTTTCCTTTTAAAAAATCCACGCACAAGAAGAAAGGTCCATGACCCATATTCTTCTAAGCACTTGGTCAGGTTGTGATGATCAGACTTAATATTGGATCAGACGCGTGTAGAGATTTCAGTTTCATTTGAAGTAGGCCTACCTCACTTTTAAATATTCGCGGCCCAATGCAATCAGCCTTATCAGGAATAAGTCAAGTCACTTAATTATTTATTTAACATTTTTGTGTAAATAACTATTTCATAAAATAGTATGGTTTTGTATAATATACAATTATTATTGTTTTTGAGGCCAGCCTTTTGAGGAGTACCGAGCCCGATCGGTGAGACCTAGGCCTACCTAAACAGGTCTGGTACAATCACTAGATTTAGCTACGTAGCTTGAACTACCTACATAGCTCTATTTACCTAACAGACGTAGCTTTATTTAGCTACTGAATCAAACTTTTTTCTTAAATTAGCATTTTTCTCAGGAAGTGTAGAAAATTGCACTTTGATGCAGTGATAATTTTCAACTTAAAGCTCATCTGAAAACAATTTATGAAAAAAAAAAATCACTCTTGGAGATGTGTCTTTTTCTGCGCAATTTCAGTCAAAGTTCTACAAGTTTTGGGGCTATAAACAACAGTTAATTTGTGACCAAACAATTACTTGTTGAATGAAATAACAAAGAAAACCAGTTCTGGTTAACATGAGCACAATGAGAAGCAATCATACTTATCCATGCCTCATTGCACACTAGGTGGTGTACAATTAAACAATGGAAATACATCTTTTCCTTAAAAGTGTTCAAACGCAGCAATGTTAAAACTATCTCTGCATTGGATTGCTTTTTAAATAATCCCTAGTATAAATATTAGGAGTCATTTATTTGCGATTTTTTTTTTGTCTTTTTAAAATAAAAGGAAAAATTGTGAAAAGTTGCCTTGAAATAGCTAAATAAAGCTACCTGAGGTAGGTAAATAAAGCTATGGTAGGTAATTTTAGCTACGTAGCTAAATGTACTGATTGTACTGGACCTGCTAAAGTAAACTTGTATTGATGATGCATAGCCAACTCCATACATGACATAGGTCAACTCCAATCGACATTAGAACGTCCACGGGATATTGATGTTAAATATCAGTCTGTAGAAATCCTTGAAATGAAGGAATATGTGCAAATAGTAATTTTACAGATACTACTTTATCCATATATATTGGAGTTGAGCCGATTGCACTCTATCTAATCTGCTTCTGATGCTGGGTCTGACCTAATATTTTCCAGATGAGTGAATATACTCCAATCTCCCAAATTTAAGTTGACACGTGTGCCTTCCAATCGAGGCTCAAGTTATAATTAAATTTTTGTTATTTATTGCTTATTAGAGTCAACACAAGTTAATTGTGTATACAGTGTAAGCCTTCACTATTTTAAATCAATGAGTTATTGTGCTATGTATAGCAGTACACTAAAATTTCAAAGTAAAAAAAAGCAGCACTTATGTTCAATATTTATAGTTTGGTTCTTTATATAAACGTAGGGTTATATGCATGTGCAGGAATTGTTATGAAAGTGAAAATGACATTGTCCTCTTCAACTGTGGAGAAAGCATCATGGAGTTAAAATAGTTTTGATTGTAGTCCATCAAAATTATCTAATTCTGTTTTGTAGGAAGCCAGACAGAAATCCCTTGTTGTACATCCAAGTGGAGTGAAAATCACCTTAATATTCTGCAAGTCTTTGCTGTGCAATCGAGGGCTTATCCACCAGCAGAAATATTGTCTTATCTAGTTGATGAAGGAATTGAGAGGAGAGTACGAAGAGTGAAGGAACATTTGATGCATTTTATGCCAGCTGGATTGAAGGCTGTTGACTTTGATGACTTTTACTCTATAAATCATGGTAATTGTAAGTCAATCCTGTACAATGCACAAAAGCGACAGATGCTTAGTTTTAGATTGGAACCTCTGCCAGATTTTGCTGAAGAAGCTTGGCGTGAATCGTAAGTTGAGTGACAGTCATTTTTTTTTTTCTAACTCCTAGTCTATAGTGTGGAGAATAATTATACCGGGTACTTTATGAGGCAAAAATATATTTTTTTTTGGGGGGGGGGGGTTTCCTTTAGCTTACATTATTATAAAATCAAAGTACAAAATGTATCCTGGGAGTTTAACTTTTCAAATATACAGTTGAACTTTGGTATCTCAAACACTGATATCTTGAATACCATGGATATGTTGAAGTGATTTGGAAGTCCCAACCACTTATTCTTTAAGTATTTTACCCTCAATATCTTGAATCATCGAATATCTTGAAGTTTTTCCTCGGTCCCATCGAGTTCGAGATACTAGTAATGAGATTTGACTTTATTTAAATTTTAAAAATTAAAATTTATCAATTTATACTAGAGCTACTGATTGAACTGCTTTGAGGCATACGTCTGCCATAGTGTCAAGATGCAGTGATTCATTTTGAAAATGGTTATCATGGGTCCAAAGGACCCCTCTTAATGACAACAATGAGTCCCGTGCCAAAATCACAAAAGCTTCCAAGGGTACTCAATGGTACCGTATGTTAGATATTACAGAGGAAATTCTGGTGAAATAGAAAAGGGTTTTATCCGATAGTGCAGTTGTTTTATTGAAGCTGTGAGTGGTTTATACTATAATTACTATCAACTGGAAGTAAGAATAAATGATTTTGTGACATGTAAATAATATATTGTCAACTGTGCACCTTGGTTCTATTTTTAGATCGTACATACGATTTCTGCACAGAAGCTGACCAGTTGTTCTGTTGAATGAAGTAAAGAAAGTTTTCTTTGAAAAAAAGAAAAATAGCCTGAAAGAAGAATGATCAAATACTTATTAGCTTCTAAGAAAAAAATTAAAATGATTCAGGTTATGGCTAAAATACAAATGTATTGTATATAGTATACGCTTCAGAAATATTCCACAGCAGACAAAATTGAACTTTCTTTTTCTGGTGATTGTTTCATTGTTAACTGCAATTTAACCATGAAACTTGTGAAATCTGACCTTTTGTTGACAACCTTATACTTGTTAAAATCGCTCATGCACATCGCTTAGCACGTGGATATGATGCAATCGGCCAAGTTTTGAAGCAGATTATACCGAAATAATTTCTTTAAAATACCTTTTATTTTATAAATTTAATGCGTCCATTGGGATGCACATTTATTGAAATAATGCGTCCTGAGCAAAATTCATGCGTAATTTACGCAGGACGCACACCAAAATAATCATTGTTTAAGATGAGAGAGTTAAATGGAACTTATAGATATTTATCAATTCAGCAGGTTACCTCGAACTATCTGTTATTCATTGAATTTATAAGAATTCTTATTCAGTGAAAATTACAGGGACTAACGTATACCCAAAATATAGGGAGACTTCACTTCTCCCTCACAGCAAATTTAGGGAGAAGTTTTGAAAGTCAGGGAGACTTGATACTCCTACGATTAACAACTAAAATCCCCAACACACACTCTAATTTCTTTAATATTTTAATACCCAAGGTTTTATATGAGATGAATTTAAATTTTGTAATTAACTTCTAATTCAACTCCCTGTGGTAGGGTGGGGCCACAGTAGGTGATCAAGTTTTTAGAATGGGAAAATATAGGAAAAATGTTTAAAAATCTTCTGCTCAGGTACAGCATAGGCATAATTAGTCATTACTATATATTCATTTGCAAGCATCCTCAGGTTGTGCAGATTAAATTAGTTCAAATCATGACCCCTGGAATAGGGTGGGGCCATAATAGGTGATAAGAATTCTCATGTAGTAGGAATATATAGGGAAAAATCTTCTTAACAACAACGGCAAACACATGATTACAGGTAGTCATATTAATGTGGAAGCACCCTCAGTACTGTAGATTTGGGTTTTTTAAGGTCACCTGAGTCACTCAGATGACCTATTGCTATCTGTTTTTGTCCGTTGTTGTGCGTTAACATATGAACATTTTCAGCTTCTTCTCTGGAACCACAAAACCAATTTCAACCAAATTTGGGGGTGAAGGGGAATAAAAATTATGAATTTCATGGTCCCCAACCCTCCTGGGGCTTGAGGGGTGGGGCTAAAACCATCGAATTAAGTGCTGACTGAGCCTTCCCAAAATTATGAAATTCATGGCCCCAGGGTCGGGTTCTGCAATTAGGGTTGAGCTCTATAGACCAGATAGTGAAAGTGAAATTGCTTTCAAAATCTTCTTCTTTGCTCCTATATGCTTAATTGAGTCAAGTCATAACCGAGTTGGGCTAGGGTTGGGTTACGATTTTTCCTAGGAATATAGAGGGAAAGAATCTCTTGATAAATAACAGGGCAAAGGTGACGGATGTCATGAGTGTTGTTGGTCCATGGGTCTCTTGTTTTAGTTATCCCATAGGGTTATTAGTCCTAATAGGACAGTTCTAGTCTTGGTAGAAAATATTAATTTTTTTTATGTTAAGTTTAGTTTCTAGGAATATAAATGTGACTCTAGAGAGCATTGTACATGTATCTGTGTTGTGATTGATATATTGATTACTAGTATTGAGAGTATAGCTCAAAAGTTCATATTTTTATATTGCAGTTTTAGAGTTCATGGTGAGCTGTTTTGCAAACAACTTATTTTTATGACATGGCAGAAAGAAAGGGGTGTAAGAATCACAGAATATATGTTTCAACAACTTTTCCAACACTTCACAGCAATGTTTGGGCTCCATGCTATGTAAGTGTCATTTTAAACTTATGAATTACCATATACAGTTTGCTTATTAAGAAAGGCCTAAGGAAAAAATTGTTTACGGTTACCTTACTGAACCTAATTTTATGCACTGACCCAAATATTTTTTCATTGTAAAATCCAGAAATTGCTTGTCTGTACATTTTCCTTCAAATGATGTGGTGTATAGGTTATAGAAGCAATTAGATTTTAAAAAAGATTAATAAGCTTTAGCATAAATGAATCAAAATTTGTTGAGGAAATATTTCAATATCTTTGATTGCTCCATAGTAAGCTAAATATTAAATTAAAAGTTTTGAGAAAAAAAAAATTATAACACTGGCACCAAATTTTGCAGATTCTTTGTGACCAGGGACTGTGTGGTAATTATATGTACTAGGTGGAATAAAACTGTCTTTAGTAATTATTTAATTTATTCTATATGTTTTAAGTTTAAGGCTATATATATATATATATATATATATATATATATATATATATATATATATATATATATATATATATATATATATCAGTGTTTCATTTTGGTGTGCGTCCTGCATAAATTACGCACAGATTTTGCCCAGGACGCATTATTTCAATAAATGTGCATCCCAATGGACGCAATGAATTTATAGAAGGACATTTATTATTTTAAATTGTTTCCATATAATCTGATTCAAAGCTTGACCGATTGCATCATTTCCACGTGCTAAGCGATATGCATGAGTGAACAGGTATAAGTTTGCCAACAACAGGTCAGATTTGACAATTCACTCTTAAATTGCATATACAAGCAATTATCAGAAAATATTTAGAAGTAAGATAGCATAGTTAGATTATGTCTACTGTGGAACATTTTTGAAGCGTATACGTGTACCAGGGACCTATATACTGACTATATAGGTCCCTGTGTGTACTAGGCTATACCTTTGTAATTAAGATATAATTTAACCTATATATTTTAATTTTTTCCTTAGAAGCCAAGACGTACATGTATAAAATATGATCATTTTTCTTTCTAACTATTTTTCATTTTTTTAAAAACTTTCTTTACTTTTTTCAATAGAACAAATGATCTGCTTCTGTGCTTTTTATGACAAAGATCGTAGTTATGATCTAAACATAGAAACAAGGTCCACAGTTGACAATATATTATTTTTATGCCACAAAATCATTTATTCTTACTTCCAATTCAATAGTCAAAGTATAGACCATTCACAGTTACAATAAAACATTAGCACTTTCGTGCAATATCCATTTATATTTCACCAGAATTTCCTCTGTAGTATTTAATATGCAGTACCCTAGGGCCTTGGTTTTGGACGCATTGATTTTGGCATGGGACTCATTATTTTCATTCAGAGAGGTCCTTTGGACCCATGATAACCATTTTCAAAATGAATCACTGTATATATATATATAAAAGTCAGGAGTGTGAAATCCTACCAATGAAACTGGGAGAGTTAACACCCCTACATGTATTCATGTTCAAAAAATATATAGAACACAGACAAATACAAATCCTTCTAACTTTCCGTTATTTGATTTAGTGCCGTGCCTTGTTTACTACCTCAGTCTATGACAGTTGGGAGTATACATGTCAACTCAACACCTGATCTCATATTTTATGACCTTCCAAACTGTGACCAAGAAACTTCTAAAATTTTTGCCATATGTAAGGTAAGTTAAAATTTGAACTCCTTTGAAATATACTGGGGATATTAAGTTCATGTTTGTTACAAGAGACATTTTAGAGATATTTTGGGGGCATGAAATAGTACAGATAACTACTTCTTCAAAACCTCAAGACCAATTTTCCATTCCAGTAGGATGTAATGGACACTGCAGGTTAAGGTCCAAAATCAGGAATCAAAATCTACAAAATACATGTACATAAGAAACAAGCATTTAAAAAGCTTCTTTTATCATGTTTATAGAACTTAAGTCCAAGTTAGTCCAGGGGCATAGCTTGACTTAAAATTCTAGTGAGGCAAAACGATTGCAGCTGGGGGTCTGGGGGCTGCCTTATGCCCTAAGCAGCTCCAGGAAAGAGCCCTGGTGGGGGGTTGAGGGGGCAGACCCCCCCCCCCCCCCCACCTACACACATGGAAAACGAATTTGGGGTTTTAGAATGTAAAAATCATACTTGTCCTGAACAGAAATTTCATAATTTTACCGGTTTCATTATTGAAGACTTCAGCAGGTATATGATACTACATATTTCAAAAGTAAGTGCTGAGAGGTGGTGCTGAAAATTCTAGTGAGGCAGTTGCCTCATTGCCACAATGGAAGCTACGCCCATGTAGTCATATTGATATTCAGAATCCCCATGTAGTGTGGATTCAAGTTCTGTTAAAAATCATAACCCATTGGGGCTGAAGTGGCGCTACAAAATTGGGTCAAAATTTTTCATGACAATAGAGGGGGAAAACATTTTAAAATCAATCTTCAGAAGGACAGCATGGCCTTAGTGACTCAGGTAAGCATTTGGAGTGAGCATATTGTCAAGACAATTATCCAAAATTAAAGATTGAAATGAAAAAATAAACATTGTTTATGAAACAATTAGAGGTTAGTCTGAGTCAGGTGATGTACCAGTAATGCTGTCTGGTCTCATCAATCTTTGTACATTGATAATAAGCCGTTGAACATTTTTAGCTTCTTTTCTGAAATGGTGAGACTAGTTTCTACCAATATTGATATTTAGCATTTATGGACAAAGGGAATTCCTTTATCCTAATTATCCTAGTTTCCTGGGGACTTGAGTGGTTGGGCCAAAACAACTACAGTTTATGCAATCTTCAAAAATTAACTTCATCTAACAGAAAAACTGTTTTCATGATTATGATATGAAATTAGCCCTCAACAAAAATAATAAACTTCAGTCTGCATTTATTTTGGGAATTTTTCCCTTAATTTTGGGGAAAAGAGTGAATTTTCAATTTGAACTGGGCCCTTTGACTTTTCACTAGGTGTTCATTGCAATAAATATAAAGGCCTACACAGTAATCATAATATTGGATCCACCTGATTCATATCTAAATGTATCAGTGTTTTTATGAGGAAAAATCCTAGTTCACTGTTCACAGGAAATCATTTGCTTGTCAAATTTTGGTTAGCAAACATGCCTCAGAAATCTGCAGTTTAGACCCGCTTTAACAGATCTCATGATGGAAAGACTGTTAACTGTAAAATATATGAAGATTATCTGACATTCTGTGGTGAAATGACAAATATGTTATATCTAAAAGAGCATACAGCAAACTCATCAAAATCTTCTAAGTCTTGACAAAAACATCTAAGTGCATAGCTTGAAAAAATAACAGCTACTATCACAAACATGATTATAAGCATGATAAAGGATTGTCTTCTTCTATGTGCTGCAAATCAAGTACACATTAAATATTTTATACAGATATTTATTAATAAATATTTCTGATTTAGAAATGTTGTATGTGACAGCAGTATGATTTATATATTGTACAAGCAGTCTGAAAGGATTCACATGAAACTGACGTGAAAATTCTTTTAACGATTAAATGACTATGGCATAAATTAAGCTTGTGATTATTTGACTTGGCCATCTGAGTGATATTGACATCTCTAATATATAAAGATAATTAAGATATATGCATGTACACATATATATGGTAATAAATATATTGTATATTTTGTATAAATCAGTAATGTAATTACAGGTTAAAAGAAAGATGGAATCTGATACTCTTGAACCTTCTCCACCAAAGACCAGAAAGCTCAGTGAAAAAGAGAGGAAGGAGATTACTCATTTAGATGCAGACACAATAGGCCAGCATGGAGGAGAACTTCTAGTTCACTATGCATCAACATCTTCCAAACAGCCTGTACTCTTTGGTTTTATTGTGCAAGATACAAATGTAAGTATAAAACGCAACACAAATAAAATTGAACAGAAACTTTGGTATATTTGAAAATTTAAAAATCATATTACTTTCAAATGGTGACACTAAATTATGAAAAAATATACCAGATACATGCATGCATTTCATGAATTTCCCTAGACTGTTCAAGTGTGACACCCATTAGGATGAAGTCACATTTGGTCATACAAGTTTTTTGTCTGGAAATTAGGGTGTGATATGTTTACAGTCGGTTAAATGGATGTCATTGGTCTTCAAGGGGTCAAGGGAATTCAAGTCAGAATGTAGAAAGAGTTTAAACCAAGGAGTTATTACAGCAGAATAATTAAACGAGTAATGATCTTACTGAAATAAAAGCATAACTTTAATTGTATATATGTGAGGGATATTTTGATGATATAGTGATGTCTGACCTACAGGTCAATGTGCCATTCTATGATACTGCATGAAAATTTACCACATTTGTACTTTTTTTTTAATATCTTAGTGTGGCCACAAGCTTTGAACAAAAACAGTTTAATATATTTTTCAATGAAGCATTAAAAATAACAAAATAATCTTATGAACATTTTGCACAAAGCTTTTTGCCACATCGAAATTTAAACTTGTTTGTTAGTACCAAGCAGTTTTTCGAGAAAGACTGCAAAGACCCACAGCAAGATCATGTGCATTGCCAGTATCTTAATTTGCAAATATTGTTTGCATTAAAGGTTTTATGCAACAGGCAGCTACCAGGCAGTGAAAAGGGATGTTCAAATCTATGTAGCTCTAGTGTAAGCCATATCATAAGTGATATGAATCGCCATTTATTGCAGGTATCTTAAGAGAACATTATTATTCCAGTTATCCACCAAAGTTCTTACCCAAGATTTTGTTTGATTTTAGTAAAATTTCACAAATACGGTAGGCACTATTGATTGGACTGACTTACATACGTATACAGATGACTATTTGGATGTAAACAAGTACTGCAAGCACTGAGCTCACAAAATGATCCCCCCCCCCATATTAGTGGCAAAGGGCATTTTGTGGCAGAATGCCCAACTCAGGAGCCAGCATTTCACAATTTTGGAAGATTATAACTAGGGATGTCAAAATATTTATTTTCTTTAGTCGAATATTCGATTGCATTATTCGAACGATAATCAAATATATTCGAAACTTTTTCGGAAACTAAAATTTTATTTCAAACTTCACTGGTACATGACATATTTAACCCCAAATCCCCTTTTCTTAAATTTAGTAAAAAGTAACATCAAATGTTACACACAGATTTTCACATGGACCTAAAATGTGGATAGCGTGTTTATATTTACTAAATATAGACCGCTAATTCACCAAAATGTATGATTTCCCCGTCAATCACGTTCATAAATCGGTCTGTAAAGTCGTTTTTTTTTAGGAAGCATAAAAAATGACAGTACGATATATTTTTTTAAAGCTTATTAAAGTGAGAGGGGGGAGGGGGGGGGGGCACACACGGTGTCTGATAATGTTAAACATTTGGATATACTTTTTGTACCAACTATCAAAATGCCTTTAAAATATGTAAAAGAATATTAATTTTATAATAATTACCGTAGTGTCCAAACATTTCACCACTATAATGGGTACATGGTATGAGATCAAATACAATTAATAATTTTACAAAGAAAGCGCAGTAAAGCGAGATAATTTTATTACAAAAACAACATATTAATTGACAAATAATTCTCGCGGAAGTGAAGCATTTCTAATTACTGTACTTTCTACATGTAAAGGCAGTTTTTAATGAGGAAAATTATCTTATCGACTGTGTCTGAGGAAAGACTGTTTCTCAATTTTAGAATGAGAATTCCATCTCTTTATCACTCTTTTATTGAATTTATTTATTTGAATGTTGTTTCGTTATTCGATCGTCGGTCCATTCGACTGATAGTTGTATATTCGACTATTCGTTGACATCCCTAATTATAACCATGCTATTAGTTTGGCTGCTATAACCGAGGAGCAGAGAAGGTTTTCAAAGCATTAATGCATTTTCACCATATGATCAATAAAGCCCAGCCCTAACTCCAGAACCCTTGAAACTAGGGCCATGATTTTCACAAAATTGGAAGCAGCACTTCTGCTCGTTATATCTATCCAATTGATTTGCATGCATGAGATATAATGTTGTTCACAATTTGTATAGAGAGTCAAATAGTTGATAAACAAAAAAAGATGACATCCATGCAGGTTTTAGCTCTTTGTGTTGGTCCATTGAGATCATAATTTGCCATAAAGGGAATGCAATGGTCAAAGAAAATGTGTTTTAGCAAATGCAACTTTGTATTTAGGTAACATTCACACAGTTTTCATGTAGTGAAGTGGATTATGAGGTCATCAAAAGAGGAGGGGACTCATCATTTCCAAAGGGTGCAGGACCCATGATAAAATTTAGTAAGCCCTACAACATCCTGAAAGCTGAAGATAGGATGCATATAATTGAACCATTTCTAAAATTAGGGTTTTTTCAATCTACTTTGTGAGTTAGAGAATAGCTGTTACAGTAATAAAGAAATGCTAGAACAGTTATTTCTACTTTGTGAGCTGTAACAGTAATGATGAAATGCTAGAACAGTTATTTCTACTTTGTGAGCTGTCACAATAATGATGAAATGCTACAACAGTTATTTCTACTTTGTGAGCTGTCACAGTTATAAAGAAATGCTACAACAGTTATTTCTACTTTGTGAGCTGTCACAGTATTAAGGAGATGCTAGAACAGTTATTTCTATTTTGTGAGTTAGAGTATACTGTTACAGTAATAAAGAAATGCTAGAACAGCTATTTAAATTCAAGGTTGATATCTTTTCCACGTTTGTAAGAAAAGAATTTTTTTTTAAGCAAAATACATGTAAAATGTTTTGGAAGGAATACATGCAATGCAATGCAGCATGAATTGCCACAATGTAGCTCTGCATAGATAGTGTAAGTGTATATATAAATGTTGGAACAAAGTAAGAAATTTAGCATCATCAACCTTAAAAGAATCGTATTCTAGTGAGAGAGATGCAAAAATAATATGGAATTTTCAAAATGTCACAAAAAAGGTGTTGCACTCCTGACATTTTTAGCATCATTTTTGGGCATAACTTTTTTGTTTTTTAAGATATCAATTAGATATTTGGCAGGCATTTAGCCAATATATCAAAAGATACATGCTGAGCTATAGAAATTTATTCACATAGCCTGAATTTTTAGTGACACTTTAAATCATATTGATGTGCATACATTCCCAAGTTTTGTGGATTAAAGTTTGTTCAAGTTAAGGACCCTAGGGTTAGGGTAAGCCTTAAATCGTGGACCAAATATTACCAAATGTATGCCTATACAGGAAAAAAATCTTCAAAAAAAATCTTATGTACAAGACCATGTTAGTTATAATGATATTGAATTATCCCCATGATGAATGGATTCAGGCTTAGATATATATCCCCTAGGTGCTAGATGGGGCCACAGTAAGGGCTGAATATTGTTCAAGGGATTAAAGAGTGATATAATCTTTTAAATACACATGCATCTTCTTTAATTATCTTCTACTGGGGCAGGGTGATGCATGTGAGCATTGTGCCTCTGATGATACATGTAAGTACAAATCAGTAGAGCTACATTCTCAGCAGAGACATCTGCTTAGTTTGTTGAACTTCAAACTTTCTGTACAAAATGTCATTCATGCTATCAATTGCAATTACTAAAGCTGGTTAATACTTGCCTTTTTTCATAAATGTATGTGTTCATCAATGAAATTTTGCCTTTTTTCATAAATGTATGTGTATCTTTGTTAAGTTCTTTTTATAACTTTTTGTTTCTGCACATATTCTATATGATTTTTGTTTCATATTTTTAGCAATATTAATATGTTAAATTTATATAGCATATCTATTGAAATATTAAACTGAAATTTAAAAAAATGGAGGTTTGCTGAAGAAAATCATGTTTTTCTGACATACAACTGCATATTCAAACTTTTTGATTTATTGTAATTATGTCTCCAAGTATCTTTAAAAATATTTTCTTGTTGATATTTAGCATCATGCTCAATATTTTATTTTAAGGTCAGACGACACGTTCCTCGAAAATATATAATTTTTCTCAAGAATTTGTCATTGAACTATAGCTACTTGAACAAGTTTTCTCACAAAAAATTGATGCACCTTACCAGGCATTTGGGCAGGATACCAGAAGGTAATATTTCTTATAGAATCCTTATAGGTAACCCTTTGAATTGGCTATGTAACAATTTTTGGTGTACTAATTTTCTAAAAACATAATTGAAAACAATTTAGAAATCACAAGAGAATGACAATTATGTATAATTATTGATATAATAACAAGGTATACAAAACATATATTTGAGGAATGTGTCGTCTGACCTTAAGGATAAATACATAAAACAAACTTTTTTTTTTTAGAAATCGGCAATTTATTTCGTAGATTTATATTCGTATAGGTTACATGACTAATGTTTGCCAGGGTAAGTTTGAAAATTTTGTAGGATTTTGTAATAATATTATAAAATATGAGCAAAAGTTTGTATAGATTAATGTAGAGAATGGCACAATTAAGTCATATATTTAAGCACCAAAGAAAACTTACGATTTCTCTATATCTTAAGGATTTATTATTTATGTCATTAATATTCAAAATCAGTCAAAAAAATATATCGTTCAGTGTATTTATTTACCATAATAATTAATCCTAAAATAAAGATTTATTATACTGGAATGAATTTAACTCAAAATAAAATGTAAAACCTTGTTATGTTTTTTATTCTTTTATCACATCCAGTCTTTGTTCGAAAAAGTACTTTGTAAAGGTACATGTATGTAGCGAAACAGTCTTTAGTAATAGTAACAAAATAGGTATTTCTCTTAACATTATTACCATAAATGCCATTTCATTAAGTAAATGCACTCCTTGGAATGCTTTTTTAAGAGAAACATTAACACATTCCTTATAAACACAATCCTTTCTAGAGTATTCAGTAAGCTTACATGCCACGTCTGTCATTCTATGTGTAACACTAGTTTCTTGCTGATATCTCTGAAAGCCCTTAATTACCTACATCTTAAAGAAAACCCGTGTTGATTTTAAGGTCAAAGGCCAAGGTCAGAAATTCATATACAGTAAATTATTTTTTATTCGCGAGAACTTTATTTTCGTGTATTCACCTGTGACCATCTGCTCGTAAAAATTTCGTTCTTGTGTATAATTTTATTAGAATAGCTTATATACAGCAATATCAAGAATTCATGAATATTTTGTCCCGCTTATAAGTACCAAGTACGTATCTCACGAATACAAGACCTTACGAAAATTTAGTGATCTACAGTATTGCTCCAACTTAAATGGTCTCCAGATGATGCAGTGTAACTTATCAGTCTCTTTGAGCTTTTACAATGAAACTTGGGGTGATGAATCTATTTTAAAGACCCTAGCGATTTTGAAGCCATAAAATGAAAGGTTAAGGTCAGAAATTTAAATATAACACCCCCTACGAATGTGCGCAGAAACTTTTATTTTTTGATGTTCAGACTTATACCTGAGGATTCCTTGTAACTCTGGTGAGACATCAGTGAAGCTACAACGAGACTGGTAATTTAAAATCATTCATGGAAGTATAGCTACGAAGCGACTATTGAATGAGGAAGTAATTAACACAGAAGTTATGAAAAGGCTCACTTGAGCTTTAGCTCAGATGAGCCAAAAAAAATGTAATAAAGAATTACTGAATTAAACTGAAACGTAACCTTCTCTGATCACATTTTGTCCAGTTTTCATCTTTGTAAACTTTTCGCATTTTCAACTTATCTTCAGGCACCATTGGGCCAATTTCTACCAAACTGGTCGCAAAGTATCCTTGGGTGAAGTGGATCCAATTTTGTTCAAATGAAGGGTCACACCCTCTCCCAAGGAAAGATAATGGAGAATTACCGGGTAGTGAAAATTTAATGGCATCATTCAAAAATCTTAAGAACCACCAGGCGAGAAAATATGAAACTTTATGTGGAAGCATCCTAAGGTAGTTTTAAAAATTCAGGTTTGTTCAAATCATAACCTCTGGTGGTAGAGTGGGGCCACAATAGGTGATCAAAGTTTTACATAATAATATATCGGGGGAAAATTGCTGCAGAAAAGTAGGGCCATAGTGAGTCAGGTGAGCAACTTGGCCCATAGGCCTCTTGTTTACCGAAACATACACGCGTGTAGCTGCAGAACTGTAGCTCTCTGGTTGAGAAATTCAAACCAGAGAGCTACAGATCCAAGCATTGTAAAATCCTTCGATTTACGACGACGCTTTTTTGTTGCTCTCCTCAGGTATTATTTTTTGTATTTATGCATTTCCTCGCATAAAGCATGATTTACTTTAATTACCTATATACTTTATTTCTATTCCTGATACTCTCTTTACTTTTAAATAGTTCCAAATATAGCCCTATATGGTAAAAAAAAGTATCAGGAATAGGAGTAAAATAAATGGTTAATTAACAGTTACCATGATTTAAGCGGGGGAACATACATAATACAAGAAATAATACCCGAAATGAGCGACAAAAAAGCGTCAGTTCTGCGGCTAGAACGCGTATAGTTTGAACAGGTCGAGGAAACTATATTTTCCGACGTCGGACTAAATTTGGATAAATGAGGCCATTACATTCACATTGATTTTTCCGTTTACTCGATCATAAGGACCGATTGACAGGGAATGATTACTCCTCCATGGCACCTGATCCCACCTCTGGTTTCAGAGGTCTGTGTTGGCTCTGCTCACAGTTTGTATTTCTTAAATGGGCTTTTGAGCATGATCACTGTTATTTTGACTTCTCATACTACAGAAGCTAGTTTGATAGGGTATAAGATATATTGGTGATTTTTTTTCATCTGGTGATCAAATTATAATTTTTGAAGAATTTTGTTGTTGTTGAAACCTTTTCTGTTTTATCAAACAGTACATCTTGTATAATGAAGAAAATAACACAAGTTTAACTTACCCTTTTTTTAGGGTTTTCTTGAGGGTTCAGGTGATACACTTGTATATACATGTATAACACTTTCATATACAATATTTGGAAAAAAGCTATAAGTGAAATTATCAAATGGGAAACAACAATACATCTGAATGTAGATCATAAATGGCAGGTACTTCATAATAAGCTTATATTTATATGATGAAGGATACTTAACATAGACAGAATAAACCATAGAATTTTAAGTAAAATTACTTTTTTGACAAGATATATTAATGTTTGGGTATATAGATATTAGTATTTAGCGGAACGAAACGAAACACAATGAAATAAAATATATGAATAAATAAGTTGTTACGTGAATGTCATATTTTTTTCATTAAAAAATGAGATATTCCATGAGATAAACTAATTTGCATAATACAGTCATTTGGAATATTCCGAATTAACCAGGATTGTTGTGTTATATAATGTTTGTGATAGCAATAATTTTGCATACAATTATTTTAGTACACTTTTGTTATATTTGTAGGATGTTACAACGTCGAATAATGAGCCAAGAAAATAACTGAGTCGAGTTTGTTGGTTTGAAATTCCCCCACATAAGGATTTTATTTTGAAATCATACTCTGCAGGAAAACTATGATGAATTTCTTCAGTAACATGCATATATAAAGAGAGTATATTTTGTAATAACTAATAAATGTTAATTAATATTACTTAAACATTCCGTTTTAAAGTAATGTTATTTATGTAAAAAAGAAAGAAAAGAAAATACACGATAGTCATATATTGTTCCGTTCCGTTCCGCAAATTAACAATACCCACACAGGTTTTGGTATTTTGTGGAACGAAACGAAACCATAGGTTTCCTATTGAAGAGAAAGATTAAATCCAAAAAAAGTACGACAGCAGACACAATTTTTTCAATGTGTGGTTTGATATTATTTGATTGTGAAAAAAGTGTGATAAATATGGATTTAGATGATGTTAAAATTAAATAAGCAAATATCTTTTCCTCAGTTGCTCAACATTTTTATCTACCATATTTTGGTATTATGTAAATGTTATTACATGCATAATATATTGGATGAATGAAGTAGCGTTACAACAACCTTTAGGACAGTAAAAAGTTCTAGCTTATACATTATTTTGTCCTGTGGGTTTTTCATCTGGTGTGACATCTGTTGTTGCTATGTAAACTGTATTGAGTGATTGATATGTATTAATTATTGATGTAAAATGACTTTATCCAAATGCTTGGGTACAGTGCTAAAGAAATATCGTTTTGTTTATAAACAAGTCCAAGTAAAGAGAGTTATCTCGCTTTGCCAACATTGGCCATTCTTTGGTTCTGTTCCGTTCCGCTAAATACCAATATCCATGTGGATATTAGTATTTAGCGAAACGGAACGGAACCAAGTTACCCATGAATCATATAAATGTACGAGTAGTTTATGAGTTTCAGTCTGCTATTCTTTATCGGTAAATCTCATTATATTATTTCTAGATGAATTAATATTACATGATAATCTGAGAAAAAGCTCCTGCATTCAAATAATTAAAAGTGACATCGTTAATAATGTGCAAAAGTATCCCAAATGTCAACATTGTAAGTAGAAATGTTTTTGTTTGTTTGAAATTATTTTTATTCAAAGACACAAAATTTCTTGGTAAATGGTAGAATTACAAGCTTTGAATGCTTTTCTAACAACAAATCTCTAATCTTAAATCCTCTATCAGCCATAATTTCATGACCTGGTCGTACATAATTAAAAAAAAAACAATTCTTAATGATACCCTGTCAGATTCCATCAAGATCAATAATTTAATATACATGTATTTTCACCCTTCCTGCATGTATACACTCTAAAAGAGATAATTGCAACTTTCCTTTGCGGCAATCTGGGGGAAAATGCGGGAATTTTTTTTTTTTTTTTTTTTTTTTTTTTGTCTCTTTAGTATTGATTATCTAAATTGAGAGACGGAATTTCACTTTTCATGATTAAAAAGAATTAGACTAATTGTCTAACAACAGAGTACTTGCATATACATCATTAGATTTCAACTTCGCTGTGTTTCGTTCCGTTCCGCTAAATACTAATAACCACACGGATATTGGTTGCGGAACGGAACCAGATATATAATGTCCATATAAAGTGTAAATCTGAACCTTATAAATATATCAATAAATGTTGAATTAGCATACCTGTCGGCCCATAACACATTACACATATAACGTTACACAATACTATTGAAACTAGTCTATAAATGTTTCAATTGATGGGGAAATGGGTTTGAGTTTTATTATCAGCATCAAGGACCGCAATATATAAATATAGAATAATAAATTATAAAGTAATAATGATTTGCGTACATGTGCGCGTTTTTAGTCTTTTTGAAAAGTCAAAAATCTAATTAAAAATCAGGCATATTGATTCTAACTTTCCTTGTCTTTTTCGTATTGCTTTTCAAAATTTAATATACAGGGTTTAATTTCTATAATTTAATTGAAAAAATAACAGAGTGCTTGCGTGCGTAACATTTACAAGTATTCAATTTCTCTGTGTTTCGTTCCGTTTCGCTAAATACTAATATCCACATGGATATTGGTATTTTGCGGAACGGAACGGAACCAGAGAATCATGTCATGCTGGTAAAATGCGACAACTCTCTTTACTATACAAACTTGTCAGTAAACAAAATAAACGATGCACCGAAGTTCTTGACGGTAAATTTGGATAGGAATGAATCAATAATAGATGAATATTAATCATTCAATACTGTTTACATAGTAACTACAGATGTCAGCAAAAATTAATGCTTAAACTAGCTTACAGACATTTTATTTTACAGCTCGCTACTTGACACTGTGGAGTAATTTATGTTAATTAAATAACATTATTTATTTTTTTTTTTGTTTTACATTCATTTTTATTTCCCCCACAAGGTACCCCACAACTGGTTTCGTTCCGTTCCGTTTCGTTTCGCAAAGTACCAATAGCCTACTAACAGTATCAATAATTTGATAAAAAATAAATACTTGCCCCCTCTCTGCACTTCTCTGGAGGAGTTTAAATGTGGCTTGTCCTCCTCATTGGCCTCTTAAATTAAACCGCGCGGGTTGAAAACTTGTGCCAAGGAGCAGCTACTTTACGGTGAGTGGCACATTCGTTTCGCATAACCGAGATCATGTGGTTTAGTATTGCTTTTCTTGTTTTCATTGTGAAAGAAAAAAAGTGAAAAAAAAATTCAGCCACTTAAACTCTTCACTTCAATCTAACTGATTTATTTGCACACAGTAACGTGAAAGGCTTTTACAATTGTACTTTATTATGAACTGCTTACTTGTACGTCCAAAAACTGAACCAATTTGACAGTCATGTCTCCCACAGCTACACTCAAAGGACGATATGTCACTGGATATAGTACCTTATTTAACAGAACACTGAATTTTAATTATTAAACATCTTCAAAGATTAAATGTATCGTACACAAAAAGGGACTTCCTCATTACAATACCTTAATACAAAGGTTTATTCCCACCTAGCCAAAATTTTGAATTTCTTATTCCCATCTAGCCAAAATTCAAAAATACCTGGGTATAGTCTGTTTTAGGCTTATTACCTGTAATTTCACTTGTGTTGTACAAGTTCATTATCAAAATACTATCAATGATATTTCTTTTATTAGATATTAATTTATCAGGTTCTACATAATAATAATAATTTAAAATACAATTTTTAAAAAGAAAAAAAAATGATTTTAATGAATTTACATTTTTGAATCACAAGTTTTGAAAAGAGAATAGACAATGTTAAGAATGATTTTTATAAAATTAATAAATAAATGAATGAATAAATAATTAAATAAATTCATAAACATAGAGATGAATAATTTTTTTTTACAATAAACAATTGAATGTATTTGGCCTATTACTTTACTAATACAATCAAATATTGAAAACAATAAAAAGAAAAAGAATTTAATTTATTTTGCAGAAATACTAGTAATATGAACTATTAAAAATGTGTGATATAAAGATAGAAAATGGCTGTAATTGTATACTTACATGTTCATGCATTTATTAGTAATTTCTTCCACACAATGACATGTATTAGATCGAAGTCTTTTATGATACATTTTTATATCTGATGAGAACCGGACATATTTTATTGACAAAAAAGTCAAAAGAATTAGATACAACTTAAGAAATCTTCTTATAATTCAACTTTTTGTAAAATTTTCATTATATAATTTGATTTATATAGTCTACTGGGAAAACAGTAGTAGTGTCAAAAACTTAAATTCTTAATATAAAAAAATATAATTCTTCTTAAAAACCAGGATTTTTAGAAAAAATGTCCATATTCGTTTAGAAAAGCTTGTCAATAATCTTTTCAAAAAAATCAGCATTTTATGCATAAGAGAGGGAATCGCTTTCCCATGGCATCAGATGCACATCTATAATGAATAAATCTTTATATGATAAATGATTGTTCTATAGAAAATGTAATGCTGTTGCATATTTTTCAGAGAAGATAATCTGATAAAAGTATTTTTAGTAGTATACTTACATGTATTTGAAAATGAATACTCTTGTATACGTATCATTGTTATCAGTTATCTAATTCCATTCTTTTAGCAATTAATGTGTTATTTTATTTTAATTAATAGTATTATTTTCATCTCAATTTAACCGCATGATTACAGAACAGAGACTCAAGATTTTAAAAGCTTTATTATCAGTATCTTACTTTTACTTTACATGTATTTCTAAATATCCGTGATGCATAGTATAATAGAACTAGCGTTAAAAAATTTAATAAGTTAAAATATTATAAAATCTAGAGCGCATGAAAACGAATAAAATAGAAATAATTTTTTTAAAAAAAAAGGAAGACTAGTAATAAGCATCATTACTTATCATTTACCGTTTGTCAAATAAAAAAAAAAAATTTATCGTAAAATTAATATTAATGATAATAAAATAAATATAGAATTTTAAAAAATGAAAGTAATTAATTTAAAATATTTATTTCATTTACTATTCATTGCATTATCAGAATTTTTATATTTTTAAACTTTTTTTGTGATAATGTAAAACAGACTATAGGTCACCTGTAATTAATTTCTTTAGTTCTCTCCCTCCCCTAACCTGTAAACCATTCCCACCTAGCCAAAACCAGTCACCTGTAACATTTTCAGAATTTTGGCTAAGTGGGAAGACACCATTACAAATAATACCTGGTTTAGTGCAGATATAGGTGTTAATCGCTATGTGACATGGTAGGTCATTCCAATGATAAGGTGAATTTTGACGGATGTGTAAACAATCTTCGTTCCCACTGTTGTCCGGTTGTCCTAAAGTAACAAAACAAAATAGCTATCTGTAAGTATCCTATGTGTCTATACTGGGACATAATTGCTAGATGATTATATAAATAACATGCCTTGTCCCCAGTATGTGAAAGAGAACGGCTCCTCGCTATCCACCCAATTCCATGTTCCTTCACTGGAAATGTCATTTGCAGACAAGTATGTTCCGTAACCACCAAATAGATTCCCGTCTACAAAACGATATAAATCATTACAGAAACATCACCCAGGGAAGTCCAGAAGATAACTAACTAACGATATTGTTGCAACTTCAGAACATTGAATTCACCAAATGTGGTAAATTATTATTTTACAGTCAAATTAGAAAGAACTATGAATTACAAGACTACTTGAAATTTCCAATTAATAAATCTGTACATTCTAAATTAACAAAACTGAGAATTTCTGCACACCCTTTAGAAATTGAAATAGGCAGATATTCAAAGCCTTGTATCCCAAAA
Source organism: Saccostrea echinata (assembly GCF_033153115.1). Lineage (NCBI taxonomy): Eukaryota > Metazoa > Mollusca > Bivalvia > Ostreida > Ostreidae > Saccostrea > Saccostrea echinata. The sequence goes on along the minus strand of NW_026889758.1, from coordinate 2,755,711 downwards.
GAATCTCGTTTTTGTCACTATTGTAAAAATGTTGTAGAAAATGAAATACATTTCATATATGACTGTCCTATATATAAAGATTTGCGAAAAAAGTATTACCCTTTGAACATCTATAATTTAAATAATAACATGTTGAAGGAAAATCATTGTAAAGTACTTTGTAATCCTGACAATGCAGTTCATTCTAGAAGGCTATGCGAATTTTTACATGAATGTTTTGAATTGCGTTCTAAAAATAGAGCACAATAATATATATTTAATGCATTAATTAGTTTATCTCTGTCCATATTATACTGTTTATACTATTTGCATAATGATTATGTATAACTTCAAGTTGTAAACGTAGTTGACTTCACTGATTTGTACACTTGCATGTATGTATGTACTTTAGTATATGTTTTAGTAATCTGAAAACACACTGTATTTTTCATTTTGTTTGTAACATGGTTGTATGCCAACATGTTTGATGAATCAATAAATTGAATTGAAATTGAAATTGTTATAGTTGACAAGTTCTTGTTACGTCACTAATTTTGATATCGATTCCCTTTTGAATCAAGCTTTAGACAGGAATAAACCAGAGTGGATTTGATACTTTAGATTTCAGAAACTTTAATGTAACATCAGGAAAAGAACAAGATTTGTTTCTGAAACACTGATGTCCACGTATGGAAGCTAAGGTCAAGGCTTAATTTTTTTATATCTAGGTAAGAATTCAATTAAAAATGGTGGTAACAAAAGAAAGGTCTTGTCACAAGAAATACACAGGTGAAATATGAAAGCCCTAACACCAACCTTTCAGAAAGTATGGTCAAATTAAAGTTTTACAAAATCAGGTAATACTCCGGGATAATGAGGTCAAAAATATTGGTAGCAAAGAAAAGTTATTATCACAAGGAATACACAAGTGAAATATGAAAGCTCTAGCTCTTGCACCATACGTTCAAAAGTTAAAGGAAAGGGTAAAGTTTTTACTAATGTAGGTTAAACTCAAAGGTCAACGTCAGGAGGTCAAAATGTTGCAACCCAAAGGAAGGTCTTGTCAAAAGGAATGCACAAGTGATTTATGAAAGCTCTAGAACCAGTCTTTCAAAAATTATGGCCAAGGTTAAGTTTTTTCAAAAGTAAGTCAAACTCAAAGGTCAAGGTCAAAAATATTGGTACCCAAAGAAAGGTCTGGTCACAAGAAATACACATATGAAATATAAAAGCCCTAGCACAAACTGTCAAAGTTAAGTCCAAGGTTAAAGTTTGGTAAAATTTTGTAAAAGTAGGTCAAACTCCAAGGTCAAGAGGTCAAATGTGTTTATATATAAAGAAAAGTCTTGTCACAAGAAATACACATGTGAAATAAGAAAGCCCTAGCACCAACCATTCAACAGTTATGGGCATTATTAAAGTTTTTGCAGAGAGACGGATAGATTAACAGACAGACAGAGACGGACAGACCACAAACTTTATGCCCCCGAATCTTCGATTACGGCGGCATAAAAAGAATTTTTTGGCAAAGACCTGTCCGATAGTGATTGAGCTGACGGTTCATTTATTTCATTATACTGCATTGTTACTTTTGTGAAGATAACGAACAGTGATCAATCTCAGTAATCCTATAAACAAAATAAATCGTGAACAACAGGGCAAAATCACGGACCCCTGGCAAAAACACGGACCCCTGGCAAAAACACGGACCCCTGGCAAAATCACGGACCCCTGGCCAAAGCATGGACCCCTGGCAAAATCACGGACCCCTGGCAAAAACACGGACCCCTGGCCAAAGCATGGACCCCTGGCAAAAACACGGACCCCTGGCAAAATCACGGACCCTGGCAACAACAAGGACCCCTGGCAAAATCACGGACCCCCGGCAAAATCACGGACCCCTCGCAAAATCACGGATCCCCGGCAAAATCACGTACCCCTGGCAAAACACGGACCCCTGGCAAAACACTGAATCCTGGCAAAACACGGACCCCTGGCAAAATCACGGACCCCTTGGCAAAACACGGACCCCTGGCAAAATCACGGACCCCTGGCAAAACACGGACTCCTGGCCAAAGCATGGACCCCTAGCAAAATCACGGCCCCTGGGAAAAAACACGGACCCCTGGCAAAAACACTGACCCCTGGCAAAAACACGGACCCCTGGAAACACCATGCAGAGGTGGGATCATAATGTAAATGTTGAAATTTGAAAACACTGAACCTGCATTTTGCTATTTTATGTTTGACTAGCATGAGTACTTTGTACTTATGTTTTATTTTACATTTTTAAAAATTTTGAATTGTATTGAAAAATTTATTATCGGAAAGTATCGTGTAGCCCCTTTCAGTCTTGAAATAATTATCACGTGTGCGATATAAGATATATCGCTAAAGAAAGATCACAGGTATTTGATGTTAGTGATGTGACAAGCACGTTTAGCAGTGCATGCTCTGAAATATTGAATTCTTTTCGAAATGACATTATTTTTTAACTGAAATATGATCTTTTCATTCACTTTAAATGAAATAACAGATTGACGATAAAAGTATCATCTGATTGATTACTCAATCTACACTGAACTCACAAGTACTGACGATAAATTCTTGTGTGGCCTTATTTGGTACAATAGGTAGTGTTCCACCAAAGTTTGAACAAGTTGTACGAGCGGAGTGCCAGTCACCTCCACCTTGGAATGCCTTGTAACATTTCCCGCCAAAATATTCCCAACCATTTTCACATGTGAAATACACAGGCGTGATCCCTTAAAATCAACAGTAAAAATTGCATTTGGCAAACTGAATGACAATTTATTGAAAAACTTAACTTCAAATCAAGCCAGATTTACTTGAAAGGTACACCAGTTTATGTACATAAAATGGCAGATATATGCAACTTGAAGTAAATTGACAATATGTTGTTATTAAGCGGTTTATCAAGTCAGGATTAAACGTTTTCTTTAAACAAAAAAAATGTTTAAGTAGACCTTAAAGCTATCAAATTTTGATAAAATTCATTTTATGGCAATGTTGTAAAATTGGCGTCGGATCAACTTTTTTTTTTAAATTTCCTTTAAAAGGACAAAAGCCAGGACAGGATTGTGGAAAGTAAATATCTAAGCGATCATAACTTAAAAGCTTTCTTTTTTACCGGAGGCCACTGGGCAGGATTCAGCAAACGCATTCTGTCCCAGAACACAGTCAATACGGAAATAAATTTTCAGTAAAAAGTTATAATTCTCGACAATAGATATATATTGATGTTAAAAGTATATAGTATTTCGTTCCCAAAACAATAAAACTACTTCCACCTTAACGCATAATTTTTTTTTTTTTTTGTCTAATTTATTTTGGTATACCAAACATGATGTGTTTATGAAACACTTATGCCCCCGTATGGCAGCTCATGGCCAAGATGTAAAGTTTTTTTTTCAAATTTAGGTCAAACCTCAAGGGAAAAAGGGTCAAAAATGTTGGTACCCAAAGGAATACAGATGTGAAATATGGAAGCTCTTGCACTAACCATTCAGAAATTATGGCCAAGGTTAAATGTTTTCAAAAGTAGGTCGTAATCAAAGGTCAAGGCCATGATGTCAAAAAATATTGCGGGTACTTTAGGAAAGGTCTTAAATTTGAAAAGCTTCAACCTTGGCTTAAACTTCTGAACAGTTTGTGCTAGTGCTCTCAGTTCACATGCATATTCCTTGTGTCAAGACCTTTCTTTAGGCATCAAAACTTTTGACCTCTTGACTTTGAAGTTTGGTCTATTTTTGTAAAATTTTGCCTGGGTCATGAGGTGTCAGACGGGGGCAGCAGTGTTTCACAAGCACATTTTATTGTATTCCTCGATTGTATGTGTCATTTTGAGTAAATCATTAGATTACAAGTATCATGCATTTGTGTTATTCCTTACTCCCGTGATTACTACTCGGCGTAATGAACTAAAAAAAATGACCGTCAATACACAAGTATATAGTGAAGATCACAAATTCTCGATAAAATGAAGCACTGTATACTTCACTATTTCAGTTACCAAAAAATAAATCATCATTTTTCATCAAATCGTATTATTAGGATATATAGATAATCAAATACATCATGTTATTCTGACCTTTTAAATGTAATCCCAACCAAAGTAAAAGATAAATAATCCACAACATTATCGAATGTCGACGATGGATATTTTAAAAGTGTTTCCCTTCCTTCTTTGATGACATTCGGCTAACTCTGTCGAACTATTATAAAAGAAATGGAAAGCAGAATGAATATTTTGATTTTCATTTTTTAAAAAATATATGATGACCATCCACTTTGAAACTAACGTTTTAAGGTTGTATTTATTTATTATTCTTTTTTAATAATCCGTAAAAAGAAATAAATGCTTTTCCGGAAGATGTTGACCCATTTTGGGTTTGTTCAGTTTAGCGTGCGAATTTGATTTCCTCTTCGTGAAACGATAATGACAGCAGTGGATGTTTTTGTTGGAAATTACACGTTGATTGATTTCGAACTGTACGACTTATGGTTAAATGGTTACTCTGGTAAGGCTTATTTATATCTCAATCTCTGTTTGTTCAAAGTCACGACTATGGATGTCAATAAATCACTATTTAGCTCATACGTACATAGTTGACAGGTCTGGTACAATCACTAGATTTAGCTACGTAGCTTGAATTACCTACATAGCTTTATTTACCTACCTGAAGTAGCTTTATATAGCTTCTAAATCAAACTTATTTCTTAACTAATAATTTTTCCCAGAAAGTGCAGAAAATTGCACTTTGATGCAGTGATAATTTTCAACTTTGAACTCATCTGAAAACAATTCATGAAAAAATCACTCTTGGAGATGTGTCTTTTTTTGCGCAATTGCAATCAAAGTTCTAAAAGTTTTGGGGCTATATACAACAGTTAATTTGTGACCTAACAGTTACTTCTTGAGTGTAATAACAAAGAAAACCAGTTTTGGTTAACATGAGCACAATGTGAAGTAGTCATACTTATCCACGCCTCATCGCACACAAGGTGTGTACAGTTACTCAAACAATGGGAATACATATTTTCCTTAAAAGTGATCAAACGCAGCAATGTTAAAACTATCTCTGCTTTAGATTGCTTTTTAAATGATACCTAGAATAAATATTAGTAGACATTTTCTTGCGACTTTTTGTCTTTTTAAAATAAAAAGCAAAATTGTGAAAAGTTGCCTTGAAATAGCTAGGTGAATAAAGCTACGGTAGGTAATTTTAGCTACGTACGTAGCTAAATGTACTGATTGTACTGGACCTGGTTGACATTAACAGTTATGAGGACGTTTTCATTTTAATCGAAATACCTAGATAAATATTGACCATCTGCTTAAAATTCGCTGAATATGTAATACTCCTTTAAGAGATGAAGAGAGTTCGATATTGCACTACAGACAGGGACTTGCTGTAGACACACCACATGTGGCTGACAAGAAATATTGCATACATGTAGGTCTTAAAAAAATTTAAAAGAAACACTACGAGTTCTTAAATCAACCATAATTATAAGCCCATCTCGGAGTTAAACTGCAGTTTTCTAGTTGATTTCAATTTTTTTGGAGTTTGAATTAGCATATATGTCATTTTTATGTCGTGATTAGTAAGAAAATATTATACATAAGCTAACCTAAAGTATGTTTCTTGTTTTAATTGAAATGTTATTCCTAAACAAAATCAAACTTATTAACCATATAGAAAGTTGCTATCAAAGAGTGAATTTTAATTTGTGATTCACAAACAATAAACAACTTGAACTTTTTAGAGTTTTTCCATATTGTAAAATTGTCAAATTAATTAACCAACAACTTCCTAGTACAGTGATGGATGCTTGTAGTATTTCAAAGCACATGGGCCATGCAGTGCCTGGAAAGGCCCCTAAATCCAAGGCAGATTACGCTGAGTTGAGTTAAATCATTGATTATTTTCCAGGGGACCTTTAGTTTTCATTGACTGGCAGGTCCTGTGGACCAAAGGCCAAGAACTTATGACTAAGATCAAAAACTTAAGTTGATTGTAAAAGTTTGCTAAATCAATGATTCTATTTAAAATTGCTCTAATAAAAATACTAGTGTCTGTTTAAAAATGCTTGCATTAAATTGTCTTTATAAATTCCCTTAAAAAAGATTAAAACCAAGTTCATATTTATGTATAAAAAAGTTATTCTCAATATTACATTTAGGTGTTAGTCGTAAGTTTTCTGTAAAATGGGGTCCAGTGATGTAAAATAAGTTTGGCAAAGACTTTGCCTCATGCTATTTTGAGATAAGAGAGAGACAGACTCAGATACAGAGAGAGAAAGAGTGGAAGGGCCCTTACTTTCATTTTATTCAGAATACATGGTAGATATATCATATAATTTAATCTTTGAAAATGTTTATGGTTAATTGTTTTAGTAATTAAATTTTGTACTAAATCTGACTACAAAGTGTATGCCCATTTTGTTCCAGCTCATGATGCAGCTCTGTTCCTGCAGAAAAGTGGGGTCCTACAGAAGGCCGATGTTTCCATGGAGATCGTGTACAGTGACATTCAAGATCAGTACAGGCTGTTCACAAGTATGGAAAAACTTCTGAAGTCACCCCCTAAATTAATTGATCAGCAGATCTACCAAATGGAAACAGATATGCAAAAACGTGTCATTGAAAGGTAAACTTACTTGTTAATTTTCAAGAATATTTCGGTAATTTAATGAAGTTGAATAATAATTTTAAAGCTTGCAGTTATTGAACTTATTAATCAAGTACTTAATTAAATATGTGATGTTTTGTTGAAGGTATTATAGGTTTGATTCTGTGGTTGTCAGAGAAATACTTGGTAAGAAACTGTCCTCCAGAAATAGAAAGGACATGGAGGATGTCAGTGAAAAAACAAGAATTCCAATTCGTAGCTGTAGAAGACAGGTACAAAAAAACTCAAGTGTCTTAATACCTTTAGAAAGAGTTGTTTATCTCTATTTTTTGCAATTTTAAAAAACAGTTTACAGGTATTTTAAAATCAAGTCAATTAGAAGATTTGTTTTGTATGATACTAAATGACAACAATATTGAAAAAAATATAATAATTTTGCAAATAAAAACATTAAAGAAAATATGCAGGTAAAAATTGGAAGAATATTTGTTGATTTTAACACCAAACACATCAATAAATCATCATTCCTTCGTGGTTCTATTAACAGCACATATTTTCAATTACAGTTTGACAATCTAAAACGGGTCTTCAAGACTGTAGAAGACATGATGGGATCATTAGTGGAGAACATCAAGACACATTATCTCCTGTCTGAAGATCTGGCAAGGTAAGAATTCAGTAACATCAAGACACATTATCACCTGTCTGTAGATTTGGCCAGGTAAGAATTCAGTAACATCAAGACACATTACCTCCTGTCTGAAGATCTGACAAGGTAAGAATTCAGTAACATCAAGACACATTACCACTTGTCTGAAGATCTGGCCAGGTAAGAATTCAGTAACATCAAGACACATTACCTCCTGTCTGTAGATCTGGCCAGGTAAGAATTCAGTAACATCAAGACACATTACCACTTGTCTGAAGATCTGGCCAGGTAAGAATTCAGTAACTTCAAGACACATTACCACCTGTCTGAAGATCTGGCCAGGTAAGAATTCAGTAACATCAAGACATATTATCACCTGTCTGTAGATCTGGCCAGGTAAGAATTCAGTAACATCAAGACACATTACCACCTGTCTGAAGATCTGGCCAGGTAAGAATTCAGTAACATCAAGACACATTACCACCTGTCTGAAGATCTGGCCAGGTAAGAATTCAGCAACAACAAGACACATTACATCTGTCAGAAGATCAGGCCAGGTAAGAATTCAGTAACATCAAGACACATTACCTCCTGTCTGAAGATCTGGCCAGGTAAGAATTCAGTAACATCAAGACACATTACCTCCTGTCTAAGCTCTGGCCAGGTAAGAATTCAGAAATTGTTTTTCTAGATATCTAACAGTTAAATACAAACCTAATGTAGAGTTCAGGAGCATGCTTCCTGGATATCTTATAATTAAATTCAATAACTATCTCACAATTAAATACAAACCCAGTTTAGAATTTAGTAACATGCTTCTTTGATATATCACAATTAATTAATTATGTATGAAGTTCAGGGATTCAAATAAACAACACAAAACAGTAAAATTCAGAAAAAGTGCCTGCTAAATATCTGTTTATAAAGCCCAAAACAGAGTATAGATAGAGGTCTGTGAGAAATTTCCAAGATGTTCAAAGGTGACAGCACTTACTGAATATTTAACAAATTTTAGACAATGGAAAAATGATAGGAATACTTCTTAGTAATTATAAGGTAAATGAAGGTATATCTTCACAAAGTTATGTAACTCTGTCAACCTTAAGAGGCTCATATCTCATAAAATAGTAAAAAATATATAGTAGTCATGTATTAATCTCAAGATACCGGTATCTTTTTGCATAAACTGAATTGTATTTCATTCGCAGAGTTGAATTATTCACTATTAATGTACAGTCAAACCTTGTTATCTCGAACTCCATGGGACCAAGGAAAAACTTCAAGATATCCAAGGATTCGAGATATAGAGGATAAAATACTTAAATAATAAGTGGTTTGAACTTCTAAATCATGGTATTTGAAATATCTGTGTTCGAGATACTGAAGTTCAACTGTATTTGTTCTTCTTTTGATATTTTAGTCATTTTGAGCTTTGAAAAAAGACTCCACCCCCAGTGAACAGTTTATCTTGTGCATTTCATTCAGTTTAAACAAAATTTTATGAAGCATAGTAAATGTTATTGAATCTCTTATTTAAACATTAAACAAGATAAACAGAATTTTATTTATTTTATATCTGTATATGTGAACTCTCTTTATTGTGTTGTTTGAACAGGCAGTATGCAGCCATTGTCTTCATTGCTAACAACAGATTTGAGACTGGAAAGAAAAAACTCAGCCACCTGACATTTGAGGACTTTGTGTTCTGTGCTAACCAGATGATAACAAACTGGTCCTACAGCTCTGTAGGTAAGAGAACTTTGTAACCAGATAATAATAAACTGGTCCTACAGCTCTGTAGGTAAGAGAACTTTGTAACCAGATAATAACAAACTGGTCCTACAGCTCAGTAGCTAAGAGAACTTTGTAACCAGATAATAACAAACTGGTCCTACAGCTTTGTGGGTAAGAGAACTTTGTAACCAGATAATAACAAATTGGTGCTACAGCGCAGTAGTTAAGAGAACTAGATAATCAGATAATAACAAACTGGTCCTACAGCTTTGTGGGTAAGAGAACTTTGTAACCAGATAATAACAAACTGGTCCTACAGCTCTGTAGGTAAGAGAACTTTGTAACCAGATGATAACAAACTGGTCCTACAGCTCTATAGGTAAGATAACTTTGGGATGTGTTTATTTTGATCCACTGAGGGAACAATTGATGCTTATTCCTGACACACCAGTTGTGTGTGCCTTGGGAATGTGTCACACCAAATACCCAGTAAACATGAAGGTCACCTGAACAAAAAGTATTTAATTGTTTTCAAAGTGTTACATTGTTTAAAGACATATTTGATTAAAACAGTGTCTTAAAGTATGCTTGAAAGCCATTAGAGCAAAAGAAATTTAATGAATTGTTGATAAATTCAGGGATAACATTGTTTTCCAAAAAAACCCTTACTTACTAATCCCCTGTAATGTCGTAGAAAAACATTTCTTGTAGAATATACAAATTTATGTAATTTATGCAGCTAGAATTTTTTTTTATTGGAAGACTTTTTATAATATCCCAGATTTAAGGTGCTAGACCTGAGACTATTTTTGAAAAGACCTTTATAGGGCCATCTTTAAAAAGTCTTGTGGGTCCTTATATTTTGCCATATTGATAACTAGGGGGACCCTATTTTTCACCAATTTCTTTTTTTTTTCTTTTTTTCTTTTTTTTTTTTTTTTTACAAATTTATCTTAAACCTACAAGAATTATTCAAAGAATGATATTCAGTCATTGGTCTTTGCAAATAAACTAATACCCACCACCACCAGCACCATTTCACATAAATTAATCAAAATAACTTTAATTTTTCTTTTTAATTTTTAGTTGTATACTTGTAAAAAAAAAAAAAAAAAAAATTGTTAGATTCCTTGAAATAATGAAAAATTCAGCTTATGGGTTTGCCTCGTTCTATTTTCAGGAAAAAGAGTAAAGTCTGTGAAAGATCATTTTCTATCTCCATTTAAAGATTTTTTGCCTCAAATAAAAAATACAGAATTTATTTATAGTTTTTCCAATGATATCTGTTAAAGTTTTTTAAAGAATAAAAAATTATTATTTTGTTGTATTTCTGTTGTGCAATTATGGATAAGAAAACTCCTGAAGTTCACAATCCTTCTTGAAAATCTTATTAGTAAAAATTTCTCTTCTCTATATAAAAAATCAGATGATATCAGAACATGTGATGGACACAAAAATTATCTTAAACATCAGAGGTTTATGTAGTTATCAATATATAACCATCAAGAAAAACATATTGATGATTGATTGTTTTACGTGGTTGATGATAGTATCTGTTCTAGAGATAGATTTTTTGTGACTTTAAGGAGGCTGGGGGGTCAACAAATTAACCACAAATTAACCACCAGATTTAACTTAATTTTTTAGATATGATATCTTAAGCTGTCAACTATCATTTGGCAAAGAAAAATTTCAAAAATTTTAGTTTTAAAATTTGATCATTTTCTATATCTTCATATGGAGCTCTTCTTCTAAAGGAGATCAATATAGTCTAAAAATGGCCACAACCCCCCAGCCTCCTTAAGGAAGCTGTTTATTTAAATTGACAAAGAGGGAAAGTGCAAACATAAGATTTAAGTAACAAAAAAATAGATAGAGGATATTCAATGCTTTGTAGTTGGATATGGAATTTATTTCATGACTGGGACAGAATTTTTTCATATTTTCACAAGTGCAAAGTATGAGTGAAAATATCAAAAAGTCCTGTTTTACAAGTGAAATAAATTCCATATCCAACTACAAAACATTGAATTTTCTGTTTATTACATTTTCTTTGAATTTCCCTTTGCCTCTGTCTTTTCTTAAAACAGTGTCATAAGCTATGACGTCACAGTTGAGCAGTTGAGACATCATAGCTTTGCAGTTGTGAGATTGAAACCATTGTAAACATTGGATTTCATCAACATAATTGAAGAAACTTTTGCAGTTTTAGTCTCTGTGTCAAGATGGTTTATTAACTCTATCTTATAACAAGCCAGGGAGTATTTTTTACAACACTCTTCTTGAAGGGTAGGAAAATCTCGAAATTTGCTGCACTTCTGATAATCTGTCACACTGTAAAAATTATATATTATTTAGGAACATATCGTCTGTCCTTAAGAAATGAGAATTGTTATGTTTATGTGGAGTGGATCAGGAACCCTTGACTTGGGAGGATAACTTTTACACGAGCAATACATTTAGTTACAAAATCAAATGTATACATTTATACACAGATTGTCTACAAAATAATTATTTGAGTCTTGTTTTGGTATCTAGAATGTAAAGTGCATGAAGACATGGATGTTGATTTAGACCGGAGATTTCTTCAGGATTTAAGAGAACTCAAATTGATTGCAGAAAAAGAGGTTCTAGATGACCATAAAGGGTGAGACTTTACTGATTATAAAAATGTTAACATTGTAAAGTTTAACACTGTAAAGTAAAGTGTTAACATTGGAAAGTAGTGTTGACATGGTAAAGTAAAGTGTGTTGACATTGTAAAGTGTTAACATTGTAAAGTAAAGTGTGTTAACACTGTAAAGTGTTAACATTGTAAAGTAAAGTGTGTTAACACTGTAAAGTGTTAATATTGTTAAAGTGTTAACATTGTAAAGTGTGTTAACATTGTAAAGTGTTAACATTGTTAAATATATACATTTGTGGTATCTCTCTATTATATAAACATGCAGAGAGCAAATATCTTCATACCTGTATGAAGTTTTTCGAAGGTCATAGGTCATTACGTGACCTAATCACACAGCGCAGTAATATCTACTGTAACATAAAAAGACTTACTCCACTAAGCAATATAGCATGTTTTTCATGCATAAAAATGTACAAAATACGCAAGTAAAATAATAATCATTTTATTTACAATGTAAATGAGTATTTAATACAGTTCTTGATCGATTTTACATAGAGAATAGAAAACTACGTGTTATAAGTTTCATGTCTGAGCTGCATAGTCTCAACGTTTACCCTTATTTTTCTCGCAGACCTCTGAATGCTATAATTTTTTTTCCATTAAACTTTACTCACAATATATTTGAAAATCTGTTGGAAAATATCAATGTAATGCAATCATGCCACAAACAGCTGACAAACACTGCACTTTGGAAGTTCGGTAGGCACACCTCCATCATCGAGATCGTTGTGACGTTGTCTTAACATGTAAGCTGTCGCCAGTGTCTCCATGTCAACATCATAAATTAATAAATATGCCTTACTGAAATCGTAGATTTTATGTTTTTGATCAAATTTTGTACTTGATTTCAAGTTATCTGGTCCGGACAAGAGTCTCCATCCATCCCTTTCCGACCGAAATTCCTCCAACTTTTTAGTATCAAACATCGGACGTGTTTCTTGTGTTTTTTAACATCGAATATGGGTTCTCATGAATACAAAAATTCCAAAAAGACACCAATATGCTCACTATAATAATTTATCACAAGAAGCCTTTCACAGAATATTCCCTTCAAAACAATCCTTTGCCAGATGAATTTGAAGCCAAACCGCTTTTCAAGCCGATTTACACCTAGCGTAATTTGTCAAAATCTACGACGTACAGTTAGTGCAATATTTATATTCGATTACATTCGATTGTCCGTCTCAAATGTATATATAAGTAATAAATAACAAGTTTAAAAACTTCAATGGGAATTGAAGTGGGTCGGTACGTAATCAAATCTTCTGAGAAGGCCTTCGGCCTTCACAGGATTTGATCACGTGACCGACCCACTTCAATTCCCATTGAAGTTTTTAAACTTGTTATTTATTTCTTAAGTAAAGTGTTAACATTGTAAAGCAGTGTTAACATTGTAAAGCAAAGTGTTAATATTGTAAGATAAGAGTGGGTTAGTTACAAATTAGACAGTCTAAAAATGATATCATAGTTTTATTTTGAAGCAGTGTGATGAGATTTATTAATACTTGTTGTGTTGACATGGATTGAATAAATGATGTACATTTAAAAACAATTTAAATCAAGAAGATATGTATACCGCTTCCAGTGTCTTTTAGTTGTTTTTGATCTAGAAAATAACAAAGAATACATTCTCAATTTGGACTTTTTTAAAAACAAAGTAGAGAATTTTAATTTCAGATGAACCACTGAACTAATTATTAAATCTTCTCTACTATACAGGCAGGTAATCAGTCATCTGAAGCAGACCATGTCTAAAAAATCAAGACAAATAGTGGAGGAATCTTTTAAGGTAGACCTTGATGTGCTGTCATTTTTATGAATGATATATTTTATCTTTCAGCAATTGCAATTGGTTGTTACATTTCCCTAATTATAGAAATATAGTTGCCTGTAAATTTATGCAGGTGAATTGTCTTATTGTTTGATTCATGATTTATCTTGTATTCATAATGCATGTTTAAGATTTAATTTGAAATTTATACGTCACCTGGATCACTCAGGTGAACCATTACTGTACTTTCCAGCCTTTACTATGTTTTGTTTTCTTTTTGCTTTTATTGCCAAAGTTAAAATTATGAAATGCAAATAATGTAACATAGTACAATAAGGAATTTGCACATGACACAACTGGCTTATATGTGAGAATTATGGAGGTTAGGAGGTACCTTTGGTACTTACGTACCTGACTGTCAAGGCCCACGGGTGTCTTGGAATAAAATAGCAGTAGATTGAAGATTCTGCATGAGCTGTGGTTTTGAGATAATTTTTTTTTTTATCATTGAAGAACTGGTCCAAGGCAATTATAAACATTGCTTGTGGTTTGAATCACAGCAAAGATGTCCGAGATATATTCTTAGACTTAGTGGAGAAGGTAAGCTGATAGTATTGCAAAGTTTGAATTCTCTGGTGTAGAAAATTACTATTTTTGTAGGCACGGATCCAGGATTTTGTATTATAGGAACACTATTAGATGGCAAGGGTTCTGGGTACCTTAAATGTCCCCAGTAAGTCAAGGACAATGTTCAGTGGGCTGTAGAGCCCACCATAAGCTAAAAACAATCAGCAATTAATAAGCATTATTTGGCAAATAAATGTCTGTAATTTTACTTATAATACACTGATGTATGACAGTAAAAACTATTTTCTGAAATATTTTTTGTTGTTTAAATTCTTTGAAAGGGGGGGGGGGGGCACCCCTACCTGAATCCATGCCTGGTTTGCAGAACTAGGATTTTAATTGTCAACCTACATGTATATCACACTAAGATAGAAACAATATCAAAGTAAATATTAAAGAATGTTGTTTATACTATTCTAATTATGTCTCATGTCTACAGGTGACAGAACCCTGCTTGTCTGTGGGTCTAACTGCTCCAGACATGAACACATTCCTCAGTGCTTACAAGGACACTATTGTCAAAATGGATGTCTTCAGGTAATCTTTGATTTAAAGTAATTCAGAAAGCAAACTGTAAAGCCCCTACAAATTTCCAATTAAATGACATTGGCTGTTTTGTTATTTCATGGTTCTCCAATTTATTGGTTCAGCCTGATTTATTGGGGGTAGAGTAAGCTGATTACTTTAAGTAAAGATATTTTATTTTGATTGCAGACATCAGCCTCACATGTTAGTGGTGTGGGACAGATACATGAAGACTTTAATTCTATGTGTACTACAGATCTACCACACCTGACAGCCATTATAACATCAAAATTAAGACGAACATGCTTATAGGCAGCTGCTAGTATTAACTGTCAATGTTTACAGACGGCTGCTAGTATTAACTGTAAATGTTTACAGACAGCTTCTGATGTAAAGTGTAGATGTTTACAGACAGCTTCTGGTGTTAACTGTAAATGTTTACAGACAGCTGCGGGTGTTAATTGTAAATGTTTACAGACAGCTTCTGATGTAAAGTGTAGATGTTTACAGACAGCTTCTGGTGTTAACTGTAAATGTTTACAGACAGCTGCGGGTGTTAACTGTAAATGTTTACAGACAGCTTCTGATGTAAAGTGTAAATGTTTACAGACAGCTGCTAGTATTAACTGTAAATGTTTAGAGACAGCTTCTGATGTAAAGTGTAGATGTTTACAGACAGCTGCTAGTATTAACTGTAAATGTTTACAGACAGCTGCCGGTGTTAACTGTAAATTTTTACAGACAGCTTCTGATGTAAAGTGTAGATGTTTACAGACAGCTTCTGGTGTTAACTGTAAATGTTTACAGACAGCTGCTGGTGTTAACTGTAAATGTTTAGACAGCTGCTGGTGTTAACTGTAAATGTTTAGACATCTGCTGGTGTTAACTTTAAATGATGTTCACATATATATTTCTCTGGAGTGTCTTCAGCACACAGAAATGGAGAGAAAGCTGATTACCTGTCAACAAAAGTTAGCTAAATGTTTACCCACATAGTAGTGGGTAGAAGTTAACTAAATGTATACCTGTATAATAGTGGGATGGAAGTTTTGATAACACATCAGGTGTCAATATGTCAATGTTTTGATAGTTAGCTGACTGAGGACAAGATGTCATGCCTGAATCAAGAAGAGTCCATTGTCTGTTCAAATATCTGTTTTTTGTTAACATTCTTCAAAATGCCGTTCACTTAAGTTTTTTGTCTGATTTCATCAAAATTCTGTATTAAGTAGGATGTATGAATTTTTATTAGTTTATTGTACTTACTAGATAATTTTGATTAATGGTTTGCTTTTGTTACTTAAAACAGGATACTTTTTTTAATCATCCCCCCAAAAAACATAAGGAGATGTAACTGATTATATAAATTTTCTTTGTTCAGATTTGACTGAGGCCTGGTAGAACTTCTAGAGACATATTTTTATATAACATTAAATGTTTCTTTCCATTTACTGTTAAAGTTATACCCTGGGGCTAATGTAAAACTCTTTAAAATGTAATATATGTTAATCAATTTATAATTTGATGAACATGTAGTTTATGTAAAAAAAAATGTTCCAGAAACTTCTGAGTACAGTTGTATTGTACAGTTACATATGTTAATAAGAATTTTAAAAATTTCAAGGACTTGAATTTTGTGTCCTGTATTCAGTAACATTTTTATCAATACTGAAGTCAGAGGAAGCCCTCGGCTAACTGATCATTGATGGATGTTTTGACAAATGAAGTCTTAAATTTGTTTATTGACTTCATAAATCATGACTGCCTCCAGGCAAATCAAGCCGTGAAGTCAAAATACAAATTACATCTGGACATTTAACCAGACTAGATTTTCCCTAATTTTTAAAGTACGCTCTTTTAGTAATTTTACATTGACCTTCATAAAGAAATTGAGGTTCCTGTTTCATAGTAGTGCAGATATTGTCATTTTAAACCATCGTCCATTTGAGTGATAGCATTGAGAGAATAATGATAATGTGCAACATGGTTGAGCCTTACCATTTTACCCAAAAATTAGATTGTAATATATCAAGTTAAAACTGACCATTTAACCAGACTAGAATTTCCCTAATTTTGAAAAGTACGATATTTTAGTAATTTTACATTGACTTTCATAAAGAAATTGCTATGCATGTTCTATATTTTTCATTACATTTTACTTAAATATAATTTACTGAAATTTAGTAACAGAAAAAAAGCATCGCACACATTTGCATTAAATCAATCGGTAATTTAAAATATCTTCTTACAGAGGTCTGATAGGGCTTATTTCAAACTATGCTGGCAATAAATATGCGGTTTAATTTATTTCAAATTATATATAAAGAGAGATTTTGTATCCTTGAACAAAATTTCTCAGTTTCAAAAAATTGAATTTGAGGAAAAAATTGGCCCATCTATTGTGTACTACCAACGTCCATTTGAGTGATAGCAATGAGAGAATAATGATAATGTGCAGCATGGTTGAGCCTTACCATTTTACCCAAAATTAGATTAATTTGAACCTAAATGACTTGAAATCCTTACGACATGATGTAGGAATCGGAGTTTCGTGAAACTGTCTATTTCCTTTTTTTTTTCAATCTGAATAAGTTGCCCGCGTTGCGCAGTAGTTAGAGCGTCTGCTCTATAATCGCGGAGTTAGGAGTTGATCCTTACGTCGCGGGTTCGAATCCCACTGCGGGACGTGGAGACCGGTCCTTCGGATGAGACCATATAAACTGAGGTCCCGTGTCGCACTACGTGTTGGCACGAAAAAGATCCCTCATTGCTCAATGGCCCTGAGCGCCGAGCATAGGTCAAAATTTGCAGCCCTCCACCGGCAAGTGGTGGCGTCTCCATATGAGTGAAAAATTCTCGAGAGGGACTTTAAACAACAAACAATCTGAATTGCATTCTGTACGCGATATGCATCTCGCTTCATACACGGCCACTGTGTCCGGGATTATTCGTATAACTGGGAGATAATTTCAACACAGAAGTTTTATTACGATGAATATGTATTTTTAAAAAAGTTTACAGATTTTAACTCTCTTATTTTGTCTTGCTTATTCTGTGGCACCAAAATGCAAAATGCATGCACGTGAACGACCAGGAAAAGTAATCAATTTTCTAGAATATATTATGAAATACATGCAAGAAAACTGAAGTCATTTACATTTTATACATCGCTGTTTGTATATTGCCCAGAGAGTAGTGTGTAACAACATCTGTTACTTAATAATAAATTAGTTTTCAATTATAAAACTTGCTTATTTGACTGTCATAAATTAAATGTCACACGCACCTGGTTATAGCATAGGTCAGGGTCACACTAGTTCATATCACAGGGAGTCGATTCATTAAAATCTGTACATTAACGATTTAAAGTCATTCATGACAAACGTACGCTGAATGTCAGTTTTTTTTAAACTTTGAAATAAACAAGTTATCACTGGTATCGTCGGTCGTTATCTGACACAGACATATGTAAAGTACATGTATATGCGCTGCACATTACTTGAAATTAACAAAACAAACATGGATAAATGAGGGAAGTTCAAGGGTAAAACAATTAATTAAGAGAAACTACATTTTTTACGTCACAAACCCGTGGTTTTGAGGTAAACGTGTCTACAATTAAATCTTGTTTTTGAAATGTTTCTTTTGTTGGTTTATTGTTTCTATGTGGATATGCTGAGAAAAAATTGATTTGTGAAGAGCTTGAAAGCTATTCTGATGAAGAAAAAATAAATAAAATTCAGTTGTTTTCGTGGTTTCTAAACAAAATGTATTTCCTTTCATTTTCAATTCATTCTTTTTGATAGCAATTCTATTCATTTATTAGTTTATTCCCCTCCGATTACAGGCCCCGATGAACAGCGGGTACAAGGGGCGTGACCACTATAATTTTGCCAGTATATACTATTCTATAGGAAACGAGGCTAATTTAAAGGTTTTCCCCATCAACAATAACGCCTGATAACTTTTTTTAAAATTATTTTAATTGTGCTTATCATGGATATTTTTTGTTAAGTGATGCCCCTTCAAAATAATTTCTTAGGTTGGGCCTCCCTGGACTTAAATTGCCTCCAATGGGCGTGGTTTATCAGTGTCGGATTTAAGGGGCGGGGGGCAACCCCCCCCCCTAAAATTGTCAAAGTTAGCGTAAGTCATAGTTTCGTCGAGAAAATGTAAAAATATCTACCTCATTTTCCTCCTACAATATCTCTAGAATCCAGGAGCTTCTGGGGGCTTCGTCTCCTGGGCCCACTGGGGGCCCCAAGGCGGCCCCAGACCCCCCTGCCTACTTTTTGCGCCTCCCCCCCCCTAACTTCAAATCCTGGATCCGCGCTTGCTTATATTCGGTTTGTATGTATGGTGACATATTTCTTCTGCCCCTATATGCATACTATTTTTCTACATACAAGATAACTAAATGTATGTCAAATTGCAACATTAATATGTTACATGCAACATGCAATATAACGATGTTAACACGAAACAAAAATTAGGTTGCATAAAAATAGGATTTTTTTCTAGTATATCTTGTATCGTCCAAATGTAACTCCCTTTGTGTAAGATACATTTTATTTATGATGGCAACTTTTTTTTTTTATTTTGACATGCAACTTTTTAAAGTCAACTTGCGAGAATATCTATAGTTTGTAATGTTGAGAAATACACATCATAAAAATAAGTTGCATATACATAAATAATTTGCTTGTCAAAATAACTTTTAAAATGAGTTGCATGTTTACCTAAATAAGTTTCGAGTTAACACAAAATGTTGCACGTTGACAAAAAAATATGCATGTCAACATTAGTAAATTGCATATCAACATTAATAAGTTACATGTCAACATAAATGTAAAATGTGAAAATAACAAACAGTGACCAATATCAGAAATCAAGTTAACACAACGAATCATGAACAGGGCAAAAAACGGACCCTTAGAAACACCAGATGTGGGATCAGGTGCCTAGGAGGAGTAAACATCCCCCTGTTGACCTGTCACACTCGTCATGAGCCCCATGCATAGATCAGGTATACAGAGTACTCCGTAGACAATTTTAGTATAAAAGCAATAACCTAACAAATGGTATCAAACAAGTCGGAGAAATACGATCCGACTATAGGCTGTATTTACAAACAATGTCATTATAACGACTGTAGAATTTGAGAAAAGCTGACTTTAAACGGGGATATTGAAATCTTTGTAACATCAATGTATTTGTCAACAGCTTGTTATGGTTTAAATATTGATTGTAGTCAGAGTTTGCTCTAACGCATCGAATCAGTTGGGAGACAAAAATACCATATGTAGTTGATGTTGGAGTATCACTACATAAATAATGGACGTTGATGATGGAAAGGCTGAAGTCATCCCGTTTGTCATACAGGTTAGTTTTATGTTGGTCCTTATAGTCTATAGGCAGTAAAACATCCAAATATGAAATAGATCTGACTGACTCGGTAGAGTCTAATTTCTAGTTCACGGTGATATATCGAGTCGACATATAAATAAATGAAAGTAACTATTGTTAATTGATAAAACGTTTTCGATATATCTAAATATCGAGTTGAGGGCCACAGCAGGGGTTTTCTTCTTTTCTAGTAGAAGTTTATGAATAAATTCTACTTCATAAGAATATAAAAAGGTCGGCTAAAAAGGGGCACAATTAGTGCACATTGCATTCCAACAGATTGTTGGAAGACCTGGTCTCCAAAGGCTACGTAGATATTGTCGGCAAGGAACTCTGTTTAATTATTTGCTTTCCAAAATAAAATGTTGCGTGTGAAATACCTAAGGAAGAAGCATGTTAACATAATTAAGTTGCTATGAACATTAATAAGTTGCATGAAATATGTAGATAACGATTAGTAATCATACTCAAAAGTCCATTAAAACACTAAAAAAAAAAATTGTGAGAAGAGCAAGCAAGAATCACTAAAAACATCAGATCAGAGGGATCAGATGCCATGGAGGAGTAAGCATTCCCCGTCGACTGGTCACACCCGCCATGTGCTCTTTGTCATTATCGGGTAAGCGGATAAACCCGTTCTCAATTTGGTATGAAATTAATGGCCAAATAATTTGTATGAAAGACAAGGTCACTGAATTTTCAAAATGTTAACGTCAAACGAGATTGTAGATACCCTTGTATCATCGGTATGTTTGTCAGTAGCATGTTCTTTTAAAAAAATTTTGGCATGAAGAACATGTTCTTACGTATCGAATCAACTGTGAGACATAAACCCCAAATGCATGTGATAATGGTATATTGTTACATAAGGGAAGTTGAAGCTAGAAAAGATGAAGTCATCATGTTTATCATAAAGTTTAGTTGTTTGTTACCACTGTATGTACCAGAATATTGATGGTCTTGATTAAAATACTGGGTCTATAAATAATAAAAATCTGTATTGTTTTGAAATAATTGAATACCAATTGTGTATCACGATGAAGAAAAAGGCATTAGAGGGAACGGTTGAGGAAGAATTCGTCGTTCTTCGTTGAATTTCATTACGAATGACCAACAAATAGAAGGGTGTAAAACGTATTTCCTGTGGTATATAATGCTTGTAACACACCCAAAGTTTTTTTTTAACACAAATGATTTGAATAGGATTTCGTATTCATATGTACGTCAGGAAAGTTGGATCATCATTAACTGGAGGAAAGTGACAGACGCAATAAATCATGCAGGAACTACAGGCAAAACACAATCGTAATATTTAAACGATTTTTTCACGCCTCCTTACCTAATGCAAGGCTTGCTTACGAACAAAGAGGAAAGGTTAAATTTCTGAATAGCAAAAAATCGTAAGTTTGTAAACTTTTCTTTAATAATTATATTTAGCCTTTGGTTGTATATTCTTTTTTCTGTTTTTGGTTATTTTATTTTGTTAGTTTGTATGTTTGTTTTGTTTTGGTCCTGATATAATGTAAAAAAACATATGTAAGTCAAATCATAGATACGACACAGTATATTGTAGGTACATCGGATGTTTCTATACAGAGTAATCGTTGTAGTATATTGTAGGGACATAGAATGTTTCTATACAGAGTAATCGTTGTATATATTGTAGGGACATAGGATGTTTCTATACAGAGTAATCATTGTATATATTGTAGGGACATAAGATGTTTCTATACACAGTAATCGTTCGTTGTATATTGTAGGGACATAAGATGTTTCTATACAGAGTAATCGTTGGTTGTATATTGTAGGGACATAGAATGTTTCTATACACAGTAATCGTCGAAGTATATTGTAGGGACATATGATGTTTCTATAGAGAGTAATCGTGGTAGTATATTGTAAGGACATAGGATATTTTTAAACAGAGTAATCGTTGTATATATTGTAGGGACATAAGATGTTTCTATACACAGTTATCGTTGTATATATTGTAGAGACATAGAATGTTTCTATACAGAGTAATCGTTGTATATATTGTAGGGACATAGGATGTTTCTATACAGAGTAATCGTTGTAGTTTTTTGTAGGGACATAGGGTGTTTTTCTACAGAGTAATCGTTGTATATATTGTAGAGACATAGAATGTTTCTATACAGAATAATCGTTGTAGTATATTGTAGGGACATAGGATGTTTCTATACAGAGTAATCGTTGTATATATTGTAGGGACATAGAATGTTTCAATACAGAGTAATCGTTGTATATATTGTAGGGACATAGGATGTTTCTATACAGTGTAATCGTTGTAGTTTTTTGTAGGGACATAGGATGTTTTTCTACAGAGTAATCGTTGTATATATTGTAGGGACATAGGATGTTTTTCTACAGAGTAATCGTTGTATATATTGTAGAGACATAGAATGTTTCTATACAGAGTAATCGTTGTATATATTGTAGGGACATAGGATGTTTCTATACAGAGTAATCGTTGTATATATTGTAGGGACATAGAATGTTTCTATACAGAGTAATCGTTGTATATATTGTAGGGACATAGGATGTTTCTATACAGAGTAATCGTTGTATATATTGTAGGGACATAGGATGTTTTTCTACAGAGTAATCGTTGTATATATTGTAGGGACATAGGATGTTTTTCTACAGAGTAATCGTTGTATATATTGTAGAGACATAGAATGTTTCTATACAGAGTAATCGTTGTATATATTGTAGGGACACAGGATGTTTCTATACAGAGTAATCGTTGTATATATTGTAGGGACATAGGATGTTTCTATACAGAGTAATCGTTGTATATTGTAGGGACATAGGATGTTTCTATACAGAGTAATCGTTGTTTATATTGTAGGGACATAGGATGTTTCTATACAGAGTAATCGTTGCATATTGTAGGGACATAGGATGTTTCTATACATAGTAATCGTTGTATATATTGTAGGGACATAGAATGTTTCTATACAGAGTAATCGTTGTATATATTGTAGAGACATAGGATGTTTCTATACACAGTAATCGTTGTTTATATTGTAGGGACATAGGATGTTTCTATACAGTGTAATCGTTGTATATATTGTAGGGACATAGGATGTTTCTATACAGAGTAATCGTTGTAGTTTTTTGTAGGGACATAGGACGTTTCTATACAGAGTAATCGTTGCATATTGTAGGGACATAGGATGTTTCTATACATAGTAATCGTTGTATATATTGTAGGGACATAGAATGTTTCTATACAGAGTAATCGTTGTATATATTGTAGGGACACAGGATGTTTCTATACAGAGTAATCGTTGCATATTGTAGGGACATAGGATGTTTCTATACAGAGTAATCGTTGTATATTGTAGGGACATAGGATGTTTCTATACAGAGTAATCGTTGTTTATATTGTAGGGACATAGGATGTTTCTATACAGAGTAATCGTTGTATATATTGTAGGGACATAGGATGTTTCTATACAGAGTAATCGTTGCATATTGTAGGGACATAGGATGTTTCTATACACAGTAATCGTTGTATATATTGTAGAGACATAGGATGTTTCTATACACAGTAATCGTTGTTTATATTGTAGGGACATAGGATGTTTCTATACAGTGTAATCGTTGTATATATTGTAGGGACATAGGATGTTTCTATACAGAGTAAGCGTTGTAGTTTTTTGTAGGGACATAGGACGTTTCTATACAGAGTAATCGTTGCATATTGTAGGGACATAGGATGTTTCTATACACAGTAATCGTTGTATATATTGTAGAGACATAGGATGTTTCTATACAGAGTAATCGTTGTTTATATTGTAGGGACATAGGATGTTTCTATACAGAGTAATCGTTGTATATATTGTAGGGACATAGAATGTTTCTATACAGAGTAATCGTTGTATATATTGTAGGGACATAGGATGTTTCTATACACAGTAATCGTTGTATATATTGTAGGGACATAGGATGTTTCTATACACAGTAATCGTTGTATATATTGTAGGGACATAGGATGTTTCTATACACAGTAATCGTTGTATATATTGTAGGGACATAGGATGTTTCTATACAGAGTAATCGTTGTTTATATTGTAGGGACATAGGATGTTTCTATACAGAGTAATCGTTGTATATATTGTAGGGACATAGGATGTTTCTATACAGAGTAATCGTTGTAATATATTGTAGGGACATAGGATGTTTCTATACAGAGTAATCGTTGTATATATTGTAGGGACATAGGATGTTTCTATACAGAGTAATCGTTGTTTATATTGTAGGGACACAGGATGTTTCTATACAGAGTAATCGTTGTAATATATTGTAGGGACATAGGATGTTTCTATACAGAGTAACCGTTGCAGTTTTTTGTTTCCATCTGACTCTATCGGCACCCACCAGCACAGCTTCACCAAAAGTTCTCCCTGACCCGGTCGTCAAGGAAACGTACATCCCTCTCACTGATGACTGGTGCTCGAAAAATTTTCATTTTTTTGTGAAAAGGTGCAAGGAAACCCCAACGGAATGCTGTGACACTGTGGTGGACTATCGCTATGTTCAGACAGGAAACCCATGCACTGGTCCCAACACGGACTGTGACATCGGCAACTATGGAGTTTTTATCACCTGTTGTAAAAACGGGATTGAAATGAAACCCGTATATTAGCCTTCAGATTTAGTCTTCAGAAAGACTTTTTAATGAATTCCATCCTTTATGGTAATGTATTATACTACAGATGAAAGCACTCAATGTGATTAGATGTATTTTAATCTTAAACTATTCATCTTGTTGTTAGGTCATATTCTGATTTAATAGTTTTATTTTCATCTTACTGTGGAGCCAAGTTCAAATAAAACATTCAAATGTATAAAATTATTGAATTTGAATTTACTGCCGTTTCTCTGTTCATCTAATTTTTAAGATAGATCAAATTTGTTTTCGTTATTATTAGATTTACTGAAACATGGGCGTTATTTTCAGGGATTTTTTTAATCATTAAGCCATAATAAACAATATATTTGAAAATACATTTATTCCATCATAAATATTTTTAAAGTAACATTTCACTGAATTCTAATTTTTAAAGGCCTGTTTCAATTTTTATAAGGCATGTTTTTATTAAAAGAAAACTATGAACAGATAGATCTAGAGGTAAACAGATAGGTAAAACCTCATTATTGATTGGATTTCCGGAAGGATAGCCTACCTGGTATGTCAGTGAATAAAGACGATGTTTTAAATAGGTGATTACTTATAGAAATCAGTTTATGAAATGGGAATTAATTATCCTTAACACATAAGCCAAAACAGTCTTTTGGCTTCGGCTAAGTATAGTTTTCGTTATCTACACACTGCTCTGAAAACAGTGAGTAGTTGTGTTCCATGGCGTTTAGGTTGCGTTACTTTGTGTTTTTCCCTCATATGATATTCCCTCATTTAATACTGCGTCTACAGGATTAGCGTCTTCATATGAGTAGATATTTCAAAAACTGTTTCAGACCAAAAAAAAAAAAAAAAAATTTCGATTTTTGTTTTCAAATAAAACAATACGATTGCTAAACAATTAAAATATAAAATGGAACAAAAAGCAATTAGATTTACTAGTATGTAAAGAAATCTTTTGGATAAGGTGATAAAAAATAGCTCTTGTTTACACATACTTGTATTAATTTAAGGCAAAATTCCCAGTTGGAAGTGTTGCGTAAATATTTTTTTTATCTTTGTAAAAAGGACAAACAAGTAAAAAAAAAAATGTTATTATTATTTCAACTTTCCCACAAGTTCAATCTGAATTATCTCTGACTAATATATTCTTTGTAAAAAAGGTGAAAAACTATATAAGCATACTATAGTTAACTCTAAAGTTGTGTTTATGCTGTTTGCGTAATGTTCTGGCGTAGGGGTAGAGGTGTTAAGCATTATAATTAAGCACGCTTTTAAGATTACTGGATGCTTCATTCATCTCACTGTTTCACACTAGTGAATTAATTCACTTTTTAAATTAAAAAAAAATGTGAAGATAAAGAACAGCGATCAATCTGATATCCCTGGAAATAATACGAATCATGAACAGGACAAAAATAAGGACCCCTGGAAACTCCAAAGGTGGGGTCAGATGCCTACAAGGAGAAAGCATCTCCTGTCGACCGATCACACCCGCAATGAGCCCTTTATAATGATCAGGTAAATGGAGTAATCCTTACACTCCAAAGGTGGGGTCAGATGCCTACAAGGAGAAAACATCCCCTGTCGACCGATCACACCCGCAATGAGCCCTTTGTAATGATCAGGTAAACAGAGTAATCCTTAGTCATTCGGAACAAAAACAATGGCCCAACAGTTTGAATGAAACATGTCAGTCAAACTTCGACACAATGAAAGGTTGTGTAGCAACCATAAAACGACCAAAGTGATTTCAAAATACTGACTTTAAACGAGATTCGGGAGAGCCCTGTAACATAATATTATCTGTCAGTAGCCTGCCTCAGTTTAAAAAAAAATGATCGTACTTGAAACATAACATTGCGTACCGAATCAGACGGGAGACGTAAACACCATACAGGTGATAATGGTGTCATACTGTAATTTTGTAATTTATCGAGTGGTAGTAAATACAAAAATTATAATATGACAACTGTTGTTCAAAAAAAAGTACAAAAAATATTATTTGAAATTGGTATATCACTAAATAAATAGGGGACGTTCATGATGGAAAAACTGAAGTCATCCCGTTTGTCTATTGCTACATGCTACTGCATACCGAATCAGTTGGAAGACATAAAAATCATTGGCATATCACTACATAAACAGAGTAAGTTCACCATGAAAAAGCTGAAGTAATCCAGTTTGTCATATAGTTTAGTTGTTAGTTGGTCCTTCACGTCCATATTTCAAGTTCGCTGGGATGTACCTGATTGAAGATATCTATTGTTATTCGATAAAGAGTTGTCGGTATATCAAAATATTGAACTGCAGGCCAGAGCCATATTTTCATTCTTCTCATGAAAAAAGTACAACAAGAGGCCTATGGACTACAACACTCACCTGAAATTTTTGATCCCATGGTGTAGCCCTACTCTACCTCCAATGGGTCATAACTTGAATCCCCATATCACTGAAATTCTTTAATATTAATTTGACTTATTTATTTTATATTATTTTTTATTTTATTTCACCATGGTCCACTGTTCTGGAGTAGATTTTTTAAGGTTTATTGTTTCCTCTCTGCATTAGATAACATTTCATTCCTTACTTTAGTCCCACCCAAAGGGCCAAAACTTGATTTAAAAAAATATTATTCACATATCTTGAGAATGTTTTGCATATAAATACGATTTATTAGGGCCTGCTACACGTGTTTATATTAAATTCCTTTATATTTTGATGCAATACTTTGACCCAGTATCATGATAATATGATCACAATATATTACATCAGACCCCTATATCACAATACTCTCACAGTGGCCACAATTTGAACAAATTCAAATTTGTACTACCTGAGAATGCTTGAATATTACTTGCATAATTCCTCTGCTGTTCCTAAAAAGATTTTAATTTTTTTCCTATATATACGCATGTAACACTTTGATCCCTTGTTGTGGCCCCATCATACGTACCCCTTTCGGCCATGAATTCAACAAATTTGAATCTGCACTACCTGAAGATACAATAGTACTTGCCTATTAACATGACTAACATGAAAAGAAAATTTTTGAAGACTTTCACTATAATTTCCATGTAAACATTTGATTCCTTGTTGAGGACCCACCAGGGGCCGAAATTTACTGAACAAATTTGAATCTGCACTACCTAAGGGCGCATACAAGCCTAGCTTTTCACAAAAAGAAAAGTTCTTTAGACTTTTATCTATTCCAGTGTGAAACTTTGTTCACCAATTGTGGTCCCATCCTACCCCAAGGGTCATGATTTGAATAAACTTGAATCTGCATTACTTGAAGAAGATTCCCTCTTAAAACATGACTAATCATACTCGTTATCTTCACCTTCTTTCGAACAAACTTGAACCTGTGCTACCTGAAGATGGTTTTATATTACCCATTATATGACTTTTCATGGCCTTTCTGTTCTTAAGAATATTTTTTGAAAATATTTCCTATACACACCCATGTAGAACTTTTATCCCTATTGTAGCCTCATCTTACCCCTGGGGCCATGATTTAAACAAATTTAAATCTACATGTCCAGAAGCTAAAACTATTCAGCTGTCCATCGGAATTCCAACATATTGTTGGAAGACCTCGTCTCCGAAGACTACATAGATATTCTCAATGAGGACCTCAAGTATCTTTTTAATATCAATTTTAGAGTACTTGTGCGTAAAATCACAATGATTTTTAAGATGACCAATCAAAAGATACGAAAAAATTCAGAATTTCAATTTTATTGAAGAAGCAGAACTTTGTAAATGATGTCAAAAAGCCTAATCTTAAATTCTTCCTGAGAAATGGTTGTATAAAGTTTGAAAAGTCTTGTTTTAATGTAATTGGTTTTGAAAGAAAAAATCTCATTTCAAATTTTCCAGTAATTCTTTGGTGTTTTTGATTAAAGCCACTTCTTGGATATATTATACTACAGTGCCTTTACAATTTCTCTTTGCTGGAGTTATTATTTTCTGTGATGAGCGACGATCATTGTTTATCAGTAACTTGAATTTGATCATAAATTGCGTTTCTGTTGATTTGGTTGGGAGAGGAGTTTTAAAGGATTTTGATTGCTGTCCAATCCTGATCTTCTTACTTAAAATATTAATTAAAACTAAATTCCTAACGTCATTATCCATTTACACAACTTTCTCATAATCATTTGATTTTCTCTTTTAACAAAGCAACAAATTTCAGTACTGTTTTTCACAATAAAGTATCTTGTAATTCACAACGCAATGTATAACTACTTCAATCAAGACGTTTAAATCATTCTCAAGTACC
Source organism: Saccostrea echinata (assembly GCF_033153115.1). Taxonomy (NCBI): domain Eukaryota; kingdom Metazoa; phylum Mollusca; class Bivalvia; order Ostreida; family Ostreidae; genus Saccostrea; species Saccostrea echinata. The sequence continues at coordinate 2,726,724 of NW_026889758.1, read as the reverse complement.
TATGTAATTGTCTCGCTTTCCTTACAATCCTACGGTGGTATTTGTTAATGACTCCATAATGAGCCAGTCTGATGTATTAGGTTGTTTATTTTACAATGAACTTTTAACCCTATTAATAAACAGTTACTCCTTCCTCCTCGAGGCAAGAAGATTCTACTGATGTATTCTACAATAATCAAAACAATAAAACAACCATTAAACAAAGACAACCTGTACAACACAAAGGGCAAGGGATCTTATAGATCCAAACATAAACAAGTCATATGGGCATAATTGCTAAAAAAAAATACAAAAAACAAAAAAAAAACAAGGTACATATAAAATACAACCAGCTAAACTTTCAAAATATCCACTGTTAAAAATACGAAATGAATGATCACCCTATGCATACATGTACAGATTTTTTGATTTTTGGATCACATTAATATATTACTAAATTTAAATTGAATAAAAATGTGAAAGCCTCAATCATAAGCACAGAAAGGTATAAACAATGATATTCATTATATACATGTACTCTATACAAAGTTCCATAACTCTATATTTTGTATCCATAATGTAACTGTAAATTAGTACAGTTATTTTAAAAGGATAATACGTCATATGCAAAGTATGTCTCCATAATATGAATTCCAGTGAAATTTTAGTTCTACAAAACAAATTAATGAATGTCATAAAACAATTTTCCTGGAATTTAAGAGAAACACCGAAGCTAGAATATTTTCTCTGATACACTTTGATAATGCCAAAGATAGTTTTCAAGATGTTCATTTCGGTTATTGATGTCAACTATAGTAGTGATTAAAATAACTTTGCTGTTGATGTCCACGCATATGAAACACAAAATAAAGGCTATCCAGTGTTCTCAAAACCATGATTATCTGTTTTTAGATTAACTGACCAATAGACTGATGAGATGTAAAGAACTCATGAGAACTCCCATTAAATTAGTAACAGTCATTAAGACCGATGAACCCTCATTCAACCCTGGGTAGTACAGTCTCATGCCCCTCGATAAACCAGAGCCGTGAATGAACCACTATGCCTGTCGTAAGCTCGGGCAAATCGACTTTCTCTGATACACTTTGATAATGCCAAAGATAGTTTTCAAGATGTTCATTTCGGTTATTAAAGTTTTCAACTATGGTAGTGATTAGAATAACTTTCCTGTTGATGTTCACGCACATGAAACACAAAATAAAGGCCATCCAGTATTCTCAAAACCATGATTAGTTGTTTTTTTTAGATTAACTGACCAATAGTTAAATATGAGATAAGTTTTTACTTATTATGCAAAATAAATTGAAAATTACTGCCATATTAATTCTGATGCAAACAGGAACAGTTTATCTTCACCCTCGGGGCGACGATTCTTCTTTTGCCTGAAGTTTCAGGATGGAAAAGCAGATAAAATATTCCCGCACAAACCACGTGACCCACAATTCCTATAGGGGCCACTACCAGCACGTAACAATCCGGTGGCGGGAATCTGTCGTCTGCTAACCAAATAATCAGTGCCACCATCACCATGTTCTCTGCGTAGTACACGACGTAATAAATGAAAGTCAAGTATCTGGTTTTCCCTTCCTTCAGATTGATGAAAGAAAACAAACCAATGAATCCCAAAACCAGTAAGAAAGCGTGCTGCAGCATTGGAACCCCACATCCTTTGGATCCGCTCTTTTGAGCCTCTGTTTGGTTTTCATCTTGACCAGCGTCACCGTTTTCTGCCGATCTAGCATCTGGCGTCTCTTCCGTTGGATCTTCGCAAATTCCCGCCAATTCAGCCTTCATAAAACGGTACAAAAGCGTGACAAAAATGACATGTAAAGCTGCAACGATAAAGGACCAGGGTTTGAAGTAGGCTGCACAGAGGCCAAGCAATATGTATCTTGGACCCAGCTCGAACATTCGCCACAGCAGATAGAATAGGGAAGAGACATAGTCTACATTTGATTTAGCTTTCTGAGCTTTCCTGTTGGCGCGGTAATAAGTTGTGATGATTAGTGATGTAGACACCCATGAGGACATCAAAGAAGACACTACAAATAAACCGTTTAAATTTAAACTTAATATGTAGAAGAGAGTTCATATGTATAACATGATGATCTTTTAATTTGTTTGATCATGAAGAAAAAAAATTATCATTTATTATCTAAAGATTTTGATTTTTTTAAACGAACTGATCAGAACCAAATTTTAAAACGCTTGAGTTGAAAACTTACGGATCGGGAACTCGGTAACAGAGGATTGACTGTTGGCTGCTATAAATATCTGTAACAAAAGCTGAAGCGCGGACTCCAGGAACCCGTCAATCAGACCCAGAATCGTGGCGTCTCGTTTCTCCTCAGTGGCACGCTTCCTTAGTGTACAGGCTTTATCATTTTTACCATGCTTCTCTAAGCGTAAACTATGGGCTACATAATAAATGTACTCTCCTTGCCTAAAATCAGAAAATATTACATTCTAATAATTTCTGCACCTAGACACTAAGTTTATACTTTTAACGTATGTACCATGTAAATATTGCCTACAAACAAGCGGTGTTTATTGCCGGCCTAAAAATGTTTCTTAATCCCCCAACTCTTCTACAGAGTTAGTAGCCCCCCTCCTCCCCCCCCCCCCCACCAACCAGTTCAATTTTTAGAGCGTCATGATACTATAACACATTTGTTAAGTTGGAGCTTTCAGAAAATTTATATAATGTCAAAGCTGTTAAAGCTAACTGCATATAAGTATATACTCGTCAGAAGGGCCCAGCAATATTTGCTTACCTCCAGAGTCGACCAAGCTGGAAAAACGACAGTGTGATTCTAAATATGTACAACGTTTTGGCGTGTTCGTATTTATTCCTTTTATCCCTCCTGTAATACATCTTGTACCAGATCACGGAAATTATTCCCGATATGACGGAGGGTACAATTATAAACCCGGCTGTTAGATACAGGTGTGTTAATCTATTCTCGTAATAATAAAATACCAACAGACGAATGTCAGTCCCATAGTCCACAGCGAATGTAAAAAACCCAATAAATGCCAGCACAATATCCTTGATCTGGAATCTGGGTGGCCAGTCTAACTTGGTTGAAGGTTTAGTTTTGATTGTTAGGCAACAGAACGTCTTATTTCCATCGTCCTCCCCGCTGTCTCCGGCTTCCTCTTTGTGTTCAATAAGGGGTTTCTGTACATCCTCGGGTTTGTCCGGTGCGGTCTCTGGTGACGAGTTCTGGGTTTTATTTTCACTTTTTTCCTGTCCACCTCCCGGATTGTCGGATGCCTCTGGTTTGTTTAGTTCCAAATCTGACTTTGAATCTGTAGTATCTACCCCTGGAACAGCGTCTACATTTTTGGTGTCTTCAACAGAATAAAGTCTGCGAGCCATGGCCGCCTTGGCGAGGTTTTTGGCTTTCTCTGACTGACCAGCATACCGGACACTGGTATCCAGAGGGAGATCCATAAAACCTGGTGGAAGTCCAGAAGGTTCAGTCATCTTCTCTTCCTTGGAAGTTAGGACTTCTTTATCCTCCATCTCTAGAACCGAAAAAGACGTAAATATTCCTCAGATATTGAAAGCGCAAGTAGAACTATTGGAAAAACACAGGTGACTCAGATTATGGGGTTTACCTGTGGTTCTATGGAACTACACTCCGACCATAAAATTATCAGCACTGAAAAGCTTACAAATATTCAGCTCGAAGCTAGTTTATTTATTCAGGATGTTATCTAAGTATGGTAACCTGATACTTCTCATGTACGACTTATGCATAGTACGAACACATGATTGCTTTTCTTAATATGTTTACTTTCTGTCTAGTTATCGGTCATGTTATTTCATACATTCTGTTTATTTATATCAAGGTTTATGTAGTTTCTATTTATAACAAGAAGCCAGGTGTGCGGAATTCCCCATTCAATTTTACTGCGGATAGCAATTAAGATAAGTATTTATACTTAAGGCATAATCGTGACAAATGAATGAAAGAAATTGCCCATTATATTTCATTCCGAAGATATAAAAACACTCTACACCATATGCCACAATTAAAAGGAATTTTTATATTAAAAGTCACAAACAGACTACTTTATTGATATAAATAATTTTCCCGGAGCCGTGACTAGGTCATGTTATAGACCTTATTGATATGAGAGTGAAATAAAAAAAAAATCATTAATGTGCATACCTTATATGTATAAAAAATGAGAGGAAAAAATGAAAGCATTTGAGCATAGAATAATTTTTCTAATTATAATGCCTATTTTATTTCTTTTTGTAAATGGCATTGAATTCTCAATGATGACGCCATTGTAATCATTTGCAGTCTGAAATTTTGCAAAATATTTTTCCATGACTAAATTGATAATTGTATTCTTATACAAAATAAATATGTTAATTAAATTGATATCTAATAGCAAAGGGGGTAGGTGAACAAGGCGTGCAGAATGTTATAGTATGAGAAAATGGTCCTTTTTTCCCTCTTTAGTGTGTATGTTTACTATTTCATAGGCAAACAATTTCAATCTTCGTGAGATTTTTGCAAATTGTGGAAATTTACATAAAGCATATTTTAATGTTAGATGAAATATCAAAGAAAATTTTGTTATTATTGTGATTTAATTTTTCACCTTCAAGTTTGTTGCACTTTAAGCACTTCGCTTAATTGCTTTGTTCGTCCATCTTCTTTATAATTTTTAGAGAAGCTTCAGTTTAAACGTATTAGAAATACTGAATTAAAAAAAAAACATTAAGAGGAGTTATATATTATTTACATCAATGCTTAATTTGATTAAAATATATTTTTCTGTAAAACAAAAAAAAATCTACAAGAATGGAAAAAAATTCTCGCCACTAAAAAGTTCCTTTGTAGTTATACAATACAATAGCCAGACAGTCGAACGTGTCATAGGAAAGGTGATACATCACACACACAGAGAGAGAGAGAGAGAATTACACGTAGGTCTGGATTGTCGTGCATTCCAATCAAAAACACAGATGATTTAGTAATATAACGGTTTTCTATGTTCTCAATTGATTGATAAGTTACACATGTATATACTATTTACTTCTAAAATTAGATATATCTAATTTGTGATTACGTCATTGACAAGTTAAAGTATTTTGATTACTAAGGCAAATGATATGTTTCGATATTTTCATTCTTACTGTCGTTATTTTATAGCCCTTACAGTTACAGTAGATTATGATGGTGTTTCCTCTGGTTCAACTAGTGCTTCATTGTTAGTGATTTTTTTTTTTTTTGTTTTTTTTTGTTTTTTTGATATGTTCATTACATTTCATATTGAAAAAGGCAGAAGAATTCCATGACATTATCATAACTGCTGCTAACATGTCATTAAATAAGCCAGGTCATATAAGTAAGAATATCAAAAAGCATAAAAATAAAAAGTGGTTTGATTCAGACTTGCAAACAATGCGCCGTAGATTGATTGCGCATGGAAAAATTTATAGCATATTTCCAAAGGATCCAGTTGTTAAGAATCATTACTACAGACTTCTTAGAGAGTACAATAAATTAAGAAAATTTAAGCGTAAAAATTTCCAAAACTCCATTCTAAATCAACTTGATGCACTTCAAAATAAACAACCAAAACAATATTGGAAATTAATTAATGACCTAAAAGATAATAATAAAGACAATTCTGCTGCAAACATAGATTCTGAAACGTGGGTAAATCATTTTCGCAACCTTCATTCTGTTTGTGATAACTCTTTTAAATCAAGGATACAAGAGCTAGATTCAATTTTGGCTGACATGGAGAAAAATCCATCCTTTAATGAACTGGATTTCAAGATTTCACGTAAGGAAATTGTAGATGCAATAGCAAATTTAAAATATGGAAAAGCCAAGGGGCTTGATTTGATATCTAATGAAATGTTAAAACATAGTCAGTCCTATTTACTCTCCTGTATACATAAGCTCTTTAATAGTTGTTTCACATATGGTATTTATCCTCAAACTTGGAGTAACGGGTACACAAGTCCAATTTTTAAGTCTGAGGATCCAAACAACTCTGCAAATTATAGGGGTATTACAATTACCAGCACACTTGGCAAGTTATTCAACAGCATTCTGAACTCTAGATTAGATAAATTTCTTAAAGAACATAATCTAATTCACCAATCTCAAATGGGTTTTACCAAAGATGCAAGAACATCTGATCATCTATTTGTGCTAAGGTGTTTAACTGATAAATACTGTAGCTTAAAAGAAGGAAGACTATATGCTTGTTTTATTGACTTTCATAAAGCTTTTGACAGTGTTATCCACACAGGATTAAAGCTCAAATTACTTCACATGAATGTTGGATCTAAATTTTATAATATTATAAGTAATATATATAAGAATAGTCAGGCATGTGTGAAAATTGGAAGGTTCTTCTCGGATCCATTTCCAATAGCTATAGGTGTCCGTCAAGGGGATAACTTGAGCCCTTCTTTATTTAAAATATTTATAAATGATTTTCCATCATATTTAGATTCATGTATTGATGAAGTATCACTTCAGACAAAAACTGTTAACTGTTTAATGTATGCAGATGACATTGTTATTTTATCAGCATCAGCTAAAGGTATACAAGCAAGACTTTCTAAACTTGAAAAGTATTGCTCTGATTGGTGTTTAAAGGTAAACATTCAAAAAACTAAAGTCATGATCTTTAATAAAGCTGGTCGTAATTTCACGCAAAAACTAATGTTTCAAAATAATAGGATAGACTGTGTATCTAGGTACAAGTATCTTGGAGTTCACCTAACTGCATCTGGAAGTTTTCATGTAGCAAGATCAGAGCTTTATAAAAAGGCGTTAAAAGCATATTATAAACTGAGAAATGATTTTATTAATTTGAATCCTGGGATTAAAACGAATATACATGTATTTGACTCTACTGTTAAACCAATTCTTTTGTATAATGCAGAGGTGTGGGGTGCAAGTAATATCAATACTAAAAGATTCCTAAAATGCCAAAAGTTAGAAGTTGAAGACTGTTTCAGAAATCTACTTTGTGAAAGAATACACCTTAAATTCTGTGTAAATATATTCTTGGTGTTCATAAGAAAAGTACAAATTTTGCAGTATTGTCTGAATTGGGAAGGTTCCCCCTGCATTATGATATTGTCAAATTGTTAATCAAAAGTTGGTATAGATTTGAAAATTTGTCCACAGAATTTCCTTTACTTAAAGATGCATATGAATGTAGTAAAAATCTTTATGTACATGGAAAGAACTCATGGTTCGCATTTGTACAGAAATTAAGAAATATACTGAATATCAAAGATGAAGTAATTTGTTATGGGAAGCATAAATTTAAGTCACTCTGTCATAAAACCATATTAGATTATTATATAAAAAATTGGTATACAAGTCAACAAAGTTATACTGATGGTAAATTAAGCACATATGTAAAACTCAAACAAAATTGGGGTTATGAGAATTATTTATCAGTAGTTAAAAATTTTCATCACAGAAAATCTCTATGTAAATTAAGAATTTCTTGTCACAGATTGCAAATTGAAGTGGGAAGATTTACCAACATCCATCGTGAAGATCGATTATGCAATAGATGTAACTCTAACAGTGTAGATGATGAAACTCATTTTCTCATAACATGTAAAAAAATATGATCATCAAAGAAAAGAAATTTTTCAATCAATTAAAAGTAAATTTCCAAATTTCTCGGCATTAGATGATGAACAAAAACTTTTTTGGTTACTCAATACTGAAGACAAAGAAACTCTTAATTCTGTGGGCAAATTCATAAATGATAACATGTTGTAGTAGCCATACAGTTTTATATATAGTATTCCCTTTAACAGAAATAGTACAATATTATTGTTGAAATGAGTAATGTCATTTACAAGTTGTTATACTATCCATTGGCATATCTTTTCTTTATTATTGTAATAATTTCATACTTGTCTGTTATGGGCTCTAAATTAGAAAATAAATGTTCTGTTCTGTTCTATTGTGTTTTTTTTTTTCCAAAAAGGTCCCTATCCCTTTCCTAAAATTTAAAAAATTGTTCTACTTTTTATTTTTTGAGGCCATTTCAGACAATCAAGGCGTGTTCTGGAGGTGGCTACTTCAAAAGTTTTCAACAATAAAAGACCCCAATCATTACTCATTAATCAATCGTACTGTATATTAAAAAATGTTGTTTAACAGACCTTGACTTGAGAATAATTATAGATTTCTGGAATATTTATTCTTGTAATGAATTACATTTTAATGTTATCCCTATTTGGTGATCCCTAGTTCTCCCGTCTCCGCTAACAATCTACGTCATCAGACACACCTTTTCATCACAGTTCGATAAATATAAACTAAAGAGTATGGTTTTTCACTTTCTGTGTGTCTTACATTCAATTGCTAACATTGCCCCTTTTAATACTTGTTTTGTATACCAAAAGATTGCAACCTGCATTATTAGTCCCCTACCGGTGAAACCGGAGGGGACTATAAGCTGTCCCTCTGTCTGTCTGTCATTATTTCCCATTTGCTTTTCCGCACTATTTTCTTAAACGCTTGCAGATATTGAGCTGATTTTTGGTATGTGAGTGTATCTTGATGAGTTACAGATCAAGTTTGCATTTCGTTCCGCTTCATTGATTTTTGACGGAATTACGACCTTTTCAATTTTTCAGGGTTTTCCGCAACTTTTTTCTAAACGCTTGCAGATATTGAGCTGATTGTTGGTATGTGACTTTACCTTGATTACTGTAGTTATAGATTAAGTTTGCATTTCGTTCAGCTTCAATGATTTTGACGGAATTATGGCATTTCAATTTTACAACGGGAACCAGAAAACACTTACTGCGGTAAGGGTCTAGTATTGCTAATGCAATACTCTCAGAATGCTTGTTGATTAAAACATTTCTCATGCAGTGGTCGGTCAGGAATTTAAATCGCTTGAATCTAGTAAATTTAAATGGGTTTCCTGGGAACTGTATAAAAGGTTCATACCTAGATGATATTTACAGATCTCACTAGTAAATGTAACGAATACTTGGATATCCAACTCAAGGAATCAATCAATAATATGTCAGATCTAGTGATAATAAATACCAAAAAATACCTCAGCAGTGATTATAAATATGTCATACTTTCATTTTTCCTTGCCATTGCTGCATCGACCTCATCCATTGTGTGTATCGATAACGATATTCAGTCAAAAATAATTGCTCCAATCCACTGACCCCCGTGAGCTGTGAGATTGTGAGGGTTTGTAAAACGGATACACTACTAACTCTTCTTCTAATTCACTCCAATTTCTTGGAAGAAACAAAAACATGAATTCGATTTAAATCCGCCGCTTGCAAATATTTTTTTGCGTAACGAACGGGTTGAATTTCGCTATGCATGACCTGACTACATGGAAGCGATTTTTGTAGATTTTTTAGCTAACCTGAGCCGAAGACTCAAGTGTGCTTTTCTGATCAAAATTTGTCGGTTGTCTGTCGTTGTCGTAAACTTTTCATATTTTCATCTTCTCCAAAACCACTGGGCCATTTTCAACCAAACTTGCCACAAAGTATCCTTGGCTAAAGGGGATGAAAGTTTCTTCACAGGAAGTGCCATGCTCTCTTTCAAGGGGAGATAATTAAAAATTCGTGAAAATTTGGTGGCATCTTTTAAAAATCTTTATTCTTCTCAAGAACCACTGGACAAGAAAAGATGAAACTTATGTGAAAGCTTCATTACATAATCTAGAGTCAAGTTTGTTTTCATATCATAACCCCCGGGAGTAAGGCGGGCCACAAGAGGTCTTTAAAGTTTTACACAGGAATATATAGAACATATCTTTAAAAATCTTCTCTAGAACAGCAAAGCCATAGTCATATTATTAAAGAAGCATCCTGTGGTAGTGCAGATTCAAATTTGTTCAAATTAAGGGTGGGTAGGATGGGGCCACAATAAGCGATCAGAGTTTTACATTGAAATACATAGGGGGAAAAACTTTAAAATTCTTCTACTCGAGAACAACAAATCCATGATTAGTAATATTGATAAGGAAGCATCCTGTGGTAGTGTAAATTCAAGTTTGCTCCTCCCGTACACTTTTCTAAATTGAACTGAATTTTCCTTTTCCTATCCAATGTGCTCAGCGATGTGACCCATGGGCCTCTTGTCTTTCTGGTGCGACTTTAAAAGCAGGGTTTAGTGTAATGTGGAGTGGAGCGAAGTGGACTGGAATATTCGTTTTGTGTCGTCATGAAGTAAAGTTGTTTCAAAAGAAAACAGAGCATTGAGTTTCGTTATTTTTACTCCGCAGTTTGAGGATATTGCATGATTTATAGTTTTTTCCGTGTAATTACCCAACACCTTTCCAAAAAATACAGTCTAGGGCTTTGAATTGCTAACTTATTTGCTCGGACAATATGATTTACAGTGGAATTGATCGGCGGGTATGCATCAATGCAGGCGACGAAGGCTGCCATATTTTGTAAAGATCTTTTCATCTGACAATTATGTAGTATAATATCTAGACATCACAGCTATTGCTTATCTAAAAACAGGTCATATTTGTAGTAATCTGCAGACTGGTAAAGTGGTTGATTCCGGACTCTGGATTATATTTCCTATCATGAATATTGAAGAGAATAACAAAAAAGCAACATATTTTAAAATAAATTGTATGAAATTGTATAAAATATGAAACCTCACACATCGAGCATCTTGTAACAGTGCGCTGCTTATAACAGTAGCTGCAATAATGTAGCCCTCTACGATTTTTTTTATCTGATATTTTCTGGAGAGGGCTACAATTCCACAGCATCTCTGTAATGGTGCAAATATATTTTTGAAATACGGGCGACTGCAGGCAAAATAAATTGTTTTTACATTCAACTTACTTCTAAAAAGTTGAATTTTTTATTCACTGTCAACAACATAGTCCGTTAAACGCGAAAACCAGATAAAATAGATCTGCTTGTTTACCAGTCGCTCTCATCAGAAGCCATGACAGTTCTCGCGTGATGCACTGAGACTTGCGCTTGAAAATTATAAATTACTTTGTAAAGTAGATTTTCGGGGTTACTAAATGATTGTGCTGTATGGCATCACTAAATATTGATAAATAAAACTATTCCATGTGACATTTTTTCGTAAACAGCGATATTTATGCCTAAAATAAGGTAATTCCTACGGAGATCCGCTCCCTCGAGATCCCTATTCTCATTGGCTGTCCCAAAATAAAATCGATCAAGGTCAGTAAACATGGCGGATAAATTCAAGTTGTGATGTTGACATACACGAAAAATAACCGATATATGGATTGTTCTGTGTATGTTTGGATTGATTTATGTTTTGCATAACTACATTTTTGGATTTCAGGTAAGAAATGTTAATTAAATAGCCATTTACTGATAATTTAAGCCGAAATCCGTGCGGGAGTGAATCACTCCCGCACTTGCACCATTACGGAGATCCTAAGGAGTTGTAGCCCTCTCCCAAAAAAAAAAAAAAAAAAAAAAAGGGAGAGGGCTACATTATTGCAGCTACTTATAACAGCAGTAGATAAATTTGATATAAATTGGTAAAAGGGAGCAGCATGGGGACTTCTCAAGGCGGCTCATGACGTAGTATAGGGCTCAATGCCTGTACATGTAAAAAAAGAAAAAAGAAAAAAAAAAGGAAATCCTCGCCTCAAAAAATAGGCTAAGTCAGGCATAATTTTTATCGCTAGAGAAAGAAACATACCTATGTTAGATATATTTCATCTTTAAAAAGAAATGGGAATTAAATCACGTGGAATATACAACCTATACAATATGCAACTAAGAGTTTAATCACCCATATTTTAAAGAGATTATAAACGCATGTCATTATTAATATCTTCTTTTATATTACTTAATTCTGAACAATTAGGAATTAGGATCATTTGTTTGTGAAATTGTATCTTCTTCTTTACATTCAAATTTACAATATGTATTAGCCAACCAGAAAACAGCACACGTGCATGCATGTTCTTGAATTTAAATTTGATAGAAGCACAGTGTAGGAACCCATTATACCTTTCTACAGGTGTATATTCTATATTACATCCTGTTTTATAGAAAACTAAGAAAGTTACAGCCATTCATATTGCAGCACACGTGCATGCGCGTGTTCTCACGATAGGCAAGAACATATGAATTGCAGTTTTCTGAGATAATGTAGGCAATCTATATACATTTTCTTTGTCTGATATGGAAAAAAACTCCCATATTTATAACTGGTTTCATTTTTTCATTGAAAATCAATTTAAATTATGGGTTTTTTTATTGTGTACATCTAATGTTTATGCCACGATACACCTTATTATATAGCATTTCTCAATTTTACATAAATGTATTCATACATATTTTATAGTTCATTTCTAAGCTAAATGAATATGAACAGATAGACACATCCATGTATGTAAAAGAAAACCTCGTGAAGTCTGATATCACTGTTCTGTACAATGTCACTATATGATTTTTTTTTCACTTCGTCTTTGAGGCTGTTTGGCATTCTTCACTCCTTCGCGGACCGTCCTTCTTTGCTGTATAATTTCCATCCCTGTCATTCTGTTTACCTTTATCTATTTTAGTCTTTCCTACAGAAGGATTAGACACAGCCATGTCTACTTCGTCCCGATCGTTCTCTACTGACATCTGACGTCTCGCCATTCCTGCATCAACTTCGTCCATTGTCAATGTGACTGTATAGACTTCCGGTCAGTTAAGAACAATCTTCTTGTTAGGAAGTTATACTTGTCCCGATTAGAATTTAAGTTGCCATGTTGCAAAAATATCTCCGGTAAATGGATAAATCAGCGTAATGACAGCCATTCTTACGCAGTGTTTACCTTCGTTGACATAATATGCAAATTTACCTGTAAATCTGTCTTATTTTAAATTCCAGTGCGACTCAAATTTAGTATCTCGGCTGTTGTTAAATTACTTCTGAAATTCAATCGACGCACACATGTCCGATTTAAGTTGCACTGCTATTCAAATTCGTAATGAACATATGAGCTGTAAAACCTCCACCTATGTACAACCTATTCTTATCTCCCTCCCTTGGAAAAGGGATGATTTTGTTTTGCACCTATCGGTCGGTAGACCAAGTGTTGTCCACTCAATATCTTGAGAACCCTTTGCCTGAAAGACACCAAACTTGGTATTCTGGTATCCCATGAAAAGAAGATGACCCATTGATTTTGAGGTCACAAGATGAAAGCTCTAGGGTCAAACTACTCTAGACATAGGAAGATATTGTCCGTTCAATATCTTGAGAACCATTTGCTTGACAGATATTAAACTTTGCACATTGGTTTCCCTTAAGACTAAATGACCCTTATTGATTTTTAGGTCACAGGATCAAAGGTTAAGGGTCAAACTGGAGGACATAAAATATATTGATAGCCCAATATCTTGAAAATTCTTTGCTTGACAGACATTAAACTTAATGCCGTTGTTTCCCCTGAGGGGTAGATGACCACTGTAAATTTTGAGATCACAAGGCCAAAGCTCAAGGCTCAAACTACTCTAGAAATACGATACTGATTGTTCAATATCGTAAGAACCATTTGCTTAACAGACATCAAACTTGGTACATTGTACACTGGTTTCCCCTAACGAATAGTTGACCACTGTAAATTTTGAGATCATGAGGTCAACGATCAAAGAATGTAGACACTAGGCATAGGAAGATATTGTCAGCTCAGTATCTTGAAAACCATTTACTTAACAGACATCAAATTTGGTACACTAGTACCCTAATGATATTTAGGTCTGATAGAGATCAAATAGAGATCAAACTTAGTATTATGTTTGACGAGTAGATACCAATTGCTTTCACAATTATTGAGGTCTGATAGAGATCAAACTTAGTTTTATGTTTGACGAGTAGATACCAACTGCTTTCATTATTATTGAGGTCTGATAGAGATCAAACTTAGTATTATGTTTGACGAGTAGATACCAACTGCTTTCACGATTATTAGACATTCTAAATTTAAAGTTTTCTCTTTTTAATATTGCCACAGGGGAGGGGGGATATGTTTTTCAAACATTTATTCTTAAGCCTACCTTTGATTCATTTGGGATAATCACAAGCTAACATGCATATTCAAAATGTTTAAAAAATCAAAAAATATTTTAAAAATACCCAATTAAATTTTGTACAGTTGCTTCTAGTTGTTAAATCTTTTTGGGGTTCCTAAATCTTGTTAACATCACAAGAAGCTGATGGCGGCAATCCCCAGTGCGAAAGCTATATTATATTCGGGGTGCGTATCCCCAATAATTTGCCAATATAATATAATCTTTACTATAGAAAACAAGCCAACTTACAATTGTGCCCCCTCAATCAATTTGCCATTATGTAAGTAATACATCAGAAAACAGAGCTTATTTACGGTTGTGGCCCTCAAATGAGTCTGAGGAACTTTTTTTAGCTTGTCAAGAAATTTTGTTAGTTTGTGCCCCCTCCCCTCCCTCTCCCCCCAAAATGAAATTGCTTTCTACGGGACTAATATTTCTTCACAAACTACATGTATGCCAACACTATACGTGTTTGTCAACATACTCTAGTCAAAATTGCTAACGCAACATCGTAGAAAATTAATGTTTATTTTTTTAAACTTGTTTAAATTAAGGCTTTTTTGTGTAACATAGTTAAAAGTAAGACATCCATAGAAATGAACAAAAATCGTGCTCACACTTCTTCGAGGAATAATTTTTTACTTTTTTCTTTGTGTTTGATTTCTGTATGTTTACAATAATAAAAACACAGGGAGAAAAGTTACCGGATATGCAGCGCTTGACCATAGAAAAGTGTGATAGGGCAGTCTGTATGGTGTCCGCAAGTTGTTCCTTTAAAAAGATTTGTTATATATTTAAACAATTTAAAGATTATTGTTTCTGGGATAGGTGGGATAGGATTAGCAAATATAAAAATGTCTTCTTTAGCTGTCCGCCGCATTCAGTAAACACCACACGACTATAGCAAGGTTGTACTGCAAAAACTGTGGCAATTGGAAGTGCGGTTGACCGGATACGGATGCCATAGCAATGGGTGGCTACTAATGCACATATCACATTTCTCAGTTGCAAAATAGGCACACCACCGCTGTTGCAACCTCATTGGCTATCGTCGGTTACCACCAACGTCATACCAGTGTTCGAACAGAGCGCAATCGATTTATGAAAAATTGCTTTTCGGGGAAGAAAGCTATTTGAGGTGTTGTTTTGACACCATTGCCACCAAGACATCGGAAAATGGACAAAACGACATGTAAGATTTACTGTTCGTTATCTCCATATATTTCATTTACTCGTACCGATTAGTCAATTTTTTTTTACAGATGAGAATATCGAGTGGTGCCTCAGAAATGTATAATGATGTCAACGACCATCTCATTTGTCGATGTGAACTATATCAATCCTAGAGCAGTCCCATATCAGTGCTATATAGCGTATGAAGCATTACTGAAATGACGTACATAAACAATTGTTTTAAATTGAAAGGCAGATTTTCAAACGATAATCTGTGTCATCTTTGTGAGTACAATGAGAATCTGTGTAAACTATTATTTTGCGATTGAAAAATATATTATTTCTTGATCTCGGACCAATATTTCGTGATACAGGTATGCCAAGTTTCGTATTCCGTTATCCAAATGTATTACTTCTGATGACAGCCTTTATGACGTGTTTGTCTCTCTACTTATTTTACGTCTCAAAAAAACTGTGCACAAATATTATTGAAATTTCAAATACTGCCCTGGGGCAGTAAAGAATAAATTTAATTCAACTGAAAGATTTGGGTGTATATCTTAAATATTGGTAGAGTTTTCACTGCAACACATCGAATAACGTGAGCGATATTTTCATTCCTGAGAATCTTAACTTCATCAGATACCTAGAACCTTGACTTTTTCCCTAAAGAGGTTTTGGCACGTACCTGTACAGTCGTCCTAGCAGAAGTAAAGTTGTAGTGATTCGGAGACAGAACAACCCTCCAAACATCGCGTATTCTTCGTTCTTGCTTCTAAGCGCCATCGTGTACCACGTGATGGCAATGGTTCCCCCTACGAGGGAGGGAACCAGTACAAATCCAATGGTCAGGTAGAACGCAGTGTTCCTGCCGGTAGAATAATAGTTAACTATTAAAAGTAGATCTGTTACGTAGTCACTAAAAAAGGCTAGCTGGCTACATATGGCCAAGACAAGATCTACATTGTCATATTTAGGCGGCCAAGTGCGATTGCTATTACAGGTGACTAACTGACAGCAGCAAAAAGTCCATCCAACTTCTGTAAGTTGTCCTAAATCGGATTCATCCGCTGCATTATCGAGGTCTTTGAGTGGATAATCTTCTCTTCGCATGTCATCTACCTCGTCATGAACAGATGGAAAAGGTTCCCGTTCGATGTCATCTTTTAGGAATTCAGGGTACCGTTTTAACCTTCCGTTTCTTGATGCTGCTTAATGTTACTTTGTTTCAAAAGTTGGACCAGATCTGCTTGAAAATTTTATCTTCTTCAGCTTTATAAAATCAAAGATCTTTGGCATAGGGACATTTTTGTTTTTCGGCACGTAGACTACACGTGTTTATTTGTGTTGGTGGCAGACTGGATACTAGTATATAAAACTGTCCCTATTTTCTTTTCATTCAGGTGAAATATTAGCAGGATGTAAGATTTAAAAATAGTCTCAGGAAACTTTTTTTTTGCTAATTAAAAAATTGATTCCTGTCAACCCCTTTTTGAAAACGCCTTCATTTGAGACCAAACAAATGGAAAACCCACGGACATTGTAATTTCAGTAATTAGTAAAAAATCTTCAGCTAATTCGTCACTAAGGTCATGATAGAGAATTAAGGATGTTTGTCTAATTAACATACTAATATTTCACACAACTTTAATTATTGTATAGTTTAAATCTTTTTAAAAAGGATTGATGGGTAGCAGTCTCTCATATAAATGAATGATTCCGAATACTAAGTCAAAGATTTGTTACGTATTACTTGCAAAAAATGCAAATACATGTAGATGTAGTTAAAGATTCACGTGTATTTTTGAGGGAAGAATACGTATTTGTTGTTTGATGTAAAATAAAAGATCTGAAGTTATGGTAACTATTCTTTATATGATGTTTATATCGTAGTTTACTCTCAAGTTTATGTTTGTTTGTTTAAATCTTACGTACTGGTACATTTATATTATATTTCAGATAAGTTTGGCGTTTAGAGTGGCTTCAAAAGTAAATGTAATAGTATGTAATAATATTATGACGATTTAAAGGAAGGCCGATATATTCTCTTGGCGCACGGTCAAAATCCAGAAAAAAATTACCTATGTTACTATTCCAATTGCATTTGATTCCCTGATAAAACTCAAATTATTATCAATTTAAACAGAAACAAATTCCTAGTAATTTGACAAAATTTCACATAAATGGCATCAGAGACAGAAGATTGGTGTCCTTATTTTCAAAATGTTGACGAAATTGAGTGTGCTGCAAATGACGTCGTCAAACGCATTCGCTGCGCGTCGGGAAATAATAAAATTGTTTTCAATGTGTTTTGTCCACTTCAGAGACGGAAAAAGATATAGAAGCGACATTACACACTAGAACTTTAGAAGAGATTTTTTTTTATAAATGGCATATGAGATTCAAGGATATTTTTTTGCATCTGCGCCGAAAAAAGTTAAGTCTACTTTTTGTTAAATTCAGACGGTGAGGAACGTCATGGGTCACGTTCGAAGTCAAACTTTGTGTATTCTCTGCTTCCTACAATGTAAGGCGACCTTTCGAGGTCTGGAATTTGAATCTAAAAAAACAAAATGTGTTTGTAAAACACTGATGCCCCCGTTTGGCAACATATAGCGAAGGTTAAACTTTCTGAAATGCAAATCAAATATGTTGGTACCCAAAGTAAGGTCTTGTCTCGAAGAATATACCTGTGAAATATGAAAGCCCTAGCAGCAACCATTGAAAAGATATGAAAAGGATTAACGTTTTTCAAAAGTGAGTCAAACATCAAGGTCATGGTCAAATGGTCAAAATTAATGGTGCCCAAGGAAAGGCCTTCTCACAAGAAATACACATATAAAATATGAAAGCCCTAGCACCAACGATTTAAAAATTATGGCCAAGTTAAAAGTTTTTCAAAAGTAGGTTAAACTCCAAGGTCAAGATCAAAAGATCAAAGTTGCTGGTATCCAAATTAAGGTCTTGTCACAAGAATTACATATGTGAAATGTGAAAGCCCTAGGACCAACTGTTCAAAAGTAATGGCGAAGGTTAAAGTTTTCCAAAAGTAGGGCAAACTCCAAGGTCAAGGTCAAAGGGTCAAAGTTGTGGGTATCCGATGGAAGGTCTTGTCACAAGAATTACATATGTGAAGTATGAAAGCCCTAGCACCAAATGTTCAAAAGTTATGGCCAAGATTAAAGATTTCCAAAAGAAGGTCAAATTCCAAGGTCAAAAGGTCAAAGTTCTTGGTATCCAAAGGAAGGGCATATCACAAGGATTACATATGTGAGGTATGAAAGCCCTAGCATTAACTGTTCAAAAGTTATGGCCAAGGTTAATGTTAAGTTAAATTTTGCAAAACTGGGTCAAACTCCAAGGTCAAGATCAAAAGTTCAAATATGATGGTACCCAAAGAAAGGTGTTGTCACAAGGAATGCACATGTGAAATATGAAAGCCATAGCTCCAACCAATCAAAAGTTATGGGCAAGGTTAAAGTTTTTGCGAAAAACAGACAGACAGACAGGGCAAAAACTATATGCCCCCGAATCTTCGATTACTGGGGCATAAAAACCATGGACAGGCAATGGTGAATTTTGATTTTCCCTTAGTCGAGAGTCCTTTGCCTGTTTGAAACAAGATGTGTCTGTGAAACACTGATGCCCCCGTATGGCAACTTATAGCGAAGGTTAAACTTTCTCAGATGTAAATCAATTATGTTGGTATCCAAAGTAAGGTCTTGTCTCAAGTAATATACCTGTGAAATATGAAAGTCCTAGCAGCAACCATTGAAAAATTATGAAAAGGGTTAAAGTTTTTCAAAAGTGAGTCAAACTCCAAGGTCAAGGTCAAAGGGTCAAAGTTGGTGGTATCCAAAGGAAGGTCTTGTCACAAGGATTAAACATGTGAAGTGTGAAAGCCCTAGCGCCAACTGTTCAAAAGTTATGACCAAGGTTAAAGTTTTTCTAAAAGTTGGTCAAACTCCTAGGTCAAGGTTAATGGGTCAAAGTTGTTTGTATCCAAATGAAGGTCTTGTCACAAGGATTACACATGCGAAGTATGAAAGCCCTAGCACCAACTGTTCAAAAGTTATATGGCGAAGGTTAAAGTTGGGTAAAATTTTGCAAAACTGGGTCAAACTCCAAGGTCAAGGTCAAAAGGTCAAAATATGATGGTACCCAAAGAAAGGTCTTGTCACAAGGAATGCACATGTGAAAAATGAAAGCTATAGCTCCAACCAATTAAAAGTTATGAGCAATGTTAAAGTTTTTGCAGACAAACAGACAGACAGACGGACGGACAGGGCAAAAACTAGAGATGGGTATCGGCAAAATTTTCGGATCATGATATATCACGATTTTTTCCCATAAATATCACGATAAATCGTGATTTTTTACACACAATTTTTACTACAATTTCAAATGAATTTCCGTAAAATTTCTTAAAAATATGCCCTAAAAACATAACTTAACTTTTTGAATTTTTATTTATTTAATATAAAGCATGTTTGGATGCCGTTGTTTAACTGTTTTCAACATTTTTTACACTTCCTGTAATTGTCATTCAATAGTTTGATTAAATAAATGAATAATTTCCGGAATTTATAATTATGTACCAAATACCGGTATTTTAGTCTCCGTATTACGATACGTATCACGCAATAAGAAAATTGCGATATACCGGTATACCGATAAAATCGCGCATCCCTAGCAAAAACTATATACCCCCGAATCTTCGATACCGGGGCACACAAAAAACAGTAGGGTGCTCAAGAGACGCGTGTCACGGGACAGTGTTTCAAAACTGAATCATGACGTCACAAGAGAGGCGTGTTAAGCATGCACACCGTCACGGGACAGTGTTTCAAAACTGATCATGACATCATAAGAGAGGTAGATCACGCTTGCTTTCATGCACCGAGGTATTCTTCTATGCTTTTTTTTTCTTATTTATAATGGGTTATTATCATGAAACTTGAAATTCAGGATCATTAAATGTTGCATTTTACTATGACATTGAAAGAAATTTAATTAAGTAGATAGAAATTAAATTGTTTTCCCTGTCTACGACTTCTTGGAACAACCCTCATACATATGGAGAAAACGTTTAAACACACACACACTGATCTAAATGACTCAGATGATTCTAGTGGAACAGGAACTTATATTTCTTGTTATTTTTTCTTTTATATTTCAACCATGCAAGAGACTGATACATTAATGAACTCTTTTGGCATTTAATTGCGTTTGTTTTAAAAGCTATGAATATGAAAGTGACGGCGATATTTCACAATGAGAATGTAATTAGATTTTAAGAAGGTTTTGATATTTGAATTGTAAGACTTTGCATATTTGATAATGTAAAGAAATTAAAATTACACTGACATGGACACCGCCTTCGCAAATGTAACCTTACTTTACACGTTCTGATGTCTAATTGGAATAAACTAGCTGTCAATTTCAGTTGTAAGTTTTATATAAAACAAACTTTTCAGTAATTATCTTAAAGCTGTTGAAATAAATTTGATTCAGCACATTTTGACTGACATTACGAATACGATTTTGGAGTAATACTTTATTGTAAGATATTATAATTATTATTTCCTAAAACTGCTATTTTTGGCAATGAATACCGGGAAGTTATTCATTCAAAATCATGTCATATACTCGTGCAATGCATGCTTACTTGATGTATGTGCAGATTTTTTTTATATAAATTTGTTAACCAAGTATTTAACTTTATAAAATGTACGTTTAACATTAATTACACGGAGTTTTCTCGCTGCTTGTTTCTATGACTGACAACAAGTAAATAAATTTTAACGTTTAAGTAGCGATTAACTCGCTTTGTCTTTATTACAGGTTTATTCGCAGTGGAGACTGGCATGTCAAACAGCTCTTTTCTACTGGTATTGTATAATGTTCCATTATTGTTTATTTTCCATTTGTATTCTGTAATTTTTTATTTGTATTGTATAATTTTCTATTTGAATTGTATATTTTTCCAATTGTATTGTATAATTTTTCATTTGTATTCTATTACTAGTATTTTTCATTATATACAAAATTCCGTAGACTGATGTCATACCTTTTACAGAAATTAAAGTATCTTTTTCTTGGTGGATAAAGCGTGTAGTTCGTTGATAAATTACTAAGTTTGAACACGATTACTTGGAAATTATATGAATAATAAGAATCGTTGTGTAAACATTCCCTAACACTCGGAGCAATCTCCGATGTCAAAAAAGGATCAACGTCACCGGCTCGGATTTTTGAGGAAAATGCACTATTTACAAGAATCAATTTCTTTAATTTATCATAAAGATTCTCGATATAAATGAAAAATAACTTAATTGTTATGATATTATTTACTATTAAAATACACGAACAATGTATGTACATGTTTATGTATCAAATAATGATCATTTTAAAACCCCTATATTTCTACGATTGTTTCTTCTGTCTTCTCTACTGGAGTTGCACAGTGTCTCTCTTGTCAGTATTGTCAGTTGTATTGCAGGATTCTGTTTGGTTTTTTGTTTGTTGTGTAACGACCCTCTCGATAATTTTTCACTCATACGCATGGAGACGTCACCACTTGCCGGTCGAGGGCTGCAAATTTAGACATACTCGGCACTTAGGGACCTCGGTTTATATGGTTTCATCCGAGGGACCGCTCGTCATGCCCCGCAATGGACTGTTATTGGAACAATAGTAATCTTATCACGATGTCATTTGCTCACGTTATGCCATCAATGCTGAATTTGATAGGTATTGCGCATTTCTTATTTTGTTATTAATAATTATTGCTGATACTTTGATCGACTTCTGATTGCACATTTTATTATTGAGTAATGGATATCGTACAGTGAGTAGGGACCTAATACTTCTAAATGGATCAATATTTCTTCTTTGTGGTGCCTACAATGCTTAGGTTAAAGGTATACCAAATGTAGAAAACATGTCCAGCACTCCGAGGATTTTTTTAATTAATATAAGTTAGGTTTGAACATATTAAGTACGTTGATTGCCGTGATTATATCCTTAGACATAGAAACAAGGTTCAAGGTCTCTGCACACCCTTTACCCAAAGACACTCTGTGGGTGAATTCCCATGTCTCATGTTTTTCTTGATAGACATATTTTCATTCCTGGTACATTTTTAAAATATTTATTCCACCCATAATTTAACATTTTTAGTTTAATTGTCTATCCCACTTTTTTCTGGATTTATTGTTTTTTTTTCTTAATTAGCTCACTGAGCTGAAAGCTCAAGTGAGCTTTTCTGATCACATTTTGTCCGGCGTCCGTCTGTCTGTCCGTCTGTCTGTCTGTCTGTAAACTTTTCACATTTTCGACTTCTTCTCAAAAACCACTGGGCCAATTTCAACCAAACTTGCCACAAAGTATCCTTGGGTAAAGGGGATTCAAGTTTGTTCAAATGAAGCGTCACGCCCTCTTTCAAGGGGGAATAATTAGGAATTAGTGAAAAAATAATAGCATCATTTAAAAATCTTCTTCTCAAGAACCATGGGGCCAGGAAAGATGAAACTCATGTGGAAGCATCTTCAGGTAATGTAGATTCAACTTTGTTCAAATCATGACCTCCGGGGGTAGGGTGGGGCCACAATGGGGGATCAAAATTTTACATAGAAATAAATAGGAAAAATCTTTAAAAATCTTCTCAAGAACAGCAAAGCCATGATGAGTCATATTTATATGGAAGCATCCTCAGGTAGTGTAGATTCAAGTTTGTTCAAACCATGACCCCCGGGGGTAGGGCGGGGCCAAAATGGAGGATCAAAGTTTTACATAGAAATATATAGGAAAAATCTTCTTCTCAAGAACAGCAAAGCCTTGATGAGTCATATTTATATGGAAGCATCCTCAGGTAGTGTAGATTCAGATTTGTTCAAATCATGACCACCGGGGGTAGGGCGGGGCTGCAATGAACTTTCAAAGTTGTACATAGAAATATATAGGAAAAATCTTTTTCTCAGGAACAGCAAAGCCCAGATTGTTCATATTTTTATGGGAGCATCCACAGGTAGTGTAGATTTAAATTTATTCAAATCATGACCCCCGGGGGTAGGGTGGGGCCACAATGGAGGATTAAAGTTTAACATAGAAATATATAGGAAAAATTTTAAAAATCCTCTTCTCAGGAACAGCAAAGCCCTGATTGATCATATTTATGTGGAAGCATCCTCAGGTAGTGTAGAATCTATTTTGTTCAAATCATGACCCCCGTGGGTAGGATGGGGCCACAATGGAGGATCAAAGTCTTAAATAGAAATATATAGGAAAATATCTTCTTCTGAAGAACTGCAAACCATGATTAGTCATTAGTCAGTGATATGGAAGCATCCTCAGGTAGTGTAAATTCAATTTTGTTCAAATGATGACCCCCAGGGGTTGGATGGGGCCCATTGGGAGATCGAAAGTTTTACATAAGAACATATAGAAAAAATATGTCTTCTCAAGAACAGGAAAGCTATGTTTAGTCATATTGATATGGAAGCATCCTCGGGTAGTGTAGATTCAAGTTCAAATGATGACCCCTGGGATAGGGAGGAGCCACAATGGGGGATCAAATTTTTACAAAGGAATATATGGGAAAATTTTTAAAAGTCTTCTCAAGTACAACAAAGCCATTTGTTATATTGACATGGAAGCATCATCAGGTAGTTTAAAATTCATCCCCCCGGGTAATCTTTTCAATACTGAACTGATTTGTGCTTTTGCCTAGCCAATGTGCTCAGGTGAGCGATGTAGCCCATGGGCCTCTTGTTTTTCTTTTGTAACTATTTTTCTGTCCTGAGAGGAGAAAAAGAGATTCCGAGAGAAGGACAAGAGGTTTCGAGAGGAGGACAAGAGGTCCCGATAATTCGACAATTATGTTCTATTGTCTGCGTCCATTATCATTTTGTTGGTGCTACACATAGATATACTATTTATATATTAAGTCGATTTTATTCGAAGGTTTTCTTTTGCCACGGGGATTTTTGATTGACCAAGAAGCACAAAAATATGACATGAAGATAGTAAATAAAGGAAAAACAAAATATTTGTACGAGTGATTATTGTATATAGAAGAAAGCTTTATCGAGACATATTTTTGTACCACAGAAGCTTAAGAATATTGGTTATAGGAGATGTATGTTTCATGAAAATATGTAACATTTTCTATACTTTTAAGAGGGCTGGGTGGTTGTGGACATTTTCAGACTATATTGATCTCCTTTAGAAGAAGAGCTCCATATAAAGATATACAAAAATAATCAAATTTTAAACTAAAATGTATGAAATTTTTGTTTGCCAAATGATAGTTGACAGCTTAAGATATCATATCTAAAAATTAAGTTATATCTGATGGTTAATTTGTTGACCCCCCAGCCTCCTTAATATGAAATCATTTTTAAGATAGCCATTTTAAGCATATGCCGTATTAAATGATGGACATTGAGTTTCGTTATTGCTTGGAAATAAGTCATGTGGTGTAAATGGGTTTCATGTATGCCAGAATCTACACTCTCAAAAGAAAAAAGATATCGACAGAATTTCTTCTTTCTTCTTCACTCAAAAGATGTCATTTTCTTTATAACTATGATAAAGCTTAAAAGTTTATGTCTCCCAGTTGATTCGATACGCAAGAGCATGCTTTACGCACGAATATTGTCTAAAATGAGGCAAGGTAAAGACAAATAAATTGATGAAACAAGAATATCAACAGTCTCTTTAAAGTTGTCTCTAATGTTGTTACAATGACCTTGTCAGCAAATACAATAAACATTTATCATTAGGTCGAATGTTGACTGACGGTTTTCATACAAATTGTTGGGCCATTATTTTCATTTTCGGTTTGCCTGATCATGACAAGGAACACACGGTGGGTGTGACGGGTCGGCAGGGGATGCTTACTCCGCCATGGCACTTGATCCCATCTCTGCATAATGTTTTTAAAGGTCCGTGTTTGCCCTGCTTCAAATTTGCATTGTTTCAATGGACTTTTGGGCTTGTTTACTGTTCGTTATCTTCATATTTCATGTTTGAAATCATTTTCCCTCGTTGATATACCAGTACGCAAGAGGATTTTTATACCAATTATTTAGAACAGAAAAATGGATAGTATTAAAACTATAAAATCATTGATCATACAGGTGTTGCATCCTTTATCAATTATTTAAGGCATACTTCCTCTTTTGGTTAGATGTTTTGCTTCCACATTTGATAATTTGATCGATATGAATGCTCTCTTTCAAATTTAATGATGATAACTATAGTAAATGACTCCATAGCTCCGTGATTCTGTTACCATTGCTTGCTTTAGGTGAATGATATAGGAGAGTAATATTCGTTTTGGGATTTAAATAATCAGATATGAAAATCTATATTACAAAGCTTTGCTGGTGTTTTTTTTTTTGTTTCAGAATAAGTTGTGCATGGTTTGACACACTGCCACGAAATTAACATGAACAAAACTGACAGACAATTATTAAAAACAGTTTTTATGAGGAAAACTAGAAAAATACCCTGATCGATATCAAATCTGCCCAGAAATAAAAATTTGAAGTTTTCTGTACGCAAATGTTTTGAGGAACAGATCTGTTATTAACATCTTAACCTGGTCAACTGACTTAATGAATTAAAACGATGATCGATTGGTAATCACTTTACTTAGTCTTTCAAACGCTAGAAATGTGCTTAACGCAAATACTTTCCGCAAACAAAAATTGAACTTATTTTTAAATCTCTATGTATCAAAATAAATGGAGTGTAAAACATTGGTTTTATACTAAACATTGCTTACTGCGGGGATCGGCGTATGAATATTAGCTACAAATACTAGAAATATCAATCCGTCTTCTCTGAAAGAGAGCAGTCATTAGAGATTGAACAAGGTGAAGATAACGAACAAAGATCAATCTCTTAATTCCTGTAAACAAAACCAAAAATAATAATAATAATAATAATAAAAAATAAATTAAAAAAAAAACCACGAGTGTGCCTAGGAGGAGTAAGCATTTTAGGCAGCTGATCCCATCTCTGGATTCCCGGGGGGTCCGTGATTTATGCCCTGTTCACTGTAGATTGTTTTGAGATCGATCACTGTTCGTTATCTTTATTTTTTTATCATTCCTGATTACATTTACAAGTTCTGAAATAGAACACGTACGGAAGCCGGTAGGTGCCAGGTAGAAAAATATTTTATCTGGCGGCCGCCAGATAAAAAGATCTGGCGGCCGCCAGATAAGTTATCTGGCGGCCGCCAGAAAGTTATCTGGCGGCCGCCAAATAATTATCTGGCGGCCGCCAGATAACTTTCTGGCGGCCGCCAAATAACTTTCAGGCGGCCGCCAGATAATTATTTGGCGGCCGCCAGATAAGTTATCTGGCGGCCGCCAGATCTTTTTATCTGGCGGCCGCCAGAAAATTATTTGGCGGCCGCCAGATAAGTTTCTGGCGGCCGCCAGTTATTTATCTGGCGGCCGCCAGATAATTATTTGGCGGCCGCCAGAAAGTTATCTGGCGGCCGCCAGATAAAATATTTTTTCTACCTGGCACCAACCGGCTTCCGTAAACACGTATATTTTTATGTTTATGTACTGTAACAATATTTATCTTTTAAGGAGGGATTCTTCTCATATTTCTTGTATTTAAGAATTAATGAAATTTTGACAGATTCAAAAAGACATTATCACTGGGTGATAGTATCAATAAGATTAAATTTGACCGTTTTATTTTAGAAGCAAGGTCAGGTCAAGGTCATTATCTTTTTCCTTCACAATAAAAATAAAAAGTTACTGTTGCCAATCATGCAATGCCTACTTCTATTTCAAAAGTTTAAATACTTTTCTTTTTGCTTAAAATGATACTACCATATAAGGTCTTTCAGACGATACTACCAAATCGACATGAATAATTCAACTAAAATAGATATTGGCTAATTCAAATTTCCTCTATTTTTCTTAAATATTTAGGATATATTAGTTATTTTAATATGCTTCGTATATATAAATTTTTCTTATTTTCACATATGGTAAAGTAGTTGGTAAAGTAGTCATATAAAGATACAAACTGATACAAAAACAAAAAGTTTTGACCGTTTACTAAGCGAGAAAAAACACTTTTTACAGATTTTTTGCTCGAATCTGAACTTAGATTGGAAGCTTTTAACATCAATTCTCTGTAAGGACCAAAATTTTACTGTAGGGCTGTGGCACACACCATGAGCGATTTTCATGAAACTTTTTCAGTTGATTAATGCCCATACACTATGACATAATCAACATTCAAAATTAAAGTTACTACCTTGGTTGCCATGGTAACGGGCTAATATAGATTTTGTCCCCATGTACTCTCAATTCAAGCATAAAAATGCTATATACTTGATTTCTTGTGTTTTAATTATCTTTATTATTTTGAGATAATTCATACATTATATGAATAGAACAAATGAAGCACTATATAACACAATAAAAAAAAATCTACAAGTCACCTGCAAATTCTTCAATTGATGGCTCAAAGATGACCAAATTCTTACATTTTGAAAATGGTCGTTTTTACCCTATATTTCAAGAAGTCTTTCAAGAAATGCAGGCAATTCAAGAAAAAATCACCTTAAATTTTAGAAACACCATAATAAGTTAACTTTTATGAAAAGTGGAGTGGGGATTTTTTTCGTTTTCGGTATTTTTAACTTCGAAAAATGGCATTTTGCCAAATAATATTTTGTTCAAAATGTTACTAGACACTGGTTGTTTTATAAAATTTCTTTTCCAAACATTTTTCTCACTAATAAATAAGACAAACGGAATGATTAGTAAATATTATTAAAGATAATAAATAGGATAAAACAAAATTAAATGAATTATTATTGTTTCTCTATGATCCTTTACAAAGGGCAGATAACTCAAAATCTAAAGAAAATTAGCTATTCAACTTTTCACTGGAACTTATTTCAGTAAACAACACTTTCAAATACTAGGTAAAAAATGGAAAAAGATAATGGATTAAAACTCTAATGATACTTTTCAACCAAAAATAATAAATAAATAATAAATTATTAGTTTTTCATGCATAGGTAGGTAGATACAGTGTATTAATTTAGCAGGTTTGAAATTTGATAAGCTAATGTTAATTTCCTCCTTTTAAATTTTGCTTGTTCCCAGATGCAAATCTTTAGACGTCAATTTTACTTGGTTAAAGAAATTTAGAATTATTTAGACTGACCATAAATTAACACCCCATTAAAAATAATACCATTAATGTATAGTCTTACAATCAGAAAACATACACATATTCATGTGTATAATTTTATCGTTACTTTTAAAAACAGTTTTTTTTTTCAAATTATTAATCAAGCAAGAATCTACATCTAAACATTATCCAAAATGTGTATTTAGAGATAAACAAAATGTAGAAAATAGCTGCTATATAGCAATTTTGTAGACAATAGAAACCGCTAGGCTTGATGTTTCCATGATTTCTCTTTACATCAGAGGTTGACCATTATGTGGTGTTGTGTCTGACCAGTCAAGAAGAATTTGAACGGGTTTGAAAAGTGATACTTGAAATAATCATCTTCATCTTTTCCCCTGGAAAAAAAAAACATACATGTATACTTTAATCAAAATATCTACTACATTTTTCATGTGATAACAAATACAAGTATATAAGCATATCTATTTTTATCAAAATGTATATAATACTAAGCTAGTAGTTAGTATTTACATCTTAAAATAAATTGCCTCAAAATTCCTGCATGTGTACTTAAAAAGCAGGCTTCATATCACAGGTGCTTGGGGACGGGACCCCCCCCCCCCTCCCCTCCCCTATAAAAATTCATACTCTCGGATACTAAAAGAGAACTTTTAGTATCAGAGAGTATGAATTTTAATAAAAGGTTAGGTTTAGATTATATTTTGGATTTTTGAATTGTAATACTTTGTGAATGTGTCATAGAAATGTATTTTATTATAAAAAAAAGTCGGGGAGAACCCTTGGAGTATGGAACGCGGGGGAGGGGGTCCCATTCCCAAGCACCTGTTCTTCATATTTTATCGCCTTTAACGCAGACAACAATGCACCAATTAATGAATACCTTAAATAAATCATTAATAAATACAATACATGCCGCAGACGTATATAGCGCTAATTCATGATTACTCCATACCCAGTGATTGCGCTAAATTTTGAATACGCCAATTTATGTACACATACAGTATTTTCAGTGTAGCCAATTGCAAGATAAAAGTAACTGAAACAATTTACCATCACCTACTCCAAAAGCTGTCCCCATGCTCTAACAGAATCTTCTCCAAAAGAATATTGTTCAGGGAAGATACTGCCCAATGTTCAATTCTCACGGTCAATTGCAAGGTTTCTGTCTCCATTAGTTAATTTGTAACTGCCTCCTGCTTCTGGTATATAGCCTTTGTGTTGAATAAAGACGATAAAAACACAAGAATAAAGGTTCTCTTTAATCAGTTATTTCCCAAGCATTTGCAACTATATCGATCATTACTGTATACTGGATATTTCTATTTGTAGTTCATTTATACATGTAGGCCTATGCAATTTTCTTGTATAAATCATATGCATTAGGGATAATCATACAAGTCATCAACACTATTTCATATATATATATATATATATATATATATATATATATATATATATATATATATATATATATATATATATATATATATATATATATATATATATATAATTAATTGCATATTAAATAAATTTTATACATATTCAATGTATGAACTTGTACTCACAAGCGAAACTTTCCTGAACAAGTTCTGATTGAATATTTGTAAATTATACCCACCATAAATTTGCTTGTGAATTAAGATTATCTTAAAAGTTTGATAACATACATCAAGTGAAAAAAAAAGAAAATTGAATTAATTAAATTATAGTGTACTTACAGTTGCTCATATATCCTTCATCGTTGTACTATTTGAGTGCAACCTTTCATAAGTGATGCTCCTGTGTCACAGTCCTAAAATGTTAACAATATATACATAGAAGTATAAATAATCAACAACCAATTTGTATTTCTTTTCATAATTATTACACCCCCAGAATCTGTCAAAATCATGACTTTTATAAAAGATTGATAAATTCATGGTGGCAGTGGCATTAAAAAAAAATGAAAATTCAATATCCAGACAATTGTAATATTAAAAAAAAAATTCACCTGGTTTTTACTGAAAATTATTTCTCTATGTATCTTTTCATCTTCTTTTTTCTTTTCAAAGCACCAGTACATCTAAAATATGTTTAAAATATTTTTTTTTTCAAATTAAAGAAATTCATTCTTATTGCCAATCATGAATGCATACATTTACATTGGTATATTATATTTATATCTTATTAGTTTGTATTTATAGCTGCAGTTAAATATGTTTTGTTCTTTTACAGTGAATCGGAATTATATGACTTCTTTTTAGGCTAAAATTTTTTTTATGTGTTTCCGTTTAGTCGACCATCTCTAATTTTTACCCACCACCTACTACTTTTTTGGCCAAATTAGATTTTAAACTGTACCAATGGCGAATTTAGAGGGGGGCCCAGCCCCCCCCCCCCCCCACCACATCTTTGTGTCCAAAATATACATCAGATTTAATAAATCAAATTTTTTTGTGGCCTTGAGCCAGTACCCTGAGACCACACTGGTCCCCCCCCCCCCTTTTCAAGATTCCTGGAACCAAAAAAAAATATTTTTTTTATATAGCCTTGTGTATATTTTTCATTACATACAAACTTACATCTTCTACAATATTCTCCTCCTTTTGATAAACTTTGTAGTTATGATTTGCCAAAGTAAGTCTATTATATAAAAAAAATTATTTAATTTAAGATATGTCAATTTATTTGAAAAAAGCTTCTTACATGTAGTTTTTATACAAAATGAATATTTGAAAACATTCAAATTTATACCTGTGCCTAGGGTTGTTCTAACCATTCCCACTGACTGCCCTATCTTCTGCTTGTTGTTTTCCTCCAATTGCATCTTGTATTTTTCTCATGGGTTTTAGAGTACATGGAATCCCACATGATGGGAATGCAAGTCAGACCTCATAAAATTTGTTTCAATATTTTGCAAAGTGAATTTGACATTAAAAATCTATTATCATAATAAAGACCTGTACATCATTATCAAGTTGAATGCTGAGAAAGCAGTGTCTCCTTCATTTGATGAATTCCTTTGCCATTCACACCTGAATTCCAATTTAAAAAGTTGAAAAACACATCACTTTTCCGTTATTGTTTCATGTTTATTTTTCTGGCGTCTGTTTTTGCCACATGTTGTTATAAACTTCTTCAGACTTCAATACAGGAGAGTCAACAAAGGGAAATAACACCAGATTAATTTTTTTGTCTTCAGTGCAAAAGAGTCAGCAAAGGGAAATAACTCTAGGTTAATTTTTAGGAAAAGTTATAATTTGAGGGGATTGGAATATGACTTTTAACTGATTTTCCCACCTCAAATCTTTTTGCATCTTTTAGATCTAAGCTTGATCTTACTAAAAAGATCTTTTCTCTAAGTTTCAATTGCCTGCAAAATTTAATATGCATATCAAGAAATAGGCACCTTTGTATTCATTTTTATGACAAATTCATGTAAATTGATCTGTATCATATTAAAAACCTTGGGTTAAATTGAATAAAATTTAGATGCACAGAAACTTTGATTACTTAGCTATAAAATGAAACCCATGTTATGTTCATAACTTTCCTACATTAAGGAAGCACGGAATTATTTAACATGGTGATGACAATCAGGTCAGTTTTGCCATGACAAAATATTTCAAAGTCGTTGCTATGGAAACCAAGGAGGTACTGTCCAAAATTTACCCACCAATAGTCTTTATATAGGGCACTCTCTAATATTATAGTGATAAAATAAAATTCCATGATAGTGCGTGGCCAAGCAATTTCGGTCCTTACAGAGAATTGATGTTAAAAGGTAATAAATTTTTAGTATGTTTGAAAAATTATATTTATTTGATATATTTTAAAACTTTAGTCCCTTATTATCAATTTTACTTACATTTGAAATTTTTTGTAAAGCCTTTGATTGTTTAAAAATTTTAACGAAATTCATTGTTCTATAGTAATGTTAAGAAGCAGAAAAGGAGATATTTTCATACGTTGTCGTTCCGCCAAAAATATAGTCCCTGCTATATTTCAAATTCAGTTTACTATTTCTATTTTAAGTTGTCTATCTATGGTGAGGAAAGAAAAACATGATTTTTTTTTAAATCCCTTACATCTAAATGTATAAGACCTATAAGCAAATATACTTTGAATATCTCATCTAGTCAGTATCCAGACAAGAATCCCTCCTTAAGTTTAAATGTCTCTAAAGTAACTTTCAGTTTGATATTATAATTCAAATATCAAGGTTTAATCATCTAGTGCAAAAAAAATTTTTCGTACCCATTGTTTCTCACTTACCACCTTTATGACGTTTTCAATGGAAACACTGCCAGGTTGTGTTCCATATTCCAACCTATGATTTAAAAAAAAACATAAGAAGTTGTCTTTACGTAGTTGGACACAGCATTAGCACATATATATATATTTTTAACTTTTGTTCTCTGATACATTTCCAATGAAAAAGATGAAGATAACGAACAGTGATCGATCTAAAAAAAAATCTACAAACAATGCAAATCTGTCAACAGGGCATAAAACATGGAACCCTGGAAAATTTAAAGCTGGGAAAAACTTCTACATGAGAAAAAAACACTTGTTGTGTCCTTCAACTCGACATCCGGATATATCGACGACGTTTCATCAATGAACAATAGTTACTTCCATTCATATGTCGATTCGATATCTCCCATTGAACTGGAAATTAAAGACACCACAGAGTCTGCCACATCTGTTTCATATTCGGTCTACTGGGGATGCTTACTTCTCTCAGGCACCTGATCCCACCTCTGGAATTTCCAGGGGTCCGTGTTTTATGCCATCTTCACATATTTGTATTGTTATATATTTTTTGAAATCTTCACTTTTTTATTTGAATTTGAAACTGACTATAGACGATAAGGGCCAACTAACAACTAAACTGTTTGACAAATGAGATGATTTCAGCTTTTGCATCGTCAACTTTCTTTATTTATATAATAATATTCCGCTATCACCTGCACATGGTGTTTATGTCTCTCGACGTATTCGATACTCTAAAGCATGCTATGAGTAGAATCAATCTTTAAACCGAGGCAGGCTACTGACAGATAAGTTGATGTTACATGGATTTCAACAACCCCGTTGAAAGTCAGCGTTTCGTAAATTCTATGATCGTTGTAATAACCTTGTTAGCAAGTACTATTTTCCTTAATTTGATTTTCTTAGCAAATACAACTATCACGGGGTCTTATTTTGACTGATATATTTCATATCAATTGCTAGGCCTTTTTTATACAAAATGTGATTAGGGAATATTCCGTCTACCTGATTAATACTTAAGAATCTCGGCGGAGTGAGCGGTCGAAAAAGGATGCTTACTCCTCGTAAGAATCTCACTGGAATTTCGGGGGTCCGTGTTTTATGCCTGTTCACATATTTGTATTGTTTGAAGGTTTTTTATAGATCGTTCACTGTTCGTATCTTCACCATTTTCATCTTCACAAAACGGATACATGTTTGTCGCATTGTTACTATTTTTGCTATCACAGAATAGGTACATTTTGTGAATTGTTTGTTAGATTGTTAATATTTTATTACAGAGTACATGTCGTTATATGTTTGTGAATTGCTACTGCGTTTTTTTTTGTTTTTTTTTTTTTTGCTTTGTAGGAGACTGGTAGAATTGACTGATGTTACACGGTAGCTAAAGCATACCTTAGGAACATGTTCAATTCAAATGTTTCATAAAACGATTTTTTTTTCAAATTGTGACGATTTCCTGGAATTGGTGTTTCAAGTTGTTATGCTTTCAACTCGATATTTGTCTTAGGGCTCTTCCGGTTATCCTGGATCTGAAATTCACCTATTCAGTTGTAGAAAGAGAAGTACATTTCTCTGTTAGTTGATTACACGGTTTAAATTTTGTTCTGTCTAATAGTGTCCTTTCATTATATGCATTGACATTCCAACGTATTCAGTGATTAAATAACTTCAATACGACCGATTCTGCTCTTCCTTTATCACATTGCTTTTTTTTTTTTTTTTTTTTTTTTTTTTTTTTTTTTGTATTTATTCAATTTTTGTGGTTTTAAACTTAATTAAAAATGTTTTTATCCCTATTTTTGTTCACTTCTGCTCTTTCCTTTCATGTAAAATTGCATTCACCGGCTCCCATCTCTCTGCTATTTACTGTATGGAGAGGACTTTTTTAGACAGCACCTGCCCAGTCCTATTGTGTTTATAAAATAAAAGATTGGTTAAATTTCTCTATTTACTTATTTGTTAAGGTGCTTCGTGAAAATGCTCACAAATTCGTCTCTGATTTCACATAATAACGTGAATTTACCCATGGAATTTCTTTAAAGTTTATCACTATAGTTAATCATATTATATAGGGAAAATTATCAAATCTCAAATATATTTTCAGGAAATGCAAATAAAAACACCAGCTATGCATTTTCTAATTAAAAATTGATCAACAAATATAATTTAGGATAGAAAAATATAGGTATCCAGGCATTTGGAGAAAATTGCATCTTTTTTATGCTTGTACGGTATATTTAGTTCTTCTTTTAACTATACTTGTCATAAAATACATAATGTAAAAAGCTTGTGTTATCATTGCTAGACATCACATATGACATCTAATTTCATATCATGCTAATAAGCAGTGATAGCTAATACTAGACTAAAGGTAATTTGATTTCTCAATTAATTCATTTTTTTTCTTTTATGGGGTGCAAATGTCAACTTTTTACAAGACAGTTTCTAAGACTTCAAAGAACCTTGAATCCTATTAAGATGCATAAAATGAAAATTGTTGCACGAAAAGATCTCAATTTCAAGCTTCATTTTGGGACTTTTTGAATAAAATAATAAATTTAGGAGTTATCCTTCCTGGCTGAGGATCGTATATCCTTAATTTATCTTGTTTCAATAACCTTCTTTTCCATCATTAGAGACATTCTACGCCATAATTACCACTAGTATTAAAGGCCTCACATGAGTCGGCTTGGTCGTGCTATTCTTCATCAACTGATTTTTAAAAGGGAGCAAGTGGGGAGAGACTGGGTGTAACAAACATCGACAACGGTTTGAAGATGCTTCCTTTTGACTAACCCGTGGAAACATTCATCATGATCGCATCTGCGTTTATTGTTAGGAAGTATTTTTCTATTACAAGAGGATGGAGGAACTAAACACACAACGAAAGGTCAAGGTCACAAGGTTCATGAGATTTAGCTTTAAGATAATTTCTTTGCTTATGTATCAAAGTGGGACCAAAAATATAGATGTCCATTTAAAATTCAGAAACCCCAAGTCGCAATATGTATTTTTTTTTCATAAGAACAAGAACTAGGATTTTATTGTTGTTGGACGACAGATATCGAATGAAAAAGGTGAAGAAAACGAACAGTGATTGATCTATAAAACAAAACAAAACAAAACCACTACAAACAATACAAATATACGAGGACTGAACATTCCCTGTCGACCGGTCACATCCACCGAGAGCCCTATATTGATCGGGTAGACGGAATATCTGATAGTAAAATTAAGTACGAAAACAGAGGCCTAACAATTAGTATGAAATATGTTAAATAAAATACGAGTCAATGATAGGTTATATTTTCTAACAAGATAATTATAACGACCATAGAATTTACTAAATTCTTACTTTAAACCAGGATGTTGAAATCTCTGTAACATCCACTTATCTGTCAGTAGCCTGTGTCGATTTAAAAATTGGTTGTACTCAGAGCATGCTCTTAAGTATCAAATAAGATTGGAGACAAACACCATATACAGGTGACAGCGAAATATTACAATATAAATAAGGAAAGTTAAAGTCATTTCATTTGTCATGCAGTTTAGTTTTTTATTGGCCCTTATCGTCTTTATATTGTCAGTAAAACATACAAATATGAAATAGATGTGGCAGACTCTGAGGTGTCTTATTTCCAGTTCACTGGGACATATCAAGTCAACAAAAGAATGAAAGTAAGTACTGTTAATTGATAAAATGTCGTCGATATATCTGAATGTTAAGTTGAAGGCCATGGCAAGTGTTTTGAATAAATTCTTTTTCATAAGAATATAAAACTCTAATTAAGGAGCACATGATTAGTGAAATAGCAAGATGTCAAAATTATATTTTTAATTTTCATGTTTGAAATGCATGCAGGCTTTCATATTTTCATTGAGTTATTTATAAATATGAATTTTATTTACAGATACTGAGAAAAAATGTAGCTGATAAAATTCATGTGTTAAACAACTAGAGAGAGTGAATTAATTTACACTTTCTTAGGATGAAGACTCTGTACACGAAGTACTAATTTTATCGTGCATATGCACTAAATCTACTTCTCAGTGGTTGGCTGATAATACAGACATTCCTCACTATGTTATTGTGATTATATTTGTTATTGAAGTATGATGTATACTAGCATTGTATTAACTTGATTATGGAGTTGCTGTTACCGATACTGAGATACAGATTTTTTTGAGTCAGACATCGTTAATTGACGAGGAAAACTTAAGATGGTATCCATTGGGGACATTGTACAATTATGTAATTACCGGGGCCTTAATCTTAATTTGCTGCATTTACTGCTTACTATACCATGGACAGTTTCACATTACTTTTATACCCATAAATGTTAGCTGCATTTTTTTATATTTAATTTTTATGACTTAAATTAACATCGTCAAAGAAATTCTTTCACAGAAAAGTTTATAAAATGTATGTACAGGCTTCAGTGAAACGAGGAAATTAGTTCTATTCCTAATAATGTTCCTTGGACACGGTTATACCGCATTAGGATATATAAGTTTTCCTGACAACACCCCATTTCACTAGGTTGTACCGCAATAGCGATACATGAGTTTTCCTGACAGCGCCCCTTGGACTAGATTGTACTGCAACAGGGATATACGAGTTTTCTCGATAACATCCCTTAGACTTTTAAATATTTTAATATTCTCACGATCAAAATAAATTTGAAATACCATACCTATACTGGATTCTAAAACTCCATAAAAATCCTTACAAACAAAATCCATTTAATGTTCTAATAAGCCTCATTCTTTCGTCCTCACTCATATATTTACAGTAGTGAAGGAGAAACTTCACAACTACGACTTTTCAACACTTTATACAACCATTCCCCACGACAAATTAAAGTCCAGGCTTTTTGACATCATAGACAGCTGCTTTTTCAATAAAAATGGAATTCGT
Source organism: Saccostrea echinata (assembly GCF_033153115.1). Classification (NCBI taxonomy): domain Eukaryota; kingdom Metazoa; phylum Mollusca; class Bivalvia; order Ostreida; family Ostreidae; genus Saccostrea; species Saccostrea echinata. Next base: position 2,689,087 of record NW_026889758.1, on the reverse strand, counting down.
AAATATACCGACTGAGCTACTGTGAACGGTCATGAGACGAAGAAGACACTTGCTGTGGCCTTCAACTCGACGTTTCGATATATCGACGACGTATTATCAGAGTCTGACACATCTGTTTCATATTTGGATATTTTACTAGAAAAAAAGACTTTAATGGTAACCTAACAAAAAAGCTTTATGATAAACCTGTGATGACTTCAATTTTTCAATCGTCAGCTTCCCTTACTTATGTAGCAATATACCCTTATCATCTGCATATGGGGTTTTTGTCTCCCAGCTGATTCGAAACGCAAGAGCATATTCTACGTATGAACAATTTCTAAAACGAGGCGAGCTATTGACAAACTAACTGATGAAACAAGGATATCAACAGTTTTGTTTGAAATCATCATTTCGCAAGTTTTTCGGTCGATACAATGACCTTGTCAGCAAATACAACCTATCATTAAGTCAAATGCTGACTGACGCTTTTCACAGTAATCATTAGGCCATTATTTACACACTGAATTGTCTATGGAATTTAAAGTTTTCCCCTATCATGACAAGGAGCACACGATGGGTGTGGCCGGTCGGCAGGGATGCTCACTCCTCCATGGCACCTGATTCCACCTTTGATGTTTTTGGAGGTCTGTGTTTGCTTTGCTCCCCATTTGTATTGTTTTACTGGATTTTGAGCTTGAATACTGTTCGTTATCCCCATATTTCATATGAAAGAAGATAAAATTCCACGTTCAAAACCATTTTCAGTTTTATGTTATCTTTGAAAGGAAAGGAATTGAATCGTTTGATTAGTGCATTCCCTGAATCTTAGAAATACCCTATGTAGTTTTTGTATTGTTGAGTTTGGTGACAGAGACAAATAGATCTACTTTCTGAGTACCAAACTAATTATTATGTTGATTCCAGTTCGCCCTGTTTCTCTTGTTGCTATTTATTCAAAAAATATTATTTTTGAATAACATACCATTTAAGCCTCGGCATATTTCAATATTGATGTTTTTTCCTTAAATTATAGTTATAGTAATCAAGTGACTTTTTCTGATAACTGTTTTTAATTTGTTGTATAATTTATAAATTTCTGTTTGGTGCTAGATGACATGTCTTGTTACAATTATCTAACTAATTTACTATAAAGTATTACATGTACTCTTAGTCTTGAGAACAATTTACGTTATCTGAGAAATGTCCCGTTCAGTCTATAACTTTTCAAAGTTATCGAAAAACACTATGTGCAATCGACATATGTAAATTCATTTTACTCCGCCATAGTAGGCAGATATATCAGCGACATCAGCCTATCAATGCGCTGTCCCATATATCATCTTTATGTATCGGCCATTTGTGCCAGATCAAATGTTGTAAAGAACATTTGTACAATCGTCTAAATCTAAGGATCAATTACGACTTAATAATTAAATAATGTAGGTAGATGTACTTGAATTCTAGGGACCTTTAGAGTGTTACGTTTCTTATATGTATATGGACACCCTCTTCAGCCCCCACAATACTTCAATTATGCACATTATGGCTGTATTTTAATATGAACTATAAATAGTTTTACAGTCAAATACGCCTGTTATTGGAAAATTGTCTATTATCACACTCACAATAAAACGTTTATCCCTCCCGATATTACGATATCAGATTGTTAGGCGCTCAAGTCGACTCCTCGCGGTAGAATAGTAGCTGTACGGAGTGCGCCAAATACCTCGCGAACACTGACCATTCTTTTTACCGTATGTGTCCTTGAATAATTAAGTGCAACATAGTATACAAATGTGATCAAAGGACGGAGGGAGGAGATACCTAATTACTCTTTTATGATTAGCCTTCAGTATAATGAACAGACATTTACAATGGGCTGTTTGCTTTCCCGCGAAAAGCCTCCCATCGATTCCCGGAAAAACGACACGATGGAAATCGAGTTGAAGTATAAAGTTAACGGAATAACTGAAGCGGAGTTTACGGAGGAGCAGAAACAGCTTGTTAAATCCACCTGGGAAGTGGTCCGGGAGGATATTTCTAAAGTCGGAGTCATAACATTTCTCAGGTTTGCTAATATTATCATTATTATTTATTTATTATCTTATTTTATTGGGGGGGGGGGGTATTTATTCTAAGTTTTTCATAATTTGTTTATAGTCTAGTTTTAAAAAAAACTCAAGGACAGTTTGATATGAAAGCGTGGAGACTGGAAATTTCAAGTGACTTAAAATTTATGAGCCACTGGAATAAAGTTTCCTATATGGCATTTAAACATTTTTTGGGGCAAATGTATGTGCCTTCTATTTTCACAGGTTTTAGCATTATTTATTGACATGTTGAAACAAAAAGAACAGATAAAGTTCTAAAACTGGATATGGGGGATTCTAGTAGTAATGTTCTTTATCGTCTCTCTGCAGTAGAAATCTGTGTTATTTATAAGCATTACTTATAACGATATTAGAGCGTTCATCAATAAATTACTGACAGGAATGTGTGTGTTTTCAGAAGATAAGAAGTAAGAAACAATCAGTACTGTTAATTTCTACAGAGGCTGGAACTGTTTGGAAATCACTTGTCTTAATACTAACTGTTCGCTATGTACACAGTTCAGTTGGCAATGAATTTTTTTCTGGAGATCAAACTCGACTGCCTGACAGCGTTGAAGCCTAGATCTACAGTTTTTATACAACACAGATGCTCGCAATCACATGCTATTTTTACATCAATCAAAAAATTATAAATTAAACTAGGCGATCATTTGAATTCTACTTAATGTTAAGTAATTAAGGCAAATGTTAAACCATGATAACTTTAGAACTAATTCAAAGATAATTAAAATTCTGCCTAGCTTGAGCAGTAGGGATATACGTACTAATCTATAATGTGCTTACGTTATTAATGTCATCCTTGTTCAATTCATCAATTAACAACTTGAAAATTTTTATTTAGTGGTGGTAGAAAATGGATGTAGGATGTGGATTAAATTAGCAAAAATTGTTCTGTACTTGCAGTAAAATAAAAATCTTTCAAAAAACACCATTTTCTTAAAAACAATAATTATAATTGCAAACAAATTAAGGGGAATTATAGTTTCGAACAAAGATAAAAATGTTACTTTAGTGTCTCAATTAATTTAAGTACTTTCAATCTTAAGTTACATTAAATCCATTAATGACCAGACTTTGTATGGAAAGGTGCATCCGGGGATGATGTGGGTACTAAAGTGAGATTTTTTTTTTTAACTAATATCTCATCCTAAGTTAAACATTTGTATTTTAACTTTCATCCCTGACCGTAAGCTCTTCGTTTTTCTAATCCATTTTGATATTTATGTTATGTAGAACCACGATGGATTTCAAATTCCAAAGTGACTGATATGAATTAAGAACAATATATATAGATGAAATAAGAAGATAACGAACAGTATTCAATTTCGAAAGTCCAATGAAACGATACAAAGGACAAGGTATGGTAACGGCCGAATCTGGCCCCTTATTTGATGTAAAAATCAGAACACAGTTAAAATTGTGATAGTTTGTAGTTAAGAACTTAAAATAATGCTTGTTTTAAAACCAGCACTAATTTTGATTCAAAGCTTACACGGAGGCCACAAGAGGGTGCAGAAGTAGGATATTTTCCCGAATTTCCTCAATTTTGGTCGAATTTCGTCAAATTTGAGACACTTTTCACTTCGAGAAACATAGAGCACAAGCTTGCCTATCTGAGATTTTTATACATAAGATGCACCTGATACTAGTGTATGAAATATATAAATTTGGTAGACAGGCAAGCTTGTGCTCTATGTTTTCTGATCCAAAATGTGCTGTAAAATTAATGAAAATTTGCATAAAATGAGAAAATTCGTAAATTGACATATTTTCTGACCTTCCTGTGACCTCTGTGTATCCCGTAACTTGGAACCAATACTCATTTTGAGGCAGGGGTGACAACAGGTTTTTAATTGATAAACTATTGTATCATTCTCAAAGACACCCCAAACCAGGGGCCAAAAAGAGGTCTTAGCCTATCTTGTCCTTTGGAGCAGAGCAAAAACACGGACCTCAAAATTTACAGGTGGGATCAGTTGCCATGGAGAAGTGAGCATCCACTGCCGACCGGTCACACCCGCCGTGTGCTCCTTTTCATGATCGGAAGAAACCGGAAAAATCCGTAGACAGTTAAGTGTATAAATAATGGCCTAACAATTAGTATGAAAAACATCAGTCAGCATTCGACTCAATGATAGGTTGTATTTGCTGACAAGGTCATTGTATCGACCACAAAACTTGCGAAATGACAGCTTCAAACAAGACTGTTGATATCCTTATTTTATCAACTTGTTTGTCAATAGTTTGCCTCGTTTTAGAATTTGTTCATACGTAGAGCTTGCTCGAATCAACTGAGAGACATAAACCCCATATGCAGGTGATAAGGGTATATTGATACATAAGTGAGGGAAGTTGACGATTGAAAAGTTGAAGTCATCACGTTTATCATAAAGCTTTGTTGTTAGTTTACCATTAACGTTTTTTTCTGGTAAAATATCTAGATATGAAACAGATGTGTCGGACTCTGTGGTATCTTTTATTTCAAGCTCATGGGATATATCGAGTCGACATATGAATGGAAGTAACTATTGTTGATTGATAATAGGTCGTCGATATATCGAAATGTCGAGTTGAAGATCCCAGCAAGTGTTTTCTTTTTCTCATGTACAAGTATAATTTACATGTAGCTTCCTTTTTAGCATGGGGAGATGAAAATCAAACATGAAATGAAAGTACATTGAACGATCATGGTAGGCTTACATTAAATACCGCTTTTGTCAACGCTCTAATTAGACACTGGAATTAGTATTTCCAGGATAGCACAGTACACTGAAAAACAACCATCAATTTAAGACAAAACATCATAAATAGCTTCGCAATGTATTTGGAATTACAAAAAAAGGATTATGACGAATTTCTGCCTATCACTCAGAAATTGTAGAATTTAAACCTCTGCTATTTTGGGGAGAATAAACTAAGTTAATCAGCGAGTTCAAAGCCACTGGGACAAAAACTTGAACGCTTTTAAAATCGGATACATTGGAATCAGATATCTTGGGTCACGTCACGTGATCTGATGCGATACTAAACATCATCTCAATGTATGATGAGTAATTAGTCTTCTCTCGCACTGAACTTTAGTGATCTACAAGACACCAAGGAAACTAGAAAATATAGAAGTTCAACGGAAGGCTCTTCTTTTATTTTTAATTAAGAAACGGTAACGAGAGAGACCCGAGAATCGTCCTCGTGTGTATATAATGACTGTTAACATAGAAGAAACGGTAACGATCGAGGGAGACCCGAGAATCGTCCTCGTGTGTATATAATGACTGTTAACAAAGAAGAAACGGTAACGAGACCCGAGAATTGTCCTCAGTGGCGGATTTAAGGGGGGGCGCACCCGGCGCGCGCCCCCCCCCCTAAAATTGTCAAAGTTAGCGTAAATCATAGTTTAGGCGAGAAAATGTAAAAATTTCTACTTGGTAAACCTCATTTTTACCTACAAAATCTCTAGAATCCAGGAGCTTCCGGGGGCTTCGCCCCCTGGACCCCCACCAGGGCTTCGCCCTGGACCCACTGGGGACCTCAAGGCGGCCCCCAGACCCCCTGCATACTTTTTGCGCCCCCTCTAACTTCAAATCCTGGATCCGCGCCTGGTCCTCGTGTGTATATAATGACTGTTAACAAAGAAGAGGGAGCATGCTCTCACTTTGTACTGATTATGATTATTGAACTATTAAGAGCGGTACAAATTTCCCTTTCCCTCTTTTTTGTACGGAAATATAGATTTGTTTGTATTATTTTTAACCAATGCCGTAGATGCATGTAGATTTATGTTTTAAATATGAGAGATGAATTTTCAAAAAGAAAAAAGCTAAATGCAGAGAAAATTTTAGATAACATAGTGATATAACTTTTTTCCCTTGGGGGAGATGGGTCGAGGGGAGGGCTGAAGGAAAGATATACTGAATTTATGATTGTTATATTCTTCTTATATTGAAATAAAATGGAATACAATACGCTCTCATTGCGAAAGGGAATTTGTTTTGGTTTCATCCTGACAAATCATTTTTTTTGAAATATCGCTGTCAATGAAGCTTTAAACATTAACATTAATTTTTAAAATATCGCTGTCAATGAAGCTTTAAACATTAGCATTTATTTTTAAATGATAAAGTGGGAATGGACATCGATCAACAAAACAATCAGGGTAATAAAAATATTGTACTTTCATAACAGCTAATACAAGTTGTGTTTACTGGCACTATACAAGTTAACTGATAAATTACTGTAAATATAGTACTCGTGAACCCTTGGAGTTTCAAGTGAACCCTTTCAAATGTTTATCTACTTGATCAACATACAAGCATCCTCAGGTAGTGCAGATTCAAATTGTTCAAATCATGGCCCTAGAAGTAGGAGATAAAATTTTACATTGGAATATTTAAGAAAACAACTGATGCCCCCGTATGACAGCTTATGGCAAAGATGAAAGTTTCTCAAATGCAAAACAAACTCCAAGGTCAAGAGGTCAAAATTGTTGGTACCCAAAGAAAGGTTGTGTCTCAAGGAATATATCTTTGAAAATGAAAGCCCTATCACTTACCGTTGAAAAGTTATGGTCAAGGTTAAAAAAATTCAAAAGTAAGTCAAATATCGAGGTCAAGGTCAAATGGTCAAAACTGTTGCTACCCATAGGAAGATCTTGTCAAATGAAATATACATGTGAAAGCCCTGGCATCAACCGTTCAAAAGTTATGCCCAAGGTTAAAGATTTTCAAAAATAGGTCAAACCCCACGGCCATAGGTCAAAATTGTTTATACTCAAGGGAAGGTCTTGTCACAAGAAATACACATGTGAAATATAAGAGCCCTAGCACCGACTGTTCAAAGGTTATGGTCAAGGTTAGAGTTTTTCAAAAGTGGATCAACTCCAAAAAAAAAAAAGGGTCAAAATTGTTGGTATGCAGGGAAAGGTCTTGTCACAAGAAATACACCTACGAAATAAGAAAGCCCTAATACTAACTGTTCAGAAGTTATGACCAAGGTGTAAGTTTTTCAGAAGTGGGTCAAACTCCAAAGTCAAGGTCAAAAGGACAAAAATATTTATATCCGATGAAAGGTATTCTCAAAAGAAATACATATGTGAAGTATAAAAGCCCTTGCATCAACTGTTCAAAAGTTATTGCCAAGGTTAAAGTTTGGTAAAATTTAGCAATAGTGGGTGAAACTCTAAGGTCAAGAGGTCAAATATGTTGGTACCCAAAGAAAGTCTTGTCACAAGAAATACACCTGTGAAATACGAAAGCCAAAACTCCAACCAATCAAAAGTTATGGGCAAGGTTAATGGTTTTTTTGCGGAATAACAAACAAAAAGTTGGGTAAGTGATGATCTTTTGGAGCTAGGCTGGGGTCACAAAGAGCCCAAAAAATTCTGATGACGAAAAACAGCAGGGCCATTGCTATTCATGTGAATTTGTCGCCCATGAGCCTCTGTTTTTATTAAAAGTTAAAAAAAAAAACTTCCAGTCAATAAAACAGCTTATATCGACATTAAAATCCTCTATCAAGTTTCTGGTATTTTATTCGATATGGTTTGTAGCCCCAGATTAACATATCACCTTTAAAGTTGTATCTAACATACAAACATCACCATATATCTAAAAACACAAAATCAGATAACAGAGAAAATAAAAATTCCACTGCGGGCAAAAAATTATGTAAAGAATACTCTTTTTACCTAGTTTTATCTAAAAGTATTTGATATTCAGCATGATTTTATTTTATTTTTTAGTATCTCGCTTCCTTTCAGAGTTGTTTTTCTTTCTTTCTTTCTTCTTATGTCCCCGTAATTGAAATTCGGGGGTATATAGTTTTGCCCTGTCCGTCCGTCTCTCTGTTTGTCCGCAAAAACTTTAACATTGCCCATAACTTGTGATTAGTTAGAGCTATGGTTTTCTTATTTCACGTGTATTAGCTTTTGACAAGACCTTCCTTTGGGTACCAACATATTTGACCTCTTGACCTAGAACCCTGGAGTTTGGCCCAATTTTGCAAAAATTTACTTAACTTTAACCTTGGTCATAACATTTGAACAGTTGGTGCTAGGGCTATCATATTCCACATGTATATTCATGACCTACTTTTGAAAAGCTTACATTCGCCATATAACTTTTGAACAGTTGGTACTGGGGCATTTATATTTTGTATGTGCATTTCTTATGACAAGGACTTCATCTGCATATCATTAATTTTGACGCTTTGACCTTGCAGTTTGACCCACTTTTAGAAAATATTAACCTTGACCATAAATTTTGAACAGATGGTGTTTGGGCTTTTATATTTACCAGGTGTATCCATTGATCTAGACCCTTTCTTTGGATAACAACATTGTTGGTCTCTTGACCTTGGAGTTTGAACTGTATTTGAGAAACTTTAACCTTCGCCATAAGTTGCCATATTGGAGCATCGGAATTTCACAAACACATCTTGTTATTTTTTTTTTTTAGTTTTGTCTTAAAAGAGATTCTATTTTTTGTTTGTTTGTTTGTATGTTGTTTAACGTGCCTCTCGAGAATTTTTCACTCATATGGAGACGCCACCACTTGCCGGTGGAGAGCCGCAAATTTTGTCCTATACTCGGCACTGAAGGCCATTGAGCAGTGAGGGATCTTTTTCGTGCCAGCACCTACTGCGACACGGGACCTCGGTTTATACGGTCTCATCCGAAGGACCTGTCTCCACGTCCCACAGTGGGATTCGAACCCGCGACGTAAGGATCAGCTCCTTACTCGGCGACTCTAGAGTAGACGTAAAGAGATTCTAAAAGACAGAGCAAATAAAGCAGTAGTTATTGTGTTATAACATCTCGTTTCTCTTATTAAAACGCTTCATTGTTAATGAAATAAATTAAGATATTGATAATCAGGCTAAACCAGAGTTTTTTAGGCTTTTTGCGAAAATTAAAGGAAAACATTCTGGAAGGTATTTTATGGGTTTACATTGTACTTTATTATAATGTCATTTTATGCTAAAATCAGGGGTATGAGTGTGTATGCATTTGACAGATCAACTAAACCTGCTCAAAGCTAAATTTCTGCATTGTTAGAACTTATACGTCATCTTTCAGGATCTTTAAGTTTAATCCAGGAAACTGCACGGAGCTGTTGTACGTGATCTAATTTTAGCAGGGCTCATATTAATTTTGAGGCTTCTGTGTCTTTATTTTCAATTGCCGCCTAAATATGATTGGAGAAAAGTATGATACGAGGGCTGTTCAATAAATTATGTCCTCGGTGTTCGGAAAGAAACAAAAAAGGCTTTTCAATGTTTTTGTCCTAATAATTTCCCTTAAATATTCTCCCTTAATTGAAACACATGTTTGTAACATTTTTATCCAATTCCTAATTGTTTTTAAAACACATTTTTGAGTATCCCTTTCGTATACTGGAATATGGCAGATCCTATGATTTCCTGGACTTCTTTCTTCTTTCTGAAAGGTGTTTTTTCAAGTTAAAAAAAAAACAAGTCGAAGGGTGAAAGATCTGGCGAATATTGTTGGTGTGACAAAAACATTAACTTTCTGTTGATCCAAAAAAACTCCTTAACTATTCATGACCTGTGGGATAGTCTACTGTTGTGTAGAAAATTAATCTAGCAGATTCCTGATTCTGGTTCCTTCCTCTTATAAACCTTTTGATTTTTTGCAACAATTGTGGTTTCTAGACTTGTCCAGAAATTGAAGGGCCTTCCCGAATAAGAATCTGAACAACAAGACCACTACTATTGACGAAAACGGCATATAAAACGTTCATTGTGCTCTGGCAATTCTTTGCTCTTCCCAGACCTTTGCTTTTTTCTGGTCAAGTGCATCTTGTTGTAAATTTTTCTTTGGGGTTCAAAGCAATGGATTCAGGTTTCATTACCTGTAAGAATTTCAGATAAACGTAGATAACTACGATTTTTTATTTTTCAAAATAATATTCTTACACGCTTCCGTTTTCACTCATTTGTCAAAACATAGGGTAACCATTAAGTACTAAGCTTTTTCAGTGTCAAATGTTTCTTTAAAATAGTGTGAACTACCCCCAAAAATATGCCTAACTAATTTGCTATGCGTCTTAAAGTCAATCATAATTTGTTAAATTTTGGAAAACATTACATCGGTTGATAAGTCCTAGTCGCCAAGGACGGTACTCATCTTTGATGCCTATTTTATCATTTCTGATCATTGAAATCTACCTGCTCATGTGTCTATAAGACAAACATCGGTTGCTGTAGACATCACATATTTCAGTTAATATTTCTTTGGAATTTTTACCAAGTTTTACAGCAGCTTTAATGAAGCTTCTAACTTCACTCTTGTTTACTGATTCTTTACCATTCACTTTGAATGTAGTATCTCGGATAGCCCTTGTTTTCCAGCTTCTCACAATGAAACTATACGATGAAACGTGGTCACATAACCGGTTATCAGTTTATTAAAGATTCAATTATGAGAGAAAGCCAAGGTTAATGTCACATGATTTTTATAATGTATGTCATAGAGTTGAGGACATAATTTATCGAACAGCCCTCGTACAAAGTAGTACTGAGTTAATTTAAAATAATTTAATTTTGTTTGTATTCTAACCTCTGATTGGTTAATATCCAAAAAGGAACACAAATTATTTCTGTATAACCTGGTTTGGTATGGGGACACACCCCCCTGACAACCAGCTGAATCATCTGTATCCGTACAATCCTCTCATTTCCAGTCCTCGGGATTCATGGAAAATTCCAGATTTAATGAATGTACCAAACAATAATTCGATCTTACCACGTGTAAACAAACAACAAGGCTGCTAGGCCTATGTATCAGTTTTTACCTCCCCTCGCTTCCCATCACTTCCGGTACTTCCGTTACTACGGTTGTATTATTGAGCGGCAAATTTGAACTAATAAAAAGCAACGAAATTTTACACCCATAGTTATTTGATGATTTTAAAATTAAATTATAAGGAATGACTCTAATTCTTGGCCAAATTATTCGCGTATAACCTGGTTTGGGTCAGTTTACGCTGTTTTATAATCCGCTTCGCGGATTATAAAGCGTAAACTGACCCAAACCAGGTTATACGCGAATAATTTGGCCAAGAATTAGAGTCATTCCTAAAATAAAATATCACACGTACAGTATTCGGACAGAAATCGATGTCAACATATCCATGAACTACGAACAACTTCAATTCTATAGAATTTTTTTTAGCGTTATAAGAATTAACACTTTTTTAACCTTTCAGGTTGTTTGAGAAATTCCCTGATGTACAAGATTTATTTGTCCCTCTCCGAGGACTGAGTTCAGAGGAACTCCGCCACAACGTGGGACTACGGGAGCACGGACTTAGAGTCATGGGGACTATTGAAAAATGTATCACCCGTCTGGACAACCCACAAAAATTAACCTCCATGTTGGAGGCCCTGGGAGAGAAACACATTATGTTTGACACCAAAATAGAATATTTTGACGTAGGTATAAGTTTCAAGTATTCAAAGGCTTTTGAAGTGACGGTGACTTTATTCATTTACCTGGAATAAACTCTACCGCCTAAATCTAAGAAAATTTCAGCTTAAAAAATCCGTTTTCCTTCCTCTGCCAATAATTGTCTGTGTACAGTCATAAATATCGATCGTTGGCATTTAAAAAAAGCACTTCAATTCAAATCTCTCTCTCTCTCTCTTTCATCGGATTACACAGTCCTTTTGACTGTCACGTTGTCTCATTCTGCATGAAATATCATTACAAAAATAATCACTATTCTCATGGTATTTATCAAACATTTTACGGCTAACACCATCGTTATTGACAATAATTCACATTTGATAGGATTAATCGTAGACACCGTATTTAGGTATAAAATACTAATATACACGATGTTCATATCAGACACTGACAAACTGTCAGATTTCTAGCAATAATGTCATAGGTATTTCTCGAGTTTTAGAAAATGTTCGGAATAAAAGAGGCTCCTGTAGGTTTTCTTTATTCACTCAGAATTTTCTCTGTACGTCATCAGAGTACTTTGTAAATGTTACCCTAAATGTTAAACTTCTAATGTATGTCTTACTGGAATTTGTGTAGGTCTTTAACTGTAGAACAACTCTCTCAGGAATATGTCGACAGTTATCTTGGGTCTTGTGAACTGTAGGTCTTTAATTGAACAACTCTCTCTAGAATTTGTCGATAGTTATGTTAAGTCTAGGGAACTATAGGTCTTTCTCTGGAATTTGTGGACAGTTATGTTGGGTCTAGAGAACTGTAGGTCTTTATAAGAACAACTCTCTCGGGAATTTGTCGACATTTATGTTGTGAATAGGGTACTGAAGGACTTTATTAGAACAACTCTCGGGAATTTGACGACAGTTATGTTGGGTCAAGGGAACTGTAAGTCCTTATTAGAACAACTTTCTTTGGAAATTGTCGATAACTATGTTTGGTCAAGAGAACTGTTAGTCTTTATCCGTAGAACAACTCTCTCTGGAATTTGTCGACAGTTATGTTAGGTCATGAGAACTGTAGGTATTTATCTGTAGAAAACTTTCTGTGGATTTGTCGACAGTTATGTTGGGTCAAGAGAACTGTAGGTATTTATCTGAAGAACAACTCTCTCTAGAATTTGTTGACTGTTATGTTTGGTCAAGAGAACTGTAAGTATTTATCTGTAGAACAACTCTCTCTGGATTGGTAAGGCTACACATGTTGACAATTATGTTGGGTCTACGAAAACGTAGCTATTGAAATATAAAGACTTCTATTGATACTTGAAAGACAAGTCAATAGTACTCGTGCTGATCTAGCCTAGCTCTGTGGTGTTGTAGAGTAGTAGGATTTCCTCCATAGCCAGCTTTCCCCCCGGAATTTGCACTCTTTCTTTCTCAGAGTAGGATTTCGCCTATTTTATTCCTGCTAAGATCAAATCGACAATATTTTAGGTAAAAGTTTATGTTAGAGCTAACTAATTCTTAATAGAAATATGTGTGTTTTTGACTCAAGAATTGTTCAAATTAGTATGAAAGCTAAAAATATATATTTCAAATCATTTTGAGTCTCAACTCAAAATTTTAACTTGTAGAAAATTGTAAAATTAGTCCTCAAAGACTCGATGTACCAACACCTCTCTTAGTGCAGCAGTACCTGCTTTTTCAATTATATTTAAATGTTTATCAGTTCACTCTTGGAGATTTAAGAATTTGTTTGCCCTGTACCGGCCAAATATTTTTTCTATGGATTTGTGCTTTTACAAAGAGTGTGCGAGAAAATTCTAAAATATATTTTTGATAGGTTCCACATACCATTTTGTGAGTATTTGATTCGAGTAATTCTTCAAAGGGAAGAAAGAAAAAAAGGCCAAAGCCAAACACAAAACATTACATGGAAAACTGCTCTTGGAAGCCATACCATAAGTGTTTCTCCTCGATCTCAGCAGTTTAATATTGGATTTAAAATTTGTAAGCAGAGAGCAAATGCTGTCTTAGAGTTTCGCAAAAATTTTTAATTTTTACAAATTCATGTCTCAATTTTAGTTACATGGCAACGGCAGCTATTTTGTATATTTGAACACTAATCTCGGTGGAGATTCGGCTGGGCTAGATATTTGGACTGACGCCCACCGAATCTCGGGACAGTCCTTCATAATTCATGTCTGGGAATTCAGCCCCAACTTCGGCCGGCTATATCAAGAATTATTCACCCAGGCGACACTGTCGTTCGCTTCAATTAAGTCATTTAGTTGGTTAATTAACTCTCTGTCACTATTATTTTTACATTGCTTACCGTCTAGGCATGTAAATCCCACCATAAAAACATTCACTAAAATCTCCGTTCAAAATATGGCTCCCCTGACGTAATTGTTTATCTCCTCGCACTAAAGAGTTCCTACAGTCTGTTTTCTTTTATGTGATACTGAACCTCTACTGTGGCTTTTTAGTATTTTTCATAGAAATAAAAACAGACCATAGAGGAACTCTTTAGTGTGAGGAGATAAACAATTACGTCAGGGGAGCCATATTTTGAACGGAGATTTTAGTGAATGTTTTTATGGTGGGATTTACATGCCTAGACGGCAAGCAATGTGAAAATAATAGTGACAGAGAGTTAATTAAACAACTAAATGACTTTATTGAAGCGAACGACAGTGTCGCCTAGGTGAATAATTCTTGATATAGCCGGCCGAAGTTGGGGCTGAATTCCCAGACATGAATTATGAAGGACTGTCCCGAGATTCGGTGGGCGTCAGTCCAAATATCTAGCCCAGCCGAATCTCCACCGAGATTAATTTGAACACCAGAAACTTGGAGTGACACACATCAATATTATGTACATGTAGTTTGAAATACAATAGGACAAAAAAAATCGCTTTTAAATAGAATTCCTCCTTTTTGTTTCGTTTCTATGGTCATGATGGTTACAGTTAAAAATTTGTTCTACCGATTACATTGTACCATATTTATTATTATTATTATTATTATAATTATTTAAGAAACTAGTTTTACCAGGTGCAAAGAATAAGACTTAAAGCCTCAAAAGAATTAGTAGGACAGTTACTGAGAAAAATGAGATTTGATATTTTCAATTTTCATACTTTGTAAGTTTCAATTGAACTGGTCGCCATTTTGAAAATATAAAGTGTTGAAGGCAAATACTTCTTATTTATAATTTTTGTGACTGGCTACTGCGAAAGCACACGTGTGGGAAAATTAATGAAGGCATACTTGTGAAAATATGTCGCACCCTTCCCACTCCTACATAAGTACAGACTTGAAATATGTTATTGGGGGGGGGGGGGGGTTGGCTCTGGCGGAAATCGCACTCTATAACTATTACACAAAGTCGGATTATCGAATCTTATACAGGATTTCTTTGGGGATAATCCTACTCTACAGTCATTTTTCGTGGGAGAAATCCCACTCTAGAGCCTATTTTCAATGGGGGAAATCCTGCTTAAGAGCCAGTTTTCGGGGGGGGGGGTCAGAGGCGGATCCAGCAATTTTTGAAAGGGGGGTTCCAGGGTGGTGCCCCCCCCCCCCACACACACACAGTCACTCAAACATAGATTCACACACACACACACACACCCTCACACACACACACAGAGAGATCTTAGGTCGTGGTTTGTTTCTTTGAAAAGGTAACCCCCCTCCCAGTCCGAATAAAAAACAAAGACATTCTTTAAACTACTGTAGCCTTAAAATTGAATGGATTTGCAGGATTTCTGAAGAAAACAAAGATTTTTTTTTAGAATTTGAAAAACTTTTTAGGTAGGTTTTTGAAAACCTATGTAAAACAAAGAATTACATGTAATTTACTGTGGCCTTATGCATATTCCCTTTTATGACTTATTAAGGTATTCAATGTATAATGAAGGGATTTTGAACAATTTTGAATCATTTTAAACTAGTTAAAATTGCATTGCTAGATAACGATGAAAGTGAAATGAACCAAGTTCACATGACTGATAACAAATAAGAAGCTGGTCATTTTGCACTTTTAAAGTTTTTGAAGAGTTATCTGCCCTTGATGCAAAGAAGAAAATTTTAATTTCGTCAAAATATCTGTGGTAAATGATTAATTTTATTTCATATTTTAATAATGAGAGATTGTATGCATATTTTCACCAAGACCTTTTTATGAAATTCAAAATACTTTTACAGTATCTTAATAACATATGCATTGTCCATAGACTTCAATGTAAAATTCAAGGTCCAATTAATTTGACATTAATCAATTTTTTTTTTTAATTTGGTGGAGTATTTTTATTTCACAACACCATCAAAATGATACCATAATTACAAATATAGGACCATTCATCTATTAGATACAACATATGGTCGTTATACATTGAATACCTTAAGTTTGTTCCTTCAAAAGACGATCCGAAAACGGTACACATATAGCCAAAGATCGCGGGAATCTGATATCAAATTAAAGCCCGCATGTTACTTATATATTAAAATAAGTAGAATATTTTCTACCATTCTCTCATAAATAAAAACGCTGAAAGGGAGGAATATTGAAGGTAAATATCTGGGACTCTATCGATATTGCAAGTGAAATATGAGCAACCGATCAAGCAGTTTTGAACTACGCTTATAAGTTAGTTCTAAGTACAAATATCAATTCCAGAAAACATTTTATCCTCCTTCTCTCTCGCTTTCTCCACTCAGCAAAAAATAAAAAGGGGGAGTTCCAACCCCCCGGAACCCCCACCCCCACCCCCTCTGGATCCGCCAATGGGGTTAGAGGGGAAAACCTACTCTACAAGACCGATACAAGAGTCGTTGCTGCTTGCTAGTAATCTCATAAAACCACCCTTTTAATTTCCAGTTTTTATGAAGGTAATTTTTACTACTTTGATGAGTTATATTTTATAAGTTATTGAGTTATCATGAGTTATTGCTTAAGTAATTAGGTTGTTTGAGAAGATTCTGGTCCTGTAGAGTAATCAAACATTCCACCACGATGTGACAGTCTTCCAGATTGTTATCGTTAAAATTCCTGTGGTTAGTTCAGCTTCCTTTTAAATATTTGATGAGGATCGCATTGTGCTGTTCATTTAAATGAACGTTTATTCATCAAAATCTCGAAGGCAACAGAAAATTTTAATCGGTAAATCTCGTGCTTCATGTCAGTTGTACAAAGACTGTAAAAACAAAGTTTGATTCATTGATTTTCATGCTGAGTCAAATTTGAACACAGTGCAAAGATCAACGAACAATACTAGGTAAATAACAAGAATATGCAATTCAAATAACCATTCATCTGTCCGTTTGATTAAACAAAGTATTATTAAAAATTGAAAGTTTAAGGCTAATTATTTGTAGAAATATTGTAAAATGTTTGCTTCGAGAAAAGGAGAAGGTCTTAAGAGGGCTGGGTGGTTGTGGCCATTTTCAAACTATATTGATCTCCTTTAGAAGAAGAGCTCCATATAAAGATATACAAAAATGATCAAATTTTAAAACTAAAATGTATGAAATTTTTGTTTGCCAAATGATAGTTGACAGCTTAAGATATCATATCTAAAAATTAAGTTATATCTGATGGTTAATTTGTTGACCCCCCAGCCTCCTTAATAAACCATTTTCAGAAGCTGATACTTAATACAAAGCTAGTGTATTATTAATGGAGGTACTCATCTCTTAACAATTGTACACTCATGGGAGATAAACAAAAGCAGAGAAAATTCAAATTAAATGTGCTATCCGTTGTAATTTGCAATGAGAGGGTCGTGGTTGTGCTTAATGCTTACCAAGAAGATGGGCGAATAAGGCGAGCGAAATGCCTATACATGTAGTGTGATAAATATGAAGACAAAAAAAATGAAATCTCAATTACATGTATAACAAAATTTTCTTTGATATTTCATTTAACCTTAAAGTATACTTTATGTAAAATCTTGACAATTTGCAAAAATTTCACAAAGTTTGAAATTATTTGCCTGTGGAAAAGCATACACACACTAAAGGGGGCAAAAAGGATATTTTCTTTTACTATTACACAATTTTTCGATATACGAGGGTTGTCCATAATGTTCATTCACAATGACGTTTTTGTCAAACTGAATGGTTCTAGATTTACTTATTGTATACCAAAATAGTTGTGAAAATCCAAGTCAGAATAGTTTGGTTATTATTGATTGAACTCAACATTTTTTTGTAAAAATTAATTGCTGCTTTAAAGGTTGGAGATAGTGCGCAGGGTTAAAATGCCATAACTTTTTAAATAAAGTGTTCTGATTAAAATGAATATTTTCTTCATAAAACATGTCAAAACTTATTAAAAATTAAATGTGTCGCAAATAAAGCGGCTATCGTCTTTTTCTGATATCTTCATTGTATAAGAGAGCAATTTCCTTTCAAATACCTAAATTGATATTTTATATTTTCTTTAAAGAAAACTTCTTTAACATTTTCTACTTTAAAAATTAAACAATAAACACATTTTAAAACATATTGCTCTTCTTCTCTGCTAAAATGAATAATATTAATTTTATCCACAAAATTGTTGTACATGCGTTATTGTTTATAAATACACGAATCTCAAACTTATTGTATAACGTAAATTTTCTAAATACAGTACGAAGGGCGATTCATGAAACTTAATTAATTTCAACTTACAAGGATTTAGCAATAATGTGATCTTATGAAACAGCCGGTAAACTCCGTATATATCACCTCTACCTGGTAAGAAATGAAAGTATTACATAATTTTTACATCTATTTATTATTGTCTCTTAACCCAGATTTGTAAACCAATTAATGATAATCTAATTAAAAGGAAAACGAGGTAATGTCGACTCGTACTTGGACTGCCAGTTTAAGCACCCACCCTCCAGTCCTTATAAGACCATTCCAAGTTTTTTTTCTATGTTTAGCTTTACCAATGTAGGAAAAATGATATCATCTTTGCACGCCAGAGGTTTCCTATCTCCTCTTCCCTGTTGTAGAGAAAAGGAATAGATCGAAAACCCTTGGTTTGCCAAGATTTCCTTCCATGAACCTAGATAATTCTATACTCTTTGTGTAAATGTTTTACTGCATTGCGTATAATTGTTATTTCCACTAAATTTTAAATGAATTAAATGCATAAGAATCAGGAATCCTTTGGAATTCACAAAGGTCAAGAAAAGTAAATTGTGTTTCCTATAAGAGTAATTATCTAAGCCTGCCACAGTAAAATTCTAAGTCTTAATTGTCTTTAATGCGTTCTGTCAAATGCATGTGAGTTAAATTTATAGCCATTGCCTGCAACACCGCATTTTTATTAAATAGAGATTATGTTAAATGTTTGCTATGTACTTTTCATTCAAATTATCTATGTATTTCAATCACATATAATTTGAGAGTCATTTCAGATACACTTTTAAATGACTTTGTGTGCATTTTGATTGATGGTTTCACCTTCATACGCAGTGATCACAAAACTATTTCACAGGACATCACAAGTTTCATTGTTTCTGATGCACGATCAGCTCTCATTCGTTACATATTAATCCAGGGAGACGGTTAAATTTCATAAAGGAAACTTTATCCAGTGCTTAAAATTTTAATGATTTTGCCAATTTCTGATATACTGGAGGCATTGCTTTTATCCTTAGTATTTCGTAAATGGCTTCCTTCAGTCTGAGCATCAATAACCATAGGGTTAATCTTCGGTCAAATTCAGGATCATACATGAAAGTATTGGTTTGAGATTCCCTTTTTATTATTTTTTTAAATTTGTTTTCATATTTGAAATCAGGTCTTGCAATACTTTTTTATTTACTTCAAAGCCTTAGCGGACCAAGGACCTTCCTCGTGCCATTTCTTTCAATCTATAATGTTGAAGTATCCTTGACTTTTGATGCCGCAAGCTTTATTGTTCCATAAGGTTATTGTTAATATCAGCTTACGCTTTCTGTTGTTGGCTGACAACTCTGAATTTGCAAAGCAATACACTATTATAGTACTACAGCATTTTTATGACCCCGTAATCGAAGATTCGAGGGTATATAGTTTTTCCCCTTCCCTCCATCTGTCTGTCTGTCCGCAAAACGTTAACCTTGCCCATAACTTTTGATTGGTTGGAGCTATGGCTTTTATATTTCAATTGTTTATTCCTTGTGACAAGACCTTCCCTTGGGTACCAAAATATTTGACCTCTTGACCTTGGAGTTTGACCCCCTTTTGCAAAAATTTACCAATCTTTAACCTTGGCCATAACTTTTGAATAGTCCATGCTAGGGCTTTCATACTTCACATGTGTATCCATTGTGACAAGACCTTTTCAAGGGTATAAATATTTTTGACCTCGTAACCGTGACTTTGGAGTTTGACACACTTTTGAAAAACTTTGAAACATGGGCCCTAACTTTGAACAGTTAGGAATAAGGCGTCTAAATTTCACAGGTATATTTTTATTTTGACAAGACCTCCCTTTAGATACCAACAATTTTTACCTTGACCTTGGAGTTTGACCTACTTTTACAAAACTTTTACTTTCGCCATGACTTTTGAACAGTTGGTGCTAGGGCTTTTATATTTTGCATACGTATTTCTTATGACAAGGTCTTCCCCTGTGTACCATTAATTTTGACCCTTTGACCCTGAGCTTGGCGTTTGACCCACTTTTAAAAAACCTTTAACCTTGACCATAACTTCTGAACAGTTGGTGCTTGGGTTTTCATATTTACCAGGTATATCTATTGACACATGCAAGTCCTTTCTTTCGGTAACAACATTTTTCATCTCTTGACCTTGACCTTGGAGTTGACTTGGTTTTGATAAACTTTAACCTTCGCCATAAGCTGCCATACGGGGGTATCAGTGTTTCAAAGACTGGTCATGTTATCAATGTAAAACTCTCCTAAGCATTTTTTAAAACGATAAAATGCTTTAGAATGATAAAAAGGTTTTTTTAACACAAAGACCTTGTTAACATTTGATAAAAACCTTCTTTGATCTGAAGTATATTCATTGTTCAAGGAAGACACCAAAACATTCATTAAGGATAAATCACGCCAACAATACAAGAAAGAACGTTATTATCGATATGACATGGCGACAGACGGTGTTATCTGATAATTATCACTGATTAAGATGGACAGATAGCTCTTTACCCCTGTTAAGAATGTATGTTCTAAGAAGGGATGACTTTAGAAATAGCAAAGATGGACGGAAATCGATCGATTCATTCAGGGCTCTGTTTCGATGAACATTTTTGGAACCAGTGGATATTTATTATTTTTAGTAATCACCGTATATTATATCTTAAAATATTTTGATAGCTGAAATTTGTTTGTATGTGTGTGTGTGTGACTGGAGCTAGCACAGTCACACAGACATTAACCATATGTACTAGCTTAAGGAATAAGGTTAGTCACCCGGCTCTGTTCGTAAAGAAGATGCAGACAGATATGTTTATGTTTTTTTAATAAGGATTATAGTCACATGACTAACTTAACAGATTTAATCTAAAATTACAAAATTGAACTATTTGTGTATGGTGATAGGAATTTCAGTGCTAGAAAATCCATAAATAAGAATACTAGTAAAACATTTTTTTTTAAATTGTACTGACAGTTCTTTAATTTCTATATTTTTTTTTTGATATTCAACGTTCACAGAAGAAGCTATAAAAGTTAACAATTCAAAATGGCGGTGGTATACCACCACATGGTGGTTTCTTTGATTGTGAACACATTTCAATCGACCTAACTACGTATTTGAATTTTACTACCGTATTTGTTAAAGTTTTGGTCAAGCCATAAAATCAATATTACGTAGCTTGAAATTGTGAACATTTTTAAACATAGTAATATGTATTTCTATCAAAATCTGAACTTTTTAAAATATCTTCATACTGTAAATGGCGGGGTTTTTTGTTTGTTGGATGTTTTTTTAATGGTTTTTTTTGTTTTGTTTTATTTTTTGTTGTTTGTTTGTTCGTTTGTTTGTTTTGTTTTTTTGTTTTTTGTTTGTTTGTTTAAATCACCTGAGCTGAAAGTGAGATTTTCTGATCACATTTTTTTTCCTGTCGTCCGTCTGTCCGTCTTTAAACTTTTCACATTTTTAAATTTTTCTCCAGATCCACTGGGCCAATTTCAACCAAACTTACTACAAAGCATCCTTGGATGATAGGGATTCAAATTTCTTCAAATTGAAGACCATACCCTTTTTCAAGGGGGATATAATTAAGAATTAGTAAGAATTTGGTAGCATCTTTTAAAAATCCTCTCAACAACCAACCACCTGAGCCAAAAAAAGTTGAAACATGTGAAAGCTTCATTATATAGTGTAGATTCAAGTTTGTTCAAATCTTGACCTCTGGAGGTTGGGTGGGGCCACAATGAGGGATCGAAGTTTTTCATGGGAATATACAGGGAAAAATCTTCAAAAATCTTCTTCTCAAGAACAGTAATGCCATGATAAGTCATATTGATATGGAAGCATCCTCTGGTAGTATAGATTCAAGTTTGTTCAAATCATGACCCCAGGGGGTAGGGTGGACCACAGTGGGGGATCAAAGTTTTACATAGGGATATATAAGAAAAAGGCTTTAAAAATCTTCTGCTCAAGTACAGGAAAGCAATGATTTGTCATATTGATATGGAAGCGTCCTCAGGCAGTGTAGATTCTAGTTTGGTCAAATCATGACCCCTGGGGATAGAATGGGTGATTAAAGTTTTACATTGGAATATATTATAGAAAAATTCTGCTGATAAAGTACAGCAGGGACTTATTGATCCAGGTGAGCGTTGTGGTCCATGGGCCTCTTGTTTTATTTTTTCTATTTTATTTTATTTTTGTTTTGTTTTTTGTTTCTTTTTTTTTTTTTTTTTTTTTGAAACAATACGCTGTCTTACTTTAGATGTGTAGCCTTAAAAGAAAATAGATGGAAACAAGCATTCTGAGAGTATTGCATTAGCAATACTAGTCCACTACCGGCAAGTGTAATCTGGTTCCCGTTAAGAATTGAAAATGCCATAATTCCGTCAAAAATCAATGAAGCGGGACGAAATGCAAACTTGATCTATAACTAATCAAGGTTAAGTCACTTACCAAAGATCAGCTCAATATCTGAAAGCGTTTAGAAGAAAATTGCGGAAAACCCCTAAAAATTGAAAAGGCCGTATTTCCGTCAAAAATCAATGAAGCGGAACGAAATGCAAACTTGATCTGTAACTCAGCAAGATACACTCACATACCAAAAATCAGCTCAATATGTGCAAGCGTTTAGGAAAAAAGTGCGGAAAACCAAGTGGGACAGACTGACAGACATACAGACAGACAGACGGAACAGACAGACAGACAGACGGACAGACGGACGGACAGACTCAGAGGAAACCTATAGTCCCCTCCGGTTTCACCGGTAGGGGACTAATAAGGCGAATATGTCATATATATTTACAATTTTTGATGTACACCTGGTGTTGATCTTGTTTGTGCTCAATCATATCTATATATGTACATTCCTAGTAATCTAGTACATACAGACACTGCATCTAGTAATAACAAACCTAACCACAGCTGGAAGTACCTTTTAAAATGTATTTTCTTTTATTTGCAGTTGCTAGCTCCACAATTTATACATGCAATTAAACCTGCAATCGGTGAAGAATGGACGCCTGCAGTAGAGAAGGCCTGGAACAACTTTCTAACATATATCACAGATATCATGAAGAAAGCTATGTTGCAGGCCACGTGATCCCCAAGGGCTTCTGTGAATTATTTCCCTTGATTTAACCATTCGAAATTCTGAAACAATGTATAAATTGTGTGTGTGAGGAAAATACGGGAAAGAGTGTTTTGAAGAATATATTTCAATAAATGCAATACCGATGTCATTTGTCGTCTATCACGATCAAAGATTACATTTACGTCAATATGTGAACAATGCACCTTCGCTGAAAGAATGGCGTGACAGACTAAGGTTAGGTTGATGGCGCCATACTCACGGAATCTGTAAATAAGCGCCAAAATCTATCATTTTGTGTTCCATTACCCGTTGATGAGATTCGGTTTAAAACGGTGAACTAATGGAAGATAGTTTAATCTTCATTACCTCAGAATTAAGATTAAAAGCTGTCAGCACAGGTAGCGTTCGTACAGCTTAACAGACGTTCTCACTTTATATAAATTAACTTCACACCTGCAAAAGAACACAATACGTAAATTGTATACGTTAACTGTTTCCCTCAGTCTGCACTTAGATAAACTGACGCAATCTGATCAACTTCCTTTGTTTGTTAAATCATCTCATAAATTCATCAAACGTGCACATTATTTACAAGAAATTACAGAATGATTATATCTGTTGAAAAGGAAGATTAATTCAAAGTGCGTGCAGAACATATTACACCAGGCCAGATGGCTGACGTATAGCTCCAGAAAGTTTTATCAGGAACTTTTATAATGAAATTCAGTTTATATACTGAATTCAGTGTTATATGGACAATTTAAAAATTCTTGTAATACTAGTATTCAGCATATGAACGTGCAAGCAAGAATTAGTACTACAAAACCTTTGATATTGTATAATAGCAGATATTCTAAATAATTTTTATGCATAAAAAAAATTGGTGAATTATTTCTACAGTTTCCGATTTCATGAGTATATTTTAAGAAGTTGGGCTATATCCGTGAAATCGTAGCATTTGGGTTTTTGTTAATTGAATTCCTCTCTAAAACAAGTCTACAAGCAGACTGGGGCTATTATACTAACAAACTTATTCTTACAGCAATCTTGACGAGGTTCCAAGATAAACATAACAAAGAATTTGTCTAAATAATTCTTCACAGGTTGTCTTTTTTTCACGGAGTGTATCAAACAATTTATAATATATATTATTTCTGGCTGACGTCTGGATAACAATTTGTCATCAAAACAAAATATACAAACCGAATCTAGCAGTGGAAGCAGACAAATTGGCACTTAATGTAAGTACTGAAACATATAAATAGCAAAGACTAATGGAAATAACCAAAAAAATCAACAGAAGGGAGGGGGATAAAAAAAAAATCATATCTTGATTCACCTATTTAATAACGAGCAGAAGTAAGAGTAGTGTTAAAGTAAAAACAAATACATTTAAACAGACAGACAGACAGACAAAGTAACATCAGAGTTAGGATAACAAAGTTAAATACTGAAAAAAGACCCTCATGATACATTTGTACTACCAGTGCTTAAGGATGACAGACATTGAAAATGAAAATCATAAACAGAATGAACCTGAAGTCTCTGATGAGACTGCAGCTCTACTGATTTTCATTAAATTATCACAAAATAAGAGAAATGTAGCACTTGACGTTGAAACTTTGCAACAGCAATAAATAGAATAATGATCCTTGGTTTAGTCTCTTTTTGTGGCAAGATTTATTACATTCAGACTTAAAACTGAAAGAGGAGTAGGCCTTTGAAAGAATTTTACAGCAATTTCTATTTTTAGTAACCATGGTAACACCATTCATTATTTGATTCGTCGAGAAAAATTTTTTAAAAAATAGTGTTACCCTCTGAATGATGAATCCACGTCCTCCAACGCGATAGAACATAGCAACAGTCAACATTGCTTGACGACGGGTGATATTCCAAAAAAAAAAAATGACTACGCGGAATCTTTTCAGTTGTTTCTTGGTTGAAAATGTTTTTCTTGGGGTGAAAATTTTCAATGTTACCCTTGCGTACATGTATGCAGTATTTATATAATATCTCAAATAAGTGAAAAATATTCTTGCAAGGGACATAAAACAACCAAAAAAAAATCAATCAGTCAAATGTTGGTATCAATCAATAACTTTGACTTGAAAATGAAGAGTTTTAAAATGAACTTTAAATCAAAAACGATAAACTTGAGCGTTATTGTGATTAGTTTGTATACGTTGAAGGATTATCAAATTATAAAGCTATTAGGCTTCCATAGGCCAAAACCAAATAGTGGGTAAGTGTGCTATATTAGTATTGTTTAAATATGTATTACAATGTTATTCTCATAGGAACTTTTATCATAATAATCGTAAATAATAATTCCTTCTTAGTGCACAAAAATATTACCTTTGAAATCGGTGTCTTTTTATTTAACATTTATGATTAAATATAAACACATCCTTATTGGTCAGCTTATATAACAGCTTTATAATAAAGGATTACGAAATATGTGCAGGTGGTTAAACTGTTTCTAATGATATTTATTTTTACGTCGATCCAACTAAAGTGACAACAATATAAAACTGCGTAGTCTTCCGTGCTACATGGAAATGATAAAGAGGTGTAAAATAAACTTAATTCAACTATTACGTGTATGGAACACCGCAACAATCATTATCCTGCAAAATCAACGTTTCATTGAGGCCCCCTTGCATCGATCCTCAAACTCAATTTTTAACTCTACTGGTCAGAGACCAAAAGAGCTTATGCGATAGTAATGTGTCCGTCGTCCGTCCGTCCGTCTGTCTAGCTGTCTATTTGTCTGTTGACAATTTTTCAAAATGCTACTCCTCCTACAGATTTGTCAGTGCATATTTAAGATTTTATAGTACATATTTAATAGTACAGATTTTACAGTACATATTTAAGCAGAATGGTTTGATTATTTAAGTAAATCACTGACCAAGAGAATGTAAAATGTTAAATATGAGTGTACCCACATTTTCCAGGGGATGTCTTCGACAGGTCGCCCATCAGTCGCTATCATCGGAGGCGGGATATCTGGATTGGTCTGTGCTATACGGCTGGGCCAACTTGGTTTCTCCAAAGTGACCGTGTTTGACACAGGTGTGTACACTAAGCTTGTATTAAATAGCAAATAAATAATTTTGTTGGAATCCAAATTTTCAGTTAAGTCTATTTCTTGACTTCTAATTAGCCTTTTTTAATGTCACGTGAGTCACTCAGGTGACCTATTGCTAACTGTTTTCGTCCGTTGTCGTGTATTATGCGTTAATATTTGAACATTTTCAGCTTCTTCTCTGGAACTGCTGAACAAATTTCAACCAATTTAAGCATATGCCATCTATGGGTGAAAGGGGAAAAATTGTGAATTTCATGCCCCCCACCCCCAAGGGGCCTGAGGGGTGGGTCTAAAGCCATCAAAATTAATGCACTAATTAATAAATTTTCTACTTTTCTGAAATCAAGCAAATAAGATGTCGGCAGGTGTGATCGGTCAAAAGGGGATGCTTACTCCACCTAGGTACCTGACCCCACCTCTGGAATTTCCGAGGATCCGTATTTTATTCCCTTTTCACAAATTTGTATTATTTGTAGATTTTTGAGATTGATCATGAATTCATGATCGTTATTTTCACCTTTTTCATTTAATAAGCATTGAACCCTCTACCAAATTGTGAAATTTGTGGCCCCTGGATCAAGGGTTCTGGAGTAAGGGTGGGACTAAGTTGATCATATAGTGCAAATGCATATATTCTTTGAAAATCTCTTCTCCCGGGTATTAAGCAAACCTAGTAAGTGCATTGTTATATAATTGAGCAAGGGTGCCTCTTCCAAAATTGTGAAATTTGATGCCCCTGGATCAGGGTTTCTGATATTAGGGCAGGGATCTACTGATAATACAGTGAAAAATGTATAAATTGTTAAAAATCTTCCTCTCTGCTCCTGGCTATTTAGCAAACAAAGTAAGTGCATGGTTATAATGAGCAAGGATGTCTCTTCCAAAATTAAGAAAATGCTGGCCCTTTGGTCAGGGGTTTGATGTTAAGGCAGGATAAAGGTATATTGATACATAGTGAAGATGCATTTATTCTTTGAAAAAGCTTCTTCTTCTCTGCTCCTGCGTATTTTGCAGATAAACTAAGTGCATTGTAATGATAAGCAAGGGTGCCTCTTCAAAAATTGTGAAATTCATGGCACCTGAGTCAGTGATTTAGGTGTTAGAGTACGGTTCTATTAATTATACAGTGAAAATGTATCAATTCTTTGAAAATCTTCTCTGCTCCTGGGTATTAAGCAAACAAACTAGGTGCACGGTTATAATGAGCAAGAGTACCACTTCCATATTTGTGGAATTCATGGTCCCTTAGTCAGAGGTTATGATGTTAGGGTGGGGCTATGTTTATCATAAAGTGCATAAATTCTTTTAAAATCTTCTCTACTCCTGGATATTTTGCAATCAAAGGAGATGGGCGAACATAGCGTGCAGAAAGCCTATAGCTTCAGATATATAATCAAAGTACTGAAAGTACTCATGGGAGTTGAACATTGTAATGTGAAAGATTTAACAGGAAGTAAAGGAGCTATAATGTCGGAACATTTTTTCATACTTTAGATACAAGTCAACTATTGCAGATTTGATAGAGATACAAAATCAAACATAAGAAATAATGTCAAAAACATTTGAATAACGAAGATCATGGGCCACAATACTCACATGAGTAACTTTAATGACTTTAACCGTGCTGTTCTTTGTGATTTTCAAAAACTTTTACCACTTAATATTCTCATGCTGGGACGTAGCATCGTTTTTGAAAAGGGGGGGGGGCTCCAAAATTCTAACTCGAAAATTCTATTATTTGGGTGTGGGGATGGTTTCAAACTTCTTTCAGTATCAAATTTTACTCATACACTACTACATCACCCCTATTTGAATATTCTGCAACAAACAGTAGGGGGACGGACTTTCAATGAACATTTTCAATATTAAATTTTTATAAATTTCATGTTTGGATAAAGGGGGGGGGGCAGACCCCTCCCCTATGCTACGTGCCTGTCATGAAAAAAAAAATGTGTCAGCATAAATTAATATGGCGATATCAAACTCTGAGGGGTCTATAAATCTACACAATATTAATAACAATGTCTTGCAATTATGAAGATTTTTTTCCTGTACACATACATTCAACTTAAATCCCAATTTATTTAATTCATTAAATATACCAAATTAATTTTTAGCCAATTCTCACATAGAATCCATATAATATAAGCGTGCAGAACATTAACTGGCGAAATTGGAAATATGCAGCTTACGTCATTTAAATTTCCATCTGTTACAATCAGAATGTTTAATGAGAGACAATGAAATGGGCGGGTACAATTCAACACGGACGTCCGAGAAAACATTGGATTGAAATTTTAGTTTGAAATTCATTTTCAATCCACCTGAGCTGTTTTCAAACCTAAAGTGTGAATGTATAATCCGAAAGACAAATAATTTCAATTCCCAAATACATGTTGTTTGACATTCATATTCATATGTCGATTGAGTACTTTAGCATATAATTTTAAGGATACGTAAAAGTAAAAGAAGACAGAGAATACTTTTTCAGGGGACGGCCATTTGATTCTAGAAGGGGTGGGGTTTCAAAAATTGTCGAGTCAGATCATGCCTCCACATGATAGAATATGTTTATTTCTAGGATGACAAAAGCTTTTTTTTTAGTTTTGTCTTCACTGAAACTGTTTGACAAACAAAAGCAGGGAGGGGTTGGCAATTTAAAAGAAAGTTTTCATATTTATTCCAAGATCGTTCAGCCCCCTCCCTCCCAGCACACACATTCACATACCAAACAGAAATCAAATATTTGTCCCATTATATTTCTTTAAATACACTGGACAGAAAATTCTGATTTATATAAATTTCAAACTATTCCAAAATTGAAATTATTTGTCTTCTTGGTCAATCAGTAACACCGTACGTTCTTGCGTAGCTGAGGTGGATTGAAAATGAATTTCAAACTAGAATTTCAATCCAATGTTTTCTCGGACGTCCGTATCAAATTGTACCCACCCATTTCATTGTTTATCGTTTAACATTTTGACGGTAACAGATGGAGATGACGTAAGTTGCATATTTCCAATTTTGCCAGTTAATGTTCCGCTGTCTTAATTTGTTAAGAATCAACACAACTTTGAATGGTTTGCATTCTAATGGTTCTATTGCAGCAAAGTTTTCTCAAAACAAACGTAACTTTTTAAGTCATTTGGATGTAATATATGAATCAGTAAAATATTAATGGACATGCTGATACAGCTCATCCCAATTTCTGAAAATAAAATCTTTATCTGCTTGGCTCCTTTCTTTACTTTTTCGAACATTGATAATCTATTTAAAATAGAAATGAAATGAAAGCATTTGAAACCCAACGCCCTCCCTCCTCTCTTCTGAATATGTACAAGATCCTTGGTCCCAACAACCAACTGGCACTTTTTATTTTCAATGTTACCATCACCAGACACTAAATTGTCATTTTTTTCTTCCTCTGATTGGAACAAGCAGTTGATATTATCTTTTGGGTATAACTGGTTCTTTTCGGACACAATAATTAATTTTTATAGATTTTTTTTAATTTAATTTTTCTATCAAAATGTTTTTATCTTTATAACTCAATCATTATGTATTTTTTTAAATCCCATAATTTTTAATTTCATGTCAAGAAATTTCTTTATAGAAGTAAGTATCTCTGAATACTTCGCCTTTTGTTTGTTTGTTTTACATCTCTTCGAGAATTTTTACTCAGAAAGAGACACTACCACTTGCCAATGGAGGCTAGGGCTGCAAATTTTTACCCATACAGGACACTCAGAACCATTGAGCAGTGAGGGATTTTTTTGGGGGTGCCAGCACCTACTGCGAAATGGGATCTCGGTTTATACGGTCTCATCCGAAGGGTCCGTTTCTAAATGCATACCGCAGTGGGATTCGAACCCACGACGTAATGATTAACACCTTACTTTGAATCTCTAGAGCAAACGATTTTGAACAACTGTGCAACGCGAGATTGAATTTCAGGTATACTACATTGTATACACATGTAGCTGAGCTGGACAAGTTTTTCAAACTTTCAATGAATTAAAACGATCGACTTGAATCTGTTTTGATTTTTTTTTAAAAATCAGATGTAGTTTAACGAGCTACTGCAAGAAATAAAACTGTTGTAGTTATGACCGCATTGTGTCCGCACACGCATGCATTCATTCATTTTAATTGTTTTTATTAATAAAATCAAATGAAACATCTTTTAATGATAACGTATTACTGCAATACACTTTTATATGCAGACATGTTGAAATGCATTAATTAATGTAACACACATTTTTCAAGTTCAGTAGTAGTGTTGTACACGTGACCCACTGAATGCTGATAAATTCATGAAATTAAGGATTAAAAATTAATGTCATCTGAAATTGTCACACATTTACTTCTTTCTTTGTAAGTAATTCTTATCTGCAGAGTTATCAAAAAAAAACCTCAGTCTTGTCGGCAAGGAATTTTCTGGACCGATAACGTACAAGAAAACAGTGGTCCAAACGACCGTTTAAAACATTGAACGTGATGCAAATTTCTAAAACGCTGTGCCTAGGTAAGGACCACAAAACACCGAAATCGTCCGTATGGTGACGATTGTCGATCAAAATTGTTAAAGCATGTCTCTGATTAGAGACTCTGTATCGTAAGATAGGATTTTTTGTGAAATCGAATATCATAAAACTTAAAAGGCATCTTATTTTAGTGCTATTATTTTTCCCTTTATCAGCGATTCAGCGTACAAAATAAGATGCATGTATCTGGTCTGACAAAACTTTGTCCAGTCTAACAGATCATTTGACTTTGTCAGACCAAATGTCTGACAGTGATTCAAAAATTTTGATAACTCTGCTCCGAAAATCACTGCACAGTAAATTCATTTACAGTTGTATAGACTTTACATTTGTATATGTCCTAATATACTTAGAAGCATAGGTGAAATATTTGCAAGATTTTGCCATGGTTTATTTCCTTCATCACATGACTATTAATTGTTTGGAAGTTTGAAAAATAACAATAAAAAAAAGTTTCAGCTTGTTATATGATCTAACGTAAACGGTTATAATTTGTTGTTTTTCCCACTTAAAATTTACATACGTACATGTAGTTCGAATGTCAGACCTGGCTGTTCCGACTTATTTTATCAAGAATTTCATATGTGAAATGCTTATAAATTTTATGCCACATGAAAACATCTTCAAAAAGCTTAATCTAGTAATTTATCTTAAAGTTTCGCCTTTCTGAGTACGTTAATCACCTTCTCTTCAATTTTCTTCCTCTTCGATGTTAAACGTATTAGGATTCAATATTAAACGAACAATTGTTCATTTATATCCAAATCAATGTAATTTGTTTATTCTTTTGATGTGTATTGTATTACCAAATAAATATTGTTGAAAACTTCGAATATTTATGGCTAAAAAAAAGGTATAACATTGATTGTGAAATAATTTTTACCATGCGTCAGTCAATGCAAAGAGGTTTCGCGCAGTCTATAGTTGTCGTTAATTTCCCTCTCATTGTTTATAGGTGCCGCTGGTTCGCGACGACAATTTTCAACATTTTTTTTAGTTCTGTATAAATCAATTTTAATTTAATAAAAATATAGTATTCAAATTAAGTTAAATGAAATTCAATTGCATTTAGTTTCATATCATTTATCAAAATTAGATAAATTCAGAAAATTGAATGGACTATTTTATGGCGGACGTTTATGCAAGTTTACATTGAATATCACAGGAGTAAATTGGTCGACACAGAAGCCCCACGGACGGCCACTATATAATCAATACAAATTACTGCGCTTAGAAAGCCCGTGATGACCAAGGGAGATTGAACATAGTTCAACTCCCAAAAATCATGTTCAGTTTGTGAATTTAGTATTTAGAGTAAAGTTCTCATTATTGAAATTATGATAAACAAAACTTTTCTGAGGAAACTTTTTCTCGGCAAAATTTATTTTTTTATTAAAAAATAATGTGGTATTCTTGGGGATCGAACCCTAGCAATAAAAATCCTGAGTATCATTTTCTTTCGAGACTAGCACGCTAACCACTAGACCACAGAAGTCCTGATGAATAGTTGCATTTAAGTCATGTTTGTGATATGACCCTTGACTTAATGGACTTCAAGTATTTCTCGAAAAGATGCGAACGTTATGTCATAAAAGTATATTTTTAAGGTATAGTGGGTCTTTGCTCCATATTTTTGGTAACCAAAAAATGTATATTTTTATGCAAACTTTGAGGATTAACTTTCTAAAAAATGGAGCGAAGACCCACTCATATTGAAAGATAGTGTTATTGTATGAGAAAATGACTCTTTGCGCCCTCTTTAGTGTGTGTTTGACATTTCATAAGCAAATAATTTTAATCTTTGTGGGATTTTTGCAAATTGTACAGATTTTACATAAGTATATTTTAATGTTAGACGAAATATCAAGGAAAATTTTGATATAAGGCCAAAGTTTTTATTTTTATTTTTTTGGGGGGGGGGGGGTTTACGATTTTCTGTCTCATAAAAATGCATTGGGTGGTCGAAAAATAAAAATAAAAATAATTTAGGATTCAACAATTTCATTTTAAAATACCAGCAATGTTGATTTTAATAAAAATAATACACGTCAAAAGTAATTTTTAGATTTATTGACTAGATCACATTACTCTTTTTATTTAATTTTAATTCATTTCTAACTTTAGCCTGAATGTCATTTTCATTTAGTTCTGATTTTTGTTTGTCAATCAGTGCTTGGTTCATGATGTTCAACTTCTTTATGCGCTCTTCAGTGATATGTGATGTGTTATAAACCTCGGTATCCCCACAAACTAAAAATAAAAGTCCAAATTTAAGTTAAATTTAGATTGAAGAAAAATGCAATTTAATTGTTTAACAATATTAAAAGTAATTGATGTTGAAATAAAGGTTAACCGTTATAATAATTTGATCATGCAGCTATCAAATTTGTTCAACCTGCAGCACAAAAGCCTAATAATTTCTCAATCAAGTCCTTCTTTAAATTTTATATGTACCTGCACAGTAGGCAATGTTCATTATTTACTTAGTAATTCAAAGGGCTTTGATCTTAATTGAGTATATCAAATTTGCAAAGATTTGTATATTGAATTTACTTCTATAAATTAACAAATGTTTTATACATATTCGAATTTATCTAGTGAAACACCAGTCAGCGTTACTTCAACTAAGATGTATCTCTCAACACCAAAATTGGCCTAACTATTATCTATAGGTGTATCCGTGTCTGCTAGGTCAGGGCAGGGGTGTGCAATTAGCATCACCCAGCGCCTGGGGCTACCATAGTTTGGGGTCGGGCTAGTAGTTTTCTGCACAGAGATAGCCCCTTGGGCTAGTAAAAATCGAAACTACCAATGTAATACATGAGAATCTCTGTCGGTATTTTCACTCAGTTTTTGTTATTAATTTCCCAACCAATGAAAAATTTCCAGGCAGCATGCCCCTATTGTTCGAAAATCTCCATAATCTTATCCATTTTGCAGTACTACCTGTCTTATTTACTTCCAAAAACGATCGTTTTTTTTTAATCCGAATTTCCTCCATTCCTCTGTTTATGGTAAATGCATGCAGATATCTCATTAAATTATTTACGACCACTTATTCAACTGAAAGATAAATGTTATGTGGTTTACATAAAATATATTTGTGAGAATTAAACTTTAATTTTAAAAAGAATGGCATTAAACCCTGACGTTTTTAACAATAAACTATTTTTTCAATATTAGTTGTTATACCCCACTCCCATCCCCTACATTTGGGCTAGTAACTTTATTGTTGCCACTAGCCCGTGGGCTAGTGCTTATTTTTTTTAATTGCGCCCCCCTGCAGGGTTGGGCATGCACTCTCCATTATTACAGTTTGAATTTAACCAATTGAGACATTGCAATTGGAGAAAGGGATCATGCATCCAAGATTTTATTCACTTTTCCATGCAGAAAAGTTCTTTAAGTGTGTGTCATTGCTTTCAGTGAGGAATTACCTTGTTACATGACAGAACCGCCATTTTTGGTTTGCACGTGTTTATTTACGGTCACCTAAATGTTTGTAAAGGTCTCATATTATTAATAAGCGCTTATTTGACCAAGATGCATTCTAAAATTTAAAACCCACCAGTTCAGCTGAGAAAAATCCGGAAAATATGTCGGAACAAAGACATTATTTTTATTTTCATGATTGGTGAAAATTAGGGTCGGCGGAATCGTAAACCAAAAGAAAAAAAAACTTTGGCCTAATTGAGATTTAATTTTTCACCTTCATGTTTGTCATACTATAGGATTTTCGCTCGGCATGTTCACCCATCTCCTTAATGCATGATTGTGATGAGCAAGAATGCCTCTTTCAAAATTGTAAAATTCAAGTCCTTGTTTCAGGGGTTTGGTGTAAAGATTATATAGCAAAAATACATTTATTCTTTGAGATTCTTCCTGATTTCTCCCGGGCATCTAGGACACAGATTACAAAGTTGTAATGAGCAAGCGTATTTTTACCAGATTTGTGAAATTCTGGATCAGTGGGACAAGTGTTCTGGTGCTGGACAGGGCTCTATTGATATTGTAGGGAAATTAGTACTCTACTGAGAGAAGTTATTCCCCTTTGCTCTTCATCTATGATAAGTAATTACTTTTAATAATGTAATTGTAGAATAAAATGAATAAAAGAATTAAACAAGAATTTTTAATGTATAATACAAAAAGTAATTTCATAGTTTTTAATGGTTAGGTAGACTTTTAAGTAATAGATAAATAAAATTGAGACAAAATACAGTACCTTATCTTTGTACACTATATATTCTTCAAACACAAATAGAGGCCGATGTGTGAGGGAATGAGGCTCCAGGGTTTACTCCATATTCTCAAGAACTATCGTATCGTTTCGTCTGACAATGATACTGAAGAAAGGGAGTGTATTAGTACTGGCAAGAAAATAGATCTACTTTATGAGTTATTACTGAGTACTAGACTATTCTGTTGATCCCTAGTCATCCTATTTTTCTTGCTTTGGGGAAACATATCTTCATCTCTCAGTTTATTTTATTTCATGCTTTAGTGGATCCTTTACAGTGTTGTATTATACTCAGGTGACCGGTAAGGTCCTTGGGCCTCTTGTTTCTTACGTAATTTAAAGTATAGCACTAAGATTATCTTTACTTGCTTGTTAAATCTGATATCGAAATAACCTAAAGACTCAAATTTCGGAACAACAACTCTATTATTTATATTTGCAAAATAATAAATAAATGATTTTTAATTATTTTTTTTTGCATTAATTCAATATACAGGTAGAAAATGCTACAATTATAAGGTTGTGAAATTACAGGTAAGCGCGCAGCAGGAGGGCGGTGCTCGAGTCGGAAAGTGGTGGTCGACGGTGTGCTCCACACCTTTGATCACTCCTGCCAGTACTTCACCGTCTCAGACAGAAGATTCGCCAAAATTGTCTCATTCCTGCATAACAAGAATGCTGTTAAAATCTGGACAGGAAAGATCGGACATCTGAAATCCGGTAAATTTCTAGAAGATCCGGGTTTGACGCAAGCCTTTATTGGCACGGATGGTATGCAGTCCATTGCAGATTGCTTAGCGTCAAATGCCGACGTACAGAGGCCCGTCTGGATCAGTGAAGTTTGCTGGGAGGAAGGAAGTAAAAAATGGAAAGTCGACGGATTCGGATTTTTTGATTACTTGGTGGTAGCACATAATGGGAAATGTGCAGACAAATTAATGTCGTCTGCGGGTGCACCACAAGTTCACAATCTTCTCCGCGTAAGATTTAATGACATACTGAACCCACGTGATCAGCGAATGCATCTGTGTTCTTTGTGGGTGCTTCTTGTTGCTTTTAAAACTTCACTTAAATTAAAGTACGATGGTGCTCATGTTGACCACGAAGACATATCATGGATAAGCAACAATACTTCTAAATACCGAACTACTAAAGAAACATGGTCTACCAAGAAAGACACTACAGAGTGTTGGACAATCATTAGTACAAAATCCTTCGGAAAGGCCTTTAAAGTGCCACAAGAAAACATTCCACCTTCCACTGAAAAAATGGTGACAGAAAAGTTACTTTCGGCTTTCAAAACAGCACTATCTAGAGACGATCTTCCCACCCCGTGTTTCACTAGCGTACAGCTCTGGGGAGCGGCTGTTCCGATTAACACCCTGGACAATGGGTCAGACTGTGTGTTTAATGGACGTTGTCACTTGGGAGTGTGCGGGGATTGGTTATCCTCCCCGTGTATTCAGGGTGCGGCAATTAGTGGATTATCATTAGCAGAAAAGATCCAACAATTCTCCTCGGGCAAGTATTCAATCGATATCTATTACCTAATGCATCGTTTATAGATAATAATTTCAACCGGGAATTCGTATTCAATATCGATAAACAATCTATCTGACTTTTTTCAAGCAATGTTTCATAGAACCATTTAGATATAATGATTCTGAAAACAGCAAATGTCTTTGTCAAATCAAAATTATTGTGTTGCACGCATTTGCTTATACCATTTTTGTGCACTTCAGTATCTTTGTTTTAAATACGATAAAAGAATAGGGTGCAGTATTTGCTGGACAATGGTAATTTAACTAAATTATTTTTGTACTTTGCGATAATACACTCCTAAGCAGGTGTGCCGGTTTCCGATGGTTGACTTTCTAAATATGACCCTTTTCCCTTATAAAACATAGTTATTTCTTTCATTTGCAGGACAATTCGCTGTAAATACCAGTTTACAAGCGACATTTAAAGCAACATCAACCAGTGCTATCGGAAGCTTCCCAACGGACAAGTCTTTGATATTTTCTCCTCAAAGTTGATTTTTTTTTCTACAATAAAGATTAAAAACATACATCATGCAAAATGTTTATACTTGTTTCTCTGGTGAATTAACATTCAACAAATGGAATGTTATAGGTACATTATAAATGCAAAATACCGGTATCGGAACTGCTATTTACCGGAAGTTCCTAGTCTCCTCAATGTTTTGAATACAGTAGCTAGAATTCTACCGTTATATTTTAATTAATGGTAGTTTTTAATCAGAGGGTCTTCCTGAGAGTGAATTAGAAAAAAATCTCGAAAAAAGAACCCATCAAGGATGACGAATTTTTTTTTCTTCATGCTCTGCAGTACTAGGTTTGTTTGCATCGTAAAACTAGCTAGATGAGTTTGGTGCAATGAACATTGAAGTATAGAATATTATCATCTGGCACAATTAGGTATTACTAACTCACTTTAATGGACGAATAATATAAATGTAATTAAAGAAGGTATATAAATAAGTTAATTATCTTTCAAGTTGTTGAAATATGACCCGCTTAGGGTTTCTAGATTGCATGCTTCAGGACATATGGACTTGCTCAAAAGCTGCAGAAAAGGTTAAATAAAACCGGAATAACCATTTACGTCTGGGTCGCGTTCTACAAAAAAAAATGTAATTTTGCAATTTATTTGATTCTTTTCGTTGATCTTCTTGAAAAAACATTCAGTTGTAATATTTTTATATACATTTAACCTCACACAAAATTATGTTAACCACATGTTAACTGTCTACTAATTAGTCATTCATTACACTTCCTTTCTACAGTAAATCACCTGTATACTGCCTACTAATTAGTCACTCATTACATTTCCTTTCTACAGTAAACCACCTGTGTACTGCCTACTAATTAGTCACTCATTACACTTCCTTTTTACAGTAAACCACCTGTATACTGCCTACTAATTAGTCACTCATTACACTTCCTTTTTACAGTAAACCACCTGTATACTGCCTACAAATCAGTCACTCATTACACTTCCTGTTTACAGTAAACCACCTGTGTGCTGTCTACTAATTAGTCACTCTTAACACTAATTCCTTTTTACAGTAAACCACCTGTATACTGCCTACTAATAAGTCACCCATTACACTTCCTTTCTACTGTAAACTTTCTGTGTACTGTCTACTAATTAGTCACCCATTACACTTCCTTTCTACAGTAAACTTTCTGTGTACTGTCTACTAATTAGTCACTCATTACACTTCCTTTCTACAGTAAACCACCTGTGTACTCCTTACTAGTTAGTCACTCATTACACTTCCTTTGTACAGTAAACCACCTGTGTATTGTCTACTAATTAGTCACTCATTACACTTCCTTTTAACAGTAAACCACCTGTATACTGCCTACTAATTAGTTACTCATTACACTTACTTTCTACAGTAAACCACCTGTATACTGCCTACTAATTAGTCACTCATTACACTTCCTTTTTACAGTAAACCACCTGTGTACTGCCTACTAATTAGTCACTCTACACTTCCTTTTTACAGTAAACCACTTGTATACTGTCTACTAATTAGCCACTCTACACTTCCTTTTTACAGTAAACCACCTGTATACTGTCTACTAATTATAGTTACTCTTTACACTTCCTTTTTACAGTAAACCACCTGTATACTGTCTACTAATTATAGTTACTCTTTACAATTCCTTTCTACAGTAAACCACCTGTATACTGCCTACTAATTAGTCACTCTACACTTCCTTTTTACAGTAAACCACCTGTATACTGCCTACTAATAAGTCACTCATTACACTTCCTTTCTAAAGTAAACCACTTGTATACTGTCTACTAATTAGCCACTCTACACTTCCTTTTTACAGTAAACCACCTGTATACTGTCTAATAATTATAGTTACTCTTTACAATTCCTTTCTACAGTAAACCACCTGTATACTGCCTACTAATTAGTCACTCATTACACTTCCTTTCTACAATAAACCACCTGTATACTGTCTACTAAGTTGTTACTCATTACACTTCCTTTCTACAGTAAACCACCTGTATATTGTCTACTAATTAGTCACTCATTATACTTCCTTTCTAAAGTAAACCACCAATATACTGCCTACTAATTAGTCACTCAATACACTTCCTTTCTACAGTAAACCACCTGTGTATTGCCTACTAATTAGTCACTCATTACACTTCCTTATTACAGTAAACCACCTGTATATTGCCTACTAATTAGTCACTCATTACACTTCCTTTCTACAGTAAACCATCTGTATACTGCCTACTAATTAGTCACTCATTACACTCCTTTTTACAGTAAACCACCTGTGTACTGCCTACTAATTAGTCACTATTACACTTCCTTTCTACAGTAAACCACCTGTATACTGTCCACTAATTAGTCACTCAATACACATCCTTTCAAGAGTAAACCACGTGTATATTGTCTACTAATTAGTCACTCTTTACACTTCCTTTTTACAGTAAACCACCTGTATATTGTCTCCTAATTAGTCACTCATTACACTTCCTTTTTACAGTAAACCACCTGTATACTGTCCAATAATTAGTCACTCATTACACTTCCTTTCTAGAGTAAACCACGTGTATATTGTCTACTAATTAGTCACTCTTTACACTTCCTTTTTACAGTAAACCACCTGTATACTGCCTACTAATTAGTCACTCATTACACTTCCTTTTTACAGTAAACCACCTGTATACTGTCTACTAATTAGCCACTCTTTACACTTCTTTCTACAGTAAACCACCTGTGTATAAACTTCTAAACCATTTGCCTATCTGCCTTTTTTTCAAATATTATTTTTATTAGACTTATTAATCATCCATATTATAGGAGAAATCTGGGGAGAAAAAACAATTCTTCCATTTAAAAAATCACAACCTACACATATTTTATCATGTATAATGTAATTTATTGCATTCATTGAGCCTGAATATTTTGTTAAACAATAAAAAGAGAGTGCCCAGCAGCACTAATTTATTGTAAGTTAGGAGGGAGAAATAAAACACATCCTCACTTCTGTTTGCTAAGAGGCTTTTGGGGGGTGGGGGGAGGGGGATAATTAGACCATTAATAAATTCATATTTATATTATTGTGGTATCAAAAATCAGGACTTCTATATCAGCAACAAATAGCTGGGTATCTTTGTGTATATATATATATATATATATATATATATATATATATATATATATATATATATATATATATATATATATATATATATATATATATATATATATATATATATATATATATATAAAGGAAATTCTGTGTGGTGTAAATCTTGAATTTTTTTTTTTTTTTTTGGATGCACATACATTTGTCTTAAGTACAAACTACCCACGAAATTCAAAATTTACATGTTGAGTTGATTGTATAGTTCATGTGCTATTGGGATGATTTCCTTCTGTTGAAACATCGATGTTTTTACTTTACACTGTAGTAATGAATCAGAGAGATCCCCCCCAAACACCTTAACCCTTCACCTTAAAATAGTTAAAAGTAATTATAATTACTATATAATTACTGAGATTAAAATCATGTACAAATACATAAAATATATATGTATATTCTACTCTTTTCAAATTGATACAAAAGAAACACATTTACTTGGAATATAAAATTTTTATTTTCAACAAATTGCACTTCATTTTTAAAAACAGGTTGGTAGTGAAAGCAGACATTGTACTTAATAAAAAAAAAAGTATGGGGGAAAAATTACCACAATTTAAGTTGCTTTTAAAACAAATATCTGTAAATTGAGTAGTGGGCCTCGACGGTCTCACCTGAGTGTCATGAGTTTCCAATAATTACCTAAGACATAGGAAATAATCTATTCATACTCAAGTTTTTTATGCTGCTCTGTTGTAAATTATGGCCCAAACAAACTTTTATTGTTCTTTTTGGTGAACAATAGAGGACAAACTTATCACAGCTTTGAGCCCCCAAATCCAAAGGGAATGAATCTCAAATTTTAAATTAAGAACTCATTGGTTCACCTCCAAAAGGTTTGCCTACTTGGTGTTGTGGAATCATATTAAATACCAGTATAAAGCATTTTTCACCCATGGCTCGAATCCTGGGGGTAATAAATTTCATAACTTTTATTACTCATTTTGAATGCCGCCAATTTTGCAGCTTGATTTCAATTATGGTAGAAAGAACAGAGATATTTGAATACTTGCTATAGTATTAAATTTTGTTGTTATTCAACCCTTACTCAAGGGGTAGGAATCATAAAATTTCAAGCTTTTTTTCCCTTCACCTATAAATTTTATACATGTATATCAAAAGTAGTTGAAATTGGTTCAGCCTTTTCTTGGAAGAAGCTGGAAATATTCTGAAGTTTAACCACAATAAGAAAGGAAGAAGTTGGCAACAGGAAACTGAAAAATCAGTGCAATGGTTGTTATCTCAATCTTATTAGGGCCGAGAAAAAATGTGGAGATATCTAAGGAATTCGTGATATTGAGTTAAAATACATTAAGAAAAAGTGGTTGGGAATCATTGATGTTTGAGATACTGAAGTTAAACTGTATCAGAAAATGTGGAATTCAGATCCCCCAGAAATACAACATATTGTTGTTTGTCTATCCTTCAAGATGAACAATCTTGCAGTACTGAAGTTGATTACCTTCACAGCTTTCATCTTTCAGTTCTTTTGTTATTTATTCAACAATAAAAACTCCAGCTTTTGGAGAGAAAAGAACAATTTCAGCATAAGTGTTTCCACTTTCCAGCTTCCCTGATTCTCTCAGATCTGTTTTACAGCAAAACTTAACCTCTCAAAACAGAAGATGTCTAATACAAATACATGTAAGACCATCATTATTAAATAATTTTAAAACATTAAAAATGTACATTTGTATCGAAAAATATTAATAATGTATTCTTGAAATGATTCAAATGGTAAAATATGTCCACAACACTTAAATCACATACCGGTATATAACAATTTTATATGTTACCACTGGTTTTATTTCACATCAATTCAAATCTTTCATTGCAGTATTTCTGTAAATCAAACCACCACATCAATTGAAAACTTCCTAAAGGAGATGACAGTATCAAGTAAAATGAGCCAAAGCATACAAAGGAATTTCTTATAGAGTGTGTTCAAGGAGGATTAAGAGAACTATTTTTTTAATGCCCAAATTCTGAACTTTTACATTATAAATTATTTAGAAATATATTTTTCTTTAAATTGGGGGAGGGATACTGAATTATTAACTTGTCATGTAGAATACACCATAACAAATAGGTTGAATTCATCACTAACTTATATAGATACTATACATGTATGGTCAAAAATGCTACAATCAAACGTATTTTTAAAATACATGATTAAATTAATTATAAAGCATCATTATTTTGCATCAAACTTAATTAAGTGATGAAGATAGATTAGGACATAAATGTGAAACACAAACATACATGTAGTCTACATAAACATGCATGAGCAACATACAGTTTAAATGTAGAAAAACAGTGAAGCCTCCATTCTAAAATATGATGTAGTAAAAGCACTAAATAATGAAATAAAATGTTATGAAAAAATGGAAACAAAGTGTACTACCTATCTGGTGGGAATTGATTGGAGGAATTATGTAAAACTGCATTGACTTTCTCTTGCTTACTGTACAGTATGGTTCATTACAAATTACATCAACAGAACTGTCTATTATTAAACTAAACCACAATATTGGTAGAAATTAATTGTGGTATTAATGAATTAATAATTAAATAGCTACAGTTAGCACTTGTATCATCCATGTCACTGTTCCAGCAGTTTCTGATCTGCAATAAAGAGGAAGATTCAGCTCTCTCCTGACGATTCCTCGACTCGATGCCCTATTTATAACGTTGTTGTGTTATTGTCAATAAGTGTCATAACAGTATAAGTAGATCTGTGGGAATCAGGAATTCTCTAAACTGTTCCAGTTGATATCTTGGAAAAATGGATGTGATTTAATGTCCTCTGCACCATTCATACCGTTACCAAGTCGCTCTCGGGGATTAAAACACAAAAGCTGAGAAAAAATCAATACTTTTGAAAACTGACTTCAGTAAAAATATCAAGGTGTTAGAAGTATGTGAAAAAATTCTCACCGAGAAGAAGTATATGTCTGCAGCAAACTTATTGATGTCTATCACATAGAAAATACAAGCTTTCATAAAACGTATTGATGTCTATCATTTAGTAAATACAAGCTATCATAAAACTTATTGATACAACACAACAAATATAACTGTTCAAAACTTATGGTCAAGGTTAAAGTTTTTTCCAAAAGTAGGTCAAATTCCAAGGTCAA
Organism: Saccostrea echinata; assembly: GCF_033153115.1. Lineage (NCBI taxonomy): Eukaryota > Metazoa > Mollusca > Bivalvia > Ostreida > Ostreidae > Saccostrea > Saccostrea echinata. The sequence continues at coordinate 2,645,618 of NW_026889758.1, read as the reverse complement.
AAATATTTATATACCCAATAGAAGGTCTTATCACAAGGATTACATATAGGAAGTATGAAAGCCCTAGCATCAGCCATTTAAAAGTTATGGCCAACGTTAAAGTTTTTCAAAAGTAGGTCAAAGGTCAAGGTTGAAAGGTCAAATTTGTTGGTACCCCAAAAATGTTCTTGTCACAAGGAAAACATGTGTGAAATATGAAAGCCCTAGCACCTACTGTTTAAAAGTTATGGCCAAGGTTAAGTTTTTTCAAAAGTAGGTAAAACTCCAAGGTCAAAGGGTCAAAATTGTTGGTACCCAAGAGAAGGTATTGTCACAAGGAAAACACATGTGAAATATGATAGCCCTAGCTCCATTCAAAACTTATGGCTAAGGTTAAAGCTTTTCAAAAGTAGGTCAAACTCTAAAGTCAACATCAAAAGGTAAAAAATATTTGTACCCAAGGAAAGGTCTTATCATAAGAAATACACACATTAAATGTGAAATATTCAAAACATATAGCCAAGGTTAAAGTTCTTCAAAAGTAGGTCAAACTCCAAGGTCAAAAGGTAAAAAATATTTGTACCTAAGGAGAGATCTCATCAAGTAATACACATGTAGCACCTACCGTCCAAAAGTTATAGCCAAGGTTAAAGTTTGATCTTTGTTTATAGAGTCAAAAAAATGTGTTTATGTTCCTGTTCCTTAATTAAGTCTCATGTCAGATTTTTTTTGGCAATGAGATATATGACACACCTGTTTCTGCAGTGTTACATGTTCAGTAATGAGATGTATGACACACCTGTTTCTGCAGTGTTACATGTTCAGTAATGAGATGTATGACACCCAGTTTTAGATCACTTTAGATATACTGAGATTTATATATGATGACTTACCTGTTTAAGGTGTCCCTGAGCTTACTGAGAGATGTGTTAGAATTACTGAGATATATATGATGACTTACCTGTTTAAGGTGTCCCTGAGCTTACTGAGAGATGTGTTAGAATTACTGAGATATATATGATGACTTACCTGTTTAAGGTGTCCCTGAGCTTACTGAGAGATGTGTTAGAATTACTGAGATATATATGATGACTTACCTGTTTAAGGTGTCCCTGAGCTTACTGAGAGATGTGTTAGAATTACTGAGATATATATGATGACTTACCTGTTTAAGGTGTCCCTGAGCTTACTGAGAGATGTGTTAGAATTAATGAGATATATATGATGACTTACCTGTTTAAGGTGTCCCTGAGCCTACTGAGAGATGTGTTAGAATTAATGAGATATATATGATGACTTACCTGTTTAAGGTGTCCCTGAGCCTACTGAGAGATGTGTTAGAATTAATAAGATATATATGATGACTTACCTGTTTAAGGTGTCCCTGAGCTTACTGAGAGATGTGTTAGAATTACTGAGATATATATGATGACTTACCTGTTTAAGGTGTCCCTGAGCTTACCGAGAGATGTGTTAGAATTACTGAGATATATATGATGACTTACCTGTTTAAGGTGTCCCTGAGCCTACTGAGAGATGTGTTAGAATTACTGAGATATATATGATGACTTACCTGTTTAAGGTGTCCCTGAGCCTACCGAGAGATGTGTTAGAATTACTGAGATATATATGATGACTTACCTGTTTAAGGTGTCCCTGAGCCTACCGAGAGATGTGTTAGAATTAATGAGATATATATGATGACTTACCTGTTTAAGGTGTCCCTGAGCCTACTGAGAGATGTGTTAGAATTAATGAGATATATATGATGACTTACCTGTTTAAGGTGTCCCTGAGCCTACTGAGAGATGTGTTAGAATTAATGAGATATATATGATGACTTACCTGTTTAAGGTGTCCCTGAGCCTACTGAGAGATGTGTTAGAATTAATGAGATATATATGATGACTTACCTGTTTAAGGTGTCCCTGAGCCTACTGAGAGATGTGTTAGAATTAATGAGATATATATGATGACTTACCTGTTTAAGGTGTCCCTGAGCCTACCGAGAGATGTGTTAGAATTAATGAGATATATATGATGACTTACCTGTTTAAGGTGTCCCTGAGCCTACTGAGAGATATGTTCATGGAGGTAGATGGGGGAGAGATATGTGATAACACCTGAGATGATTAATCTGTTTCGAAATTCCCTGAGATTCTCCTATATTTTCAAAGAGGTAGATGGGGGAGTGAGATGTGACTCCACCTGATAAGATGACTTACCTGGTTAAGGAGTCCCTGAGTCTTCTGTGAGATTTCTTTACAGAGGTAGATGATGGGGGGGGGGGGGATTCCTCCTGATGAGAGGGCTATCCTACCTGTTTAAGGAGTCCCTGGGACTCTCCTTTGAGATAAGCTCAGGGAGGTAGATGAGGGAGTGAGATTTAATTCCTCCTGATAAAACTATTCACCTGTTTTAGGAGTCCTTGAGCCTCCTGTGAAATATGTTCAGGGAGATAGATGGGGGAGTGAGATGTGATTCCACCTGGATGACAGCTTATCAGACTCTGAAGTAAATAAGAAAATCAATCATTTCTTGATATCAGTGTGTAGTTACAACCCTAGAAACTTGTAAATGCAATACCTAAAAGTGGAATCTGATGTTGACAAGCTTATCTAACCCCATAAAAAGTAAAACATATTAACTATTAAATAATCTTTTATCCACAATTCAAACCTTAGCATTAGAGTAAAACTTTGCTTTTTTTATTCCCAGACCTTCACAATATTTTATTTTTATTTATACAGGCCTTAACAAGAAAATAGCATTGAAGAATTTAATATTACCAGCTGTAAAGTTTGGAGATAAAGTTCTTTTGTCACTTACTCTGCCGACAAGTAGTTCATACATTAGCGCTCCGACACTCCACCAATCACAGCTCTCGTTATATCCACCCACGCCTATAACCTCTGTAATTAGACAAATATAATATTAATTGCTTGGAAGAAAAAAAATCTCAAGTTTATATGTGTCAAAACAATTAAGGTTATTTAAAAAATGTAGTTTTGGACACTGACACACGCAACGTCATTACGTTTTCAGTAAGTAATGTCAACATTGTTTTGAAGCGGCCTTACTAAAATGATCATTAATACTGAAAAAGATAGATATTTTAAAAATTAGATTATATTTGCATTCAGAAAGAGTCAGGCTATCAAAATTGACCAAAAAGTCAATTTGTGAAATTTTGACCTTAAGGGCCCTTTTCTCATGACAGCAGTCATATAATTCTCTCATTATATCCACCCACACCCATAACCTATGTTATTAGACATAAACAATGGAAAGAGGTACCAAAAGACAATTTCATATTACTAATTTATCCCTCTTCATTCAATTTTGTGGAATACTGATTGGCTAAAAACAAATCAAACCACACCCTAAAATTTTCTAGTACATTCACTATCTCCAAGCAACGTGTGGATTTAACATCGGGCACAACATCCTGGTCTATGTAAATAGGTCATAAAATGGTGGCAAGCAAACGGTTTGTTTGTTGAAATTTAATGCTCATATCTTTAACTTTGATTGTGTAATACTGAGAACATATGATGTTCAATGAAATTATATTTTTATTTATATGTTACCAAACTGTAAACAAATCTTGTAAAGGTCTTCAGCAGGATAAATTCATTACACAGTCAGTTTGGGACTTTTTATGGAGTCATCCAGGGTGTGAAGTGGAAATCTGTATTGGGACTTAGCTTCACCTCATCCAGTATGCATTTCCATTTCACACCCTGGATGACTTTGAATTATGTCTTGAACTAGCTGTGTATCTAATACATGTAATACATTTAGATAAGAAGTACATGTACATTGCTGCCAAGAAAAACTTGAGTAAAACCCTTTCAACTTCGCACAAGCTAATTACCTGGTGCCACAAAGAGTTCCTCAATAGCTAAAGGATCCAGTCCTTGTTCCACCTGGCTAAGGGTACAGAAGTAGGTCAGTAGGACATGACCTCTCTCTCCCAGCAGTATGTTGTCTGGTTTCAAATCCCTGTGTTAATGTCACATCATTATGAGACACATGTATAATTAGTGTTTTGCTCTTTCCTTCAAAACCTTTTCATAATTAAAATACATTTATATGCATATCTTAATTTGTCTTCCATTTAAAAAATTAGAGTGTTCAAGAAACATAAAACATTTTTTCTGATGACCTTAGATGTGACACTGAACTGCATTCTTTGTAATATTCAGAGGTTTCACATTAAAATGACATACTCTGATCATCCATGTAAACAGAGGCATACACTTTAAAGGAACAGATGTACTAAATATGAAAAGTTTTAATGATTCAAAAAAACACACCACATCAAGACCAATCATAGAAGCCCTTGCCTAACTAAGGTTAATAAATGAAGAGACAATAATATCCTATCTATCTACAGAGATTTTATAATTCTGACCTGCATATGATGCCCTGAGAGTGAAGCCTGGCCACGGCAATCACGATCTCTGCCATCCATTGTTTGATGCAGGCCTCGGGGATCAGAATCTGCTCAGTTTTACTGGCAGCCAGGTCAAGTTCCTGGAATACGTCTGACACTGTTCTCTGTCGTGACCTGGGAGGGGATGTCAGTTCATGTTCCATGGGAGCAGACCGACACAACTCCACAGAATTTAATCTTGTTAGAGATAACTTTGCTACTGGAATGTTTCTATTCTTTTCCACATTTTCAGTCAGAGTTGATGACCTTGAGGACTTCCTACTCTGACCTTCAGAGAGATCTGTGGGGAAATCATTCCTTGGAGAGTTGACTAGCGTATCTTTCCTATCACAGACAGAGTCCTCTGGTGGGCTAATACCCCCAACAATATGGCACTTTTGCTGATCCACACTGGATCCTGAAGAACTAGTCTCTTCTCTGTTTCGGTGAATATCATAAATACTGAGTTCATTAGAGTCACTGTCTACCATTGTATCACTGCTGTTACCAGATAAAACAGTGTCTGATTTTCTAACAGTATCACTACTCCTGTCATTACCCTGAACTGTTTTATCATCACCATACAACATTTTCTTGACCTCAGTATCGGACTCCGATAACGTCCGTTCCACTGATTTAATTAGGTCCCTAGCACTCTGAACTATAGACTCAGCATCCTCAGGAAGTCTCAACTCAATCCCCTCCTCACTGAACACATTATCTGACTCATTCCTAGGGAGAGAATGTGAGGGAGACAACTCACTTTCCTCCAAAATAGTGGCCACCTGATCGGACACAAAACTGTTCAGTCGACTATGATCATCCGTGCTGTCAAAACTGTTAATGCTGAAGTTTTCTAGGTGGGTTGTGTTACTTTTTAAGAGATCCTGGAAACTCGAGTCTCTGTTCTCGTATGAGTGACTCCTGAGTTCTGATGTATCACTCTCGTTAAAATTCTCCTCCGAGGATATACTCTCAAATCTACTGTAGTCCGGCTTCTTCCCTGATGGTCCTGACTCTGACGTTTTATCTTGAACACTGGTAGCAGATTTATTGTTAGAGTATCGGACAGTTATATCTTTGATTTCTTCTGCTAAAATATTCCTGCCTGTCATAAATTCCAAATCAGTGTTTCCAGTTTGTTGTAAGATTTTCAACACACTTGTTTGATTTTCTTTGCCCTTATGAGACTCATTAGAGTTAGGGATTGCATTATCATCCGTATGTAACTTGACACCTGAGTACACATTTCCTTCGTAAACCTGAGAATTGTCTACATCTCCGAACTGTTTGGATCCTTGCCTCCCTGTGAGATAGGAACCAATGTAGTTCCACAGTTTTCCTCCTGTCGCGTGGTGCAGGAGAAGAAATATACCGTACTCGGTCTCGTAAAACTTGTGGAGACTCACACTGTATGGGCTGCTGGAGGGAAGCACCGTCCTCAACTTCTTGGTGCAGAAGCTTGCCTTGTGAACAACCTTACAAATATCAAAATTACAGATCTAAATGTAATACAACATGTAGCAATCTTATAAATAAGAAAATTCATACATGTAGATCTAAATGAACTTTTTCTTTAGGCCACAATAAAAAAATTCCTAGATTCTCATCCCTGCCCGTCCCGATTTTTTACCCCTGCCTCGATTTTTTTTTATTTCTGTTTTTCTTCATCTTGATTCTGATCGGAATTGGTATTCAACTACTATTCAACTTTCGTTTTAAATCGGCATGAATTTGACAGCTGACAAATGGTTATTGCTGTAATATTGATATGTATTAAACAAGGATCACTGGTTGTGAAAGACTGGTGATGATGAGTAGTAAGAGATAAGTATATTTAAATGAACCTCTACTTTGACTTTTATATGGGCATTATAGATAAATCTGCACCGAATGATCAGGTCAATAGAAAATCTGCACAATGGAAAAAATAAACAAGAGGCCAATGGGTCACAACGCTCACCTGAGTCAATATGGCCCTGCTGTTCTTCGTCAGCAGATTTCTTCTCTTATATATTCATATAAAGCTTTGATGGCCTGTTCTAGGCATACCCTACCCCAGGTGCCATGTTATGAATGAAGCTGAATATAAACCTTCTGAGGATGCTGCTATATTCAGATAACTTATCATGGTTTTGCTATTCTTTAAAACGGAATTTTAAAGATGTCTGACACCCTACCCTGGGGTTGGGGGGTGGGGTGGGGTCATGATTTGAACAAACTTGAATGTACACTACCTGAGGATGCCTCCATATCAATATGACTAATCATGACTTTGTTGTTCTTGAGAAGAAGATTTTTAAAGATATTTCCTATATATTTTCTTTCGTAAAACTTTGATCCCCCATTATGGCCCCACCCTACTACTGGAGGATGCATTGAACAAACTTGAATCTACAATACCTGGGGATCCTTCGATATCAATATGACTAATCATGGCTTTCCTGTTCTTGAAAAGATCTTTAAAAATTTTTCCTATATATTCCTATGTAAAACTTTGATCCCCCATTGTAGCCCCACCCTACCCCCGGGGGTCATGATTTGAACAAACTTGAATCTACACTACCTGAGGATGATTCCATATCAATATGACTAACTCTGGCTTTGTTGTTCTTGAGGAAAAGATTTTTCAGAATTTTTTCTATATATTCCTATGTAAAACTTTGATCCACCATTGTGGCCCTGCCCTACCCCCGGGGGTCATGATTTGAACAAATTTGAATGTACACTACCTGAGGATGATTCCATAGCAATATGACTAATTCTGACTTTGTTGTTCTTGAGAACAAGATATTTAAAGAATTTTCCTATAAATTCCTATGTAAAAATTTGATCCCCCATTGTGGCCCCACCCTTCCCCCGGGGGTCATGATTTGAACAAACTTGAACGTACACTACCTGAGGATGATTCCATATCAATATGACTAATTGTGGCTTTGTTGTTCTTGAGAAGAAGATATTTAAAGAATTTTCCTATATATTCCTTTGTAAAACTTTGATCCCCCATTGTGGCCCCACCCTATCCCCGGGGGTCATGATTTGAACAAACTTGAATCTACTCTATCTGAGGATGATTCCATATCAATATGACTAATTCTGACTTTGTTGTTCTTTAGAAGAAGATTTTTCAGAATTTTTTCTATATATTTCTATGTAAAACTTTGATCCCCCATTGTGGCCCCGCCAACCCCCTGGGGTCATGATTTGAACAAACTTGAATCTACACTACCTGAGGATGATTCCATAGCAATATGAATAATTCTGGCTTTGTTGTTCTTGAGAAGAAGATTTTCAAAGAATTTCCCTATATATTCCTATGTAAAACTTTGATCCCCCATTCTGGCCCCACCCTACCCCTGCGGGTCATAATCTGAACAAACTTGAATCTACACTATGTAATGAAGGTTTCACATAAGTTTCAACTTTTCTGGCCCAATGGTTCTTGAGAAGAAGATTTTTAAAAATGACACCAAATTTTCACCAATTCTTAATTATCTCCCCTTGGAATAAGGCGTGGCCCTTCATTTGAATAAACTTGAACCCCCTTTACCCAAGGATGCTTTGTGGCAAGTTTTGTTGAAATTGGCCTAGCGGTTCTTGAGAAGACGTCAAAAATGTGAAAAGTTTACAGACAGACGGACAGACAGACGGACTACAGACAAAATGTGATCAGAAAAGCTCACTTGAGCTTTCAGCTCAGGTGAGCTAAAAACTTAAAATAAAATCTGCCTGCCCGCCTCAATTTTTCAAAAAAAAATTCGGATGAGAATCTAGGAATTGTTTAATTGTGGCCTTATAATATTCAAGCTAAAATTTGTGATACAAAAACATAAATATATGTACACTCACAACTCACAACAGTTTTGTCCATTGGTTAAATAAGCTTCACATGCTTAATGGGATTGTAAAAACATTTCTTTCTAAAAGATTCAAATTTCTAAACAGTGCCACCTTAATATTCATGAATTACTAAGTTTTTTTCTTTGATAAACATGCATGTAAGTTTCTTACTTTGATCAGCCTAGGTTCCTCATTTTGATATGCTAAGTTTCTCTCCTTTATAACCTTAGTTTCTTACCTTGATAACTTAAGTTTCTTATCTTTATAACCTAAGTTTCTTACTCTTATATCCTAAGTTTATTACTTTTATACTTATAACCTAAGTTTCCTACTTTTATAACTTAAGTTTCTTGATTGTCTAATCTAAATTTCTCTCCTTGATTTTAAACCTATAAGTTTTTTATGCCTAGATAACCTAAGTTTCTTACTTGGATATTCTAGAAGTTTCTGACCATGATACCCTATGTTTCTTACTTTGACAACCTATTTCTTATCTTTATAACACGTTTATCTTGATAATCTAGGTAAGTTTCTCTAGGACAATCTAAATTTCTTACCTTGACAACATAAGTTTCATCATTAGTTTTATCCATCACTAGCATCACTTTGTCAATGGTACCTAACACCTTAAAATTCTTCATTTCAGCCAGGGATCCTTTCAACATTGCAACTCCTGGATCAAGGTCCATTGATAGTGGAATTTTACTATTCTCCTATACTCATGAAAACCATTTTAATGATTATCCTTTCAATGTAACAGAGATCAATTCAGTAGGACAAATAATTTATGCCATTGTATATTCACTACAATCAATAGAAAAGAAACTTTAAATTGTTGTTAGACAAACTTAACTACATAATATTTACTCACTGATGCCCATCTCCTGTCATCCAGAATGTCTTTGGACAGGTGCCTGTTGTATAGATCCTCCGCCTTCAGTAAGTACTGAGCTGTCTTCCTCCGCACTGCATCTCTTCTGGCCTTGTTCTTGTCACCTGTAAAAGATACAAGAAAATATTTCAGAGAATCTCAAATTACCTATAAAAAAATATATCTTGAAGATAAACCCAATAATATTTGACCAATGTAGAAAATGATTGCTTTTTTTCATTCTTTGTCTTAGGAAGATAAACAGCAACACTAGCTGGTCAGTGTCCCCTCACACCGTTAAGTTATGGCTTGAATATCACTTGAAATAATTTTATTAATGAACTTTCATGTTATCAAGGAAGTAAAACTTTCCTCAATCATACTTCAAAGAGCTTAAATATTATCCAACCTTTATGGACAATCTTTTTGGAAGCTCTACTAAATACTCCTTGTGTGCTTTGTGAGGAAAAATATTGTATTCTGCATCATATGGTTGGTTGAAAAATAACTCTTTTCAGTTTTAAAAAATACAGAAAGGGAGGTTACTGGGTCTTATATCTTGTGTAATTTTAAGCTTGTTTTTTTTTTTTTTTTACAATTTTTAAATTACTTTTTTTGTTGTCTAATATTATCATCAATAGTGACAAAAGTTTTTACCCTGCACCCCTTTTAGAAGTGTATCCACGCCACTTTTGTAGTAACTGAAGGCCAAGTCGTATTTAGCATTGGCCTCACACTCCTGAGCCAGACAAATCTGATTGGCTGCTAAATAGATGTAATCCTCCTTCCCACCCAGATCCATAGTGGACACACTCTCTGCTGTCATGCTTCGTGTCTTGAAAGGACTTCTGGGTAATTTTTGCAGAAGAGATTTTGAAGGGCTCTGATTGGCTGAACTTATACCAGATAGCCCAGATAAATCAATGTCTCCTTTCCCACATTCCACTTTTGATCCACTCTTTTTCCGCAGTGGATCAAACTCCGATGTATCAGGAATTGTTGGTTTTGTGGTAGGTTGAGTTCTCTCTGCTACATCATGACTAACATGCCTGTCTTGGTTTTCTTCCTTTTCAAATGAGATCTGACAAACATGATAAATGTAAAATTCATTGTGTTTCAATCTTAACGTAAGAATTCATCAATAAAATTTTAAGCAATATGATGGTCACAAAACCTTTGTCCAGTAGGACAATCAACAACTAAATACATAGGATCCATCTCAACAATTTGCACTGTTATGCTGCTGAAAAGACAGAAATGCATACTGCTTTTCAGCAGTGTTTTTTATGAAATAAGTATGCAGCAAAATATTTTTTTAAGATCACAATGTCCTTAAATGATAGACTTCTTATAAATACATGTATGTACATTAAATTATCTTTTACCTGTATTCCTGCATCAGAGTCTGTCCTCATATCTTGGTCCTCAATGTGTAGCTCTTTTTCCATTTCTATAATTAAAGAATACATCAAAATATTAACTCTTCAAAAACATTAATGGGCATGAAATTTCAATGACACAATTAAAGAGTAAATATTTATAATTCTGTTCTGTGAATTTCCCTATCACGTGAATATCTGGTGTTTTAAATAGTTTTGTCAATCAAAAACCTAGCAATTCAAAAAAAATTCTTATATAAACTAACCCAACCCTACATTTCCCTTTGGACATTTTAATCCTTTTTTCAACAAAGAATTTCCCTCTCTGACATGAAAAACTAGTAACACATCAATTTAATTTCCCTCTGACATGACAGACTAGTGACACATCAATTTATTTTCCCTATGACATGATAGACTAGTGATGCATCAATTCCCTCTGACATGATAGACTAATGACACATCAATTTTATTTTCATCTGACATGATAGACTAGTGACACATCAATTTATTTTCCCTCTGAAATGATAGACTAGTGACACATCAATTCCCTCTGACATGATAGACTAGTGACACATCAATTACATTTCCCTCTGACATGATAGACTAGTGACACATCAATTTATTTTCCCTCTGAAATGATAGACTAGTGACACATCAATTCCCTCTGAAATGATAGACTAGTGACACATCAATTACATTTCCCTCTGACATGATAGACTAGTGACACATCAATTACATTTCCCTCTGACATGGTAGACTAGTGACACATCAATTACAATTACCTCTGACATGATATACTAGTGACACATCAATTACATTTCCCTCTGACATGATAGACTTGTGACATATTTTACCTGCACAGGTGTTCATGGCTAAAAATAGCCAGCTATTACTGGTCCTCAATGTGGATTCCGGGGGCTGCAGCTGGTCATCAGACATCAGGGGGTCAAAGAAAGAGATGTCAGAGTCAGGGAGGGGCGTTCCGAGGGTGGAATCCATCTCCCCTGTGTCTGTGTCATCTGTGTCATCATACGAGTTCAGGCTGATGTTGTCCGGTAACTGGGGAAAGTTCCACACACCATCCAGCTCTTCCTCTCCATTCCTGATAAAGTGAAGAAGTCAATACTACAAAAATCTTAACATGAACCCATCTAATATGTATAATTTTTATAGGTAAAGGATACAATCACACAACAAAAAGTGTTTCGTAGGACAGTTTTATCAGAAAATTTTTCCTACTTTAGGGTGTACACTTTACAAGAATAAAATTGTGTATTTTCTTACTGCTCTGATTTGTCGGTCATTCCCTCACTGGAGGCGGGGCTGTCTAGCTCCTCCCTAGGCAACTGATTGGTTGGTGTTAATGGTGATTTGTTATCTGACCTCTCACCTTTGTCCTCAGTCAGAATGTCAAGCTTAGAAGGTTTTAGCACCTCTCCAGAAGCTCCGGTTTTAATCTCACTAGCAGTCTTAAAATTGTATAAAAATATAGCATTTGCTTTCTTATTCTGTTTACTTCACATTAAATCAGACGAATTTTTAAAAAAGTATATGCTTGCTGTTCTGTATGATGTCAGATAAAATTAATTTTTAATTGGTCCATTCTGCTATGCAAGAAATACCAATAAAAAGGTCTCAAGCCTAGACACAATAATAGCTTTCAGTTGACTGTTCAGTATTGCTTACCTTGATAAAAGCTTTGAAGTCATTGGAATTATACAGATAATGGTGTTTTCCAATGAACTGCAGCAGTTTAATGGCACTTTGTCGTCTCTCCTCAATGACAGCCTCATCAAACCTCCCTGAAAGGAATAACATTTACATTAATTAATTCATTTCATTAAGATTATAATTGTGTAAATTACAATTTTAGGTTACACATTTTGAGATCATCAAAATATCTTACCAAATAGTAAAGGCCTTGCAAACTTTGGAAATTCCTCCTTTCTATGCAAGGCTTTGTGTAAAGACAACATGGATTTGTACAACTGTTTGAAGTCATTGTATCTTTTCCAAGTCACCACCTACAATGTTAACCTTGTTTATATTTACACCAATATCACATGATTTAGATTTATAGTGAGTTCTATAGACTAACATGTAAGAACAAAGGAAATTTGAACTGAAATCTGTACATTTGTCGAGCAAATTTTTTGTGAAACCTTCCCAGCATTCTTTCACAAAAGCAATTGAATGTAATAATGGCAAATATAATAGGCCCCCAGCTATTGTAAAGGTTTAGTTCTTGCAGCTTAGAGAGAGCTTCAAAGAAACAAAAAATAACTGCATCTACTCTAAAGTCTTTCATTAAAAAATTCCACTATTTAGACTCTGTTATGGAAGTGCAACTAACATGTGATGTCATGTGAGGGTAGACAGACATCTCAGCCCAATGACACCTCGGCCCATCAAGCTTGATATCTCGGCCCTGACAGGTCGGCCCAAGATTGTTGACATGTCGGCCCATATAAAAGACACCTCGGCCCAAGCATAATTTTATGATAAAAAAAATTAACAGATTTACCCAGCGTTGAATTAGTGTTATAATTCTTTCTGACGATTAAAGGATTTTAAAAAAAATGGGAAGGGGGGTCTTTGATAAATAATCATTTTATTTTTCCAACTTAATTAGATCAATCTTTCATTTACATCTACTACTTGTGGAAAATGTAAAAAAAAAAAAAAAATTCTGCAGTATCATGGTTACGATCGTTAATCTTGTATTAACAACAAAAAAAAGGACATTTTATTGTTTATATAGATCTGTATGTCTATATAAATATGGTATAAAGATATATGTAAAATAAATTGCATTTTTGGTTTGTACTTCATTTTATGTTTCTTTTTTGATAATCATACTTGCTTAGATATACAAGTAGCCTGGGGGGGGGAGGGGGGGGAAGGGTCTCAAACTAGTTATTAGCAATGATAATAAATTTATGAATGGAAGTTTTTTTCCCTTAAGAAATAAAGGAGAAAATATTCAATGGATGTAAATGTCTTTAATAACTGTCTCCCAATTAAGACTGCTCATAATTAAGGACATACGCAACTTACTACTGATAATTTTTCAAGATATTCTTAATTTAAGATTATAGTGCCATCAGATGTTCGTAGACAAAAAATCAGCATGCATTACCAGGGGTTTTGAAAAGATATCAATTGATGTTTTGCTTGGGCCAAGGTGTCTTATGTATGGGCCCACCTGTCTTAAATCTTGGACCGACCCGTCTGAGCCGAGATGTCAATGGGATGAGGTGTCGTTGGGCCAAGGTGTCTGACATTCCATGTGAGGACAGTCTAGACTATCTTGTGCAATTTAAAGAGGCAGATCAAAGTTACAAGTGTAAGCTATAGTAAAGGTTTTTGTTGTTATACAACTGCACTCTGCCCAAAGGCCGCACCACCAAACATATTATATAATATGATTGTTTGCAATATGCACCAAAATGTAAACATTAGTAGTTTATTCAATTTGTTAAGATATATTCAAAAGTTACAAGTTATGGTACCAACAAAGAATTAAATGAATCACAAAAGATTAAACTATTCAGTTTGGTTAAGAGCATCAAGCTGTCATGAAGAGCAACATGTTTTGGTACAACACCACAGCAATGGATATGACTGGTGGCCCTGCAGCGAGATCTTACCTCTGTTAAACTTTCTGGGGATCTGATGATGAAAACCTGTAAATTTGAGGGAATAATGTCAGTAATTTTAAACCAAATGGGTTCTGAAATATGTGCTAGTAAGTCAAAATAGACACCTTTATAAGCATAACAACAGTTTCAATATACGGAGAATCGGTCTGTCAGAGTCACCTGACATCCATGCACCTCCATCATGTATACATCAGCTCCACGCTCATTGTAGAATATACAACTAAAGATACTAACCCTACATGTTACTTTGTATATCGTGAAACCGTTGGGATGCAATGTTGGATCTGTTACGTCAAACGACCATATTTTTTCCTTGGAATTCGCATTAGTAGTCCTCCCTGCCATCGTCCATCATTATCATCAATGTCGTAAGCATTGAATTGTTTTTGATAAACATTAAAAATTTTCTTGTTGATGCTAAATCAGATCTGAATGTATGCTTGTACATAAAATTTATACCAAATAGATTTAATATACTGAAAAACTAGCCCATAAAATGGATTATCTATGTATGTCGTAAACAATAAATCCAACTTTCGGTACTTAGTCATTTTCTGTTTTTACATCGCTGAAGAGTTGCATAGTTAAACCGGTGTAATACCTCATAAGTTAGGTTGTCAAAGATGGGACTGTTAACTATTTTAAAGAAGATGAAGCAGAAAGAAAAAGAAGTTAGGTTACTCATGTTGTATCCTTTTATGACAAAAAGGGAAACGTGTCTATTATCTTTTCTAAAATAATAGTTTAGTGGTAATTGTTTTTCTGAATGACCGAAAAATGCGAGTGTGACTAAAATGGGTAGTAAAACCCGGGCCGGGCCGGGAATTTTAAAACTGAAAACCGGGTTTTTGCTAATTACATAAAAATACTGAATTCTTCATCACGAAACTTACAGATGTAATTGAATACAACAAAATGTGTCTTCGCTGAGAGTTTGAACACCAAATATTATGTTTTTCGATTATTATTAACGATTGTCATTTTCCCGGTGACTAAAATGGGTAGTAAGCCCGGTTTATTCATTTTGGTGATTTAAAGCTAATTATACTCAAAAATAGGATTTCTTTGTGTTTCATCGTTGTTTATTAATTTTAAGAACTTAAATATTACAACAATTGCAAAAATTAATGTCGATAATTAAAATAATCGCCGATTTTTGATACCCGGGACAGTCCAAAACCGGACGCGTTTGCCCGGGACAAACTTGAATATTCCGAAAAATTGCAATCAGATAACCCGGTGCAGAGAATAATGTAGAATTTATTTTAAAAAGTAAACCCCCCAACCCCCTCCCCCACAAATAATAAAATAAATCAACAAATGGAGAAAATAAATGAAATATACACAATTCTTTTTTTTCCTTAAATACTAATGGAGTTATGTATCTTAATTATTTGACAAGAGAAAGACTGTAGGCTACAGCTATATTCAGGTAATCATTTCCCTGAAATTACATGTATATGTCTGCAGAGCTAGCTTGGAACATTCTAAATTAAGATCATGAAGATATTACCAGTATTTAATAAAATCTACGCAGCTGGCTTGGTTCAGGACTCATCATTATCTCGGAAATTTAAGGTTCGTCCCGGGTAAACGTGTCCGGTTTTGGTCGGTCCCGGGTATTCAAAAAATGCATTTATTTTTTACAATCAGTAAATATTTATGAAATGGTTATCAATTTTTGACAGTTTAAATTCATTTCGATCTATCGTATACAAAAACTGCAATTATTTCAATAATATTAAGTACAAAACACCAAAATTTGTAAACCGGGTTTACTACCCATTTTAGTCACCGGGAAAATGACAATCGTCGATAATCATTTAAAAAAGTAATATTTAGAGTTGAAACTCTCAGCAAGGGCATATTGTATTGTATTCAATTACATCTGTAAGTTTCATGACAAATAATTAAGTATTTTTTCAGTTATTAGCAAAAACCCGGTTTTCAGTTTCAAAATTCCCGGCCCGGCCCAGGTTTTACTACCCATTTTAGTCACACTCAAAAATGCGCTGCACAATTCAGTGTCTTAAATTAACTCCCTCTATTAAAGGAGCCGAATATTGAGTTTATCTGATCAAGAGTTGTTGTTGTCGTAATCTTTTCTCTATTTCATCTTTCAGCTTCTTCTCAAGCATCACTCGGCCAATTTCTTCTTCACTTAAACAGGTCTAGGCGGCCTCTGTTTTTGGAGGATAGATTTTATCCTCTGAAAACAGAGGATAGCAGTCTTGCCACCTACCGGAATTTTCAAAACTAAGGGCAGTTAATTCTTAACCAAACAAATAACAGCAACTCTTGCATTTATGAACCGTACGCTGATTTCGAAATAAAACAAATAAAAGGTACAATTTCATATGATGATGGATAATGCCAGATATTAAATCAATATAACTTTTTTGTAATTGCCGTCAGTCAGTTATTCGGTATACAGCTTGGAAAACAAATATTGCACGTACCTGCCTGTGACTGAGGTTAATTATAACCACGCTGATTTTCCAGTACCGGAATTATGTGATAAGCACTTTAGAAATTTTGATAAACAATTTTTTTTGAAAAATTAAGTTGAATCATTTATTATTTCTTTCATTTAATAATTCTTAAGCACATCACTTTGTAATATTTTATTTGTTTATGTATACACATGGCTATATGAATATATGTTTATTTCTTAGTAAACATATCAAATTATTCATTTTATTTACTTATGCTATTCAATTTATTTATTTATTTTTATAATTATTCATTCAATCCATTTATCAGTTTGTTTATACTTTTATTTGCTTAAATTATAAGGCAGAGTATATTTTGCATTTTAAATACGCTTAAAATGTGTTTCCTTTTTTTTTTGAATTAAACGAAAATATTAAAGAAACATTAAAGTCCTTTTTTATTTGTTTAAATAGAGAAAATCATAAGAAATAAATCAAAACAACAAGAAATATTCAGTAATAGTGGAGCGCAAAAAGTGCTAACTTTGAAAATAAATTGCAAAATATCTAGACATAGAATCTCAAATCGCCACATACAATCAATAGTTTAATGTTTGAACTTTTATTTGCATGTACTCTGGTGCTTGCACTTTTTGATTAAAGGTAGGCACGAGGTGTTTGAAAATTACCTGTGTTATCCTCTGAAATCGGAGGATAAACTATCCCACAATGCAACGCGGTTTCCATATATGGTAAAAATTTTGGCCGGCATATAGAATTAACCTATCCTCCAAAAACGGAGGCCGCCCAGACCTGTTAAAGTGAAGGGCCTTGAAGGCATCATTACAAATGTTAGTTCTAAAACGGCACAGGTGCAAGGGAGAGCTAGTCCTCTATTTACAGTTTAAAAACTAGTTGAAAGATTACTGTCACCTAGTGTTTATTAATCTTTGCCAAACCCTGCCTTGAATCACTAAATTTCAAGAAGACCTGAATAGTTTATAACAGTGGGAAACAGACTGGTAGATGGAGTTCCCAACTGCTGAGAGTTACAAACAAATGCAAACCTGTGGCTAGCTCTCATAACATCCATGGCCACAAAATGGAAGTACATTTAGTAGACTCTGCCAAATATCTGGGGTAGGGCTGTGTATTGAGAAAAAAATTTCGATACAATACGATACAATATTTTATGAAGCGATATGCGATATATTGAATTCTTTAACAAGTCTATCAAAAAAGTTTTGTAAATCATTTAATGCATAGATTTTATAAAAACTAGGTGTTTTATAACCCATTTCTAAAATCTTGTCTCACTGTCATTACAAAATTCACTTCAAATTCATACTGAAGCAAAACTGAAATCAAGATCAATTATCCCTTCGTTTCTCGGTAGTTACATTGTGATGACTTCCTGTTTCTTTGTTCCTTTCGGTTCTCAGCAGGTCACGTGACCTGAAGTGTGTATATATACGGAGACAGTCGGGTTGTTTGAAGCAGTCTGTTGCTGACTACTGACTTGTAAAGACAGTCTAGATCAGAAGAGCTGAACGTGGTAGGTACTGCAAGGGAATCCTTGAATAAAGTCTTACGTGCCTGAATTAGGCTTTCAGGACTTTGGTTGGTTATATATATTTATATAAAGTACCTTTATACATTTGTGTGACTGAAGGCAAGAAGCGAATGCGCTTCAGTCCTTGGAAGGCGCGTGCGCTCCCGAGGAACGAGAGCGATAGTGTACATATTTCTAATTTAAATTTGTGATTGAGAAAATTGATTAATTCTTAAATTGTTCAGATAGAACAACCGAATCCCATAAAAGAACCCGGAAACGTTACAATACTTTTTAATGACTGTAATACCAACATGTTAAAATATAGCTGTCCTAGTATTTTGTAATACTTATTTGTTATGTGCTATCTCCTTCATGTTTATATCATTATTGATCAGTTTTAATTGAAAACAGTTAAATATAATCTTTGGTGATTGAAATTTCCAACTTTTTCACAGAATTATAAGAAAAACTGCCTGCCCGATACGTATTGGAAGTTTTTTTTTTCCGATACGATACATTCTTGAATATCGATACTTATTGATATATCAATATATTGATACAGCCCTAATCTGGGGGTTACCATTCACAAAGAGCCTCAGATGGAATGAACATATTGACATCATCACAAAGAAAATCAGCCCAGAGCTTTTATACAATGCAAATGAAATAGTACAGGGTGTTTCAGCAAACATGTCCCGACTTTGCGGATTCAATATCAAGTTACACAGTATTAATGTAAGAAAATTTTTGCAAAAATGAAAACCACATAAACTAAATAATTTTATTAATATGAAATTTGAAGTAATGCTGAATCAATTATTTTTTAAGACAGGTATTTTTAAAGTTTGAACATCAGCGGCAGTTTTCAATTTAACGTCTTTTTTTTTGTGCAATGTTTTTAAAGTCAGCATCCTCATTTTGTCTTTGAAGTCCTGTATGGTATACATTTTGACATCATTTGAAAAGTCTGCTCCTTAGAAAGATGGTTTTCATATGAGTACTTCTTTTTTCAAAATTTTATGCACTAAAATTGGTGATTTTGGAGATTTTCTGTTTGTATTGTTTAGTTCAAAAACAAATATAGATCGATTTTTGGAGAAAAAACCTGACTATCTGATTTTTGAAGATGTAATCAAAACTTCAATGGAAAAAAATAAAATGATGTTATTTTATATTGTTTATATCACAATTATATTGCCGGAAAATGTGCTATATATAAAATACAGATATAATTTTGTAAATATTTTATTATTGTACATTAAAAATATAGACATCGAAAGTCGGGACATGTTTGTTGAAACACCCTGTACATGTAAAAACCTTTAGTGGAGTATGCATCTACTGTATGGGACCCACATACAGCTCACACCCAGAAACTAGAGGCAGCAAAAAAGACAATCAGCTCATGATGAACATCTAGCAAACCAGCAGTGTAAGTTATCAGTGCTAAAAACTCTCCAGCAGACATCTTTGGAGGAAAGACAAGCCAGGTACAAAGCAGTAATGATGTACAGGAAAGTGCACAGCCTGGCAGCTATTCCACGATCAGAGCCATGTACAACCAAGTCTGCAGGCAGAGTACACTCATACAGATTCCTGATACAATATGCAAGAACCTTAGTTTCTTCTCAGACAGTAACAGGATCTGGAACAGTTTGCGACAGAGATCATTGGACAATACCTTCCTGGACATAGAAGTCCTGGCCTACAAACTTATGTTAATCACATCACCAGTCATTTTAACCAGTTTTTAATCTGCACCTGTAGATATTACACATGTTGTCACACCTACCCAATTTCTTTATTCCTTGTAGTCTGCTGAGGGCATGCAAACATTATTTTTTAAATTTTCGCCTTACAATTTTACATGTATTAAGTTTACTTACTTTTTTCCCCAATGTCCTTGTATGATCTTTTTTACATTATTTTATTTCAATATCCATGTGTATTTTAATCCTTAACATTTTAAGAGGCTTAGATAATGCTGGGAAAACTACAATTTTAAAGAAATTCAATGGAGAAGATATTGATACTATATCTCCAACCCTAGGTTTTAACATCAAAACCTTAGAACATAGAGGGTGAGTTAAAGTTTTAATTACTTTTGCTGGCTTTGGACCTTGTGTTTGAAAATAAAATTAATCTATTTAATTTGAAAAATCCATGTCTCATACCTGATTTATAGAACTAAATTTAACAAGCAGTTTATATGTAAAATAAATGTTGACTATTTAATAATCAACCAGTTTGTGTTATCTTCTGAAGGGATTACTCCCAGTTATATGGAATCTTTTATTGCTCTCAATCAAATTTTATAGATTATTAATTTATTGAAGGCTTCAGAGCTCATACCTATAATTCCTATGTATATATTTTTGTTGTAGGTTTAAGTTAAATATTTGGGATGTTGGTGGACAGAAATCATTGCGATCCTACTGGAGGAATTATTTTGAGAGTACAGATGGCCTGATTTGGGTTGTGGACTGTGCAGACAGAATGAGACTTCAGGATTGTAAACAAGAACTCCAGTCGCTCTTAGTAGAAGAGGTACACCAAAGTAAAATTTAATCATCACTTCACCATCAGCTCCAAGTCTTAAACTTAACTTGCATTTATAAAGCAGATGTAAATTTGTTGAAATGTAAAGCAGAGAACAAATGTACATTGTTAACGGAATGCCTATAAAACAATGTAAATTGTACTGTAACACAATCTTTACTACAAAGGTTAGCAGGGGTGACTTTGCTCATGTTGTAAATTGTATACAATCTTTATTACAGATTTACTCCTGTTTGTAAATTGTAACAATCTTTATTACAGATTTACTCCTGTTTGTAAATTGTAACAATCTTTATTACAGATTTACTCCTGTTTGTAAATTGTAACAATCTTTATTACAGAGGTTAGCAGGGGCGACTTTGCTCGTGTTTGCAAACAAACAAGACTTACCTGGAGCTTTGCCAGCTGAGAAAATACGAGAGGTACAACGTATATTTGTTTAAACAATAAAATGCTTTCTTTGGTTGTTAGTATGGGATTCAATGTTCAGCTGTTGCTGAAAAAATACATAATCTGCTTAAGCAGATGTAACTTTTCAGCAATGTTAATTCCCATACTGGCAAATAAAGAAAGACATTGTATATATTTAGGTCTGTATAAATAATCATATAAATATAGTAGGTTTAAGTACCAGGTACATTAAATATTGTATTATTGATATGTACATCATTGTATGTTTCATTGACGGAAGAGCCACCAGGGATTTATTTTAAAATATTTTATTTGACTACCGTTTTCATGTAAAGGGGGGGAAATAAGAATGATTGCTTGACATTAGCACTGGGTGTGAATTTACAATGAGAATCCCAGAACATGCTCCCCTGGAAATTTTCAGATAAATGTAGCAGAAATCCGCATTCTGAGACCTAATATGGGGATCATTTCTAGAACTTTTATAAATAAATAGATTTTAAATGTTATATGTTTGTTTAATCAAGGGAATTTCTGAAACTAGAAGGGGAATTTTGACTTTTTTTTTCAAAACGGGAAATGTACCTTTTACCAGTAGTTAAATCAGCATCGATAAATCCCTGGCCACTGTTCAAGAAATCTATACAGATGGCTTAGCAGCGTCAAAGTATTGACCGTGGTTTTCATAAGAAATAAAGGTGATAATATTCAGTGGATGTAAATAGAATACTTTTAGCATTATAAAATTTGCAACTAAACCAAGTTCAGATTTAAAGGATCCTGACATTTCTCTTCTCTCAGTTGTTAGATCTGGACAGTATAAAGACACACCACTGGAGGATTCTGGACTGCAGCGCTGTAACGGGTGAAAACCTCCTCAAGGGTATTGACTGGATTATAGACGATATTGCCTCAAGGATATTTACTATGGACTAGTTCAAAATCCAGGCATTAGCTCATGCATTATTATATGCTATATGATATTAACTTGCTTACCGAGTACTGTCAAAGCATAATCATCACAAAATAGTTTTTGTCTGGCTTTGTGAAGGGAAACCCTCAGTGAAGAACCAAAGCTTGAGTAGCCATGGAGCTTAATGTCGACCTCAGTATTTATGTTGTTGAAATCCTATGTACTTGCTATAGTACTTAACATTGCTGTGTCTAGAATGGTAATCTTATTTTTCTGAAAGTCAGAAATCTGCCCTTGTATCAGAATTTCTGCTCTTATTGGTAATACCTCAATAAATAAAAAGTAAGAAATGTTGTTTGTTGATTTTACCTTAAAAAACTTTAGACATTTAAAAGTATCCAATGTTCTCTGCCTGATATAGATTTAGATCCTACAATATACAATAGGCAGGTGGTATAATCTGTAGTATAAGAATTGAGATTAGTGCTCTGACAATAGACATGGGAAGATGGCAGCAGCAGGTAGCATAGAATCTTCTAAACGTTTATAAAATAGATGTAACAAATTCCTGTTTGTAATGAAAGATCATATTTTGTAACCAAAACAAATTATTCACCGGGTATGGAGATACAAGTGCAGCTTTCTTGATGATTCAATAACCATGTTTTCCTGTATTTTGTAGTATAATTTGCTTTTCCATAGAGACTTTTTTTAAATTTATAAATACACATACATGGTTGTATACTTGAATCTACAGTTATGGAGTAAACAGTGCACATATGTATTGGATATTACATCTTTAAGCTACCACAGCTATCTGTCAATTACAGCTTAGATAACCTTGTAATCTTACTGTGATTAACATTATGCCAAGTTGATTTAACAATTCAAAAATTTCTATTACAATTTCTGTAGTGAAATACTGTAATTTATCTGTTGCATAAAATTGACATTTTCACATTGTGAAAATAACGTGAATGTCAAAGCACAACACCATATCCATATGACAGCACAAGTCTGGAAAACCAATGTAATTAACATAAATACAATACTTTTAGTTGGGTGTGGAATGTCAAAACATACGTAAAGATTATGAAGCTCACCTCAACAAATGTTATCTACAAGTAAGGCAAATCTCAAGTTTGGTTTTGATATGACGTATAGTTACTTGAGAATGAACCTGCTCCACAAAGTTAACTCGTCTGAAAAATGTAGGTCAGATCCAGCATTCAAAGAAAATGTGGTTGTGTATTCCTAGATGCATCATCAAAGCAAGTCTGGTAGAGCTTATAGTTGCTTGGGAATGGACCTGATCTAAAAACTTAAAACTTGGTCTCTAATCTGGAAATTGTGGATCTGTTCAGCAATCAAAGCAAGTCTAATACTCTTAATTCCTAGATGCATCATCCATGCGATTGGTCCAAGTGGGCCTAAAAGTCACTCATCTGGAAAATGTAGGTCAGATCCAGCATCCAAAGAAAGTCTAGAAGTGTCCATCCCTATATATTGCATCATCCCTGCAAGTTTGGTCCAGGTAGGGCTTATAGTTCTTTGGGAATGGATCTGCTCTTAAAAACTTTAACATAGTCACTCATCCAGAAAATGTAGGTCAGATTCTAGATGCATCATCCATGCAAGTTTGGTCCAGGTAGGTCTAATACTCAAATGTAGGTCAGATCCAGCATCCAAAGCAAGTCCAGTCGTAAGCATCCCTTGCATCACCCATGCAAGTTTGGTCCAGATAGGGCTTATAGTTACTTGGCAATGGACTTGCTCCTAAACCTAAAACTGGGATGCCGATGCTGGGGGTATAGGATACCTCATCTAGGTGAGGTAAAAATCCTGTCCCACTCATGATGTAAATTCCACATCCAACTACAAAACACTGAATAATCCTCTACATAGAATTTTTGTGCTATTTCACCATCTCTCGGGGACTCCTTATGACATATGGGTCAGTTTTTCTTTATTCAGTAGTTTTGACTGCTGTGTAAATCTGTACATCACTACTTTGGACAGATTTAAGTAATATGCAAATGGATGAAATAAACAAGTCTAAATCTTCATCTATATAAATAAATCTTTATTATGGCTTATTAGGGAGGGGAGAACTTGATGGAATGTAGTGTGTTGTCCAGGCAACCAATAACTACTTCCTGTACACCATCACTGTCAATATCCGCTGTCTCCACGCCGCCGATCCAATCTGAAGTGGTAAACTTGTCCAGGAGCTATAGCAACATAAAGTATTAAAATATTATACCAGTACAAAGGTTAATGTCCATTGCTGAATGGTAAAAATATATATAAAAAAAAATTATAACCTATGAGCTTGTTTATACATGTATTTCAGAAAACATTATCTATGATATCTATATGTGTATATTTAATGTTAAAAAGGTGGCATGAAACATCATCAATCCATACTAAGTACCTTTAATATACTAAGCTCCACCCCTCCTTTTGGACACATACTAAGTACCTTTAATATACTAAGCTCCATCCCTCCTTTTGGACACATACTAAGTACCTTTAAATAAACTAAGCTCCTTTTTGACACATTTCAATTTGTTACCCACCTTGCCATCTGAATAGATCAGCAGTTCATTGAAGTAGCCAGCACACAAGAGAAGATCCTGCTCCAGATCTGGGAAGGGGAGCTTACTCAAGCTGGTGATGGGATACTGAGCATTGGCAAATTCTGTTATCTACAAAATGAAAAAAAAATCCAATAACTATGTCATAAGTATGTAGATTGGAGAGCCAAATAAATGTCAGTGTGAGACAGGACAGTGGTAGGTATGTCAATGTGAGACTGGACAGTGGTAGGTACCGGTATGTCAATGTGAGACTGGACAGTGGTAGGAATGTCAATGTGAGACTGGAGAGTGGTAGGTATGTCATTGTGAGACTGGAGAGTGGTAGGTATGTCAATGTGAAACTGGAGAGTTATAGGTATGTCATTGTGAGACTGGACAGTGATAGGTATATCAATGTGAGACTGGACAGTGGTAGGTATGTCAATGTGAGACTGGACAGTGGTAGGTATGTCAATGTCAGACTGGACAGTGATGGGTACATAATGTAAGTTAATGTGAGACTTGAGAGTGTAGGTATGTCAATGTGAGACTGGACAGTGGTAGGTATGTCAATGTCAGACTAGGCAGTGGTAGGTATGTCATTGTCAGACTGGACAGTGGTAGGTATGTCAATGTGAGACTGGACAGTGGTAGGTATGTCAATGTCAGACTGGACAGTGGTAGGTATGTCAATGTGAGACTGGACAGTGGTAGGTATGTCAATGTGAGACTGGACAGTGGTAGGTATGTCAGTGTGAGACTGGACAGTGATAGGTATGTAATTGTCAGACTGGACAGTGGTAGGTATGTCAAT
Source organism: Saccostrea echinata (assembly GCF_033153115.1). Taxonomy (NCBI): domain Eukaryota; kingdom Metazoa; phylum Mollusca; class Bivalvia; order Ostreida; family Ostreidae; genus Saccostrea; species Saccostrea echinata. The sequence goes on along the minus strand of NW_026889758.1, from coordinate 2,620,183 downwards.
GTGAGACTGGACAGTGGTAGGTATGTCAATGTGAGACTGGACAGTGATAGGTATATCAATGTGAGACTGGACAGTGGTAGGTATGTCAATGTGAGACTGGACAGTGGTAGGTATGTCAATGTGAAACTGGACAGTGATGGGTACATAATGTAAGTCAATGTGAGACTTGAGAGTGTAGGTATGTCAATGTGAGACTAGACGGTGGTAGGTATGTCAATGTCAGACTAGGCAGTGGTAGGTATGTCATTGTCAGACTGGACAGTGGTAGGTATGTCAATGTGAGACTGGACAGTGGTAGGTATGTCAATGTGAGACTGGACAGTGATAGGTATGTCATTGTCAGACTGGACAGTGGTAGGTATGTCAATGTGAGACTGGACAGTGGTAGGTATGTCAATGTGAGACTGGACAGTGATAGGTATATCAATGTGAGACTGGACAGTGGTAGGTATGTCAATGTGAGACTGGACAGTGGTAGGTATGTCAATGTGAGACTGGACAGTGGTAGGTATGTCATTGTCAGACTGGACAGTGGTAGGTATGTCAATGTGAGACTGGACAGTGGTAGGTATGTCAATGTGAGACTGGACAGTGGTAGGTATGTCAATGTGAGACTGGACAGTGATAGGTATGTAATTGTCAGACTGGACAGTGGTAGGTATGTCAATGTGAGACTGGACAGTGGTAGGTATGTCAATGTGAGACTGGACAGTGATAGGTATATCAATGTGAGACTGGACAGTGGTAGGTATGTCAATGTGAGACTGGACAGTGGTAGGTATGTCATTGTCAGACTGGACAGTGGTAGGTATGTCAATGTGAGACTGGACAGTGGTAGGTATGTCAATGTGAGACTGGACAGTGGTAGGTATGTCAATGTGAGACTGGACAGTGATAGGTATGTAATTGTCAGACTGGACAGTGGTAGGTATGTCAATGTGAGACTGGACAGTGGTAGGTATGTCAATGTGAGACTGGACAGTGTTAGGTATGTCAGTGTGAGACTGGACAGTTGTAAGTATGTCAATATGAGATTGGAGAGTGGTAGGTATGTCAATGTTAGACTGGAGAGTCATAGGTATGTCAATGCGCTACTGGACAGTGGTAGGAATGTCAATGTGAGACTGGAGAGTGGTAGGTATGTCATTGTGAGACTGGACAGTGGTAGGTATGTCAATGTGAGACTGGACAGTGGTAGGTATGTCAATGTGAGACTGAACAGTGTTAGGTATGTCAGTGTGAGACTGGACAGTTGTAGGTATGTCAATATGAGATTGGAGAGTGGTAGGTATGTCAATGTTAGACTGGAGAGTCATAGGTATGTCAATGCGCTACTGGACAGTGGTAGGTATGTCAATGTGAGACTGGACAGTTATAGGTATGTCATTGTGAGACTGGAGAGTGGTAGGTATGTCAATGTGAGACTGGAGAGTGGTAGGTATGTCAAAGTGAGACTGGACAGTGATGGGTACATAATGTAAGTCAATGTGAGACTGGAGAGTGTAGGTATGTCAATGTGAGACTGGACAGTGGTAGGTATGTCAATGTGAGATTGGAGAGTCATAGGTATGTCATTGTTAGACTGGAAGTGGTAGGTATGTCAATGTGAGACTGGATAGTGGTAGGTATGTCAGTGTGAGACTGGACAGTGGTAGGTATGTCAATGTGAGATTGGAGAGTCATAGGTATGTCATTGTTAGACTGGAAGTGGTAGGTATGTCAATGTGAGACTGGACAGTGGTAGGTATGTCAGTGTGAGACTGGACAGTGGTAGGTATGTCAATGTTAGACTGGACAGTGGTAGGTATGTCAATGTTAGACTGGAGAGTCGTAGGTATGTCAATGCACTACTGGACAGTGGTAGGTATGTCAACGTGAGACTGGACAGTGGTAGGTATGTCAATGTGAAACTGGAGAGTGGTAGGTATGTTAATGTTAGACTGGAGAGTCGTAGGTATGTCAATGCGCTACTGGACAGTGGTAGGTATGTCAATTTCAGACTGGACAGTTATAGGTATGTCAATGTGAGACTGGACAGTGGTAGGTATGTCAATATGAGATCAGAGTGGTAGGTATGTCAATGTGAGATTGGACAGTGGTAGGTATGTCAATGTGAGACTGGACAGTGGTAGGTATGTCAGTGTGGGGCTGGAGAGTGGTAGGTATGTTAATGCGAGGCTGGAGAGTTATAAGTATGTCAACGTGAGACTGGACAGTGGTAGGTATGTCAGACTGGACAGTTGTTGGTATGTTAATGTCAGACTGGAGATTGGTAGGTATGTCAATGGGAGACTGGACAGTGGTAGGTATGTCAATGGGAGATTGGACAGTGGTAGGTATGTCAATGGGAGACTGGACAGTGGTAGGTATGTCAATGGGAGACTGGACAGTGGTAGGTATGTCAATGTGTGAGTTGAGAGTGGAAGGTATGTCAATGTGCTACTGGACAGTGGTAGGTATGTCAGTGTGAGACTGGAGAGTGGTACATATGTTAATGTGAGACTGGACAGTGGTAGGTATGTCATTGTGAGACTGGAGAGTGGTAGGTATGTCAATGTGAGACTGGACAGTGGTAGGTATGTCAATATGAGATCAGAGTGGTAGGTATGTCAATGTGAGACTGGACAGTGGTAGGTATGTCAATGTGAGACTGGACAGTTGTAGGTATGTCATTGTGAGACTGGAGAGTGGTAGGTATCTCAATTGGAGACTGGACAGTGGTAGGTATGTCAATGTGAGACTGGACGGTGGTAGGTATGTCAATGTGAGACTGGACAGTTATAGGTATGTCAATGTGTGAGTTGAGAGTGGAAGGTATGTCAATGTGAGACTGGACAGTTATAGGTATGTCAATGTGCTACTGGACAGTGGTAGGTATGTCAATGTGAGACTGGAGAGTGGTACATATGTTAATGTGAGACTGGACAGTGGTAGGTATGTCAATGTGAGGCTGGACAGTTATAGGTATGTCAATGTGTGACTTGAGAGTGGTTGGTATGTCAATGTTAGACTGGAGAGTGGTAGGTATGTCAATGTCAGACTAAGCAGTAGTAGGTATGTCAATGTGAGACTGGACAGTGGTAGGTATGTCAGTGATAGATTGGACAGTTGTAGGTATGTCAGTATGAGACTGGACAGTGGTAGGTATGTCATTGTTAGACTGGACAGTGGTAGGTATGTCAATGTGAGACCGGACAGTGGTAGGTATGTCAATGTGAGACTGAAGAGTGGTAGGTATGTCAATGTGAGACTGGACAGTGGTAGGTATGTCAATGTGAGACTGGACAGTGGTAGGTATGTCTGGACAGTGGTAGGTATGTCATTGTCAGACTGGACAGTGGTAGGTATGTCAATGTGAGACTGGAGAATCATAGGTATGTCAGACTGGTGAGTACTCCATTCTTCACCCAATCCCTTATTCATTGTTTTTTATTCTAGTCATCCATATTAAACTGTATTAGTATGAATAGGCACTGAAACTGGTACTGTGAAATCATTAATGGTAACTTTCGTGAAGGGGTTTAATTTTCCTTGTTTTTTGGTAGTATGATGAGACCTATGAATTCATGTCCTCCATGAAATGTAAAAATGGCAAAGTACAGGTTTAGTACATTTCTTCTAGCACAAAATCAAATCCCCATGAACCTAATTTTTTTCCTTAAACCACAAAATTTGAACCCATTAATATAAGTTATTTTACAGTATACATGTAGTCAGGCCGCTGGGAAATGAACCATGATATAAGTTGTCTCTTTTGTGATGTTAGTTTGTTTGTGTATGTTTACATGTATGTGTAATGCATTATCAAGGTCTTGCAATTGGGAAGTGAAGATACTCTCATTCCTGTGAGTCAGTAAGCAGGAGAATTGTTGGTAAAGACTGTCCAATGCTGTTTGTACTTTTTTCCCCATTGCCTCCTAACTATGCTTTCCCATCCTCCCCTCTATCAATTTTTTAATTTTATACAGGCTTTTATCAACATGTAATACTGTATACAGGGAATTTGCCCTAGACACAAGTGGGCAACTTTAAGATGGGGCGAATTAAAAGAAAAAAGGTAGAATTTCTTAGACAAAAACTGTGACTGGGCGAAATTAAAATGGGGCAAAATTGTTTGCAAGTGTGAGAGGGCGAAAGTAACACAGGATGAAAATAACCCTTTATACATAGTGATTACCAGTAGTTAATCTTGAATTAATCTTGATTAATTAATCTTAAACTTGAACTACCTAGTCTTGAATTACTTAAAGAACTCACAGAAAAGTTGTGGAAAATAAAGAGAGCTCCTGTGTCTGACCCCAGAGCAACTTGTTCTCCTGACCTTGACTCTGATGTGGTTGACAAGGTCACTGGTAGCTTCTCTGTTTTTACAAAATTTCCACTGCACATCTGTAAAATAAGCACTGGCCAGGAATGATGGGAAAATATAACTGCAATGTACCCAGATGACAGAAAAGATAAATTAATACTGTAAGATGCCTTTCATTCGCCTGCAAAAAAATTATCTTGAGTTTCTTGACATTATTCTACTCGTGAATATTTTTCCCCTCAAAATATTTAGTCAAACCTCATTTTCTCAAATTTGATGGGACCGAGAAGAAACTTTGAGATATCTGAGGGTTCGAGATATTGATGATAAAATATGTAAAGAAAAAGTGGTTGAGACTTCCAAATTACTTCAACATACCCATGGTATTCAAGATAGCAGTGTTTGAGATACTGAAGTTTAGCTGTATTCAGTTCTGTATTTATGTACCGTAATTTTTGGGGTATATGTCGATGGGGTATATAGGTCGAAAGGCTCATTTTCAGCCGTAATTTTTAAAAAATCCTTAGATAGGACGAACTCGGAAGATAGGACGAGGCTTTGTTTATCGATTTTCTAGAGATTCTTACGTAGATACTACGTATCAGAACATGTAAACCTCTTTAACTTAACCCGTAATATTAACGTTTTGATAAATTAAACTGGTATTTTTATGAGTACAATATTTTAATAGTGTTTTATACAAACAGAGTTAAAACTTCCATGAATTTGATGTAACGTATTTTCTCTAACTTGCCTGTTCAATGCCGTCGCAGGGCTCGACATTAACATCTTTCCCTACTTGTCCATGCGGACAAGTGACCAAGACATTTACTTCAACTTCACTTGTCCGAAAAATTTTTAATAAATATCTAATACTGTCAACTGGAAAACTAAAATAAAGTCCATTACACATGACATGTGCTTGATTGATTCGTGATGTTATTGATAAATACAACAAACACATAAAATGAAATTTTATCTAGTCTTTCTGGTCTGACAACAACATAAATGTCCACAAGTGAACCAAACTTCGTAAAGTTCATAAGTTCCATGCCTTTTCAGTAGTATGCAATTAGTGAACTTGGATCCCGATCAAATTTGAACTCATTAATAGCGATCCCTATCGGGATCGAAGTCCGGTTTTTATGTACAGCTTCCGTCTTGAAACTACCGATTAACTTTCAACAGTCGTTTTTTTTAAATTATTTAGAGACTCCTTTACATTAAAATGCACTTGTCCAATCGGACAAGTGCCCAGCAATATTCACTTGTCCGTAATTTTTTTTCACTGGTACCGGACAAGCGGACAAGCGTTAATGTCGAGCCCTGCGTCGTAGTTTGACTCAGTCGTTAAACACATAAATACGGTAGTATACAACAGCTATAATTAGGGAAATACCCGAAATCAAACAATAATCATTTCCATTTTAGAACATCGTGGACACATTCTTTTATTCCGACATTATTTACCGGGGAACAATATTAACTTCGGTGACAGCCCATTTTTATATTTCTTGTCCAGGGATTTGCTAAAACACGCAATTGACTATTACATGTAACAGTGAGCAATTGAAATTAATCATATTAGCATGCTATAATTTTGCTTGAGATATTGTTGTACAAAATAAATTTAATTGAGAGTACATTCGCAATTTAACAGTCATGATGAATTTCCCAATTTAATTGAGAGTACATTCGCAATTTAACAGTCATCATGAATTTCACAGTTTTGTTTGTTCGATGATTTATAGCACTAATACCCCTGTAACGGCACGTGGATCTGTTAATGATGCCCTGCAGGTGTTTAAACCAACACCTTTGTGTACACAGTGTATATCCCTTTATCTGTCAGACAATTAAAATTCTATTAGAAGCCAATCTTTGTATAATTCAGTGTACCCCTTGGGATATAAAACAAAATACTAATGACTAGCGGTATATTTTGTAAATAATTTTAGGAATTTACTGGCAACAATTTATTTCACGCGTTTTACATTTAAATAAATGTCACAGGACAATGAAAAAATATTTAGGTATACTATTTCAATTAGTCGTTACAAATAAATGTTAAAAAAAAATTACAATTGCGATTGTGAAAAACTCTTCCGTATTTTAAGCGTTGATACGATTTCGGTTTTATTTTTAGTAAACGATTGCGACTTCCAACTTCACAAGATGGACACAGCATGTTGTAAATATACTTTGAGACACTATTTACTAGATAATATTATAAGTTTTTTTGTACATCGACGGATATTTAATGGAACTTATTTTGTGAGAAATCAATGGAATAAATATTTAATTCTATATTGTTTATTTTTTTCTTGGTAAAATAATTTTAAAAAATACGAAAATGGCATATATTTGCTTTAAAATTGACGTAAATTTTACTGATTTTGGGGCATTTTTCGTAAACTTGAGCCATAGATAGGACGATTCGTTAAATAGGACGACCCCAGCGGTTCTGAGAAAAAAGTATCGTCCTATCTTCCAAAATTTACGGGTAAAATAGTTCCTCAGTCACAAAAAGTAACAGTTGCAGATTGATTTCAAACTGATGGATCATAAAGAAAAGTTATTGTGAATAATAGTTGGTTTACAGTTTTTACTCCTCCTTCTTGGACTCTACCCAACTTGTTTCTGTTTGACGAAAACAAAACACTTCCCTTATTTTAGCATACAATGTATAAGGGGGATTTTTTTCAGATAGAAACAAGTGCCTGTGCTGCATACCATGCTAGTAACATTGCATTAAAGCATCAATTTTCTGACGTTGAGGGTTAAATGCACTTTTTAATCGGCTGATAAGAGAGAGAATAATTACTTATAGACTTACAGCGGTGATGATGCTGGGAGTTTTTATCACCATGACAACAGCCCCTTGGTGGATGACGTACAGTTGACAGTCACTGTCTGACACAAGGACGTAACTAGATCTCTGATTGTGTTCATTAGTGAGGTTCACTGTCAGCTGACATTTCACTGACAAAGTCGAACTACACACCTTTGTGAATTAATAAAAACAAAATTAATACATGTACTAACTAAAATGCTAAAATAATGCATATGTACTTTTTTCCACATGAGATTAATTTACCCTGTGTACTTTCAGCTGAAATTTTACACAGCATATTTTAAGTGCAGTCAAGACATACAATGCCAATCCAAACTATCTGCATAATTTTCTACCTACGGGTTGAACAGAAATTGTGATTCCGTGGAATTATGCCCGTAGAAAAAAGTACATTTACAGTATAAAGGCATTTCTGTCATTTATTTCTTAGATACAAATCTAGGACATGAAATTAAGTCTTAAGCTCTGAAAGGTGAATTCCAATACTGTAGATTCCTTATTTTTCGAGAGTAGTTATTATCATGAAATGGCTCTTTAACGTCAAATCGCGAGAACAATAAATCGTGAGTGGACGATTGATCAAGAGATTTTACATAGATTTTAACACCATAAAAATAAAGTAATTTTATTTCGCAAGTGGTGTTTCTCACGAAAATATGCAATAATTAATTCCTCGCGTATATTTAGGAATCTACAGTACCTTTAGCTCTAAACCTGGTCCAGTGGATATACAGGCTTTCAATATCCTTCTTAGGTGGAAGTACAAATAAATATAATAGACAATATACCAACACAGAACACTGCACAGAAAAATGTAATGAATCTTTGGCCGAAACCAGTCGACTTATTAAACTGTCATGTATCTCTACTTTGTATTTTGTCTTATGTTTATATCTCAGAAAGCTTAAAAAGGCTTAGCCTGCTACCTATTCCTATTACACCTATAACAATACAGTATTTTTCCCTAAAGTTAAAATAAAGGAATTTTTTTTAAACAGAGCTTTTCTTCTTTCCACTCGTTGACACATTATGTACATATGCCCCTCCCCCTCCCTCCCCAACCACTGCAAGGAAAAAATTGGTAACGGAACAATTCTTCCAACGATAAATATAAGGAAATGGGTTACCTGATTTAACTTAAGGTCATTCAGATTGATGCGCCACAACACATTTGATGGAAGAACACCACACACAACACCACTATCACTGCTAAGTATGATAGCCATATTACCAGCTGTAGAATATCAGAAAATGTCTGTCAATTCTTTATCAATAGCCATATTGCCAGATGTATAAAATATCAGAAAATGTCTGTCAATTCTTTATCAATAGCCATATTGCCAGATGTATAGAATATCAGAAAATGTCTGTCAATTCTTTATCAATAGCCATATTGCCAGATGTATAGAATATCAGAAAATGTCTGTCAATTCTTTATCAATAGTCATATTAACAGCTGTAGAATATCATAAAATGTCTGTCAATTCTTTATCAATAGCCATATTACCAGCTGTAGAATATCAGAAAATGTCTGTCAATTCTTTATCAATAGCCATATTGCCAGCTGTAGAATATCAGAAAATGTCTGTCAATTCTTTATCAATAGCCATGTTACCAGATGTATAGAATATCAGAAAATGTCTGTCAATTCTTTATCTATAGCCATGTTACCAGATGTATAGAATATCAGAAAATGTCTGTCAATTCTTTATCAATAGCCATATTACCAGCTGTAGAATATCAGGAAATATCTGACAATTCTTTATTTATGAGATCAATCAAAAACTGAAATTAAGATTTAGCATCGTGTATTTTTCTTTATCCCCAGAATGATTAACAGATAAGTACATGTACAACACTCTGTCAATTGTCATAACTGGGACCACTCTACGTTCTCAACAATTACTGTAAAATTAAAATACAACAAACAGAATGCTTTTAGCTCTGTAGTCTTTTTTCCTTAAGAACTTACTTTTATCTTTTTGTATCTGGAGACAGTTGAGACAGCTGTCTGTGATGCTCTGTCGACATAAAATCTGACGATTACAAAACACTGTCATCATCCCACACGAATCAACAGCCACTAAATCATTGTGATAGAATTTTGTGATGTCCTCTATTTTCATTGCCTGAACTGGACCACTCTTTGTCTCCAATGAGAGCTGAAGATATATCAAATAAACGATACTGTAAATAGACGTACTTTTTTCCCTGTGGGATTAATTTACACTATGTATGCAAAATTTGTTAAAGCACACTTTAAAGGCAGAGATTTTTTACCGGGTGGTAAATTCCAGGTGAGGGAGGGGCTTATTTTGTACAGGTGTGAATGCCTTGAGGGCTAGCAGTCTACCTGTGGTTGTTTGTCTCCTAATCCCTATACACAGGAAGTGATTTAATACACAGTAGAGTAACGAAGAAGTCAAACTTTACCTGTGTTGGGATTTTGAGATTATTTTAAATTAGAAATAAAAAGTTATAAATAAAGTTTAATCTCAATATTTTTTTATTAATTTGTTATTGAATGAGTGTCAAAGCATCCCCACCCATTAAAAAAATATTATCAATCAAATTATTTGTTGAGCTTTGAAAAAAAGTTATACCAAATTTTATTATATATTATCATAAAGAATATCATAATTATTTCAAATACTAAAGGTGTGTATGAATATATATTATCAAGCTAAAAATTCCATAGTAATACAGCCTCTCTATTGTTTATACCATGTGTGGTAAATATCAAAGGATCAAAAGTTAATTTGAAGGTCACCACGAAAGCCAAACAAGGTGTACAGGGTATACAAAGGGACTAGTAAGTAAATGCCGATCAAGTTCTAGCATCCAATGATGTACCCTTATGCACTTGATTGACAGGGGTACACAGACCAGGTATTTTTGAAGGCGGTGCTTAAAATCTCTGCCTTTAAGTGTATTTGAGACAAACAATGGCATTCCAAGAAATCGCTATCTGCATGCACATTAAATTTTCTACCTGCGGATTGAACAGAAATATTGTGCTTCCTCAGAAATATGACTCCATGGAAAAAAGGTGTTTACAGTATAGCTACATTATTAACATTACATGTACAGTGCCTGGCCATAAGTGAGTCATCATTTTATTTTTCCACTATATATTTCATTGAAAAATGCCTTTTTCTAAAATATTATTGCAGTCTTATTTGTTGATCATCTTTTATGACTAAAACACCATAAACATGATAAAACGTAGAATTCTTTGCAGGTTCTTGATATAATCTCAAAATAATTTTATCTGTAGGCAGTGCGATGATATCCGCTGTCAAATGCGAATTAAAAATTTTATGACTCTAATTTGTTAGGAAATCATAGTAATTTGAGGTTAGAAATTTTTGTCTTGATGATTTAATAAATTATTCTCAATGATTAGGGTATAATTTCGTTTAGCATTAAAAGACAAGAAAATTTGAACAATTCTGCATGATTTAGTGAAAAATCACGGAAATAGGGCTGAAATTGACCTCACAATAAGTTTTTATAAAAACTGGTTTTTCAATGAAATATACAGTGTAAAAATGCAATTATGACTCACTTACGGCCATATACTGTATCTCTTCATAATACAGTGTGTATGTTAATTCAACTTTCTCTAGCAAAAATGATTTTACTTTTGGTGAAAGTCTACACAAAAATAAAAATACAGACACCTGTGTAGACTTGTATCCGCCATCCTTTGTCAAATCGTAAACTCGTATTACACCATCTTCTCCGCCCACTACCAGATTTAATCCAGATTCTCTGAAAACAATAAATTTAAGTAAAGAATGCCAAAAGCCTGGAGTAAAAGTTTACAGAGCAAATTCGGATAGTTGCACAGTGCAAATGGCAAGATCTGATGCGTTTATCGATTGCTTACCTGAAGAGCGTGCCTAAACACAAGCAATTAAATCTGTAATCTGTTTTTGTTGACCACAATTCTGTTACTGAAAAGGGAACATTTTCCTTCAGCTTCATCGTGACGATTTCCGAGCCCGACTTGAGAGTTAAATTGCGGATTTCGGGGAGATAACTCGGTATAATATACTCATTTGATATTGAATTTCCAGAGTTTTTTTATGTGGTATTTGGATTTTGAAGACACAGAATTTGAAGATTTAATTCTAGACGACCTCATTTCAGTTCTCAATAGTTTGAAAGCTAGCCAGATCAATATTACTGATATAAACCACAAACAATTTAGCATAATGGTTTGGGCCATGGATATCAGCCAAGACGGCTAGGTTGGTGAAGCACCAAACTAGTTATGCAGGGCCGGCCAATTCTGGGGTCTTGGGTTTGATTCACAGTTCATCCATACATTTTCTCCTTTCCTGTTTCATTGCAGATAAAAGTCCTGCCAGGGGCAATAAGAACTTGAGTTGTGTTTTCAAGGTTGAAGACAATTTAAGGAAGAAGGAATGTAATGGTTTGGGTCATGGATATCAGCCTGGATAGCTCAGTTGATAGAGCACCTGACTAGTGATGCAGAGGTCCTAGCTGGGTTCCCAGTCCAGCCATACATTTTCTCCTTTCCCGTTACAAAACAAACAACAAACAATTAAATTATACATCTTTATTACCCGTACCAAACATTCTAACAAATGCTCATGAGCAGCTCATGAGACTCACATGAGAATCAAGTAAGAATTGTATGCAAATTAGGTAGAATTGGATTTTGCTCATGTGCAGATTGTTAGTCTCTGTTAGGGAGGAAAATACTAACCAGAATGCACATGTGCAAAATTATGCTCACCTCAATGCTCATGAGCAAAAGTCTATTCAATTTGCTCACCTAAGAACAGCCTAATTTAAGATATAGCATTGGTAGTGATTTTTCTAAGTTCAGTTTTCTCATGTGAGCAAGAGGTGAGGAAATTGGACATAGTCAAAATTCAGTATTACAAGTAGAACCAAAACCAAAGATTTACAAGTCTCAATTCCTCACGTGAGGCTCACGTGAGGAAATACAATACTTTGACACTCTATGTGGTCCAAGCTTTCCCAAGCCTTTATTACAAATTGACCATGTGTTAAGTGTTAACACTTCCTGATGATAGCATCACAAATGATTGGGGACCAGGCAGGAATAAATTCTTAATTTCTTGAGCTTCTAATCTTCATCTCCCATCAATTTGAAAATGCTTTCCTCTACTTAAACAACCTGTTGTGTCCCCCACTGTTACTTAAGGTGGGGCAGTATCCAATGAGGAGAGCCAGTTAGGATTTGTGTGCCTTCTAAGACCATTTCAAAATTTCAATATAAAATGTTTGTGAGGGACATTGAAAGTATATGGATTAATACAGTGAAGAACTGAAATATGCTTTTGGAAATACATGTCATCACCATATTGAACTAGATGCTAACCTTTAAAAGTTACAAATGTATCCAGTATGTCCATGGGATGAGGAAATGATTAAAGATCAATTAGATATTACCATGTTGCAGCCACAATGAAGGAAAATTTCAAAGATATGCTGATCTGAGAATAGGGTAAGTGCTTTGAAATTTATTATCCCCCCTCTCATTTCAGATATTACTAATTAAAAAAAAAATATGTTTATATGTTAATTATCAGTGTATTTAAGTTTGATATATTTAATGCAGAATGTTATCAGGAATTACAGTTTAATTAAGAACTATAAATATGGTAAGAACAGATTAGGTCAGATTGAACAATTGACAGTCTCTGAGTGTGGTATTCTATGAATTAGAAGTATTTAAGTTGCTAATTAAATATTGATGCATATGATTTTTCTATTGACTGGCTTTTCATGACCAACGGAACATTGAAAATATACTAACTTATTATAACTTCAAATTTTTTGCAGATAAAATTTGGAATCAAAGGATCTGCAGATTAATCATGTACCCTAGCTGAGCTTGCATACATGACGGAGTTCTGATGTTGGCACTCATTTAAAGGAAATGCAAGGAAAAAGAATGGAACAGGATGAATTGATTATGATTCTTATGACGTACCACTGGATTATTATTTTAAACCCAAGTATGACTGCCACTCATAAATTCAGCAAAGGAAGAAACATCTACTTAGCCTCCAAGACAACTTAAAACCATCTAGTACTAGTGCAGTCAAAAATGTTGACTAGACATTTACATTGGATGTTCTATGTTAATCTACTGGAAATGGAACTATTGGATAATAATACCTTGATTGATGTGTACTGTACATAATTAAAATAATTTAATTAAAATTTTTATTTCATTTTAAGTTTAAAAGATATAGTTCACTGAACATAATTATGCATGCATCTATTTACATGTACATGTTGCTAAAGAGTATTTAAAATGTAATTGAAGAATCACATTTTAGAATTACATAATTATATAATGTTTGTAATCTGAATTTTGTTCTATTGTTGCTTGTTCCAAGTGAGCAATTGTTGCACATGAGTCTCATGAGCCTCATGAGACTCATGTGAGCAATATTCTAGGTGAGCAAAATGATTCCTCACATGAGCAAAAAATGCTAATGTGCAGAACCCTGCTCACGTGAGCATTTCACCTAATTTGCATGTTAAATTGCACATGAGACTCACGTGAGCAACTCAGGTGAGGAAATCTGGTTAGTCCTCACGTGAGCTGCTCATGAGCAAATTGTGAGAATGGTTTGGTATGGGTATTGATCCATAACCGATCAAGATTTTTTTTATGGTACAGATTGTTAATAATGGGTTCATTATGTACATGTATTAAGGCAAGCTAGTATATAAAATCTGTATTTCCCTTTATTCAGTATTTTCCAATAAAAAAAAGAATGCATTTAAAATACTAAGATAGCAATACATAAAAAAGAAGTTTGTGACACATTAAAATAATTAACAGCAACAAAAACTGTTAAGAAAACCTCTAAGAACATATCTTTGAAAACAATTTTATATTAAGTGCAAAACCTGCAGCATTTCTACCAATATTTCCAAACTTTACTAGTTCAATATTACTACAAAAGATCAGTCTCTAATACGTACATGAAATAAAAGATGGATTCTACAGACAATTGGGTACTAGTATTACATGTATATACCAGAATGAATTCAAAATATCAATTGTGTAGTTCAGCTGAGCACTGGAAAAAAAGGTCTTTTTGAAAATTATTCCTATAGTTAATACAGGTATGAAAATAAATCAACAACGAAAAGACAAAGATACACAAGAATGAAAATAAAATAAAGAAAACATGTATAAGCAACAAATGTGATACCTTATAAACTTCCTTTTCCAGTAGTTAACTTTTATTGTACATGTATAAAATTCCTTTTGGAAAATGGAATAATTCAGTTAGCGTACTCATTTATACTGTTTTGTGTAACACTGACATAAAAAAGAAACTGGCAAAATAAATGCACCTGATAAACAATGAATGCCATAAATGTGATTTTGGAACACGTACTACTTATAAACAACTAAATGATTGAAAAATGTATGTACAGAATATAACTATTTTAAAATATAAAATATTTTCATGCATTTACAGTATGTAAAATATGCTGGGTGTTTCCTATGCACTGTTGGTTTGCTTATAAGCATGTGCAGTTATTAGTATACATCTTAATATCACGGACACTGTATATATCTGACAGTTAATCTATGTACAGAACTGTGGAATGGATTTTAATGAAATCAACATGGATTTTCAGGGGGAAATACTAAGCTTTGAGTAGCCACACGATAAAAAGTTAAACCAATAAAAAAATAAATGTATTGTATAGCACTTATTGATATGTCAAATCCAAACAACCTAACTGCCCTCGACAGTTATTAGTAAAAAAAAAACACCTAGTTTTTTATTAATTAATTAAGCTAATAGGGCTACATCAATATCGATCTATTTTTCAAATATACATGTATATGATGTATACTCATGCACAACCATTCATAAATCAAAATTGTATAATGGGGATATGTGGTAAAATTTAATTTTTACATGTATATTAAGGTCCTACTTCATTTAGTAAGTAACCCAATGCATGTGTTATAAAATATGTTATTCATACAATGGAATGTTGATGACTTACAATTACTTGTGGATATGTAAATTAAAACCATAAATATCTATTCTGTTACAACCAACATTTTGTAAAATATTTCTATACATTTATATTATTGACAAAAAGGGCAAAATGTAAACATTAAATAAAAGTCCCTTTATTGCAGACAAACACATTTCAATCGCAAAATTATTACTGAAGTTTCTGTAATTATTATTAAACACACAACAGTAATATATATGAATAATTATGAAGCGGTGATTACAGTTATATAAACAGGAAGTTAACAAAGGTTTATATCAAATATTAGGACAAGACATTCCCATAAACTAGACCTGCTGTATATTGTATCTTCTGTCAGAAAATCATCAACTTTCGTTATTCATAAATTTCAACACTTTGATATATTGAAGACCTGGCATTTACATTCAGAAGGGGCCTCTAGCTGGTAGATTATAAGCAACAAAACTGTAAAAGCTCCGTAATATGTCATTCTCAAAGGAGCAATAAAACATGGACTCGAAATTTTTCAAAGGCACCATTTAAATGAATTTATCTGGATGGTTCATTTCTGTCAATTGATTTTGTATAAAATTGCATCCGTAAAATCGACGAGATTCGCTAATATCATAAAACAATAGTTTTCTTCTTTTCACTCTCAAATATGTATATCCTAATTTGTTGTTCTTGTGGCTTTCAACAAGGACTGTGCCTAAAACTCCTCATCAGTGGAATAAGACAGCTAGGCTTGTCTGCACCCCTCAGGAATGGGTGCTGCAGTAATTCAAATGCCGTAGCTCTCTGATCTGGGTCACGAACCAACATCCTCTCAAGGAAACCTTGTAACCTTGGCGACACCTAAAACATTCACAAAAAGGTCTCATTATGTCTCATTGATGTCCAATAAATTTATCTTTATTTTATATTTAAATTACAGTGTATTATCTTACTATTTAACATCTAATTTTAAAGGCCAATGCAACGAGAACAGAGTTTAAAACAAATATCATTACAAGAGGCAGTTTACAGTGTAATATGTCAGACCAGT
The DNA here is from genome assembly GCF_033153115.1 of Saccostrea echinata. Lineage (NCBI taxonomy): Eukaryota > Metazoa > Mollusca > Bivalvia > Ostreida > Ostreidae > Saccostrea > Saccostrea echinata. The sequence continues at coordinate 2,603,950 of NW_026889758.1, read as the reverse complement.
TTCTGGTAATAATACTGACTCTGTGTGCATTCTTGAGCTTTGGTGGAGGCATGTCTCGGATTCTCCTCATTGCCTGAAGTGGGGGTTCATTAAAAAAGGGGGGTTCCCCATCGATCATCTCTATCACCATTATACCCAGGGACCAGATATCAACCTAAAAATAGAATTATCATGATTGTTATATTAAAATGCAATATTTTTATAATAATTATGATTAAGCATAATAAAAAACAAAAGACAAAATCTCACAGACTTTTCCTCTTTATGACTTAAAACTAAGCACTGTACTATGATCTATACTATGATCTGTAAAGAATTGCACACAACCACTTTACACTTATCATAATTAAGAGCCCATTGAAAATTTATGAACTTTTGAATCTGAATCCTGACCTCTGGTCCATATGGCAGCCTTGAAATGACCTCTGGAGCCATCCAATACGGAGTCCCCACCAGTGATTTTCTTTTCGGCAGTTCTTGAGTAACTTGTGCACAGAATCCAAAATCAGATAGCTTTACCTAAAAAAAATCAGTAAGAATTCAACATAAACATGGAATTCAGAATCCAAAGTCAGATAGCTTTACCTATATAAAAAAAAAAGATCCGCAAGAATTCAACATAAAGAATTTCATGGAAAAATATTTCCAAATCATTTGCTGTAAATCACTGGATTGCATTTATTCACAAGGCACAACTGTTGAAATCCTTTCTAAGTCATTGGTTACATTTATATGTACTTTCTGTAATTATTCATGAGAACTTTATTTTCACATCAATACAATCTCAAGCAGTAACACAAAAATAAAGTTCTCAAGGATAAAATGTGATTAACATCATAGGCAATGACTGGAATAAGATAAATTTGTTACCTTTCCATCCTGTGAGAGTAAAATGGAATCTGATTTGATGTCACGATGAATGACTCCGTTGGAGTGAAGGAAGGAGAGAGCTTTCAGACAAGCTTTACACACTGTGGCTATTTGGTTCTCATCAATCCTACAAAGACACATCACACAGATTCACGAATACGGTAATGTTCTTTTTTTCCTTGAGGACCCCTCTTATGTCACAACTACCATCATTTGGCACACTTTTTAAAAACAATTTTCTCAATATTCTAGCATAAATAAATAATTCTTAAAGATTCAGGACTAGTTTTAGCATACAAAATATTTATCTTTAACACTTTGATATAAATTTTACTCTTAATTCACACAAATTAAACAGAAATAATGGATTGAAATTTGAGGGTGAGACAGCCCCTTCACAACGGGCTGACAGAGATATCTCAGCCCTGAGGGCGAGACAGCCCTAGTTCCAAGAGGCTGTCTCACCTAGTCCGAAACACCTGTATCAGGGCTGATACACTACTAGGTATATGATATATACTTATTTAATTTTTTGTATGCTGTGACAAATTTCCACTGAAAAATTGGGACCATGTATGCAGCATAAATTAATCCCATGTGGCAAAAAGTACATCTACAGTATACTGCAGATATTCGTTTAAATGTTTATTTATCTAAATTCCAATTCTATAGGATTTTAGATTTAATGAAAAGTTCAAAAATTGTATTTGCAGCCCCTCATTAAACATACAGTTCTACTTGAGGACAGAAATCCTATATATCAAATGTTCAAGTCAAGTCCATATGTTTATCCATCTGACTCTTCCCAAATAGACCAATGAATGAATAAAAACTTAATCCTTAGTAAGTGGCTTTCCTGCAGGTGACACAAAAATTTTGGTACAGATGTTTTAGAACTTTTTAATAAATGGATGACCCCAGTACAAACAAATAAATAAGCAATCGGTTTGTATTGTGACTTACTTGTTGTTTGTCTGGTTTACTACAATGTCTGTAAGAGCGCCACCTTCTAGGAACTCCATCACTACCCATAATTCATCACCAACCAGGAAGCTGTCGTACATGTCTACAATATTAGGATGATGATAGTCCCTCATGATCACCACCTACAAATAAATAGAGAAACGGAAATATTAATAATCACTGGAACCACTTTAGTATCAAAATTACAAATAAATAAACGGAAATATTAATATTCACTGGAACCACCTAAGTATCAAAATTACAAATAAAGAAACGGAAATATTAATATTCACTGGAACCACCTAAGTATCAAAATTACAAATAAATTAAGAAACTTAAATATTAATTATTCACTGGAAACAAAATGGAGAAAAAAAGAATATAAGGCACGCTACTGTTAACCTCTGTTTATAACATATAGATTATAAACACTGCTTCTAATACATGAATACCATTAAGTAGTCTAGATCATATACACCATTTTACAGCAATCATAAAGTTGCTACCATATACAGTATTTCCATATGAGCAGCTTACACTTAGTTTGCTAATTATGGCTCATTTCTTTGGCTGATTTTCGAGTCCCAGTGTATTACAAGGCCAATATTAGATTATCCAGATTTTATTTTAAAACTTAAGTCTTTCTATTTTAAAGATACACGTACATCTACAAAATAACCATACTCCTGTATATAAACACATAAAGATATTCCTCTCACCCCCATCCCCTGTATATAGCATATAAGGATATTCCTCTCACCCCCGTCCTTTGTATATAAAATATAAGGATATTCCTCTCAACCCCCTCCCCTGTATACAACATATAAGAACATTCTTCTCACCCCCATCCCCTGTATATAACATATAAGGATATTCCTCTCACCCCCATCCCTGTATATAACATATAAGGATAGTCCTGTCACCCCCATCCCCTGTATATAACATATAAGGATATTCCTCTTATCCCCATCCCCTGTATATAACATATAAGGATATTCCTCTCACCCCCATCCCCTGTATATAACATATAAGGATATTTCTCTCACCCCCATCCCTGTATATAACATATAAGGATAGTCCTGTCACCCCCATCCCCTGTATATAACATATAAGGATATTCCTCTAACCCTCATCCCCTGTATATAACATATAAGGATATTCCTCTCATCCCCATCCCTGTATATAACATATAAGGATATTCGTCTCACCCCCATCCCTGTATATAACATACAAGGATATTCCTCTCACCCCCATCCCTGTATATAACATATAAGGATATTTCCTCTCACCCGTCCCCTACATATAATATATAAGGATATTCCTCTCACCCCCATCCCCTGTATATAACACATAAGGATATTCCTCTCACCTCCATCCCCTGTATATAACATATAAGGATATTCTTTTCACCTCTGTATATAAGATATAAGGCTATTCTTTTCACCTCCATATAAATCATATTATGCTATTCCTCACCTCATTAAACAGAAGTTCTCTCCTCTGTTGTTTACGGAGGTCCATCTTCTTTACAGCCACCTGAGCCCCTGTGCTGGTTTGTGTAGCTATACACACAATGCCTGTTGATCCTTCTCCAATCTTGATGAAATTATCCAAGTCCTCCCTCGGATCTCCAGGACTGACCACCATTTGTAATGCTGCTCTGAACTGTAACAACACATAGTAATCTGTTACATGTACATGTATGTATCTAATGCTGCTCTGAACTGTAACACACATAGTAATCTGTTACATGTACATGTATGTATCTAATGCTGCTCTGAACTGTAACAATAGGCAGTAATCTATTACAAGTTCAACATTACAAACGTGTATTTAAATATCGGAGTCAAAAATTCATATATCTGATTCAGCCTTAATGATACTTCATCTACTAGGTTATGGCTACAGTAAAAATCCTGATATTTTATCCCTGTGTCATACTACATGTTGAAGAACATATTCTGAATACCTTACACCTCCAGTTACCTGGTTAAACTGAAGACACAGGTATAGACTGTACATACATATCACACCTATCAATGTTACCAAAGTGTGGGTGTCAATCAATCCTGATACTTCATCCCCCAAGTTTCTGGTTATAACAGTATAACAGACCATTATCACTAAACTGATACAATGCAGTACAACTACACAGGTGCAGAACTTCATTTCTCATCCTAATGGCAATTTCTCTCTGTGTCAGGACTGCCTTACCTGTTCATATGACAGACTGTTGTTTAGGTCTGCCTTACCTGTTCATATGACAGACTGTTGTTCAGGTCTGCCTTACCTGTTCATGTGACAGACTGTTGTTTTAGGTCTGTCTTACCTGTTCATATGACAGACTGTTGTTAAGGTCTGCCTTACCTTGTCAGATACAGACTATGCTGTTTAGTTCTGCCAAACCTATGCGAGACAGACCTTGTTTTATATGTCTGCCTTACCTTTTCATGTAACAAGACTGTGTTTCAGGTCTGCCTAACTGTTCACGTGAAAGACTTTCTGGTTTATCTCTACCCTACCTGTTCATATGACATTTTTTGTTGTTCACTTCTACTCTTTATGTGACCTTTTTTCAGGTCTGCCTTACCTGTTCATGTGATAGTCTCTGTTGTTCAGGTATTGACCCGCTGGGAGGAGGTTTGGTGGGGGATTGCTGAGGAGGTCCCATTTTAGGAGGTGCCTGTTGATAGCCCTGCTGTGGATGAGGTACCTAAAAATGTGAGATACAGATGTTCAGCATGTATATACATTGTATTAAGCACAAGATATGAAGGGTGGGGTCTTGTTTTATTCTGATCTTTGGGGAGGGTGGGGTCTTGTTTTCATTCTGATCTTTGGGGAGGGATGGGGCTGGATAAATGACACATTATGAAATTTTATAAAGTCAAACCTTGTCATCTCAAACTCAATAGAAGAAAAACTGTGAGATATCCGAGGATTCAAGATAGCAAGGTTAAAATACACAGTGATTGGGACTTTCAACTTACTTCCACGTTTCATGGTTTGAGAGAAATCAGTGTTCAACATACCACATTTCAAGACAATCTGCTTATACCAACCCTCCAGAAAATAATATACTTCCAAGAAATTTGGATAATTCTTTTTTTTTAAAATGGGTGGAAAAAAAAAAGAAGATTTTACCCCTTTACATTTTGACACTTACATTATCATGATGAGGCAGGGGCTGCTTGTTGAAGCCTTGCATTCCTTGGTGACGATTAGGACCTGGCCCATTGGAGATTTGATTATGTCTGAAATCTTCAGGGTGTCTTGGAGGACTCCTCCCCCCATGAGGCATTCCAGGAGGCATGTGGTTATATTTGGCAGGTGGGTAGGACATATCCTGGTCACGTGACCTATCATGATCAAAAGAATCATTGGGACCCCGTCGGTCCATAGTGTCATTGTTAGGCTGCCTTCTGTCAAAAGAGTCATTGTGACCTCTTCGGTCAAAACTGTCATTCGGACCTCTCCTGTCAAAAGAGTCATTTCCTCTCCGATCAAAGGAATCATTTCCTCTCCGATCAAAGGAATCATTTGGACCTCTGTAGTCCTCTGAACGACGGTCATGCTCCATAATGTGTCCATCCCTGTATCCCTGGGGTGGGGGACCTCTGTTGGGATAATCACGAGGATCCCGCTGGTATTCTCTGGGATCCCTTTGATAATCCCTTGGGTCTCGATATCCTCTCGGATCTCTGTTATCCCTCCTATGATCTGGAGGAGGGTATCTAGGGTCCTGTCGATAATCACCTGGGTACTGGTCAAAGTTTGGGTCCCCTCGTCCATTTGTGGGATATCCTGGAGGAATCCTGTCCTGGTTTGGTGACCGGTCATGCTGAGCCTCTGGGACGGGGTACATAGAATCAGGAACATACCTCCTCCTCTGTTGTGGGGGGCTGCTTTGTCGTAAAGAGTTTGATCTGGCTACAGAAATCCCTCCATGATATCCATTTAACTGAGCAGAGCTTCCCCGGATGACTGTCTATAATGAGATCAAGAATAATTTTTAAATGACACACTTTTTTTCAAGGACAAAAAAAAGTTAATCTCCCTAAAAAAACAAAATTCCCCTTTAAGGTGATGTAGACAATATCCAATGCCAATTCATGTTGAAAATGCGTAAAAAATTTAGATAAATTTTAATTATTTAATTTTGCAACAAATAATTTGTTTTTCTGGGGTACCTTGAGGGGTTGGATTTCCATGTCTGTAATAGTAGAGGGGTCCACCATGGGTTTCCGCCGTTCTTGCTGCTGCTCTGGAATGATGATCCCCATCCATTGTGGGGGGAGACCCACATATTTCCCATGCTCAGAGTCAAACCCTGTGTGGACTCGGTGCTCAAAATTCAGAGGCTTGGAAATTTCTGGTCTCTTCTTATTTTTCTTGAACATGGTGAAATATCTGCAAAAATCATCAAGCAACATTTTTGTAGACATTCAGATAATAACTTGCAGAAACCCATACATTACTTAATCACTGAATTTTTCACTGGCTGTACTCTGCTGCTATGCTGATAAGCCTATAAAAAATAATTAAAACTTGATCTAACAAATATAGTCAGGTAACATTAGTAGATTAATGTGTGACATACATCTCTTGTTTCCTCATAAAGCTTATCAGCTGAAGCACAAAGACGGGAAATTAATTAGGGTATTCCACGGCCAAACAAAATAAACTGAGACTGCACTCCTCAGTACATATATCAATACGTTATTCTTTCTGAATGGTTTGCTGTGTACAGTCAATGAGCATGAAGTTTGTCTGACAGCAGCCTGTCTCATCATTCATTTGTATCAGGTACAAACTAATTCTAAATAGTTTACAATATCTTCTACAAGCACAATTATTTTACTAATTCTCATAATAATCACTGTAAATTAGATCAACACATTCTATTTAAATTATTAATTAACATCTATTACCCATAAAGCCAAACAAAAAAAAAACAAAAAAACAAGTCTCTAATGAGACTGTGGCTCTACTGGCTCTTAAAACAGAGGAAAGAGGGGCTTCAACTTGAAACTATGGCAACAGCAATAAATAGAATTATGGTCCTTGGTTTAGTCTCCTTTTTGAAGTTTAATTGAAACAGACTAAGGCCAAACAAAAAAATATGTTTGGTTCCGGTTACACCTCCAAAAAAATTAGGGTAGGTAGGTAGGGATTTTTTTTTTTTTTTTTTTTTTTTAACAAAATGATTTTCTTAATTTTTCTAAATAATACTTATCACTACTTTGCAAATGACATTTAGATGTGGTGTGATAATATACTAGTCAATATTGGTAGGGGACACCTACATGCTAGCTTGCTTTGGATTTAACACTAATAAACACTTGCACTATGTTGTGCAAGGGGGCCGTCATTGCTGAAACTAAAACTTAAACCGGAGCCATTGATGGAAATTGGGGAAAATTCCGGGAAAAATATGAAAATTGCCAAAAAAAAGTTTAGGGTCGGGGGTATAAAATAGGGACGGTCGGGTAACCGGAACCACACATATTTTTTTATTTGGCCTAAAACAGTAGTAGGAGTAGTGTTTTTAAAGAAATTTTACAGAAACTTCTATTTTTAGTAACTATGGCAACACTGTATGTCAGAGTCAAAAGCTATTTACAGAATTATGTATCTTGTGTGGTCTACCTGTGTATAGTTAAGATTTATTGAAATCAGACCAGAACTGTGGGAATGGTTGCATTTTAAAAGATATTCAAAGAAATGTCTATTTTTAGTAACCATGACACCACCATTCAATGGCATTCACCAAAATCAAAAACCAATATATAGTACATGTATTATGTATCTTAGTGTAGTCTACTTATGTAGAAAGTTTCACTGAAATCAGATTAAAACTATACGAGATCGAAGTAGCATTTTTGAAAGAATTTCACAGAAATTTCCATTTTTAGTAATGATGGCTATACTGCTCATCAAAATCATACACTGCAGATATACAGAATTATGTATCTTAGTGTAGTCTACTTGTTACCAAGTCATATTGAAACTGGACCAAAACTGCAGGAGGAGTAGCATATTAAATTTTTTTTTTACAGACAGATTAACAAACAGACAGACGGAGAGAAGACGAACAATTTACTATGGCAGAAGCTCTTTATTCTCTAACCAGTAGAGCTAATAAATGTTTCAAATTGGTTTCCCATATAACACTCATTTACGAAGAATGACAGGAAGGGGGAGGACTTTTTTAATTTAATTCTACTCTTATCTAAAAAAAAAAAAAAAAAAACAGAAACAAAAAACATATACCGGTAAAAAAAAAGAAAAGCTGTTGTTTAATTTTTTTAACTATTAGCCAAGATTTTGCATTAAATACCAACAGGCAATAAATCTAAGTCCATTTGTTCAGTTCTGCAATCAATATTTGCAAAAGAAATTTTAGCTGCAACACCTAAGAATATGCTCTAAAACATCTGATTAAAAATAATTAAATACTAAAACCAATTATGTAAGTTATTCAGATAATGAAAAATTCAACCAAATCAGATTCCCCCACAACCCAATGCAGAATCGGCAAATTTTGTTTGAAAAATGGAATCAGTTGGAAGAAATTGATTAAAGTGGTTCCCCTATGCTTTGTATAAGTGACTCTTCCAACCATACAAATCATGTAATTAAAATGAACCAAGACATTACACCCTGTATTATCTGAACAGTTAGCACACAATGGGAATGGTCATACTGTGAAATAATTTTTTTTTTAAAGAATTCCAGCTATGCTACTTATTTTGTGGCATTGTTAGAGATTACTCCTCGCACACCCTGTTCGTTATGGTGAATGAGTTAATTTTTTGTTTAACTTGTCAGCCACTGTCAGAATCCAACTCTTCATCACTCAGTCCTAGGATATGCACTCAATTATCCTCCCTACTCTGTATTTCTATGTACATGAGTGTTGCAGTAGACAGAATGACAGAGGGTGATCAATATTACAGCGACTGTGATCTAGTACATATTAGGTGATTATAATGATACAATATACAGGTATCTGTCTACACTTTTGTGTTTTCATTATGTGAAGAATAGAAAATCAACAACTAATCAAAATAGTGATTATTTCCATTAATCATTACACCTTTTATTAATAGTACGTACATGTACATGTGATTACCAGGTAAATAGATTAAACAAACAACATTGGGGTTTTTTTTGTCTTGGTCTTTATCTGTTAATTTTCAACATTGTTTTCAAAGTTTTCTTAAATGTAGTTTTCCATTAACACCATTAAGACACAATGACAAACTAATATATAATGAACACAATAATTTGATGATAAAAGATATTTTTGCATCAGTGTGTAGTTCGACTGATAGAAAAAAAACACACACACACACAGTGTTTGACACAAATCTCCAGTAATTTCCATAATCCCATTATAGTAAAAAGTCAAAACATGGCCATGAATCTGATAAATATATACCTCACTGATACATCTATCTGTGTTTGAATCACAAGCTATAGGTAACATATACAAATCATAAACCAAACACAAGCTGCACATTTAGTCAATTATAATGGAATTGAATTGCAAACTTTATCATTATAATTGTGATTTTTTTTTATTATAAGAATATTTAGAACACTCTGCAAATCATAAGTCCATTAAAATTAATCAGTTATCAATTTCTCTTCAACAAATCAAGTTATCTAAATATATTTTTTTTTTTAAATCTAGAAAAATATAATTTACCTCTGCATCTTGGAAAATCTTACATAAATCCAAACACTTCATAAATGCTACACAATCCCAAAAAAATGTTTTCTGAACACATACTTCTACATGATAAATCAATTACAGTACAGAATTTCACTCACCAAGCTCAAGTTCATTATGTTCTTTGCAATGTTTAAAATCCAATAATGTACTTGTAACTCACTCACTCTCAAGATTAAAATGTGTTAAACTCATTCATTTCTTAAACACATGGTTAAGAACATCAACTTGCACATTTACATCAGCTCTAACGCTAAATGCAAAAACATTTATTCTCTCCAGACTTCACATACCAATATTCCCTCCACATTTTCAATTATTGAACAAGTTTGTCAGGGATCCAATACTTGAAAACAAACACCATATGATAATATTTTAAAAATCTGAAACTTAATCTGCATGTTTTAAATGATTAATTAATCAATCATCTCTCATTTCATTGATAAATTACACTTTCACATAAATCACTGTTCAGATAATTGTGAATCAAACTAACAAGTGTATAGACATGATAGAGGAGTTGGGTTTGGGAAATAAGAATCAAAATTCATTTTTAAAATAACTAATGCTCAAAATCATCGATTTGAAATATAATAAATAAACCATAGTATTAGTGTTAAATTTTTATAAAATTTAAGTATTAGTATTAAATTCTTATCAAATTTAAGTTTAAAGTGAAAAAAAAGAACAAAACTAGGTTTTTCAAAGAATTGTTGCTGTACTGCAAAATCAGAAATCTGTACATAAAAATACAGAGTTTGTTACTAAATCTATAGCAAAGGTAAGATCTGAGGTCTGTAGAATTGATGGGAGGTCAGTTATATATTATGAAGAAGAAATGACAGGATTCAACTGAAACCCTCCAAAGCAATATATACTACCTGTAAAATATCACATAACTATTGGTCATTTCAATTTAAAGGTGCTTGGACACAGATGTAAAGTTAATATTTTCTCAAGTTTTATGTATAATTTCATGACTTATATGTTGCTATAGCATTTCATACTGAAATATAATAAAAATCTTATTCCATCTCAAAGTTATTAAAACTTCGAATTTCTGGACGCGTTGGATTGACACATCCTTGTGCTTTCACATATTTTATTTTTATTCTTAACACTTAAGAAAAGTGGCAAATTTGTTGTGTATTAATGAAAAATATTAAAACTATAACCCAGAAAATTCAGAGTAGAAATGTTCGAAAGTAAAACCCACTCACAGTATTGCAAGTCCGTGCTCAGTGGTGTGTGCAGAGTTTAACAATTGAACACACCCGGTGAATTAACAATTACAGAGCTCGTGCCCTGTTTACAAAAACAGTTTACGTTTCACGAGTGTGTTCAATTTGTTAAACTCTGTACACATCACAGAGCACGGAATGACAATACTGTGAATGGGTTTTACTTTTGAACATTTCTACTCTGAATTTTCTAGATTATAGACGTATTATTTTTCATTAATATGTAACATAATCGCTTCTTTTCTTAAATATTAAGGATGAAGTTAAAATTTTTGTAAGTGAAAAGATGTGTTAATCAAACGCGTCCCGGAATTCGTAGTTCCAATAATTTCCACATTAAAATACACATGTAAGTTTTTAATTATATTTTCATGTGAAATGCTATATAATAAGTCATGATATTATAAGAAAATTTGTGAAAATATTTGTGAAAATATTAAGTTCAAATCTGTGTCTAAGCACCTTTAAGTATTGGACAAGATTGATGATGATGCTGAAGGCAAGAAAAATGAAGTAAGTAAAATTAAACAAAATCTGTTGATAAAACTTCATCTAAATTAATATATTTCTACAACTCTAACTTTTTACTGCATAATCTATAATTTATTGTCAAAAGCTGAATTTTAGCTCAAATTGAAACAAATCATATTAATTTTTTGGGTGTACATACCATATAATACTGGCATTATTAGTCCATCCAAGTATAAAAGCAGTTATATCTTCATTATTATTAGACAGAATACACATTTGTTTTTAACTTTTAACTGTAATGTATCTTTATGCTTTCAGTAAAACTGTTTAATTTCTAAACAATGCAACTTTTATCGTTTCTCCCAAAATACACCTGGAACATGTCCGCATATTTGTACGCTGGACAAGGAAATCACATGCATTAGACCAAGTATATATGTCACTCATCTCTTCAGTGCTAGGTCAGGATGTTGCATAAATATTTTCGCATGAGTAATTTCCAGATGTACCAGTGGCATCTACGTGCTATAACATACGGCACCGTAATTACTGGTACTAGTTTACCTGAATTCACAGGTGCGAATCAAGGTAACGTTGTCTTATCTGCTTTCGCATGGATTCCGCCATTGTCAAGATACACTGATTAAATCAGAAAAATTAGATATAATAATTGGCCTGCTTGTTGGCGTGATGTGAGTCAGTTTAAAGACCTGGTCACGAAATGTTTGACATTTTTTGCATTTCACACACCCTTTTCCCTCATAAACAACATGACAAAGTTCCTGAAGAACCCGGTTTGTCGAATATATAATTGTTTTTAAGAAAGGGAATAAATATTTCAACTTTCTACTACTATAAAGCTTATCAAAACTTACCTGTTCTGCAAAATAGCGTATATTATTTACATTTTCTCAAGCCATTCTCGCCATTTTGAGTTACATACGGGATATTCGGTTTACCTGTCCACTAGATGTCGCTACAAATCATATCCCAAAGACCGCGAATATTCAAACAACCATAAGCAATTCAATCAAGAAATTCGATCATCGACGGCGCATAAGGGTCTCCTTTCAGAGTGAGAAGTAGAATTAATCTTGAACTCTTGACTGCAATATTATAAAAAATATATATATACATTAGCTTTGCTTCCAATGAGTCCCAAAATTCCAAGATCTTGACACAAAGTCATAATTTTATCAAAGTTAAGGAAGGTCAATAGACAGTGTGCTGTTTTAATTTCTAAATCTTGTTTATGCAATGATCTTGTAACAATATTCATGATTTATAGTATATTCAATAACTATGTCGAAATGTTGCAAATTTCATTCAAGAAATTATATATCTGATCACAGTCATTTAGTTATAGGCTGGGGCATTAAACTTTGTTTTTGTACTAAATTTGACTAAATCTACCTGATCAACACAATGGGCTCATGGCGGGTGTGAGTGGTCTACTTACTTACTTACTTACTGCCCGTGACGCCTTTGGCGTATAGGGCAGTAACGAGGGTTCTCCATCCTTGTCTATCACTGGCTAGCTTTTGGAGTGTGCCCCAGCTTCTCTTTTGTACTTTAAGTTCGGCTTCCACTGTCCGCCGCCAAGTGACTTTGGGCCTTCCTCTCTTCCGTTTTCCCTCTGGTGTCCAGAAGAGAGCTGTCTTTATGATGCTGTCTGAGTCCCTTCTAAGTACATGGCCAAGCCAGTTCCAGCGTCTTCTGATGATGATTGTGGCCATGTCCTCTTGTTGGCACCTGTTGAGAAGGTCTTGATTTGAGATGGTATTGGGCCAAAATATTCTTAAGATCCTTCTCAGGGACTTTGTATGAAATGTTGACAGCTTGTTCAGGTCACTCTCTGTCATTCTCCAACACTCTGATCCATACAAAAGGATAGGTAGAATGCAGCTTTTGTATAGTTTCAGCTTTGTTCTTGTTGTGTACTGACTTGATCTCCAAACAGTATGTAGGTTGTTAAAAGCTGCTCTTGCCTTGGATAGCCTCTCTTTGATGTCGGTCTCTGCTCCACCATCTGTTGTTACTTTGCTACCCAAGTATGTAAAGGTGTTGGTGCATGGAAGGATGTGATTTTCCACTTTGACCGCTTGTGGGTTGTTTACATTTAGGGTCATGACCTCTGTTTTTTTGGTGTTTATCTTCAGTCCAATGCTTCCTGCATATTTGTGTAGCCTGCTGGTTTTGTCTTGAATGTGCTGGTGGGAGTGGGAGAATAAGGCTATATCATCAGCAAAGTCCAGGTCTTCTAGTGTTGTAAATGTACCCCATCTGATGCCTCTCTGAATGTCAGATGTTGTATTCTTCATGACCCAGTCAATGGCTATGATGAATAGTGTTGATGACATTACACAGCCTTGACGGACTCCTGTTTTAACGTCAAACTCGATGCTGGTGTTTCCAACTCTGCATCTGAAGTTGACATAAAAACTCTTGATGATATCTATTAGATGTTGTGGGATGCCATATGACCGCACAATTTTCCAGAGACTGTCTCTATGAATGCTGTCGAAGGCTTTTTCGAAATCAATAAAATTAATATATAACTGTCGTTGCCATTCTGTACACTGTTCAATGATGTTTCTTAGTGTAAATATTTGATCAATACATCCTCGCCCTGGCCTAAATCCTGCTTGTTCTTTGCGCAATTTGACATCTACAGCTATGGATATCCTTCTGATGATGATTTTAGCCATGATCTTACTTGGGATGGAAAGCAGTGTTATTCCTCGCCAATTGTTGCAGTCGTTTAGGTTGCCTTTCTTTGGTATTTTAATGATGACTCCATGGTTCCACTCATCTGGTATGGTGTTTCTTTCCCAGATGTCATGGAAAATTGGCTGTAAAATTGTGGCTGTAAGAAGTGGATCTGTTTTGAACAATTCTGCATTTAAGTTGTCATATCCAGGGGCTTTTCCATTTTTTAGACTTTGTATTGCAGAGACAATTTCTGGAATTTGTGGTGGTTCAATGCTTATGTTTAGGTCATTTGCTGGATAACTGATGTCAGGTTCATGAGTTGGAGGTGGTCTGTTTAAGATTTCCTTAAAATGCTCTGTCCATCGTTCCTCCATCTCTTGTTTTGATGACAGCAACTTTCCTGTTTTGTCCTTGACAGGTAGATTGGGAGATGGTCTATTCCTGCCACTCAGTGCCTTGGTTATTTTGTAAAGATTTCCTTGCTCTCCTCTGTTGGCTGCCTCTTCTGCTTTTGTTGCTAGGTCATCTATGTGTGCTCTCTTGTCTGCACGTAGAGCCTTTTTCACTTCCTTCTCTATTTCACTATATTCCCTTTGATGTCTCTCTTTAAGTCTCAGAGATTTGGCCTCATTTACTTTCTTTTTGGCATCTCTTCTTGAGTCAATCATTATCCACGTTCTAGGCATTATCCAGTCTTTACTCCTATGTTTCTGCCTATAACCGATACATTTCTCACCAGTTTCAGTGTAGATGTTGCTAATTTTTTCCCACTTTTTGTCGATTGATGTTACATGTATGTTGTCCTCTGGTTCCAAATTTTGTAATATATCGAACTTATTCTTGAGCATGATGTTGAATTCATGTCGTACCTTGATGTCTTTAAGTTTATCCACATCAAATTTCTTTCTTGCCATGTTCTTTCTCTCTGTGCTACGCAGTTTTAGTTTGATAGTTGCTGTTACCAGGTGGTGATCGCTATCAACATCGGCACCTCTCTTCACCCTCACATCCAATAATGATCGTCTCCATTTTCCATTTATCATGATGTGGTCAATTTGATTTTTGTCTCTCATGTTTGGAGAGTGCCAGGTTAACTTATGAATGTTTTGGTGGGGGAATAGTGTTCCTCCAATTACATAGTTGTTGGTAGTACAAAACTCTACAAGTCTCTCTCCATTTTCATTCATGCTTCCACAACCATGTCGTCCCATTGCCCTATTGTATAGTTCATTATCTGCTCCGACTTTAGCATTCATATCACCCATGATGATCTTAATATCGTGGTCTGGTGTGTTGTCTAGTTCTTGCTGTAGTTGTTCATAAAAAGCATTTTTATGTTCTTCATCTGCATCGTTAGTGGGTGCATAACACTGGAATAATGTCATGTTGACTTGCTTTCCTCTAAGCCGTACTGTTAGCAATCTACTGTTTATTGGCTTCCATTCCATTAAAGACTTCTCAATTCCCTTTTTGAGAATAACTGCAACCCCTTCATGATGTAGTCCATCTTCTCGACCAGAATACAGTAATGTTTCACCTGTTGTTGTGCGTATTTTACCTGAATCAGTCCATCTGCTTTCACTGACTCCCAGCACGTGCAGGTTGTATCTTCTCATCTCGGCTGTTACTTGTGCTAATTTACCGATTGCATACATAGTACGTACATTCCAGAATCCTATTTTGATCTTAGTCTTGGCCGTGTTAAGGGCCTCCCTATTCGTGTTGGTAGTTTCCCAATGGCTTTCACTACCTACAGTCATACTGGTTCCAGTGCAGGTCCCAGAGAGGCTCTCATTCACAGGTATAGAGATATTCCTCGTTACTGTTTCCGTAACAATACTTTTTTTATGAGTTAGGGTTGTTAGCCCTAAGCTCAACCCCCTGGACTCGGAGGGCCAGTGGTTTTCTGTCAGGGTATCCTTCCCTTAGCCACGGGTTCCAGTTATTTCAAGGCGCCGGACACTCGCCTTTTGCCACTGCCACTTAGCTACTAAAGCATTTCCAGGGTCACCACGAGGAGGTGTGGCATGTGACTTGCTGGCAGAACCTATTTAGAGACGGTGGGCATTAACTCAAGGTTTTAAGTGGTGAGACCTAGTGGCATAAGTATCACCCCTTGAGACCCGAACCAGCATTTGACCCCAGTGGTCTACAGGGATGCTTATTCCTCCTCAGCACCTGATCCAACCCTTGGAATTTCCAGGGGTCAATGTTTTATGGCCCTGTTCACATATTTGTAGTGTTTGTAGGTTTACTGAGATAGATCACAGTTTGTTATCTTAAAATTCACTTATTTCATCTCTGTAAGCATTTGTTGACATCAAGTAGCACATGAGTGAACTACAAATTAGATTTCATTATGATTTCAAATTGAATGCAAAGTTGTACAGTCTAGTTCTTCCATCTTCTTCACTCTCAGTTCAACCATGTTTATCTTCAAGTTAACCAAATCTCTCCTTCCTTACCCAATCTCAGTCTGACCCTTACTCAGTTCACTCTCAGTAATGTAACAGGAAAGGAGAAAATGTATAGCTGGACCGCCGAATCAAACCCAGGACCCCTGGATCACTAGTCAGGTGCTCTACCTACTGAGCTACCCAGGCTGATATCCACGGCATAACCATTAAATCCCTCTCTCCTTAAATTGTCTTCACCCTTGAAGACACAACCCAAGTTCTTATTAGCTAGCCCCTGGCAGGACTTTCACTTGCAAGTCCAGGGGTGGTCAACGGCACCAAATCTGTAACAGGAAAGGAGAAAATGTATGGCTGGAGCGTGAATCGAACACGGGACCCCTGAATCACTAGTCAGGTGCTCTACCTACTGAGCTACCCAGGCTGATATCCACGGCATAACCATTTCAGTTATATTAGGTAATAGTCCACATTGTTGATTTAGCACACTGCTGAAGTGGTTTGCTAAAAGTTTTTTTTTCCTCTCTTCATTCAAACTCTTTAGAATGTCCTGTAAGACTTGCTTCAATTACAGAATTTTTTTTTTCAAGTCATGACTGTCTCCTTTATTACTTCTTCATCAGGCACTGAACACCCAAGATCCCATGTAGCAGTTCAACAGGGAATTAACTTCATTATCATGTTGACAATTATAGGAATAGGTTATTCACAATAGAGACAGGTCTATGTGTTTAATTTATGCCGAGGTGAAATGTCAACATCAGAACCTGAAAAAATCCTCCTGATTTAACCTGTGTTTGATCTTGGTTATGAAAAAAAAACATTTTAAAAATTTTCATTGACTGATGTCAAGGCTAAGCTTAACTATGATGAAGGCATTTAAAACATCAATTTTAATCTACTTCATGTGGAGACTGAAAATTTAACTACAGCTGCTCAAAACTGTTGACACTATAGAAGAGTAAGAGGCCCATGGGCAACAATGCTCACCTGAGTCACTCTAGCCCTGCTGTTCTTCATCAGCAGATTTTTTCCCTATATTCCTATGAAAAATTTGATCACACATTATAGCTACCCCAGGGGACATTAGTTGAACAAACTTGAATCTACACTACCTGAAGATGTTTTGAAATAAATATAACTAATCATGGCTTTGCTGTTCTTGAGAAGAATTACTAAACATTTTATCAATATGCAGTGATTTTTCTACACTTTTTAAACGGAGCCTGAGCCTTTACAATTGGGAAAAATCATCGACATTTGTGTCAAATTGGGAAAAATCAATAAGATTGAAATTAACCTTAATTGACAGGTAAAATAAAATATTGGTTACCGTAAATGTAAGATCATTTATTAAAAATATTTACTACAAAATAACAAATTAGACACAGTTCTACATTTTTAACTCTTTTTTTTTAATCTTTGAAAGTTGTCATTGTGACTGTCCAATACATGTATTTCCTTTTTTTTTTTTTTTTTTTCTTTTTTTTTTACCATAATCAGATAATGGTAGACATAAGAGAAAATCCTACTCATAATAGGCATTGAAGATGGAATAATCTGACAAATCGTTTTTTCTAACTCATTATTAAAGCTTTCTAAATCACCCTAATCATATTTCTGCAATTACTCTGCAATATTAGTTGCATCTGCCGAGTGTAGGAAATTTGATTTTTGTTAAATAAGGGATGCTTGTTGTAGAATTTCTAGTACTTGGATTTACAAATAAAGCTATGTTTCACTGGTTCACATTCATCTTACACTTTCTTACGATGTATTTACACACAAGTTTGACGTTTGACACGATCCATATGTTTTTCTATGTCTTGTAAACGCACAAAATAATCTGCTCTTCCTCACTATTATTTTAAGAGTCTGAATGACCGAGAATAATAGCGTTCCATTTTATATAAGTTGTACTTAAAAATTCAATATAACAAAAACAACATCGGTTTTATTTTGGGAAAAATGCAATTGAAATTGGGAAAAAATCGGTAATTTTTTATAGGGGAAAGGGCCGATATTCGGACCTAAATTGGGTGTAGAAAAATCATTGATATGATTCTGTGTAAAATATTGATCACATATTGTGGCTCCACCCTGCCCCTAGGAGATATGATCTCAATAAACTTGAAGATGCTTCCATATAAATATGACTAATCATCCATCATGGCTTTGCTGTTCTTGTGTGAAAGATTTTTTTAAAAGATTTTTCTTATGTTTTCCTTATGTAAAACTTTGATTGCCCATCCTCCATCCTACCCCCAGGGGTTATGTTTTGAACCAACTTGAATCTACACTACCTGAAGATGCTTCCATATAAATTTAACTGATCATGGCCTTGCCATTCTTGAGAAGATTTTTCCTATGTATTCCTATGCAAACCTTTGAACACCCATTGTGGACCCACCCTACCCTCTGGAATCATGATTTGAACAAATTTGAATCTACACTACCTGAAGATGCTTCCATATGAATATGACTATCATGGCTTTGCTGTTCTTGAGAAGAAGACTTTTCGTATGTATTGCTATGTAAAAATTTGATTGTCCACTGTGGCCCCACCCTATTCCCAGGGCTCATGGTTCGAACAACCTTAAACCTATACACCATGTAATGAAGCTGTCACTTCTGGCCTGGTGGTTCTTGAGAAGAAGATTTTTAAAAGATGCCATTTCATTTTCACTAATTCTTAATTATCTCTACTTGAGAGAGGGTGTGGTCCTTCATTTGGAAAAAAAAAAAAACTTGAATCCCTTTCATCCAAGAATTCTTTCTGGCAAGTTTGGTTGAAATTGGCCCAGAGGTTCTTAAGAAGAAGTAAAAAAAGTGAAAAGTTTAAAACGACAATGCCGAGACAGACAATGGACAAATTTTCATCAGAAAAGTTCACTTGAGCCTTCAGCTCAGGTGAGCTAAAAAGGCATTCCACCCATGATATGTATTTAACTGTGCAATCCAGCCTATGTAAACACATCCTTTTGTTGTAACACTTTATTTTTTCATTATTAAATAACATCCGAGGTATAATCATGAAAACATATAACCATGTACTTCATCAACACAAAATATTTCCATGAAATCTTCTATTAAATGTTGATAATTAATTGATGCATCAATTAGATGCATTCTGCAATCTGTCTCAGACACATATACTAAAAATTCTTGTAATGTTAATAATTAATATCCTCTTAAATGATGCATCCTTTAGATGCATCTCTTAGACATACATATTAGCTGCTCCATATTGATAAATTACTGGTATTACTCAGAATTACACATGGCATTAGCCAGCTCTGTACTGAACAGACAGAGGCACAGGTATGACACTTATCTTGTAATTTATTCAATTATAAGAAACGGAAATGTTAATCTTTAGATCATTTTGATTCTCCATTGCAGAATTGAGTTCTAGAAAAGGGGACCAGACAAAGAATGTCCATCATTTTCTGTGACCCTGCCTCTTTTTCTTCTTTTGTTTGGAACGAATTTTTTTCTGGAAAACGGCACTATTTTTTACATTACTGGGTCGCATATGAAAGTATGTTTTTTTCTTGTGTTTATCAGCCTTTCTTTGAGGTTTCTTGTCTTTCTTCATCTGACAACTAGTTAAAGAAAACTTATGGTGACCCTACTGCTTGTGTAAAATTAATTCACACATAAACATAGTGTACATCAGAGACAAAGAATGTACTCTACACGAGATTTTCCCAATAAAGACAGGCATAATGGATATGCTGGAGTATATATTTAGTGAGTGGTATTACTGAATGAAATATGTAACAATCAAATGATGTCAAAGAAACAAAGACATGCTTAAAATTTGCTATCAATATTTTTCTAGACATGTGACCAACAAAATACATGTAAAGGATACTTTCTGCTCTTTCTTTGGGTTTTCCAGACAGTATTCTATTCTCACTTTACGGCCAGATAGCTCTGAGCCTTTCAGTTTCATCGCCAGTCCCACAGAATCCTTGGACTGAAAACAAAAGTACAAAGTAATAAGATAATGAAATGTAATCAGGAATTGTCTTCCTTAAGTTTGTAAAGTGTAGATAGAATAGAATACTGTTGACTACCAATGAAATCACAGCTACAGTAGTATTTCATTTTCTCTAAACATCCATGACTTGTGTAAAAGCATGTATTAATAAAGTTATTTTTTTATAGGTAAAGTAATGTCTAAAATTACCATGATTTAAGAATAAAGAACTTAGAGTGACAGATTCCAAGAGTCTAAAACTAATATGGACTGAATATGGAAGAGACATTTACAGAAAGGTCTTTTTGGTGCCTTTTTTACCTTGAATGTTACATAACAGATTCCCTTGCCAACACCAGACTGGTTATCACGAATGACGCGAACATTTCTAATTTTTCCGCAGCTAACAAAATGGTTTCTTATATCTTCTTCCTTGACATCTATAAAAAATATGTCCAGTACTTCACAAAAAAATTATATAAATTACACCAAAAACTAGAGATGCAGTGAGCTCACAAAATGATACCCCTGCTCCCATATTAATATAATGGCAAAGTCCAGTTTTTGCCATAAGAAAGTCCAAATAACTGTCCAATCAAAATACATGTATAAAGTAGGAGGTGCACAATGACACCATGTAATAAAGATTCTGTGAAAGTCTCATTAAATTTTATTCAGTGGTATAGGAGGAGTTGTGATTAGAGATGGGTATAACCCCTCAATATTATAGAAAGAATGGCAGTGTCTGCGTTTTGCTAAGGGAAACCTGAAATATATGGCAGATAAAAAAGTTAAAATATGAGGTGCACAATGGCACTACATAATAAAGATTCAAGGAAAGTCTCATTAAATTTTATTCAGTGGTATAGGAGGAGTTGCAAAAAAGAAATGGGTACCCAAATGCATAATGAAAGGACATACAGATGGATGGACACCCCCATCACTATATATCCCCCACGTTTCAAGCGGGGGGGGGGGGGGGGGGGGGTCTATAATAAAGTTGGAATACCCATTGATAGAAAATCCATAAAAAGGATAAGGTACATTACCTAGTGCAAGATTGCCAACAAAGATGGAGCGCTTAAAATCCGTCTGAAAATACATATGTAAATCATTATCTCATTACTAATATCTTTCATTCATAATCTGCAATCAAATTTATGATTTTCAAAGTAAAAAAATTAAGTATGTCAATTCTAAATTACATGTTACTGTGGTAGTAAAGTTTTAAATTTTATCAATAGGTTTTAACTTTACTACCAACTGATTATTTTACAAAGTTTACCCTTGGGTCATGGTTCGACATGTCAACTCTAATGTGAAGGTTTTCAACTAGTTTTCCATTCCTAAAAGAGAAGAAAAAGATCATTGTCTGAATTAAAAACAAACAAACAAACAAACAAATCAAAAACCAACAACACATCAATCTAAGAAGCATATACACAGAGCATAATGACAATTATTTCCTCTTGCCACTACCACAGAGAGCATGTTTCTAAAGCTCTGCTGGTAAATTGTTAATGCATTAAGTACATGTACTCCTTTTCTTGATTGTTATATACATACATGTATATCTACAAAAACAGCAAATACATAATCAATGTACTACTTACATATACATTACCCTACTTAACAAACAGTTGTTCTGACTGATACAATGTTGTTGCTCAAAAGTTCAGTAGAGCTATAAATGTTATTTTGCAAATTTGAAAACCTGAATTTAAATAAAGTTTATCTTATAGACTGACATTTTCAGGGCCTTTTTGGCACAGTCCTCCTCCCTGAAGCAGACATAAGCACTGATGTTGTCCCGTTCTGGGTGGAAGTCTTTCCTGCAAAGATAATAAGAAACATTTCTACCTTGCATAAAGGAAGGGAGAAAATGTGATGGACCAGATCAGGTTTTGAACCCAGGGCCTCCTGAATTCTAGACAGGTGATCTACCAGTTGAGATACCTGGCCTGACTACCACACTTACAGTCATAACAAAATTCATATTTACTAGGCGTGGAAATGATTCCACCTCTAGAACTTATGAAAATAGATGAAGTTGTTAAAAAACATTTACTTACAAGATTATAGCAGCCCTTTTAGGTAACTTTGTGTTTGATCTGGGCTGTAAAAGAACATGGTGTGACTGTAATAATCAATGCTTGTTCCAGTTTCAATTTTAAGTCCTCAGAATGTTTTCTATTGGAAAAATACAGAATCACGTCTCCAGGGTATTCTAGTGCACATAGAAAAGCATCAAATATAGCAGTTAAAGTTAAACTGGGTTCTTATCCACTCTACTATTTATATTACAAAAACATGTTTATATACTATATCAGATTAAGAGATTGTTTATATACTATATCAGATTAAGAGATTTGGAATCAAGTACTACAGACAATAATGCACTTTGAGTATCAGCTTTCTAAGTGACAAAGAGGTAGCTCAGAATAAGAGCGATACTTCACAGCAAAGCAAGACTTTCAATCTTCAACATAAACTAAAGTTGACTTCTTTAAATATTTCCCATAAGGAATTTGTCTTGCATGCTGTTGTCATTATGTTATAATGCAGTTTTCTGTTGTCTGCCATTTCATTTGCTATCTTGGCTGTATGCCAACATGGTGATGTCAATAAATTGAACAGTCACCATGAACTACCAAAACTGTTGAATCCCTCTTTTCATTACATTTTTAACAGTGAAATACTGTGAGTTATTTATTGAATAAAAGTGATATTCTCTCACAGTGTGACAGGATACCAAAGTGATATTCTCTCACAGTGTGACAGGATATCAAAGCAAGTAAAAAATAATTTCTGGCCTGTCATAAGATAAAGATAGTTACTAAACCATCTAAACTTGCCAATTTCTTCAAAATATGTTTACTTGCTTAAATCCATGTTACAATGTTTTCAATCTCACAACTGCTAAGCTATGACGTCTCAACTGCTCAACTATAACATCACAGCCTATAGTGTGTGTTAAGAAAAGACAGAGGCAAAGGAAAAATCAAAGAAAATGTAATAAACAAAGAGTGTGCTAAAATTTCAAGCATCTGCCTTGGGTTGTTGCTGAGAAAACTGAGACAAAAATTTGTTACGGACAGACAGACTTACAGACAGACATACAAGGGTTAAACAGTATACCCCCCTCTCCTGAGCAGGGGTATAAATATCGGACTGGTCATAACTTATTGTGTAGTGAGAGACCTACATGTATATACTAACTATTCACACTGAGACATATATATATATATATATACTAACTATGAAGTACATACAGCTCTTGTGTAGTGAAATACATGTAATAAAAGACTTACTGCACAGCGTAATCTAACACTCTCAATCGATCCAAATTTCTTAAATAACTTGTAAAGCCCCTACAAAAAGAAATTAAGCTTGAATTTATGTTCAAGTATTGAGAAGGCTGTACAAGAGAATCAGATAAAGATATAGAACTCTGTCTCAGTATATTATTTGTTTATCACTAATGTCTAATGACTTTTACAGGAATAGTTATACCTTTTTATCGGTGGTGACGGGAAGATTGCCTACAAACACTGTCCTGAAGTCTTTACTCATGTCACGTTTAGATTTCTCTCTCTTCGGTTTTTCCTCTTCATCTTCATCACCCTCATCAACATCCAGGGATGTCTTTTTCTTTGACTTCTCTCTTTGAATCAATTAATATTTTCCAATGAAGAATCAATAAAATGAGCTTTAAGCATATCAAGATAAATTATTCTTATAATATGATATAAATGTATTCTTACAATATGCATTGATGTTGCTCATTGAAAAAATGTCTTGTAACATTCACCATATACATGTACACAGAAAGTACATGTAATTTGAATAATATAGAATGCATATAAACCACAGAATTGCAGCAGAAAAATATGGTATTTCCTACTCTTTATCAAGATACAGTAAAACACACATCATTTAAGGAATCATCAGAGATAGTAAAAATTCCTAACATCCATGTTTGCATTTTGCAGAAAAAAATTCACAGTAATAAGTACAATAAATCCTAAAGATCTACTTTTCTGAATCCCATTATCAAGCTGTGTATGCACATAGCTACACTGTATTTACTTTGCTTTCACCAATGATTCGTGGACAATTCCTGGAGGGGGACAGAATCCTGACATGCTTCTAGATCTATCTTCTTGACCCTCATCACACTCATCAGCTGTCCCTCCCTGGTCCGATTCCTGGAAGTTGAATATTTAGTTTTTTATTATCATTCCCATGTACAAGACATGAGTTTATCAGAATAGCTTACAAGATGAGCAGCAATGATCAGAAATAATCAATCAGTCTACATATAGTAGTAAAACTTAATCACAGTTTCTCTTTTAAATGAGGTTAGAGCTACCAAGTAAATGTACTGGTAATTTAAATAATTTTTGCTCCAACTGATAACAATATAAAATGCTTGTAAAAATTGTCATGAGAAGAATATTCTCTTCAGTATGTTTGTGTTTGTTACCTGAGTATGTTTGTTACCTGTAAACATTTGATTTTGTTACCTGAGTATGTTTGTTACCTGTAAACATTTGTTATTGTTACCTGAGTATGTTTGTTACCTGTATACATTTGTTATTGTTACCTGAGTATGTTTGTTATCTGTATACATTTGTTTTTGTTACCTGTACACATTTGTTTTTGTTACCTGAGTATGTTTGTTAACTGTAAACATTTGTTTTTGTTACCTGAGTATGTTTGTTACATGTATACATTTGTTTTTGTTACCTGAGTATGTTTATTACCTGTATACATTTGTTTTTGTTACCTGAGTATGTTTGTTACCTGTATACATTTGTTTTTGTTACTCGTAAACATTTGTTTTTGTTACCTGAGTATGTTTGTTAACTGTAAACATTTGTTATTGTTACCTGAGTATGTTTGTTACCTGTATACATTTGTTTTTGTTACCTGTAAACATTTGTTTTTGTTACCTGAGTATGTTTGTTACCTGTATACATTTGTTATTCTTACCTGTAAACATTTGTTTTTGTTACCTGAGTATGTTTGTTACCTGTATACATTTGTTATTGTTACCTGTAAACATTTGTTTTTATTACCTGAGTATGTTTGTTACCTGTATACATTTGTTTTTGTTACCCGTAAACATTTGTTTTTGTTACCCATAAACATTTGTTTTTGTTACCTGAGTATATTTGTTACCTGTATACATTTGCTATTGTTACCTGAGTATGTTTGTTACCTGAATATTTTTTTTTGTTACCTGTAAACATTTGTTTTTGTTACCTGAGTATGTTTGTTACCTGTATACATTTGTTTTTGTTACCTGTAAACATTTGTTTTTGTTACCTGAGTATGTTTATTATCTGTATACATTTGTTTTTGTTACCTGAGTGTGTTTGTTGCCTGTATACATTTGTTTTTATTACCTGAGTATGTACATTTGTTTTTATTACCTGAGTATGTTTGTTACCTATATACATTTGTTTTTGTTATCTGTAAACATTTGTTTTTGTTACCTGAGTATGTTTGTTACCTGTATACATTAGTTTTTATTACCTGAGTATGTTTGTTACCTGTATACATTTGTTTTTGTTACCTGTATATATTTTTTTTTGTTACCTGAGTATGTTTGTTACCTGTAAACATTTGTTTTTGTTACCTGAGTATGTTTGTTACCTGTAAACATTTGTTTTTGTTACCTGAGTATATTTGTTACCTGTAAACATTTGTTTTTGTTACCTGAGTATGTTTGTTTTCTGTTAACATTTGTTTTTGTTACCTGAGTATGTTTGTTACCTGTATACATTTGTTTTTGTTACATGTACCTATATACTCGCCTATAAGTCGGTCCGCCTATAAGTCTTTTGTATTTTTTGAGGTTATTTTGGAGGGGTTTGCCATTGGTCCGCTTATAAGTCGGTACAACTTTTTGCAAGAATCGGTTGACAATTTCAAATCAATGCTCTGATCTTTTCACCTGGTTTCATTGAACATTTTTAGAAATGATGCTGATATGTAACTTTAAATCATTTAAAAAAAAAAATAAGAAATGCACACTAAAGATTAAAGTAAAGTTACTAAAAATATGTAAATACTTGTACTTTATCAAGTGTGTATGCATAATCTCAGAATACATAAATGATATAATGTATCAAGACTTTGTTCAACAATAATCGTCGGATATGTTTATAAAATATAACATTTTGCCCTTCAAAAAAATACCAATCTTTTTATGGCTCGCCTATAAGTCGGACATAAGAGTTTTAGACCAGAAATTAACTCCCAAAAAACCAACTTATAGGCAAGTATATATGGTACCTGTAAACACTTGTTGTATCTTGCCTATAACAACTTTACAAAGAGTACCCTGATATACTGGGTAATTTAGAAGATGGATACTTCATCTTAACTGATGCTTTTCTCCTAGAAAAATTATGTTGAAATGGTTTAATTGTGGTTAGATCATAGATGCACCAATGGTTCTGTGCATTGTAAAAAGTATGTGTGTATGACCTTTTTTTTCTTGAAAAAGAATTGATACAGGAGTATGAATGAATGATATGCAGATACCAAAAACATACATGTATCTGACATATGAGAATCAACACTCAGCAGACATTCTTTATTGGTGTTTTGACTTTTATTTCAATTGAGAATCACTCAACAGGCATTGTTTATTAGTGTTTTGACTTTTCAATTGAGAATCAACACTCAACAGGCATTGTTTATTAGTGTTTTGACTTTTCAATTGAGAATCAACACTCAGCAGACATTATTTTTTAGTGTATCAGTGTTTGTTTGTCTTGCTAACCTTAGTTTGTATTACTGTCGGCATCTTTACATTGATAGGACTTTCCCACTTTTCTTCATTTTTCTTCCTTTTTGATTTCCTTTAAGATTAAACAATTAATTGTTGTACATAGTTGTGATCTATACCTTTAGGATAATATGACAAATTAAAATTATTCTTGATAAAAATATATATATAATTAAATACCTTGAGCTCGATCGATATGCTTTTCTGTGAAGTCAGTATATCTACGTTTAGTAAAGTGTTTGTGCTTTCATTTCAAATATATATATAGTGTGTGTGTATATATATATATATATATATATATATATATATATATATATATATATATATATATATATATATATATTTATATATATAAACTTACTTCTTTTTCTGTTGACCATGAGGAAATTCTTGCAGTATAGGCTGTTTAGCTGAATTTTTAGTTTTCTTGTGTTGACTTGTTAAAGTTTCATCTCTCTTCTCTGGATCCTTTAAGGGTATAATTAATAAGATAAAACTGTTATTAATAAAATAAAATTCAAAATGAAATGGAAATCAATTGCCAGTGTATGATGTCTATTTGAAAAACCGGAAATTATTATTTATTATGAAGTACAAGACTTACCTGTTTCTCATGTTTTGGACTAGACAATGTGACTTTGGCACCAAATAATTCAGCAAGCTTTTCTCTTTCTGATTTGGAAGTCCTTTTCTGCTTCTTGGGTGGTGTATCTAACAAACACAATTTCTCATTAAATAACTTTGCTAGCTTTTTCTTTTCCGATTCTCCTGAAATTTTCTTTTTCTTGACATCAGATATATTATCTTGAAGTGGTTTCGTGTTTGGATGTTTATCTTTAGCTCGGTCAGATGCCTTCCCTTTATGTTTTTTCTTTATTTCTGGAACGGACTTAGTTGATTTTTTCATATCCCTAAAAGTAAATAAAAGAGATATAAATGGTTTATGAATTCAATGCAAATTATCACTGCATCAAACAGCTGTCAAAGTGCAATTTTCTGCACTTTCTGGGAAAAATGCTAATTTAAGAAATAAGTTTGATTTAGTAGCTAAGTAAAGCTACTTCAGGTAGGTAAATATTAAAGCTATGTAGTTAATTCAAGCTACGTAGCTAAATCTAGTGATTGTACCAGACCTGGTCAGTGTGATGATGAAAGGGACAAAGTTTCTGGTGGTGCAGTCAGTGCACTACAAGTAATATTTGACGATTTTTCTTGGCATAATCATAAATACGCTTTCTACATCACTAGTAAACAGCAAATATACTTCTTACCTGCTTTTTATCTTCCCACAAGCAGTCAAGATCCTTCTCACAGCGTGCACTTGTTTATTTCCGGTTTTTGGATATTAAATAAATCGTTCGTTAAATATTCGTATGTTTCATCCTCAGTGTAATTTGTTTCCGTAGTTGATGTTAAACCCACATCTTGATTTCAATGAATGTTTACACACGCTTACATAGGCACATATATAAGGTGCTACTTTTTATGTCAGAAAAAATTTTGCTTGTAAAATACAACATGTGTTTGAGAAACGTATGCATGGTAGCTCAAGGCCAAAGTTAACTATTTCCAATGTAGGTCAAACTCCAAGGTCAAGAGTTAAAAAATGTTGATACCCTAAGAAAGGTCTTGTCACAAGGAATAAACATGTGAAATATAGCCCTAATACCAAACGTTCAGAAAACGGCCCAGGTTAAAGTTTTTTCAAAAAGTAGGTCATGCTCCAAGGTCAATGTCATGAGGACAAAAAATAATGGTACCAAACGAAAGTTCTTGTCACAAGGAATGCGTAAGTGAAATTTAAAAGCCCTAGCAGCAACCATTCAAAGTTAAAAGTGAGGTTAATTTTTTTTTTTCAAATGTAGGTCAAACTCCCAAGTTTGAGGTCATAAGGTAAAAAATGTTGATACCCAAAGAAAGATCTTTTCACAAGAAATACACATGATATATGAATCTCCTAGCACCCACTGTTCAAAAGTAATGGCCAAGGTTAAAGTTCTCTCTACCTTATCAATACATAGGGCTCAGGCAGGTGTGACCAGTCAGCAGGGGATACTTAAACCCTCCTTAAGTCAACATGTATCTTCAATTTTCTCCAGTTCTACTTTGCTCCAGTTTAAGTAAAGTACCAAGTTCTAAGATCATTGCATCTAAACCTCAAGTACTATGGAGTACCTGCTGGTTCTTAATATACCTTCTCTCCTTTATTTAAACATCTTCCTTTTATTTCCTAGTGTTTTTTCTCTCAGAAAATTGGATCATTAAAGATATTTCAGTAGGACTCATGACTTTACTTCCAAACATTAATTCTGCAAATCAAAAGCAAGGAATAACAAAAGTTTAAATTTCTACAGTTTATCGATGAGTAATAAATAAGATAGAATAAACTGTACAAAAATTCTAATGTTACACAGAAAAATCTGTGTACTGGTATTCTAACATCATCAAAAGGCCAGAGCAATATTTCATTAATGGCCTTCAAAACATGACAAAAATTGTGGACCAGTTGCTTGAACATGAAATGTTACATCAAGAGAGAACCAACTTATTACATGTATACACAATACATTCTGGTAGGATATATTCACTCCCTACTCTACATGTAAAATAATGTTGGTTGGCATTCTATATCTAACCCAATTTAAAAAAAAACAAAAACAAAACATTGTTTTAAATTTCTTTCTGACAGATACTGTTACAGTCCATAAATATTTCATCAAATCAAATCGTATTTGACTTGAGTCATGATTACTGTCATTATCCAGGCATCAGTGAAATAAATAACATGTATCACATTTAGCTGTAGTTAACAGCATGTACAACCTACTATTGATTGTAACAAGCTAGATTTACCTCAAAAATCTTCTCTTTGGAATGCTCCTACATAATTATAATAACATTCTATAAATAGATTAAATACCGAGACCATTTCATGTATCTTAAAATCAAATTCATAACCTCAGAAATAAAATGATTCCTAAAAAATTGTACTTAAGCATAAACTCTAAAATCTCATACAAAGGAGCAATTTCCAAATGTTCCACCTAAGCACTTAACTATGATTGCCGACTGTCCTTAGAGAGTTTGGTTTTTTTTATTTTCCTGAGCATTACCTGCCATGCAGATTCTAGAAATCTCACAGGTAAACCTGAAAATAATTTATTTTTCAAGAAACTTAATAAAAACAATGTAAAGTGAAAAATTGGTTTTGAAACTATTCCCTTTACAATGAATTGAAAGGCATTTATACATGTATTGATGAAAATGATTTGTTCTATCATAAGCAAAATTGGAAAAATGGAAACCTTTTTTAGGTGTTAATTTTTTTTTGGTACATACATGTTTTGTATATTATACAAAATTGCACATTTCCCATAGGTGAAGAAAAAAGATCTGCAACACATGTTTAAATATATGTTGGTAAACCTGAATGTCTGTAATAAATATGGAACCTGACCTTTTCTGGCCTTAACATTGTTTTTGTTTGGTAACTCAGATGTCTAATTGTTAAAAAAAGGGGAAAAAAAAACCAAGAAACTAGGTCTACATGCTCGATTGTGCATGTATACATTGCCCTCATTAATATCCTAATTCTACAGATGGATAGCATGCCTCTTTAAATGGCGCAATGAAAACTACCATTCATGTTAAATAACTCGGCAGTGTTTTAACTAAGACAAAGTGTCTCTGCTCAAATCTCCTGTAAAATCTGAAATCATTTTGTTTTCTATCGACCATATGGACTCAATACCTATAAATATATTTAATATAACTCTATGCTGCCTGTAACATTGACAAATTTAAACTAAAAACACACACACACTTCTGTGTATTACTGGCACAGGACAAACTAAGATAAAAAAATCCTAAATTATGCCAAGCATTATCTTTAGGAAATATGACTTTCATGTAATAGTAAATATTTTTACCCATCAAATCACTGTTTAGAAAACCTCTTGCATTTTCTTTTTACATAAATATCATATGTAAAACAAGCATCAGTTGCAGTTATTACAAAACTGTAATAAAATAGACTATGTACATTGATTATTGTCTTTTCATTTACAAAGTGTACTTTTCTTGGAATCAGAAAACAAATGTCAATGGATTAAAGAAACATCAACAGCCTAGCTATTGGAGAAATATAATCCTGTTATTTGAGAGATTCAGCTGGGTGTGTTGTTTTTCCTGAACACATCAGAGCAATGCAGTGGTGAATCCAAAGTTTCACTGGGTTACGCATGATGAATACAATGGTTGTGAAGTCATTCATTGTCACCGGGGGGTTTCCCCCTCCGGAGTACCACTGGAGGAATTCTGAGCACCTACAAACATAAAGAAAAGTGATCACTATTCACACATAAATCTATCACTGAGAAACACTCACAATGCAACATGTCAAACCTACATCCTGACCATTCATATACAGTACACACCAAAAAAAAGGCATCAAGAAAAAGCTCATCTTACAAATGTAATCTGAAAGTTAAGCAAATTTTCATGCATATTTTTTGGAGAAATTTATACTTCTTACTACACTTAATACACAGTTTAGCTAGTACAATATTTAACTAGTACAATTTTTGACTAGTACAATATTTAACTAGTACAATGTTTGACTAGTACAATATTTAACTAGTACAATGTTTGACTAGTACAATATTTAACTAGTACAATGTTTTACTAGTACAATATTTAACTAGTACAATGTTTGACTAGTACATGTACAATATTTAACTAGTACAACATTTGACTAGTACAATATTTAACTAGTACGTTTAGCTAGTACAATGTTTAGCTAGTACAATATCGAACTATTACTATGTTTAACTACAGGGATCGACATTAACGGTTGTCCGATTGCCCGGGACAGGTAAATCATCAGTTCGGGCAAGTGAAATTGTAGATGCACTTGTCCAATAGGGCAAGTGAATTTTTTTCATTCATATGTACATATTTATTTAGTTTACATTAATTTATAAATAAAACAATAAATTGAACACTTTATTTCTGCAACGTACCTGACCTGTTTTTGCATTCGGAATCCCTTGCTAGCATTTCTGTATTATACCGTTCATTTAAAAATCAGGTTTGTTATTTTCTTTCATGGTAAATACACTCTACGTCTAACAAAATTTTGTTAACTTCTTATTAGGAAATTAGATTATTTATTCCCGCACAAAATATAAGTACATTGTAACAGGATGTATCCTGATTAAGATAAGATGTATGTTTCGTAGCAACTATCTTCCTTTAGCGTTGCTTCAGAGTTTTCTCTGAAAGTCGCGATTCACAAAAGGATCCTACCAAAAATAATTTTTAATGAATTTTATTAAAAGGAAACGGAGGGTTACTGCTGCATGGCAGTGTGCGCTAACAGGTTAAATTTACAAGTACAGTGGTATACATTTATGTACAAATGCAGCATCGCAAATTTTTTCAGGTAGCTAAACTTGCCAAATTGACAGTAGTGTATTTGGTCACATTTTTTCTTATCATAACGTTTACAGTAATATTGATTGATTGATTGTATGTTGTTCTACGAGAATTCCATTCGAGAATTTTTCACTCATATAGAGTGAAGGGCTTCAAATTTTGACCTTTACTCAGCACTCAGGGCCATTGAGCAGTGAGGAATCTTTATCGTGCCAACGCCTGCTGTGACACGGGGCCTCGGTTTTTAAGGTCTCATCCGAAGAACCCGCAACTTTCACTTCAAAGTGTCGAGCGCATGGCGAAGGAACAGTTGCTACCCATTTTCTATCGACTTAGGTCAGTCGCGGCCGATATTCGATGTCACGACCTCCAGATCACGAAGCGGTTTACAGTAATAAATAATTTTCTTCATAAGTTCTTTCCTAATTTGGGCAACCAAGTTTTGTATTCGGACAAGTCAAAGTTTGAGATCACTTGCCCGAAGGGCAAGTGAATCTGAAAGTTAATGTCTATCCCTGAACTAGTACAATATTTAACTAGTACAATGTTTAGCTAGTACTTCTTCCATTAACAGATCTCTTTTTATCCTTACTCTGTTAAACAATCTTACTTTCTCTCTCCCTTTCCCGTCTTCTGGCACGTTTTCTTCGTCTGTCGATACATGCCACCTCTGATTTGAGATTCATATAAATTTTGCGTATTTCTTGAATTTTCTCCATTAGGAAAGAAATTCGTTTTTCTCCCTCTAAGTATTTGCCTTCCTCTATAAATGAGACAAAATTTCACAACACCATTAATTGATTCGATAATATGCTTATGTTCTGTTTCATGTGATACACGTATTGCTAATATTTCACATATTCCTAAGATAATAAAGTGGCATCCTTTCAGACCATACTTGCCCAAAGTTTGAATTACAGAGTCCATGTATAATACTGCATTTGTGCCACAGATCTTTATCAACATAAAATTTGGCATTTTATTGGATACTTACCCAGATTAAGCTGATATAAGGGGGCTCTCTGTGACCGAGACCTGACTGGGGTGGTCTTTTTATTGGGTACTTACCCATATTAAGCTGATATCGGGGTGCTCAACACATAATTACCCAGATTATGTTGATGGGGGGGGGGGGGGGGGGGGGGGGGAGCTCTCTGTGACTGAGACCTGACTGGGGTGGTTGTTTTATTGGGTACTTACCTAGATTAAGCTGATATCGGGGTGCTCTCTGTGACCTGACAGGGGTGGTCGTTTTGCTTGGGGAAGCATATCCTGGTTCGGGGCTGTAACGTCTTTCTGACACTTCATCACTGTCACTCCCTGCATCACATTAAAATATTACAAGTCAAAAATTGTCAATTTTATATTCACAAATCAAAGTCTGGAGATGGACATTAATACTTAATCATGAATCATAAGACAAAAGCCTTTTCTGGGATCAAGATATCAACAGAATATTCTGGATGAAGTATTTTACCTGTCTGCTTGCTTAGCTTCCTCTCTGTTTTTTGCTTCCCCCTTCTCTTCCTCTTAGTGGGTGTGACATCTTCCGATTCCCTCCTGCGTTTGCCCAGACTAGTATGAACAGGTGCCTCATTATTGCTGCTCTCAGAACATGCCACATTGCCACTTCCCACGCTGCCATCATTCGAGGATGGACTGGCATTACCTGATGGGGACTCACTTGCATACTGTTGATCATTACTGTTGGTACAGTCAGTCTTCACCAGTTCCACTGTTAGCTCCTGTGATGAAGACGGAGCATCCATTTCGTGTTCAGGAGTGGTGGGTGGGGTGTTTTCATACAAAGCACTTGAGTTTGGTAAGCGACTGGCAGAAGACTTGAAGTCCACAGACTCCTCTGATTTTGATTCTACATAAGATTCTGGAAGGTTGGCACCAATGTCTTTTGTAATATCTTTATTAGCACTTTCAGAATGTTCAGCACCCACTGTAATTGATTCTGATGATATCACAGACTGTGGTTTGTTAGAGTCACTAGACACAATATCACTGTCTCCCTGACTAGTCTCCTCCCACTCACACACAGAATCAGCTTCCTCTTCTTCCTTCATCTTCTTTCCTTTGGATTTCACAGTCTTTTCTGCTTTGTTGGACTTCCCTGTTGTTCCTTTGGCAGGTTCCTTCTTCTCTTTCTTCTCTGTCTCTGTGTCACTGCTTCCCTCAACCTTTCTCTTTAGTTTCTTTTTCACTTTCTTTTTCTCAAATTCATTCTCCTCTCTTGTAATTTCTTCATCATTTTTTGTGACAGGTTCAAAAGCCACCTCCTCCTGCTTGTTTGGTGAAACCATGGAAACATCTCCAATATCTTCTGCAGACTTTTCTTTTGTTTTCTTTGGCTCACTGTCCTCCTGGGATTTTGTCATTACTTGATTGGCTGCTTTCTTTTCTGCTATGGAAGCCAGAGAAGGCCTCCCCCTCTTTTTCTCTTTCACTGGTTCCTTCTTCTCCATTGTTTTATTTGGGTCTTTCTTTCTTCCTCTCTGCTTCTTCTCTACCTCCACTTCAGTTTTATCTTTTGAATCTGTCATCTTTGATTTCTCCTTGCCTTCCTTCTCCAGTGGTAACTCAGGGAATTTTTCAGTCTCTTCTTCATCCTTAAATTCAAACCTGTCATCCCCACTGGTAACCGGACTTCCCTCACCATTTTTTACAGCCTTTCCAGGTAACATGTCCTCAGATACTTCCTTTGAGTCAACTTCCTTTGAAGTAATTTTCCCATCTTCTTTCTTTTCTTTACTTCCTGCAGGTGATCCTACTGAAACCTGTTCATCAATGGCCTGAATGGTAGGCATTTCCAAATCCTTTGCTGGAAACAGTTCCTGACTTTTTCCAATGCTGTCCAGTTTGGGAGGACTCTTTACAACTTGATCCTCCACTTTTTCAGACTGTTCTTCCTTTCCTTTAATGTCTAACTTAGAATCACCTGACTTGTTGTGTCTAATTTCACCAAGTTCGACAACTTTTTCGATTTCTGCAGCCTTGTTGAGTAAATCCTGTTCTACAGCTAGTATATCTGTTTTCTTATCCATGATTTTACCATAATCTACCAACGATGACTTTTCATCATCATATTTATCCATCTTAGAGTCTTCTGTCTTTTCAGACACCTCATCCTTGTCTCTGTTGGACTTAAGCTCAACAGATTCTGTTCCATCAGATTCAATATCTCCTTCAAACTCATTGTTGTCATCACTCACTGATCCTATTAAACAGAATGACAATGTAAGAAAAACAAGCATTCTGGGGGAAGTTAATTGATGACAAAATACAAAAACCCTATTGGACACCTAAAATTTTAAATGTATTTGTTAAAAGAGACAGACTTTTTTGTGAATGCTCAGGGTACTAGTAATAGTAGACAGACAATTAGTGCTGTCAATTCTTACATCTGAAGTACATGTATTTAATAAAATTTCATATTGACCTTGAGAAACCAAGTCTGAAGATTCTGTTAATCCTGAAGATCTACGTGTTCTCCTTGGTTTTCCTGTGAAAAAAATTCCATTTAGCAATTCATGTTATGAAATGTACGTGTAATTATACTTTAAGAACAGATGAGCGAGTCATTATTAATGTCAATGTTTACCAGGAAAGCTGTCAAGCTGCCTCTGTTCTACACTACTGGAGCGAGTCGGTCGTGGCTGTTTGCTCGGTTTAAGTGGAGCTGTGTTGGAGACATGAGCTGGAGATCGTTTGATTGGGCGAGATTCACGCTGTACGGCTGCAGAAGAAGACGGAGAGGGGACAGCTGCTGGGGATTTACCTTTCTTGTTGGCCTGTAAAATTCAAAAACATTAATTACTAGTAATTCACTTTTCCACCGTACTCAGATCTCCAAAGGTCCATGGGTCTAGGCAGTCACCTTATCACGAGTTTCTCAATATCTAACTTAGCTCCCCCAAGGGTAATCACTATTTTGAAACTCAAAATCATCATCCAAATAAATTGTTGCTTATATATCCAAAAGCAATGGAGATGTTTTCAAAGCTGTTAATTTCAAATATACAATGACCAATCAAGCCAACCTATAGGCAATAAATCTGGGATCCTGAATTTCACATTTTTATCTGAGGAATAACTGCTTATTATTACCATATGCCAAAAAAATTAGCCTCCTAAATGTCCAGGAGCCAAAAAAGAAAGAAAAAAACAGCACTCAGTGAGTACATTCATCACTCAGTACGATGACAACTGTACTTACTTGACCTTTGGGAGATTTAGGAGGAGATTCTTTGGCTTTCTTCTTTAAAGCAGAAATATCCGTAGGTTTGTTCAGAACATTCACAACCTGGTCTGGTCGGATCCATTCATCATACCTAATAAACATGAAACATCTGATAACTAACGTTTAACAATTATCATAAAGCGGTCTTTATTTTCATGGATGCATCAAAATAAAAGCAATATACACTGTATATTCATGTATATATTTAAAAGACGTCATTTTACCTCATGTTCCAACCTGCATAATGTACAAGATACTGGAGTCCATTATTTGTTCTCTGCATTTCAATAATCTACAAGAAACATATACATATACATATAGAGAGAATAAAAACTGCAATAAACTGAAATAAGATACACTATTTACTTAACACCTCACACATGTATCTTATGAAATTCAATCACAATAATCTAAATACCAGTTCAGATCCCAGTACAATACAAACCTTTGCATCATAGACTTTTTCTGTTTTCCCTTTCCCGTATCTGACTTGAAGCTTTGTGCCCAGTGGATATTCACTGGCTGTAACAGGTTTGAAGTCTTCTGAAGTATCCCTGGAAAAGACCAAACAATGCTACAGTTTATAAACGTATTGTGCTCGCACAAATATGTTAAATTTAATACTTTTCCTCTGATCACTGTTAAGATAATTCAAGATTAGTACATTTTAAAACATGACTTTTAAACATTTTTACTTACATGTCCTCTTCAGTCTCCTCTTTGACCTTCTTCTTCCCTGGTGTTGTCTCCTCTTCATTTTTGGTCTTCTTCCCTCCTTCCTTCTTTGTTTTTTTCTCCACTTTGTCCAAATCTTTATTTTCCTCCTCAACTTCTTTCTTTACTTCTTTTTTATTAATCTTAGCTTTTTCTTTTTTACTATCCACTTTCTTTTCATCTTTTTTATCAATTTTAGCCTCTTTTGCCTCTTCCTGTTTCTTCAATCTGTTGAAAAAATATGAGTATGTCACAGTCTTCCAGCATACCATTTACGATACATGTACATTTTGTAGATAATGAAATATTACCGTATATACTCGCCTATAAGTCTGTCCGCCTATAAGTCGGATGTATTTTTTAAGCTTTTATTAGAGGGATAGACCCTCTAAAATACCAGTCATTTTATAACTCGCCTAGAAGCCGGACAAAGAGTTTTGACCCAAAATACAACTCCCAAAAAAAACGACTTATAGGCGAGTATATACGGTAAGCCAAAATTCCTTGCTTTATTTACCCTGGTTTGACCTCTGGTTCTTTCCCTGCTGTGACCTTGGACTTTGACTTGAGATCCATTTTCTTTTCTTCTACTTCCTCTTCTTCATCCTTCTTCATATCTTCCTTTCTTGCAGATCTTCTCCTGATGGTCTGTAAAAAAATAATGATTTACAATTTGTATTTAAACATAGTTGAAGCCATCATTTCAAAGTTTACAGCTAGTTACAGATACATGTTTGATGCATTGCAAGACAGGTCATAATTTTTTGTCCACCTTTTTCTTTTCCTCCTGCTTCCCTGCCTCTGTTTCCTCCTCATCACTCTCTTTTTTCTCCTCCTGTTTTTTTGTGGACTTCATCTTTTTCCCCTCCTCTTTGATTGTCACAGACTTTTTCCCGTCCTCCTCCTGTTTAAATGTGTCACTCCGCCTTGAATCCTTGCTCCCATCCCTCCTCTCTCTGTTTTCTCTCACAACAGAATCTAGATCTCGTCTTGTAATTCTCTCACGTTTTGATGGAGATCTGGTTGATCTCAAGTCCAAATCCTCCATGTCTGATTCACCATCACTCTTTGAATCTTCCCTCTCTGCAGTTATTTCCTAAAACATTTCAAACATTTATTTATTAATAAAATTTAAGTAGTAAACCATAAGAACTGTTTGGTCTAAATAAATGCAATGATATTTTTCATGCAAAAGATGGTTATTTTTCAATTGAAAAAAGGTTATTAATTGATTATTCTTAATTGCTAAGAATTTCTGACCTTTTGCTCTTTGACATGCCCTTTGTAGACCCCCATTCCTCTCCCAGAGTTATTACGACTCCGACCAGGCCTACTGATTGTACCCATGGTGCTGCCCAACTTTCGATAGAAGTCCTCAAATGCATGTAGATACCTAAAATCAAACCAATGTTACACTGCAGGACAACAAAGATATCTTTTGTTATGTCATGTTTTTCCTATGTTCTATAAGAAATCTTTATCTCCAATAGTTACATTTTGTAGGCTATTTTTAGCTGATGATACACCATATGAAGGACTTACTTTTTGTAGGCTGTTTTTAGCTGATGAGACACCATGTTTTGTGATGGTAATCCCGTTTTCATTCTGCCAGCAACAGCTTTCCATTTATTTAGATTTGTAACCTTAAATGCAAACAAGAAAATACGATAATTTCTCTTCATTAAATAAGATCATACATTTACTTTTTTATCATGGCTTTTCTCTGATATTAACCTACCTTATTGTATCCACCCAGAGTTTGCACAATGTTGAATAGACGATAAAGATTCAGGTCCTTGTTTCCAAGCGTTGGCATTCTATTTATTGATGTTCCTACAAAAATAAATTATCTATCATTAGTGTATATTCTCCAGAACTTCATGTGAAAGTCTATTAAGTGATAAAGCTTACTTATTGGTTTTGAGCACTTAGTCATCCGAGATAAAATAAGAGGACTTTTTTCCCTTACCTCTGTCATCCATGAATTTGTAAAGCTGAGCCACAAATCGATCCTTTTCCTCACTGGGTTCATCATCAGATCCCTGCAAAGCAAAACCAAGAGTTAGCAATGAAACAAATTATCAACAGAATGAAACAGAATATCAACACTGACACTCTGATTGAGATAAGGATTGAAACTCAACAGGTGAGATCAGAGTAAGTAATCTCAACATGAGATAAAGACTGAATCTCTGATTGAATTACTGAAACTCAACACAAGATCAGTATCAACACGTGAGATCTCAATCAGCAATGGAATACATCATCAGTATCAAAAGGTGAGATTTCAATAAACAATGGAAGACAAGATCAGTATCAACAGGTGAGATCTCGGTAAACAATGGAACACAACATCAGTATCAACAGGTGAGATCTCAATAAGCAAGGAACACAAAGTCAGTATCAACAGGTGAGATCTTGGTAAACAATGGAACACAACATCAGTATCAACAGGTGAGATCTCAATAAACAATGGAAGACAAGATCAGTATCAACAGGTGAGATCTCAATAAACAATGGAAGACAAGATCAGTATCAAAAGGTGAGATCTCAATAAGCAATGGAACACAAAGTCAGTATCAAAGGGTGAGATCTCAATAAGCAATGGAACACAAAGTCAGTATCAAAAGGTGTGATCTCAATAAGGAATGGAACACAAAGTCAGTATCAAAAGGTGAGAGCTCAATAAGCAATGGAACACAAAGTCAGTATCAAAAGGTGTGATCTCAATAAGCAATGGAACACAAAGTCAGTATCAAAAGGTGAGATCTCAATAAGCAATGGAACACAAAGTCAGTATCAAAAGGTGAGATCTCAATAAGCAATGGAACACAAAGTCAGTATCAAAAGGTGAGATCTCAATAAGCAATGGAACACAAAGTCAGTATCAAAAGGTGAGATCTCAATAAGCAATGGAACACAAAGTCAGTATCAAAAGGTGAGATCTCAAATTCTCAATAAGCAATGGAACACAAAGTCAGTATCAAAAGGTGTGATCTCAATAAGCAATGGAACACAAAGTCAGTATCAACAGAATGAGCATTTAATTTTAAACCTGAGTAAGAAATTAAGAATTACTGCTGTGCTCAGTGTGATCATTTAACTTAAAATAAAAGTCATTAAGATTTAGGTCTGAGTGAGCTTTAGAACTCCTGAAAGAGAAAGAGCTGCTGGAACACAACTCACACTTTGCCAAAAAGAAGCATTTTTTATTGAAGAATATGTCACTGCAGTAACACTGTTAACCTCCCAAAAGTCCAAGTTACCAAAGTTTATAATTCAATACTACAGCCATGCATTTAAAGCATAATCAAAGTATCCAACGAACTCACAATGCCATATAAAAATCAATAATTCTCTTCTTATTCTCACAATTTACCCACCTCTTCCTCGTCTGAGAAATCTTCCTCGTCTGTCCCAAGTAACTCCTCCCTCTCCCAATTACTGGGCAGTTCCTGGTTTTCTGAGAAAGTAACAGCTCTCTCCAAAGCTGAAATTAAACAGGTTTTTATTCAACAATACTCTTAGCTGTTTATTATTCAAAATGGTAAGGATTTATAAATTTTTTAATTAAATATACCTTGCTTTGCATTCTTGTCCTCAATCTTGGCAATTGCCTCCTTGCTGAAGTCTTTTAATTCTTTCCTTAGGTAAGTGTGACTGAAATAAATAAACAGAACAGTATAAAATAGTGTACTGTAATTTAATGGTACAGTACTCTACATAATGACCAAGTAATTGTTTTTTTCTCCAGAGCTTTTAACTTTGAACTCACTTTTAACTCCCAAAAATTATCAGTATTTTCTAACAGCTTTCCTTAACCACGTAAAGGAAATTGCATCAACTTACAATTTGCCATCTTTGAATGACTTGACAAGGAGGTGATCCTTGGTTTTTAGTTCAGTGGCATGAGCATCAGGTAAGACCACTAGAACAGGTAACACTTGTTTTTTCTTCTCCCCGATCTCCGCCAGGAAAACCTTCCCCACAAGTTCCTGGTTACGCCCCTTGTATGTTGCTCTCCTTGGGAGGCTTTCATCTGTGCTTTCTTCCTCTGAGTCCTCCTCCTCATTCCTGCAATGAGATATAATAGATATCATCAAACTTAAAATCTAGGTTTTAAATACAGTTTTAAATGATAATATTAATATTTACAAAATCTAAAAAGAATCTATAAAAGGAGGGGAAAGTCATTAAGTTCCAAGAATCCTGACCCCAAGGACCAGCTCCACCCCATACCCTTAGTTCTAAACCCTAACCCTTACTCAAGAACTAACCAAAGTTCTGGTCCATTTGTTCTAAGCACACCAGTACCTTTACATCTAATAATAAAAAAAAAGAACAGAGTAAAACTGTATGTTTGTTCTCTAAATCTTCAGAAAAGCAGTACTGCATTTTACCCAAAAGTTTGTCGTCCACTTCGTCCCTTTCTCTTGCTACTCATCACTGGTGTTCCAAAGTGTTCTGGGTGTGACAAGGGAAGATTGTCAAGAGTCTGCAACAACAAAAATACAGTTATATTTTAATATTATCATTCAGTATTTCTCTTCTAATTTCCACAACTCAGGAATAGGAAATGGACTTTTAAAACATGACTTCCTTACCTCGCTTTCAATGAAGTGTTTTTCTCCTTTTAGACAACACTGAGTTCTTCTGAGGGTTTTCTCATCACCGTCATCAAAAACTGCAAATACAAAATAAAACAGCCTTTGCATCTCATTTCTTGCTATAAAAGTCTACAGAAATAAGTTTTTTAACACATGATTAATGACTTTCATTTTTTTTTTTTGTCAACACTCACCTACTGTATACATGCTACAGTCCGTTAATTTACTGATCGTAGCCTCCAGAAGCTGTCCAGTGTCTGGGTTCTTGTACTCCACAGTGGCACCAACCTAAAAGTTTTGAAAGAATAATGAAACATCATTGAAGTTGGTCATAAAAAAAGGTTAGCTGATATTTTACAATTTTGCAACAATATTGCTTTTCTCCAATACTTCTTACTTTTAATGACCCTTTAGTAATTGTGTCATCCGTCACAACAATGGAAGTCAATGTCTCTTTGAGATAAATCTGTAAAATTAAGAAATCTGTGTCTAGAACAATCAAACTACACCCGTGGTATTCAAAGATACACAAATGAAGAATCTTTGACTGGACAACTTACCTTGCATTTCACTGATCGTACAATCTTCTTCACCTTAGCCTCACAAAAAGCTCCTCTGTATTTGGCGCTAACTTCCGTGCCAACAGGTAAGAATGGAGGATCATCTCCTGCCTAAAAAAGAATAAAAGTGGATATATGAGAAATCCTTGAATTAGGACAAAAACAACTCTTTTTTTCTTCACACTCTTTTAAATATCCCTATCTAGTAAAAATTCTGCCTCTCCCATATGAATGGCAATAAATGAATGAATCTGCTTGGTAGATACAATTTCTTATGTTGCTAGGTAAAAATTCTTTGATAAATATGAAGTTCTTGATTGAGTATATGACAATTTAAATATGGCTGCCATTTTCATTTTGTTTCAAATTCATACTACTGTTGTGGACTCAATACTATCACTCACACTAAAACATAAATTCTACTTATATCGTGATAAAACGCACAACTTAAAATTTTATCGCAACCAAACCGAACATAAAACATTTTTAAGGACCGAGGATGGAGTTCGGACTGCCGTTCTCAACTTCTATAGTATTGTACCTACACTTTTCCGAAACCTCTGAAGATTATCAAGCTTGTTTAGGATGAACATTTACTAAACAGAGCACCCTTAAAGATACTAGAAAGAAAACGTTGATATTTGTAGTAAAATGTACACAGAAAAAGGAAGTGTAAATGAATTGAAAGTATAGTGATGGTTAGGACTCTAAGTTTGGGCATCGCGCCCAAAGAAAAACCGTCTTGTACAAAACAAATAAGATGTGTTACCATTGCTTTTAATATGGATGTTAATCCTGGCTATATAGCCTTCAAATCTTCAATATATCACCGCAGTTCGTCCTTTATTATTCCAGAATCATCAGTAAACAAGTCCCACAAGGTTTCCACTTTCGGCGAAACGTACATCAACCATGGCTCAACAACAACTTGTCATCAAAAAATTCTTTGTAATGATTGGTCAAAAATCACGTGGGCGTGCTGATTTTGTACCATAATTCAATGCGAGCGCATGCGTTCATCGTTGTGTATGGCGGAAACACATGATTTGGGATATGGTACCTGTTGAAATTTCTTGGCAGTTTTATCCAAGAATCTGACCACAGAAAGATTTACACGCTGTAATAAATGTTAATCAGTAATTACTTTTTTGGTATTGATAAGTATCTATGCAATCCATGCTTCCATTTCAACGATAAAAGTTGTTAAAATTTTGACATATATACTCATTTTTGACAACAACATCCGGGCATTTTCGGTATTATAGAGGTCGCCACTGTTTTGTCAATAGAAAGTATGTGACTTTTTGCGGGAAAAACAAATTGAAGAATTTTATGTGGATTTTTTTTTTAACAATACATGTACCCTTGTATTTATGTCAGTTGTATTTTCATAGTTATCTCAGCTATTTTCTAGAGATGATTTTGTAATCCCAGGGACATATATAACAATTTGAAACTCTGCCATAAACAGGTGTATTTGCTTAACATGTGTCCCAACATTAGTCTTAG
Source organism: Saccostrea echinata (assembly GCF_033153115.1). Lineage (NCBI taxonomy): Eukaryota > Metazoa > Mollusca > Bivalvia > Ostreida > Ostreidae > Saccostrea > Saccostrea echinata. The sequence goes on along the minus strand of NW_026889758.1, from coordinate 2,559,679 downwards.
AATTAATCTTTAATATGTTGACGGTGCGACCGTTAGGGCGAGCGCAGATACCTTTCAGGTTTAATTTAGATCGGGCTCGTCAAACCGCACGTGACATTTGCTTCGTCTAGACTCTGATGTCATATGACGTCGTATGTATGTTGCATTACCAAAACAGAGTCTGGTCAGTGCTAATTTTAATCAAGAACGTTTAATCTAGTATTTATCTGCTATATATCCATTAAATCAAAGTGATTTTATTTTTTGTTGAATTTTTGTTGCTACCGCGAGAACGTAATTTGCAACGAGATGCAATTCACTAAGCATTGTGTGACCAGAGGTAACTGCGGAAAAAAATTCATTTGGATCAATGAGCAAAGTCCAAATTTTCTCTTCGCCCAGGCGTTGCGTTAAGAGCTTGCAGTGACGAGCGGCGCTTTGCTCGCTATTAGTTTTGTATTTTAAGTTGGTATTAATTCTAGCATACATGTAGGTGTATGATTTGTTAGGTTTTAAAAGTAAATTCTAATTGGGAGCAAACAAAGCAATATTAAAGAGGTTGATGATCAAAAGTTGGCAAATCTTGGAGAAGATTTGATCGAGCATGGGTTACATGGTTTTTTGTTTTTCCAGCTTCTTCCTTTGGAAGGGGGGGGGGGGGGGATTATGGGAACATTAGATTACCCGTAGTTTATTGCCATCATTATAAATATATAGTAAAGCAAGCTAAGCACATTTACTTACTAGATTAAAAGTTTATGTATGTTTCTTTCTTCATAAATCATTCATTTAAAGATTATAACTTATTCAGCTATTGCTTACTGTCATATCCATTTATGCTATTAATTTTAGAAAAAAAATGGTTTTATTGTAGTGGATTCATATTCATGAAGTAACAATGGATATCGGGGATTATACTGGTAGATTTGAGGAACTGGAGTGTTAACGTCACAGAGTATGTTAAACTTTGTTTGCTGTGAAAAAATTTGAAAATCTACATTTATTTATATAGCTATTCATTTAAACTAGTTCTGACTGAAAAATATGTATCAGAATTGAAAGTAATAGAAGAAGTAATATAGTAATTAGTATAGTTTTGGAGTGTAATTGATTAATAAAAGTATGATAATCAGAATTCTAGTATGGCATTTCACTTTCAAGTAATCCATTCAATTGATTACAATTACTTATGTCTGCAGTAAATGTTTTGTCTTCTGAAATAAAATGCAGTATTGACCATGGTATGTAGTTGGACCTAAAAGTTCAAAGCAGATATATATGATTCATGTAAATAAACTTCTTTAGAAAAGAATTTGTGCATATTATTTCAGATGAAATGGAGAATGAGCATGTATCTCCGTTATATGATTATGCGGCTGGTGCTATAGCAGGTAAATAATGGCAACTTTTTTTTTTCTTTCATAAATTTATGATAAAAATAGTGGTAAAAATGTAATATAACATTTATAGAATTAAAGATTTTAAAATGGAATATATAAAGCAAGGTCTTGTAATAAAATTTACGAAATGTGTATCTGTAATGCTGCTTCTCCTAACCATTCATGGTTCAACTTAAAGCCAACATCTTATGATTTGCATCCTTAGAAAAATTTTCACTCATTTACAAACACTATTTTAAAGATATAAAATTCAAAACCAGTCATATTTTTAAAGAAATGAATCGTCCTGAGTGATAAGCAGTATAGGTCTGACTTTTATATCGTGGATAGTTACAGTAGGTCTTCCCTCCTACAGGTTCCGTAGGTGTGGTTGTGGGACATCCCTTTGATACGGTCAAGGTTTGACTTCATTTTTAAATCTTCATCATACTAAATATTTCATATTCTTTAACATAATTGTTTTTGGAAAGGAATTAAAAATATTGTACACCTGTCATGTACAGTAGTAGAATTTGCCAGTACATGGTACAGCCTTTACTCTATATTAACGGAAATGACTACACATCAATGATATTGTAATCTAACGTAATAAATACCAGGGTTATGAAATAAATGATGAGATTTAACAAGGAACGATCACCTTAATGGAGCATGCATTGGCACTAACAATTTTTTAGCTCACCTGAGCCGAAGGCTCAAGTGAGCTTTTCTGATCACATTTTGTCTGTAGTCCGTCTGTCTGTCCATCCGTCTGTAAACTTTTCACATTTTCAACTTCTTCTCAAGAACCACTGGGCCAATTTCAACCAAACTTGCCACAAAGTATCCTTGGGTGAAGGGGATTCAAATTTGTTCAAATGAAGGTCCACGCCCTCTTTCAAGGGGAGATAATAAAGAATTAGTGAAAAATTAATAGCATCCTTTAAAAATCTTCTTCTCAAGAACCACAAAGCCAGGGAAATTGAAACTCATGTGGAAGCATCCTCAGGTAGTGTAGATTCAAGTTTGTTCAAATCATGACCCCAGGGGGTAGGGCGGGGCCACAATGGAGGATCAAAGTTTTACATAGAAATATATACGAAAAACCTTTAAAAATCTTCTTCTCAAGAACAGCAAAGCCATGATGAGTCATATTTATATGGAAGCATCCTCAGGTAGTGTAGATTCAAGTTTGTCCAAATCATGACCCCCGGGGGTAGGGCGGGGCCACAATGGAGGATCAAAGTTTTACATAGAAATATATAGGAAAAATCTTTAAAAATCTTCTTCTCAAGAACAGCAAAGCCCTAAATGGTCATATTTATATGGAAGCATCCTCAGGTAGTGTAGATTCAAGTTTGTTTAAATCATGACCCCTGGGGGTAGGGCGGGGTCACAATGGAGGATCAAAGTTTTACATAGAAATATATAGGAAAAATCTTTAAAAATCTTCTTCTCAGGAACAGCAAAGCCCTGATTGATTATATTTATGTGGAAGTATCTTCAGGTAGTGTAGATTTAAATTTGTTCAAATCATGATCCCCTGGGGTAGGGCGGGGCCACAATGGAGGATCAATGCCTGAAATAGAAATATATAGGAAGGTATCTTCTGATGAAGAACTGCAAAGCCATGATTTGTCATTTTGATATGGAAGCATCCTCAGGTAGTGTAGATTCAAGTTTGTTAAAATGATGACCCCGGGGATAGGGATGGGCCACAATGTGGGATCAAAAATTTTTTACATAGGAACATATTGGAAAATATCTTCTTCTCAAGAAATGAAAATCATCTTTAGTCATTTTGATATTGAAGCATCCTCAGGTAGTGTAAATTCAATTTTTTTTTTTCAAATGATAACCCCCGGGGGTAGGGTGGGGCCCAATGGGGATCGAAAGTTTTACATAAGAACACATAGAAAAAATATTTCTTCTCAAGAACAGAAAAGCTATGTTTAGTCATATTGATATGGAAGCATCCTCCGGTAGTGTAGATTCAAGTTTGTTCAAATGATGACCTCTGGGATAGGGAGGAGCCACAATGGGGGATCAAAATTTTACAAAGGAATATATGGGAAAAAATTTTTAAAATCTTCTCAAGTACAACAAAGCCATTTGTTATATTGACATGGAAGCATCATCAGGTAGTTTAAAATTCACCCCCCCCCCCCCCAATCCCAGGTAATCTTTTCAATACTGAACTGATTTGTGTCTAGCCAATGTGCTCAGGTGAGCGATGTGGCCCATGGGCCTCTTGTTTTATAAAATTTGGAGTGGCTAAATTTCTTTGTTTTTGCAGGTTCAACTCCAAATACGACAAGCAAGCTTGGAGACAGTATCCTTAAGAGAATGTTACAGTGCAGTAAAGAGCCAAAATTTGGTAAGGATCTCACAGAAATCCACTAAGTACTAACTTTATACAGATTTGATTGTGCCTCTATTTAATATATTCACATTTTTCAAAGAAAATTTAGTTCATTTTTTCTTCACAATTTTCTGTTTCTTCAAAAAATTTGGCCTTAGGTCCAACAAATCACCTTTTGCCCTCCTACTGTAAAATATGATTCTTAAATCAGTGTTCTTATTATTCCTCTGTTTAGTAATTTAACGAGGTTGGATCCTGATATTTAAAGTCTTAAACTTTTTTTGTCAAGTATATTTTTAGTTTCTACACACATAGCTTAATTAAAAATCAAAACAAAAAATGGGGGTCAATATGCTTCTTTCGGCGCTACAATACATTTAATTTGACCTTTTTGAACTGATATTTGTGTCTTAATCAAAAATCACATCTTCGACGTTTTCCCTCCAAAGTTTTTATCCAAATAAATCATGGGACAAAATGAACTATTAGTCTATTTTAAAAAAGACGCATTAAAATTGTGACGAAGAAAAAGTTTCAAATTGCTTCGCATAATGAATTATTTGACCTTTCTGCACTCACAAAATGTGATTTTTCTGGCATTAAAAATTTAAAAAGCAAGAAAATTATTTTAAAGTCTTAAACTTTTGCTGAATTTAAGCAGATTGATCAAAGTTATCTTATATATTCAGAAAAGAAAAACAAAAGTGGGGGTCTATGATCTAAATTTTTAGATATTACTAAAAAAGTGTTCATTTTATGTTAAAATTGGCTCAATTTTTTCCTGGACTTTCAGAATATATTTACTATATTTGTCACAATATAATGAAAGAATTCATAAGAAATAATTTATTAGATATTTCAGAGCCAGCATAAAACATTTCACTGCAAAAAACAGCTCTATGTGCAACCAGCATGGAAAAATAGTAATCTAAACTTAACAGTACTGTATATATTTCAAAAGGGAAAAATTGATCATTTTCTTCTAAAAAAACCTTCCGCCACAAAATATAGTTCCTAGCTTAATCCTATTTAATGGAATTTGCGTTTTTTTCATTGGATATAGTTTAATTTGTTTTGTAGAATCCAGATTCAATGTTAGAACATAAAAATGATGCAGAAATTTAAAAATAAAGGTCCTGACCAAAATCTGCTCAAAAGCTCAGGATCGAACCTCCTTAATATCATGATTTTGTTTTCTAAGTATGAAATATATTCCTGAACATGTGACTCCTGCTGTTTACAGGCCAAGGGATTTTTCCGAGGATTGTCATGGCCAATGCTGTCCTATGGAATCATCAACTCTGTGTTCTTTGGTGTGTATGGGAGTACAATGAAGCTACTGAATGCAGACATATCAGGAAAGACTCCCCCAGATTACGCTAAAATCTGCCTGGCAGGGAGTCTGGGGGGCCTCTGTCAGCTGATTCCTGCAGTCCCCATAGACGTGATCAAGGTTGTCCTACAGTCCCAGATACCTCACGGAACCTCTGGTAGGTGGAGCTTGTAACAGAGATGTTAACTCTCTTATTTCATGAGGAGGATCAAGGTTATGTTGGTCCATCTCCCACCAACATATACATGTATCAATAAAAACTAGGGGGTGAAGCTTCACACTTCACTTAGAGACTATTTAGACATTTTAATTCTTGCCTGTATATATAATGTGACATGACACAATTACATGTATGTCATGAATTTCGTTGATCACAAATACATAAATTATACTGCTTGCTACAAAAGCATTATACATGTACTGACTTTATTGATGTAAATATTTAAAACTAAATTTTAATAAAAAAGTTAATATTTATTAAATAAATAAAATTATCAACCTACATTTAGAGATAAATCATTGGAACTTTTGTTTGAACTCCAACTAATATAAGGCATTTTAATAACTCAGCGTTACTGTTGTTACCGAGGTAAATTAGATACATCACTGATATCTACCGGTATATTAAATTAGTCAGTGTACTGTTTTATTTTTCTGTAGGTTCTCCGGGAAAGTACTATCAAGGCCCAATAGAGGGAACACGAGACATCCTCCGCAGCAGGGGATTCTTAGGAATGTACCGTGGGCTTCCAACCCAGGCGTTACGAGATATTCCTGCCTCTGTCACATACTTCCTTGTGTATGAATTCCTAATTTACCATGGAGTCAAGTCATTCCCCGCCATCTCCTCTACGCTACAGAGTTTTGTCTACGGTGGAGTAGCAGGTGTCGTGAGTTGGGCTTTGATTATGCCATTTGATGTCATGAAGAGTCGTATTCAGGCGGACAGTGACAGGAAGTTATACTCTGGCTTCCTAGATTGTGTTGTCAAGAGTTACAAGTCCAATGGAATAAAGATATTTTTCCGAGGACTCTCAATGACCAGTTTAAGGGCATTCCCGGTTAATGGAATGACTCTAATGACACACATAGAACTTATGAAATTATTTGGGGAGAAAAAACATCAGCAATGATTATCATTTGCAGGCACATTTGATGGAATTTATGTACAGCTAATTTACCAAGTAGGAATGTGTTGAAATAGTTTTAGATTTTTAAAAAATGTATATATTTTTTACTTAAATTTGTGTATACCCAATATTACCGCTATATAATATTTTCATTTATCATCCATTACATATAAAGGGATGTACTGAATGGCATTTTTAATCTATATTTATGACCCCATAAACGAAGTTTAACAAGGTGTTTATAGGAATCAAATGACTTGTCGTATAAGTGTCCCTTTCTTGTCAGGGCAGCCCATAACTTTGTAATGGAGAAAAATTGGTAGCTCCTACCAGCAGGCAGCTTATCATTACCTGATTTCTTTATATTTAAGGATATATTCTGCTCAAATAAATTAAAGTTTTCATTTATGACATTTAAATTTGATGTACCGGTAATCATTATTTGAAACAAAATCTTTTAAAATATGTAAGTGTTAGTGATACATGTACTATGTTGGGAAATAAGTCTTCTTGGGATTTTTTATAGATGCAAAAAAAAATTTAATTCTCGAGAAACATATGACCTAGATTTAAATTTTTTTTTTAGCTTTGTGAGAAAACCATCAAATTACAAATAATTCAAATATGAATAGAAAGTAGGGGGTTAGTGGGCAGAAAATAATATGTTTATTTTGAGGGATGAAATGAGAAGACATCCTTAACTCTTACCTGATATCTTTAAGCAATAAGATAATTTCAGCCATTGATTACTACCAGGTAAGTGTATAGTTCTAAAGATTAATTAATTCAACAAGTACCAATAATTTTTCTCCGTCTTGTCCGTTTGACTGAATGTCTACCGAAAATGACTCTTAGTTTCTTGCTAGTCAATGCATTATCATGTCATGAATTGCTATATTCCTATATCCTGAAATTTCTTCAAAAATGTTCAAAAGTTAAAGCTCACAGTTTTTCAAGATTTTGTATAGAGCACAACCCCTAATCCAAAATGTTCAATTACAATTATATAATGTTGAACTGTTTCTGAAAATTATAAAATGTGCTCTTTTTGGGTTGAGGGGTGTACTCGTATTTTAATTAATTCTTTGCTAAATGTACTCAAAATATACATTTCTGCAAAGTCCAAGAACAATGCAACTTTACAAAGCCTGTTTTCAAATACCTGGATGAAACTTTGTTGCCAGAATAGCTGGAAAATCAAAGTAGTAAGTCTCTATTTTATATTGATGTTTGAAATGGGACAAACGGTGTTAGTCAGTAAACTCATATATTAATAAAAAATATATATTAGTAAAAAAAAAATACAGCAAGTGTAAATTTTACACTTGCTGTATTTTTTTTACTAAGCCAACTGTGAAATTGCTTTAAATGCCATTTTGGTGTACAGTCATGTGTAGAAATATAAGAAATATGCAATATTGTGACAATTCACATCATGACACAATGAAAATGTAAAAAAAAAAAAAAAAAAAAAAAAATGCAGCGATATAGGGCAGCAAAAACATCACATGTTGAGTGTATTTTTGTTGGTTTGGTTTAAAATGTAAAGAATGTTTTTCAGATGGTGAAAGTTATTGGTGTGTAAACCACCACAGACTTACACATAGGCATATTTTTCATGAAGCACTAGCGTGCATTATGACAAGTCTGTGATTTATACACGAACAACACTCATGAAGCTAAAATAACCATTCCTTAAATATCTATAGGACCATTTTTTGCAATTTTTGTGCTGATTTGAAACCAAAGATATTCATGTATGTTATTGATTGCTCACAAGGTACTAGTAATACATGTACATGTATAATCTATTATCTTTGTTATAGAATGTTACTCAAGAGTGCAATTATAAAGAAAGCAATAAATTCTAATGATTTTTCATTTCTTGACTTGTTTTATTCGATCGTTTTAACTTTTGAATATGACCTCAAAATTAGGTGAAAGCTCATACTTGATACAAAGCTTTGAAGGGGAGAATTATGTGTTTTAATTTTCAGCCAAGTCAAGGTAACTGGGATAAATCTGAATTTTGGGCTGTAAGTTTGGAAAAATGGAAGCATGTGCTTCTTTAATAATAGGTTTCTTGATACCAGAGTGTGAGCAGCGAGTTTAAAAGCAATTCGAGTTACTAGTAAATTATTCTGTAAAGTACTTGTCAAGTCTATTTCACACTTAAAAAATTTGACCTAATTAAAACTGTTCCTAAATTATCAATTGTCCAAAATTTCCCCAAATAAAAAAAAATTAAAAAAAAATTTAAAAAGTTAAAACAACTATGAATTGAAGCTTTGAAAATCACTGTTTCATTCAATAAAAGCAAGGCCCTATGAAATGAGGCCCAACTCCACATTTACTTGAACCCAATATGACACTTGTATCCTATCTAGTATTCACTGAAACACCACATACTGAGGTGAAAAGAGATAATGAATTTCCCAACTATATTTACCACAGTTATGTTTTTATCAATTTAGAAGATGTATATTTTTTTTTAGTTTAGAATATTCATTATTTGATTCTACTCTCAGTGCACATACAGTTTTTCCCTCAAATGCCATCATTTTCACTTGCTGTAGATCAGGGTCTGGTTTACAAAAGAACTAATTACAACTAAGACCTGAATTTAATTTTGCAAATAAAATTCTTTTTTACATTCAATAAAATATTATTTGAATTTTTGTCTTCGAAATAATTTAGAGAGATATTTTTATGCAAGCAATTTTTAACAGAATCATTGATTTTGCAAGATTTTACTATCAGCTGGAGTTTTGGTCTTTGTCATAAGTTCTTTTGTAAAACAGGGCCTGAGCACTTCATCTATAGCTATGTTTCCTAAATACCAGTATCTGATTAAAATTTACCCTGACATAAAGCTAATTACAATGATCAATCATCATAGTAAAAATATCACAAGTCCTCTGGTATCAATGAAGTTTATTATAAAATACAAACAATAAGAGTTGCTAAATCTCTAACCATTCTTTCATGTAAACACAGGTAGTGGGAGAAACAGCTCCACCTTCGTAACACTCGCTGAATACCTGAAAACACGAAAAAAATATAAAACAACAATTGCTACACTTTTGTACACAGTAACAATTAAGAGAAACCTTATGTGTTCACAACTTACAGGGCAGGCTCCACAGGGCATCCTCATGAGTCCAGTGGTGGGAATGAGTGGTTTAACGGACCGGTACAGCTTAACGTAGCCATCATCACTGGCTGTAGATTGACCAGCGACAAGGGAACGTTCTACTTTACCATCAAATATCAAGGTGTTCAGTATAGTTTCTATATCCTCTTTAGATAACTGCACCTGTGGTAATAGGTGGTAATGCATGTATCATTGTGTATCTAAGTTACAAGCAAAATCCCCCATTGACATTTATCTATCACTGTCTGCAGATGAATTAAAAGTAAAGAAAGAATCCACTGATGCAGGACCACTATATCAATAGCCTTGTTATCAATAGAACATTTATTTTCATTACAGTGTAGATGCTAGAATTTTGTATCTTCTGCACTATGAGAGACAACTCTTTGTAGACTTATGTCAGAGGACTTGTCAGAGTTATTCATCCTGAGGATGATCTCTGTCCTACATACCTTGCTGATACCAAGCTCAGATATATATTTCCAGACATCTTCTAGTGGTGTGAATGAAGCATTCCTCTGAGCAATAGGGTCTGATTTAGATTCTCTGGCAGTGGCAGCCTAAAAATAAAAAACTTGCCATGTAAAACCGTATTTGTAAAAAACAATCAACATTTTTCCATATCTTAAAGATAATACTAGTATATGTACTAAATACTTACAAGTACTTCAAAAATATTTCTTTTCAAACAACTGAGTAGTTTATTAGTCCAAAATCTTTGACATTCTCCAGGGGTTTTTTTATGAGTTGGATATTTGGCATATCCAATTCATGAAAAGGCCTGCAGAATGTCACATATTTCAGACTAGTACTTATGTGAAATTTCATGGAGAAACAAGAGGTCTGTGAGCCAATGCTCACTAGTGATATCCCCGCTCTGATGAAAATATACGCTCTCATATGAATATACACAAGTTCAGTTGCAACAGGAATTTGGTATGGACAGATGCATGGATAAACAGGAAGTTGACATCTGATTCGTAAAAAATAAATCCCACCAAATGGCATGCCGAAACAAAGCGTGTGCTAAAATTTCAAGCATCTGCCTTGAGTAGTTGCTGAGAAAAGTGCAACAGAAATTTGGTATGGACAGACGCAGGGTTAAACAGGAAGTTGACATCGAATTCATACAAAAATGTATCCCACCATATGGCATGCCTAAGCAAAATGTGTGCTAAAATTTCAAGCATCTGCCTTGAGTAGTTGCTGAGAAAACTGCTATGAAAATTTTTTACGGACAGAAAGACACACACAGACAGACAGACAGACACACAAGGGTAAAACAGTATACCCCCTCTCCTTTGGAGCGGGGTTATAACAATTTTTGTATAATTTTTATATAATATAAGTAATGTCCCCACATATGTCGGGGGAACATAATTGTAGTAAGCTTCAATGCTGTGTATTGAATTAAAAATAAATAGACCATTAGTAAACCCAGGATGGAGGGAGATTAAGATTAAGATTACCCTTTGCTCCAGATATTTAAAGCACTGTTGGTTCAGGACTTCTACAAACTCTGATTCAAAGTCTTGGTCACTGTACCAGGCCCCACCAGTCACTGATCGATCTGGTTCAAGGTTAAACAACATGTAGACCTTTTTCTTGGAAGCCTGACAGTAAAAAATGTACATTTTTATCTTCAATCATAATGGAAGAAACTACTTTGAAGTTGCAGTTTAAATCAAGAGAGTAAATAATTGCAGGTTCAGATCTTAGAGTCTCTTAATTTTGTAAAAATGGTGTTATTAGTATATTAAAATATTTTTTATTGAACATTAAGTCAATACCCCCAGGTTTTGATTCAGCTCCTACATCATCAATAAAGTAGTTTCAAATTGAATATTTCACTTACTGCCACAGATTTAACAGCTTTGATCAGTTTCTTGGTTTCCAAGTTCTTTAGGATCTTGTTGACTTGTGTAAGCAATAGATTACATTTGAACCTTATATCCCTTATCCAAATTCCTGCCAAGAAATAAAAGTGCACATCAAATTGTTCCATGAACAATATAAAACATGTATTACTTAATATTCAGACAAACATTTTGTTGCTAGAATCTGAGTCTAATCAAACAAACCTTTACTGCCAGCATCTTTAACTTTGTTGTTGGCATCTTTAATGATTTAACAAAACAAACCTTTGTTGCCAGCATCCTTAATGATCTGATAATTTTAAAAACAAATCTTTACCTTTGTTGCCAGTGTCCTTAATTATCTGATAAATCAAACCTTTATTGTTGGCATCCTTAATGATCTAACAAAACAAACCTTTGTTGCCAGCATCTTTAATGATCTGATAAAAACCTTTGTTGCCAGCATCTTTACCTTTGTTGCCAGTCTAACAAAACAAACCTTTGTTGCCGGCATCTTTATCTTTGTTGCTGGCACCTTTAATTATCTGATAAAACAAACCTAGTTGCCAGCGTTTGTTGCTGGCATCTTTACCTTTGTTGCCGGCGTCTTTAATTATCTGATAAAACAATCTTTGTTGCCGGCATCCTTACCTTTGTTGTCGGCATCTTTACCTTTGTTGCCGGCATCTTTACCTTTGTTGTCGACATCTTTACCTTTGTTGCCGGCGTCTTTAATTATCTGATAAAACAATCTTTGTTGCCGGCATCCTTATCTTTGTTGCCAGCATCTTTACCTTGGTTGCTGGCATCTTTAATGATCTAAAAAAAACAATCTTTGTTGCCGGCATCTTTACCTTTGTTGCCGGCGTCTTTAATTATCTGATACACAAGTTTCTCCTGGTTGTCTCCTCCCTTCACTTGGCTGAAAAAAAATTTGCATTCACCTTCAATTTTGTCTCCGTTTCATTTCTACCTACCGATAGCTGCCAAAAAATCTCAGTTAAAGTGTTTTCAGGCAACTTAACAAGAAGTCTTTAATGAGACTGTAACTCTACTGTACTTATAATAATACTGAATAATACTGTAAACCAACTTTTATTCACATGCGAGAAATATTCGTGAGTTTTGCGACCTACCTTAACTCTCGAATATTAATCGCCGCCAACCATTTATTTTGCTTTGTTTTTGTAGAGAATGTTTCCTCAGTTGCAAAAATTAATCATCGCAGATTGAATTCAAACTGATGAATTGCAATAAAAGTTGACGCAAACAATAGTTGGTTTACAGCTAAACTTGTATCAAGTTTTAAAGAAATTAAACCAGAACTGTAAAAGAAGTAGAATTTTTATTTGCAGATTATTCTTATTTTAGTTTTGTAACATCATTCAGAGATTTATCAGCCTTCAGTTGGTTTAATCTACTTGTAGCTTTATGAAATATTCCACATATTTTTCTATTTATTAAGCAAAGCAACATGTCAACAAAAAACCCCAAAAAAAACAAATATATTTAATTCATGTATCTTAATGTAGTCTACTTGTGTACCAAGTTTTATTTATATTGGAATGAAAACTGTAGGAGGAGTAGCATTTTGAGATGATTTGACAGATTATTCTTATTTAGTACCCATGGCAACACCTGTACTCCAAATCAAAAACCATTAGAAACAAAATTTTGTATCTTGGTGTTGTATACCTTTGTACCAATTTTTTTTTTTGGGACACCAGTTCCAAACCATAAGAGGAGAAGTGTACTGTTTGTCACAGTGATTTTTATTTTTAATAACCATGACAACACCTTTCCATGAAGAACTAAAATCAATGCACACAATTCTTTGTCTTGGTGTAGTCTACTTGTATACCACTAAGTTTTATTGAAATCGGAACAAAACTGTAGGAGAAGTAGCATTTTGAGAAATTGTTAATAGACATACAGAAAAACAAACAGCTAGACAGGAGGTAGACACTTTACCATCACATAAGCTCACCTTGACTGGTCACTAACCAGTAAATTCTAAAACTTGTTCATTTTCTGCATTTTTTTTTTTAATTCACATTCATATAAGTTTGGTCTGGTTCTTACCTCGCCGTGTCTGGATCCTTTAATCTATACACCAGTTTATTCCCACTTTTTAAGAGATCTATTTTACCCTGAAATATATGACATTGCTAATAGAATCTATGTTATCATACTAATAACTACTTATGATACATGCATGTATTTTAAATTCTTCAAATGTTTAGTTCTGAATAGGAGGGTGACCATGTCATGAAACTCTACACATGTAACTCTACACATGTAACTCTACATATGTAATCAAATTCCACAAGTTGTTTATACATGTACTTAATAGAAGCTGGGAACAATCAATGTGACATATCAAAAGTTTGAATGTAGCTCTTTGTTCATCTCATCTACTTGCTGCAAATGTGTAATGTACATATTACCGTTCCTCAATTGATTTAGATTTCCTATGTACAATATTGATGTAGACTCACCCTGTATACTCATTTTACCCACTAGACAATGTACATAAATGTACATGTAGGTCACATTTGTTAAATTCAGCATGCCTATATACACTAAGATAGCTAGTGATTCAGGTTGTGTTTTGACTCTGCATACATCAAAGCCTGTAATGGTCATTCTCTGTTGTGTGTCTTTAACAATAAGAGAGAGAATGCAGTGGACCAGACCAGGATTCAAATCCAGGTGCCCTGATCTCTACAAGGATACTCTACCAGCTGAGCTATCTGGATACAGACAAATCCAGGCACCCTGAACTCTACAAGGATACTCTACCAGCTGAGCTGGATACAGACAAATCCAGGCGCCCTGAACTCAACAAGGATACTCTACCAGCTGAGCTGGATACAGACAAATCCAGGCCCCCTGAACTGTTGACAATGGTAATTTAATTCTCTGTTGCATGTGTGTGTGTCTGAGTGTGTTTTGACTCACCATGGAGAGAAGCCTGTTGACAATGGTGATTTCTCTGTTGTGTGTTTACAAGCGTGAGTTTGTCTGTGTGTTTTTATGACTCACCATGGAGAGAAGCCTGTTGACAATGGTCATTCTCTGCTGTGTGTCACACTGAGACAATTCCTTCTGGATCACATTGTCTGAAACTCCCTCTGGGGAGGCCTGGCATAGCATTATAAACCTATCAAAGGCACAGATAAGTTGTGAAAACACGATTGATGGGTGCAACAATGTTCAGAAACGAGAAAAATATCTTAGATAACATAAGGACAGACATGCTGCACTTGTTTACATGAACGATGATTTTGTCAATATTTGAACAAGTTGGTGCAAAAAAATTCCTTTTTAAATTTCCTATTTTCTTCTTTCACTATATAGAACCAAGTAATGTCTAACGTTATATATTTTATTCCACATTTAGATTGAATCCTGTGTCATTCCACAGAATCAGGGATGCTAAAAATTGAACAAAATGATTTTCCTCTCCCATTTGGCTTATAATATAGACTCCAATACGGATAATTGACAACCAAACGGGAGTTAAACTACTGTCTGATGCTCTATGCCCAACCTGTACAACACAATATGCTTAGTGCAATATTGTGTAGTCTATAATCCCAAATTCTGTGAATTCTGTAAGAAATAAATGTGTTCTCTCCAACCAATAAATATGGAACTACAACCTTGTTTCATAGTCCACCTCTTCGAGGGGTTCCTCTTTCACTGTTGCTGTCGCCATAAGAAGAAGGAGTTAGGGAGTTACAAGCAACTTTCGTCATGGACGCATGCTACTTTCACTTTCAAAATAGGTTGTTTATAAACGGGACTTGGTTTAACATTAAGGGTAACATTAAAATGAGGGAAATAAAAAAGAAAAGGTCCCAATACATACAAAACTTATTGACTCAACGATGCTTATGTTCAATTCAGGCTCAGGTTGTTTAAGAAAATTATTTCTCGGGATCGGGCTCCCTATTTTGCTTTTCAAGAAGAACAGGCACAAACGAAAACAAGAGGGAAACGACACAAACTCCTGGTTAATTTGGATAAAAAAGAATTTAAAGGCTGTGTGTGTTTAAAGAAAGAAGAAGAAGATAAGAAACATCATCTGAATATGAAAGGAACAGATTCTCAGGTTTATTATTTGAATCCGTGATTTTTTCCAGATGTTTTGGTAGATTGTTCTAGAAATAATTCGGTTTGATTGTGAAATAGAACTGCAGTATGTTAAAATCAAATATATGTGTATTCCATATAATTTTTATTATCTCCCCAGTTTTTGTGTCTGGCAAGATTATCAGACTAGCTCATTGATATAGGTTTAATTCCCGAAAGACTCCATCTGTTTAAAATTTGTCTTTTATATATTTGATATATATATATATATATATATGAAGCAACAAAGTCTAATATTTGATTTGAATGTTCAGAGTTTGGTATTAAATATTTTCCTTTAGTTAATTATGAATCATACTGTTATATATTTCAAAATGTTATTTATTTAGAACCAAAAGTTCTTTTTACTTTCATACCCTCCTTCCACCAGAGATGAAATAACTTTTTAATAAGTTTCTATGTCTCTGCTTCCACACAGTTATGGTTTTACAAGCTGTTCATACAGTGTACCTGCATACTATAAATGGTATATAGGTTCCTGGTCATATCTAGGCTGACAATGTCAGTAAGTGGTAGACAGATTTGTTAGCATTAGCTCAAACAACAGTGAAGTACTTTTGAATTTGAATCATGGTCAAATCTATTATATTTTCTCCTTTCTTCTTACATTTGTGCCCTTCCATCCTAATATTGAAAACTTTCCAGGGGTTAGACAGGGATGGTGTCTTTAAAGTCAAAGACATTTGAGTGTGCTGCTGGAATGTTCTCGACAGGCAGATATTTTATTAATAATTTCACAGTGGTCAGATAGCTCTCAGTTGGCATACCTTCTCCCTTCTTGTTGCAAGTGCATTGACTTTGCAATAAGCAATGATTTAGCTTGCAGATATTTATTATAGCAGTAGTTTAGAGTTGGGATTTGACTTTTATACTATTATGTATGTATGTATAAGTTTATGTTTAGTTTTACTTTCATTGTAGTATATTAATAAGGTAATTATTGATAAAGTGAAATGAATTAAACATTTTGAGTGCAGAACAATGTCAAAGGCAATGATAGTTGAGAAAACGTATCAGGGAATTTGACAATCATGCAGTGACTTATTCCTATTAAACCAACACAATGCTTTATCTGTCCTGGTTGGACTGTTTTGTTTTTAAAATAGTAACATATAAAGATGTATACAACTACCCGGTAGCTGTTCATATTCTCATTTTAAACGTTATAAGAATGTAAAAAACAGAGAAATCTTAACTTGATATATCAGTATGACAGAATTTAGAGTATTTCACTACAGAATCTGAATTTTATTTATATGAATTTCAAATATATTTTAAACATATTTAAGGTAATGGAAAAATGATTTTTCTTCCAAATTATGTTTATTAATTTTTTGTAAATCATACATGTACTTCTGTGGATTTATTTTCAGGCTGAAATAGTTGAAGGATGCAGATTACCTGTGCTGCTAAGAAATGGAGACGGATGGCGTATGTTTGTGATTTTTCAGTGATTTTCAAACTTTCTTTACATGTAATGTGCATATCAAAATTGTACTGAAAATGTTACAAAATATTGACAATCATTTTTTTTTAATTAAAATGATATGATTGAAATTAAAAATTTTACTTACTGTTGCTTTGTAAGAAGGTGAAATAATTAATGCCTATCTGCTAAACAAAAAGTGCACCATTACATTAATCAATGTGAAAGAAATGGAAAGCTAGAAATTCTTTGGGAAAAGATGGGTCTTTACTTTTGACACACAGTTTTTATTTTTTCTTGGTAGATATGGCAGAGATTTTGGGGAAGAAAGAAACAAATGGAAAGAACCTCTACTACATACACTATGATGATTGTGAGTGATAAAACAAATAAATAATCTCTATTACATACACTATGATGATTGTGAGTGATAAAACAAATAAATAATTTTTAGAGTGTTCAGTCATTAACAATATTTTAAATTTTTTGTGGTTCTTTTAAATTGTAAAATGCATACCATATTTCTGCTCAATAATATGTAGAAAATTTCAAAGAAAATTTTCAAAAGTCCATTCAGTTTGGAAAATCTCCATCCAGAACTCTGAATGAAAATAACCTATTTTGAAATTTTCCCTATTTAAAAGTCAACAAAAGGTTGGATGAATGGGTGACAGAAGAGCGGATGGATATTTCCAAGCTTGTGCAGCCATCGAAAGAGGCAAAGACACCAAAAAAGGAAGGGGTAAAAACGGGGACAGGGTCAAGGCCAGGCACTCCTGAGAGAGAAGTAGTAGTAGTAAGTACAGTTCATGTATCTATTTCAGGCCTGTGCAAAGCTGTATTTTTATACCCCCCCCCCTTCCCAATTTGAAAAGTAGGGGTATATATATAGTAATGGGGTTGTCTGTCCCGACTCCGTCTGTCCGCATGTTACACTTGGGGGTACCCATTTCTTATCTGCAACTCCTCCTTTGCTACTGAATAAAATTTAATGAGACTTTCCTTGAATCTTGATTACATAGTGCCATTGCGCACGTCCTATTATATCTTCTTTTTTTTTTTTTTTTTTTTTTTTTTTTTTTTTTCATATAAAAACAACATATTGTTAACATTTTTGCACTGATAGCATTTCATGAGATTCTCTAGAGAAATTTTTTTTTTTTTTTTTTTTTTTTTTTATTGTTATAACACTTTCATAGGTATATATATACAACATAAATTTCATCATTTGGTACAAGTTAACATCCGATTACACATATTTTGTCTTGTCTTAATCATATTTACACAGATCTACTTTTATACACTATGAAAGTTGTTTAGAGAGAGAGAAAAAACAAACAGAAACAAAAAAAGGGGGGGGGGGTCAGCAAAGAAAACAATTATTCTATATTACAAATAATACAAAATGATACATAATCAATCTAATTTTTTCTTCTGAATCAAATAGGTAATAGGAAATATATATATCTGTATTAATTACAGTGCATCACAAATATTTTGCCAATGCCTTTCATATTCCTCATATCTACAACTTTTAAACAACAAAACTTTTTCAATAAAAATTCTATCTGTGATCCCCTTTAGTACAGCATCAACATTTATTTTTGGGACCTTCTTATATTTACTAGCAAAGATAAATTGTTTTACAATAAGTATTAAAAGATTCTGAAATTTATAAACATTCATATTTTCAAATTTACCAAATAGTATTGCTTGTCTATCAAAACTACAATGGATGTTAAACTTGTTGAAAATCCATTCTTCAATGGTACACCAGAGTTCTTTTACATAAAAACATTCTACAAATAAATGGTCAATTGTTTCTATATCACTTCTGCAGAAAGTACATGCTGGAGAATCAATCAATTTAAGTCTAAATAGATAATAATTAGTTGGAATGATTCTATGTAATAGTTGAAATTGTAGCCATTGAAATTTAGATTCCTTTGACATTTTAAAAGGAAGTTCAAATATTTTATTCCAGTCTGCTTCACAAAGGGAAATACTGTTTTCTTTCCATTTTTTGAGCGAGTTGACTGGCTCTTTCTTTTTACTTATAAATATATTGTACATGTCCTTACAACCTTTATCATGTTTATAATACACATAAATGGAATTTGGAATATGCGGTCCAATTGACTTTATATTTTTAGTTTCATTATTGTTTTTATTTTTCAGTCTATCTAACACTGCAGTCCTAAGACCATTATATTCAATAAAATTTGTTTTCACTTTCAAGTTTATTAAGGAGTCAAAACTTATGAAACTACCTTCATTGTTAAAAAGGTCAATAAGAAAAACAATGCCTTCATTAAAATAGTTTTTCCGAAAGAAAGATTTATTGTTAATTTTAATCTTTGGATTATTCCATATATGTTCAAAGAGCACATGTCTGTCGTTTTCTTGATTTATCCTAATTAGTCTTGCCCAGCTTGACAGGACTTCTTTCCAAAAAACATTATTTAATCTTATTGAAAGATTCAGAATGTAATCAGAACCCCTTATCCAAAGATTTTTTATGTCTAGTTTTATTTCAGCTTCAAATAGTTTTACCCAGTTTGCATTTGAGTGAATAAGTCTTCTGATCCAACTTGATTTGAGAGCAGAAATGAATTCTGTATAATCAATCATTTTAAAACCTCCATATTTATAGTCCTGGATTATAACATTTTTCTTTACCTTATGAATTTTGCTACCCCATAAAAAATAATACATATCTGTCTCAAACATCTTCAAAAATTCTGACTTAGGGTTTGGTAAAGTAAGAATTAAATGGTTTAGTTTAGGTAATATTAAAGTTTTAATTACTGTTAACCTTCCAATTGGGGTAAGTTTCCTCAATCTCCACTTATTTAACAATATTTTGATTTCATTTAGTTTTATGGAATAATTTAAGTCAGGCATTTCATCCAAGTTTACTGAAAATTTTATTCTTAAAAGATCAAAATTTGTATTATCCCAATCCAGCTTCCACCTCGAGTGATGGAATACTTCCCTTGAGAATTTTTTACTTCCAATCCATATCATTTTAGTTTTTAAGAAATTTATTTTTAAACCTGATATATTGGCAAAATAATCTAATTCTCGGAGAATACCATCCATGGATCTTGGTGAACCATCCGAGATAAGAGAGGTATCGTCAGCATATTGCGAAAGTTTGTACTCTTCACCTTCAATTGTTATACCTTTAATATCTTGATTATTTCGAATTAAGATTCCAAGAATTTCAGCACACAGCAAAAAGAGATATGGTGAGATTGGATCACCTTGTCTACAGCCTCTTTGGGGGAAAAGATAATCTGAAGTGAATCCATTTTGTATAACACATGATTTAATACCATTATAAAAGGTTCTAATCCAATTTATAAAAGAAGGCCCAAAATTAAAAAATTCAAGGGTTTGATATATAAAATTCCAAGAGATTGTATCAAATGCTTTTTCAAAGTCAATTAACATCAATAGGCCAGGTATTTGATTGTATTCTGTATAATGCATTATATCATATATCAGTCTAATATTCTCCCCGATAAATCTACCTTTAATAAATCCAGTTTGATCTCTGTTTATCAATTTGTCCAATTTAGTTTTCATTCGTTCAGCGATGCATCCTGATGCTATTTTATAAACCACATTTAAAAGACTAATGGGTCGCCAATTTTTCAGAAATTGTTTTTCCTTTCCTGCTTTCGGAATACACGTAATGATTCCCAATTTATTTGAATCTGAGAATTGAAGTAATTCATTTGAATTATTTATTGCTCTTGTAATAAAGGAGCCAATATCTTTCCAGAAAAATTTGAAAAATTCACACGTAAATCCATCAGGTCCTGGACTTTTTTCATTTTTCATTTGTTTTAAGAAATTAAAAACTTCAAGACTTGTTACTGGTCCTTCCAGACTGTTTGATTCCTCTCTACTTAATTTAGGAATATCATATTGTTTAAGTCTTTCATGAATATTTTCTGACTCTACATTTTCCCTTTTCTTGTATAAGTTTTCGTAAAAAACTTTTGTTTCATTTAAAATCTCAATTTGAGAAGAGACAATTGATCCATTGTCCTTTTCTATTTTAGGTATTTGCTTACTCACATAGTTTCTTGATTCTAAACTTACAAAATATTTAGAGGGTTTTTCTCCTTCCTCAATCCATTTGACCTTTGACCTTATGCATTGACCTTTTAATCTTATATTCTTTATTTCTTCTACTTCTCTTTGTTTTTCTTCGAGTTCATTAATTGACTGATCTGTTAAATTCTGTTCTAATTCTAATATTTCTCTTTCCAATAGTTGCTCTCTTTCAATAATTTTCTTTTTTTTATATGTTGAAAATGAAATTGACTTCCCTCTTATTTCCATTAACAAGATATCAAGAAAGAGTTGATCACTAATGGTAAATTGAATAGCATCATTCTCAAGGCAACGGATTTTTTCCGTATTGTATACTGGGCAGGAATATTGGATTTTAACCTCCTCAATCTTACATTTTATTTGTTCAACATATTCTTTTTCACGTAGCAGAGAATTATTGAATTTCCAGAAACCCTTTCCTTTTTTAAATTCATTTAATTTACAGTGTAGTAGAACTGGAGAATGATCAGAACAGTAACTACTTTCAAACTTTACACAAGGCATCATAGTTAGCATAGACTCAGATATCAGGAAAAAGTCAAGTCTAGCTTGTTTGAGTGGATTTTTTCGTCTCCAGGTAAACCTTTTTAAATTTGGATTATCTTCACGAAATACATCCTTAAGATTTAAAGCATCCATAAGCTTCATTACTTCAAGTCTTGATTTTGGGTTGTTTAAATTTTTGTAATTCATTGAATCCAAATCCTTATCAAAAACTAAATTAAAATCACCCCCTATAACAATATTTTGGGAAGAGTAAATCTCCTCTATTTTATGAACTAAACTTAAGTAGAAATTAGGTGTGTCAGAGTTTGGACCATAAATATTTATTAGTAAAAAAGAGATATCCTCAATAAAGACATCCAAAATTAGAAAATTACCACCAGTATCCCTATATTCATTGATGATTTTTAATTCACAGTTGTTATTAAAAAGGATAGCAACTCCCCTTGAATTGGATTTGAATGAACTAAAAAATGCTTTATATCCCCACTGTGTTCTTATAAAGTTTTCATCTTTTCCCACAAAATGGGTATCTTGTAAAAAATAAACATTATAATTCTTAGCTTTTAAATTCTTAAGCACATCTCTTCTTTTATGAATGTTACCAAGGCCTTGACAGTTTACTGTAAGTATTTTTAGGTTGTTGTTCTTATTATGATCCATAAATATTTTAAAAGTATGGATGAAAATATTGCTGACCCCATACAAGACAGAACCAAAAAGATAAATAAAAGATAACAAAAGTGTATATACAAAAGTATGTGGATTGTCTGAGAAAAATGCTTGTTTTTGAGAGTAGAAAGTTTATACCAAAAACATATAATTGATATTACTAAAGAGTTAACACTAAACACCTTTAAAAAGAATGAAAGTGAGTTTACAGGTGTAGGGAATACAGTATACAGAGTCTTTTCTATTTGTAGAAAAATATGTGAATTCACCCAACAAGTTGTGAATTAAAAATTTGTTAATTTTTTTTTTATTCTCTTTCAAGGGAAACCATTAGTGGTGTATTGTAATCACAACTTGTTTATCTTTTTTTAATAATTAGGTTATGTATCTATATGAAACAAATGAGACAATGCATACAGATCCCTCCGTGTTATGTGACATGTTGAGGAAAAAACAACTTACATACAGCGTACAGTTTGAGCCAATATATTATCGGGAAAAGCGAGCAGCAAGAACAGGAAATATTATGTTTCAAAAATTACCGGAATATTATAGGTTGGAAAAAAGAATTCCGGAATACTAGAAAATCAGTAAACACATATTTTACCTATTAAATATAGTTAACCTGTAAGATAAAATTAGATAAAGACAAGAACTCGATATTAAGCAGTTCTAAAATCGTACATAACACTGGGTTTATTTTTCATGGTGTCAAACTGAAGTTGGTAAATTTTTTACCGCACTGAGGCCTGCTTCTTTAATATGGGAGAACCGACGGGGTCCAATGTTGTTTCCATGCCATCGAGACACAACCACCAGTACGTTGTTAACTTCATTTTCAGCTAGCAGTTTTAGTAATAGCCGTCCCGCCCCATGTTCCCCGTCATCATTTGAACCTTCATGGATTATCCCATCCCTGCTTGTGAAACGGTAAGCATAAACGTTATGGCTCGCACTTGGTACGGTTTCGATACGCATGATTTCCACCAGTGATCGTTTGATCTGTTTATAGGAATCGACTTGGGTGGAATGTGCCATAAACCGGTTTCCATTGTCCTCAATTGACTTTCCTGGGTTAACGGTAATCTTGACTGCGTCGCTGGTAATCACCTCGTCTGCCGTGGGGAGAGATCCTATTTTCTCTCTGTAGATTGAATTACTCTGAGTGAAAATAAGTTTGTCCCCCTTCATTTTCGTCTCGATATTTCGCTCTGCATATTTTCTTTGAACTTCATATAACTGTTTTCTTCTTTCCCGTATCTCCTCTGGTTGTTGTTGGGCAATTCTAATGTCCGACTTCTTTTCTTTTAAAACTTTTATGTGCTTCATTACAAGATCCTTTTGAGCCTTATCAGCAAATTGCACACAAATCGGTCTAGGAAACTTTCGTTGAGCATCATATTCTCCCATTCGGAAGAGTTTCTGTATTTGTAATTCATCTACCACTGTCTCCTCCATTTCCATCTCCGATATGAATACATTTCTCAGAGTTTTTGCTAAGTTTTCTGGCGACTTCCTCTCTGGGTTTTTTTCCTCTAGTCCACTAACAATAATGTTATTTTCCATTGATCTTGACTTGAGATCAACTATTTGGCTACTTTGTGAATTTACACGGTATTCAAGACGAACTACATAATCTTTGAGTCTGTTCATTTCACGTTCCATTTTTTTCTGGTTATCCTGCAGTTCTGTCACAAGGTATATTGTGTCGTTGGCCTGCTCTTGAACAGTTTCTAGTCTTTCTTGTATACCATTTTTTGCTCTGATTTCTTTTGTGATTTCATCTATGTGTCAACCTTGTCCATCGAGCCGTAACATAAAATTCGCCAAAGTAGTCTGAATACTTGTAATGCCCTGCATAATATCCCTTAACTGAAAATCTTCCATTTTCTGATTACTTTGATCGCCTTGTTCCATACACTCGTCTGCAATGTCCATTTTATCTAGTCCTCGTTTTTTGGAGATATCCGTCATTGTTAAGACAAAGACAGTTTACATGTACAGACATAAACAGAATGAGTATCACTCACCAAGTAAACTGACTTACCGAAAATACACAGAACATTTTCCCGATGTTTGGCGTTATATATTCTTTCAAAAGTTGTCACATAATACTTCTAAGGTTATCATAATTAAAGTCACTGCACTTTAGGCTTTCTGATTTCAATAATTTCAAGTTTTTAGGTAAAAACCTTCCTTTCAGAAAATCTTGTCCGTCTACATGTTGGGCATGCGCACTTCTCTCCCTATTATATCTTTTGATCAGACAGATATTTGGGCTTTCCAGTGGCAAAATATGGACTTCGTCATTATACTCATATGGGAGGAAGGGGGGTATCATTTTGTGAGCTCAGTGCTCACTTTACCTCTAAGTTTTCCTAATGTGCTGAAATTATTTAAACCAAATACATGTATATGAAAAGAATTTTTTATAACACTGACACATCCTTCTCAAGTTTGAAAATAAAGAATTAATTAGGGCAAAATTATTTCGTTCCTGTTTACAACTTCAACTTTTGCCAAACAAATATAATGTATATGAAAAAAGGACTTTACATTATAATGAAAGTAAAGATGAAGCTCAAGGCCTCTTTTTAGTTTAAGATCGTGCTCAGAGGTCAAAGGTCTATTAGAAATTTACCACAATCATAAACTTTTTGTCTCAAAGTAGTTTTGTCTCTAAATTGATAGATTTATGCTTCCATTTCTTTTTAGCAGCAGAATGGCTCATCCGGAAACAAGAAATTTAGTGGTAACAGGAAGAGGAAGGGGGCAGATGACACAGAGGTAGGCTGAGATGGATTCAGATTGAACTGTACTCAAAATTTCTGTGATGTATATACATGTATGTGATATATTTAAAAAAAATTCCTGACAATATTCGTAACAGTGTGAAAAACTGTCCCCAGATAGTAGGGTATGATCATGAATTGTTGAGAAAGTCATTCTTTATATATTTTTATAAACATGTGCTGGGGTTTAATATTGTGATTGTGAGGAGTTAATTATTCCAGATTTCTGAACCAGCAACACCGAGTAGAAATAATACCTCAAATCAGCTGACTGTGGTAAGACAACACGGGGAAATAAGGATTTAACTCTGTAACAGTAATAGGGTGTTGTTGACAAAGGACGGCTGAAACGTGTGTTTGATGTTTTGTAAAGTATTGTCAAGTAAAGTCATCTTAATTTCTTGTAGGCTGACCCCTTTGCGACTCCCACCAGCAGCAGAAATAATACTCCTACATTAGGCCTCCAGCAACAAAATAGTGTGACTGTGGTGAGTTATTTTTTGTAATTCCTGGTGTAAGAACAGTCTGTATTTTTATTTTGGTCTCTGTAAGTACTCAGTTTTTATGCTAGTGGCATTAAATTTCAATCTATTAGTTTTAGTTTAAGGACAATTTAGTACTTATGTCATTTGTAAGTCTTAATTAAGTAAGAGTACATGTATTGATATTAATTTTCTGGGATAAAAGAATGATTGATTAACGTGATGTAGTTTATTTGAAACCCTTTCTTGAGTTTAATCTGTTGTGTTTAGTTTATGAAGTCACTTTATTTTGGGGATGTTGTTAGATAATGCTTTGTTTACATGTTGACAATAATTCCAGAATGAAGATGGATCTAAAAAACCCAGACAAACTGGAAGTATGGTAGCTCACCATGACGATATAGTGACCAGGATGAAAAATATAGAAATGATTGAATTAGGAAAATACAGAATACGTCCCTGGTATTTCTCTCCCTATCCTCAGGTAAATGTGTCTACATTGTGTGACAGTATGAATAGTCTTACGGATGTAGCCAGGTTATCAATAGTCTTACAGATGTACCCAGGTTATCAATAGTCTTATGGTTGTAGCCAGGTTATCAATAGTCTTACGGATGTAGCCAGGTTATCAATAGTCTTACGGATGTAACCAGATTATCAATAGTCTTACGGATGTACCCAGGTTATCAATAGTCTTACAGATGTACCCAGGTTATCAATAGTCTTACAGATGTACCCAGGTTATCAATAGTCTTATGGATGTAGCCAGGTTATCAATAGTCTTACAGATGTACCCAGGTTATCAATAGTCTTACAGATGTACCCAGGTTATCAATAGTCTTACGGATGTACCCAGGTTATCAATAGTCTTACAGATGTACCCAGGTTATCAATAGTCTTATGGATGTACCCAGGTTATCAATAGTCTTACGGATGTAGCCAGGTTATCAATAGTCTTACGGATGTAGCCAGGTTATCAGTAGTCTTACGGATGTAGCCAGGTTATCAATAGTCTTACGGATGTAGCCAGGTTATCAATAGTCTTACAGATGTACCCAGGTTATCAATAGTCTTACGGATGTAGCCCAGGTTATCATGGAGAGTAAGCTGTATTGTTAAATGCTGTCTGAAGTCAGTATACACATGCAGGAAGTAACTGAGGCACTTGATTAGGTCTTAGTCTTTAATTCCTTTTAAGATTAAAATGATTATTTTTGAAGCTTCGGGTATAAATTGAAGAGTCGGAACCAATTCCCAGATAGACCAATGTTGTAAATTATATGTGGTTGAGAAAAATGTTTTTGTATTGGTCTTCTTGTACATGAATTAAGTTACTGTTTATTTGCCAGAAAAAATGATACACATATATTTAGAAAATCTCTCCTTCTTTATATACATGTATATATATCTCTATCTTTTTATTGTAGGAATTAACCTCATTGCCCATATTGTACATTTGTGAATTTTGTCTAAAATATGTGAAAAGTAAAAAGTGCCTAGAGCGACATATCGTAAGTCACAGTGTAAATATTTGTCAACAGTGCATTTATTTCCTAATTCTCTCCAATTTTGATTAAAATTTCTTAACTCCTTTGCACGTACAGTATGTTAGACAACTTGTATAATTTTTCCTTCAGCAAAAGTGCCTATTACGATATTACGATATTAAAATTACGATATTAAAATTTCTTAACTCCTTTGCACGTACAGTATGTTAGACAACTTGTATAATTTTTCCTTCAGCAAAAGTGCCTATTACGATATCCTCCAGGAAATGAAATCTACAGAAAAGGAAACATATCATTTTTTGAAATTGATGGGAGGAAAAATAAGGTATTTTCTTTTGATATGAAATAACTGTAATTCTTCTCATTAAGGAATTCCTAAGTTATTATTGTAATTTCAGTGATTTATTTTTAACTTTCAGGCATATGCTCAGAATCTCTGTCTCCTGGCCAAGCTATTTTTAGATCACAAGACTTTGTATTATGACACGGATCCTTTCCTCTTCTATGTGATGTGTGAACAAGATGTCAAAGGTTACCATATTGTGGGCTATTTCTCCAAAGTGAGATTTTTTTCTATGAGACTTTTCCACTTTAATTGAAGCTAAAGCATTATGAAAACTGGGCAATGTAACCTTGAGACTTGGTTTAATGATAAAAAAGAAAATATGCCAGATTAACTTTGCTAATGTATGAAAACTACACTGTACTTTCACTTTTCAAGGTGAAATGATGCATATGTAAATGATAATTATGATTTATGTATTAGGAGAAGGAATCTACAGAAGACTACAATGTGGCCTGTATTCTGACACTACCTCCCTATCAAAAGAAAGGATTTGGAAAACTCCTCATAGAATTCAGTAAGTTCCAATATTTTATAGAACATTATACCCAATCAGTTCTGATAGAATTTAGTAAGTTAAAATATTCTATAGAACATTATACCCTATCAGTTCTGATAGAATTTAGTAAGTTAAAATATTCTATAGAACATTATACCCTATCAGTTCTGATAGAATTTAGTAAGTTCCAGTATTCTGTAGAACATTGTACCCTATCAGTTCTGATAGAATTTAGTAAGTTCCAGTATTCTATAGAACATTGTACCCTATCAGTTCTGATAGAATTTAGTAAGTTAAAATATTCTATAGAACATTATACCCTATCAGTTCAGATGACATCTTGTTGTATTTAACAGCAGAAACATTTAAGTTTTATACAGACTCCCCAATAAGACTCCGTAATTGAGTTTCTGTATTTAAAATTTGTGTTAGTACTTGTACAGACAATGGAACTGCCTCAGTTGTACTGGAAAATACAAAAGATCAGAACAATGTTTTCTTTGTTCTTCCAGGTTACGAGTTGTCCAAGTGTGAAGGGAAGACCGGTTCTCCAGAGAAGCCACTGTCGGATCTTGGTCTACTCTCCTACAGAAGCTATTGGTCACAAACTCTACTAGAAATTCTCATCAACATGACACCCTCAGAGGGAAACGATAGACCTGTGGTCACCATCAAGTAAGGAATTTCTTTTTCAGTTACTGACAACTCAAAAATTCAAATTTAGCATAATTGCAAGTTATACATGTATTTGTCATGTACGTGTATTAATATTTTGACAGTGATCAGGATTAGCAAGGTACATATTATACGTACCAGTAGATAAAATATGAATCCTGCTAAAATATATGAAGATAAAGTACAATTTAGATATGCTGTACTTTAATGTACATGTATATGTATTTTTAAAAACACTGTACTGTGCAGATGTTTTTAATAAAATGTGTATGTTAAATTAAGTACATGTACAGTACTTATATTTTTCAGTGAAATCTCAGAAATGACAAGCATCAAGAAAGAGGATGTGATTTCCACATTACAACATCTAAATCTGATTAACTATTACAAGGGGCAGTACATCATCACGCTGTCTCATGAACAGATTGACACTCAGATGAAAGCCATGGAAAAACGCAAGGTACGAATCGACCCCAAGTGTTTACACTGGCAACCCAAGGACTGGAGCAAACGTGGAAAGTGGTGAGAGAAGTTGTCCGATTGGTGGAGAATGTGATAAAATGTGACCTGATTGGTTGTTCACTTCAGTCACCTTACATCGAGTGCCCAACATCATAATCATCTCTCAAGAGTGATTCATACCTGTGTTAGTTTTTTATGGAGAGACGTAACCATTTTCATTTTTGAATCCCAATGCAGATTTTCATTTCAAAATTCAAATAATGTCAGTAGTGTAAATGAAGTTTGTTAGATGAAATTTTATGCCTGAATTTGTCTAAGAGTCAGATGGTTTTTCTGTTAGACAAGCCTCTTCTGTGGATCAGTTGTTTTCCAGTATATTTGTCATGTTAACTTACCAATAAATAGTTAAGAATAAAGTCCTATTTTTAGCTCACCTGAGCTGAAAGCTCAAGTGAGCTTTACTGATCACCTGTTGTCCGTCCGTCTGTCTGTCCGTCCGTCTGTAAACTTTTCACATTTTCAACTTCTTCTCAAGAACCACTAGGCCAATTTTAACCAAACTTGGTACAAAGTATCCTTGGGTGAAGGGGAGTTTAAATTGTTAAGATAAAGGGCCAAGTCCCCTTACAAGGGGAGATAATCAAGAAAAGACAAAAATAAGGGGGGGTCATTAAAAAATCTTCTTCTCAAGAACCACTGGGCCAAAAATGTTGAAACTTATATGGAAGCATCCTGGGATAGTGTAAATTCTAAATTGTTAAAATCATGACCCCCGGGGGTAGGGCGGGGCCACAGTAGGGAATCCAAGTTTTACATTGAAATATATAGGAAAAATCTTTAAAAATCTTCTTCTCAAGAACCACTGGGCTAGAAAAGCTGAAACTTATATGGAAGCATTCTGGGGTAGTGTAGATTCTAAATTGTTGAAATCATGACTGCCGGGGATAGGGCGGGGCCACAATAGGGAATCCACGTTTTACATTGAAATATATAAGAAAAATCTTTAAAAATCATCTCAAGAACCACTGGGCCACAAAAGCTGAAACTTAAGTGGCAGCATCCTCAAGTAGTGTAGATTCTAAATTATTAAAATCATGACCCCCAGGGGTAGGGCGGGGCCACAATAGGGAATCCAAGTTTTACATTGAAAATATATAAGAAATATCTTTAAAAATCTTCTTTTCAAGAACCCCTGGGCCAAAAATGTTGAAACTTATATGGAAGCATCCTGGGGTTGTGTAGATTCTTAATTGTTCAAATCAGAACCCCCGGGGGTAGGGCGGGGCCACAATAGGGAATCCAAGTTTTACATTAAAGTATATGAGAAAAATCTTTAAAAATCTTCTCCTCAAGAACCACTGGGCCAGAAAAGCTGAAACTTAAGTGGGAGCATCCTCAAGTAGTGTAGATTCCAAATTATTTAAATCATGACCCCCGGTGGTAGGGCGGGGCCACAATAGGGAATCCAAGTTTTACATTGAAATATATAAGAAAAATCTTTGAAAATCTTCTCAAGAACCACTGGACTGGAAAAGCTGAAACTTATGTGGAAGCATCCTGGGGTAGTGTAGATTCTAAATTGTTCAAATCATGACCCCCGGTGATAGGGCGGGGCCACAATAGGTATTACATGGGGGAAATCTGGTTCAATGCATGGCCGAAGTTGCTCAGGTGAGCGATGTGGCCCATGGGCTTCTTGTTATAATAGTATGGTAAAGTAGCAGTTTTGGTACATGACATTCAAATACTTGGAGATTTTCAAAAATAGTGACATAGGATGGAGTGTTATGTATCCCTTGGTAATAAAAATAAATGGGAAGTACCGAGTACAGATTTATACTGAGAATCAGTGCTGTATGAATTAATGCTGTATTTTTATATACATGTACATGTATACAAAAAATTGCTGCACAGGCATATCCATAATAAAGAGGACCCCTGAATATACCTGCCCTGGACACCTACCTACAGTGTACAGTCTGGGTTCAGTTTCTTCTTTCAGTATTGGGAACCAAGGCTTACAGATTGCTGGTTGGAAAACCATGGGGTGTAGCAAAGCAAAAACAAATCTGACAGATCTCTTGGTACCATATTTAATTGTACTCAAAGGAGACATAAATTAACATTTTGTACAAATAAACAATAAATATGTACAAAATCAACTATACAATTTATGAGCATGATTTTTTAGTACATTTCAAAAGTACATGTATTGCCAATAATTAACATGAAAAATATATTTCCAGTTGTAAAGAGATTTTCATTTTAAAAAAATAATTGAAAGCAATATTGGATAATTCTACATCATTCATGAGACACTCATTAATATAATCATTATAAAAAGTAAAACGGTCTATATGTCCCTGTGATGGTGTGCAAACTTGGAAACCTAGTCCATATAAGAAAGTCCAGATATTACACGTTTTTATTGCTAAATGCAGTTTAAATTCATGAGCAAAACACTCCAAAATGCATCTAACAAGCACCATGGGACTAGATGTATAATAGAATCAAGCTGGACGGATTTGTGTGAAAAGCAGTTGTAGGGAGAGGGTATAAAATGTACATAAAAAAGAGGAAAATGGCATGCCTTTTGTTGGATGGAACAATGAAAATACATAAATGTTAATACCCTGGAAATACGGATCAGAATAAGTATTGAGGTTTTGTAGAAATATACACAAGATCACCCTATGCCTTTTCAGATACAACTTTTTGTTAGCAATGCTTGTGTATATGAAGTTTTATCACAACCCTGTACGGTTATCACATATCAAAGTTGGAATGTAAAATTTCCTAAAAGAAAGAAACATAACTCTGATAGAGTACACAGGCAACAATATTATAGTCTAACAAATTCAATACACAATCAGGATTAAAATTGCCTGAGACTTGGGTACAAGTGTAGGTGTACAGTGTATATAAGCTTGTAAGTACTTTTGTGCAATATTGAGTTCTATGTTGCAGAGCATAGGAGAATATGGGTGGGTTTTTTTTTTTTTGTATAGTGCATTGAGCTCAAGAGGAAATGGTGCGCTATGACTTATAAACAGGACAGGGAGCAAGGCTATTTATAAGTACTACCGGTAATCAGAATATGTGTATTTTGTATATAGTGCATTGAGCTCAAGAGGAAATGGTGAGGTTTGACTTAGAAACAAGACGGAGAATACGGAGCCATTTTATAAGTACTAATATCCACTGAAAATTTCATTGTACAGCAAGTTAAGAATATAAGATTAAGTACATTTGATACTATCACATTAATAATCATAGTAAAGCCATTGATATAATAATCTGTATCCAAATCAATTATTCTTTTCTTAAATACCTATGCACATAAATGTACCAGCAATAATTAAAGCTTGTACAACATTGGAGAACACTGGAAATAACAGGAAGGTAAAATACACTGTGTACAATGAAAATCATTCATATAGTAAGTTATATGTAAATTTGTAAACTTAAAATGGTAAACAAGAAACTGTTACCATGCTTCATGCAAGAATATTAGCAGCCATACTACACACTTCACTAATTACTCAAACTTCCCTTGAAATGTAAATTAGTTACCAAAGCAGTTGTCTGTATAATACTGCAGTGTGGCTACATTAATGTCACCAAGATTATGGTCAGAATTCTACAAGTGAGGATTAACAAGGTCAAAACAATTAACATCTAGCACCTGAGCATTTTAATTTATACTGGGTTAAAAACAGAAAAAGGAAAAAAGACAGAAAAATAAAATATTGAGAGTGAATTGTCTATCAAACTTTTCAGGTGCTGAAAGAATAGTCAACTCTGATTTTTTAATTTTTTTTTTGTTTTGTAGATAAATGTCAAAGATAATACTGAAGCAGTGCAAGCTAGAGACATGATAACTACTGTGAAGCATGCAAACAATAAATAAATGATGTGTGATTCGAACTTAATGCCACTCCTTCAAAGGGAGACAATCTATACCAGTTCCTGTGATGACACATGCATTAACACCTTGTTCCCCTGCTGGAAAAAGAAAAATCCACATTCAGCTAAAAAGTCATCCAAAACAAAAAGAAATTTTAAAAAAAAAAAAAAAATTAAAACTATAAGAATATCTTTGGCTGGTTAGTTAAATAAGAAAATTGAAAAAAAAAAAAAAAAAATTAACTTTCCAATTTAAA
The DNA here is from genome assembly GCF_033153115.1 of Saccostrea echinata. Lineage (NCBI taxonomy): Eukaryota > Metazoa > Mollusca > Bivalvia > Ostreida > Ostreidae > Saccostrea > Saccostrea echinata. The sequence continues at coordinate 2,526,674 of NW_026889758.1, read as the reverse complement.
GTACTTTTTTTTGTAATATTCAATTTTATATAAAAGTAATATAAAGCATGCTACCTATTGTAAAATATACAATTTGTAGGTTACATAAAGTTAGTGAATTCCCCATAACCTTGGTAACACCACCTACCATAAAGAATTGAGTGAAAACAATATGAACCCCTTATAAAAATGTGCCATTTATCCTAATACAATACTCTGATACACAACTTCCCACTAAAACACACACGCTAGATATACTATGTTTTGTCAAACAATATAGTGGATATCAAACACACCCATACTCGTACCATACTGAATTCTTCTCCTTTGGATCTTTGGGTTCGTTGTTCATGACCTTGGGGGGTGGTGGGGTGTTGACCTGTTTAGCAGGGGGTCCAATTCTGACACCCATTGAAGTATGAGAGCGAGTTATTCCTCCTTGTGGTAGCTGCCTCGAGTTACCACTAGGAGGAGTGGAGTTCCTGCTGGCGATGATGTGACGACCTTGTGATGACATGTGACCTTGCGATGGTTCCCGTAGTAACCTAGTGGCTGTAGTACTGTCCTTGAGCCGTCTCGGTGGGGGGACGGGAGGTGTTTTATTGGGCTGAGAATACATATTGTCAGAAGTATTCTTTGTGGGTGATTGCTGGTTCACAACACCTGGTGGGACAGATTTTGGTCTCTCAATTCTTTGAATTCTGGCATAATGGCTCTCTTCACTTGAAGGGTTCCTAAATGGTCCATTTGTTATGTTTGCACTGTTATGGTTGTTGAGGTTTCCACTGTTATTGAGGTTGGTCTGAGAAGAACTGTATCCTCTAGACCTCGTATCGTCAATGCTAGAATAAATATTCTGCTGAGAACTTGCTTCGTGCATGCTCAGTCTTCTATTGCTTTCACTGTTTGATGGATTTTTCACAGTTTCACTGTACCCTGGTGAGGATTGGTAAGGTCCATTTTGTGTTGGTCCTGGGTATGAGGAGTATGAATTTTGCTGGGGGCGGTACTGGGTGTTAGGGGATGGCCCAAGTTTACCTGAATTGTGAAAGTTTTGAGGCCGGTTATGAGGGCCTTGGGGTGTGAACCCTCTTGCTAGAGGGGGTTTGTCAGATAAATTCTGACCACTTCTATCTTGTCCACTCCCTGACCTTACAGATGGGTCATAGTTATTTTGAGGACTAGATGATTGAAGGTTGCTAGACACAAGTCTATCAAGTCTATCTGATGCTGTTATTCTGTCTGATGTGTTAGCAGGGGTAGGAGGTAATTCTCTAGACTGGGGGGATTGGACAGAATGACTCTGTGCCTGGGGTGAATTTCCAAATGAATACTGAAGAGTACGGGAAGCAGATGAAGGAGTAGAGCTGGCAGTGAAGCGACGGGGATCTCCCGTTAGAGGAGAGCACTGATTCAGATCCTCAAATGATCCATTATTTAGTCTGTTACTTGCAGATGAAACAGCAGGGGTGGAGGTTTCAGGGTGACCCCTGATGCTGTGAGGGGGTGTGGAATGTTCGTCTGGACGACTGTCATGACCACTTCCACTGCTGCCACCGGATATCCTTGACATTCTGGAGAGGTCAAGGTGAGATGACACTGCTGCCACGTCAGGTATGGATGAAAATATGCGAGGGTTAGATCCACTTTGTGGAGGAGTGGATAACTGCAGTGGTGGAGCGGGGGCCTGCCGCTTCCTGAAGTTCCTCTTTCCACTGTTGTCGGAATTCTCACTGCTCTTAGATTCTGTGTCTTCCTGGCTTCTGGATTCTGCTGATTTCTGGGAAAAAAAGAATCCACAGTAAAATAACATACATGTCCCTCTGCTGTATTATTTAACAAAAAATATTCCTTGTCATATTTTGTTGTGCCCTTTTTGACTTCATTTAGAGATGGTATTTTTAAAACAATGGGCAAATAATTCCAGAGTTGTAAAATAGCTTAGGACAAATTAACTACATACTCCTGTCTTGGGTGACCCTTTGTTGGCCTCATTGAGGAATTCTTCCAGAGTCATCATTTCATTTGGTTGTACCACAGACCCAAAGCCACCATCATCATCATCATCATCTCCCAGTACCGCTGGATGTCCCAGGCCTGAAATACACAGAACATGTCTGGTCAGCCTACATTACATAATACACAGAACATACATGTATATATGTGATCAGTGCAAAAAAACAGCAGGCCTGAAATAAACACGGAACACATATGGAATAGTACATTTGGAGTCATTGTCTTCAATACTTTCCTTATATACAAGTCAATGACTGAAATACACAATGTGGACACGAGTCGAGGTCTTTTAAAAATACTTGTAGGACAGCCAAAATTAACAAATGAATCTGAGAAACACATAGCACCTGTGTGTGCTGAGATTTCATGCAATTTTCTGCAAGAGATATGAAATCTAGTACTAACTGAAAACTTGAGCACCTTAGTATCAAGTAAGCTAAATCATTTATTTAATATATATATATTAAAATAGCAGCACCTCACATGTCAGATTTTTACCAATTCACATGCTCGATATGCATAAAAAAAAGGATTAAGCTAGTGAAGTCATCTAAGAACTTAGCACATAATTATTGTTAAAATGGCTACAGTTTTCAGAAAAAAATCATACTAAATTAATTTAGTCTTTCAATAAAAGCAATTTAATACAAAAATTTGTAATGTGTGAATTAGAAGAAAGCAACATAACTAGTAAACTGGGCTCCAAAACATTATTTCCTACACAAGAAAAACAAGATTCAGAAATGTTTAACATCTGGCATACCATAAAAAAAAATTGAAGTCAGTTGTACTTTAAAACTTAATAGGAGTGAAGAGCAAGCAAGAAATATGATCTAATTGTGATTGGTATTTTGGTCAGAAACTAAAGTGAATTTGGAAAGCTCAGGGAGTTTCTATTCCAGTCAGAAATTAACTACCCAATACAAGCAGTAAATGTACTTCATGCCGAACAAAAACTACATTTAACTGAATATATGCAGCTAATAAATCAAATGAATTTACTGCATAAGTGCATGGTTAATATAAATGGAATGGTTAAAATGTGCTATGAAGATTTATGGTGAAGAAGAAACCAAGATTATCTTTCAGGTAGCAATGCTGAAAACAATATTACATTATTTACAAATTGTGTTTGACACATAAAATAAAATAACACAATATTAACATGCAGTACAGTTCAAACCTCCATCACCATTATAAAGCTCTAAATGAGGGAAATAATATACACTGAACACATGCAATAAGCCAAGCTTGTCCATCTCCGGCTGTTACCTGGCAACAAATTGGTAGAATTACTAGAGGAAAATGACTCTTTGTCATGGTTACTTCGCGTGGAGTCTGCTAATAGGTCCTCGGCCGATTTGGCTCCTAGGAATTGTGGGAAGAATAAATACACATTAGGAACACAGACAACACAACCGACTAGTCTACACGTATGAAAGCTGTCATTTAATTCTAGACAAAAGCTCTCTACAAGCAAATACAGAAAAAGTCAAGGGAGATAACTGAAATTATTCGAGTTTTACATGAAGAGTAATTCAGTGATAATTATATGCTTTAAATTTATATACCACAGAAGAATCTTAGAGATGAAGGTAAATGATATTAAGATAATGGAAATGAAAACAGAAATGAATGTAAAACAATGCTCATCCAAAACCCAATCTAATAAGAACTCCAAACTAAAATTAAAATTCACTAAATCTTAGCAGCAGAAAACAAAAAGAACTTCATTCTGGGTTATTAAGTCTTCAATATAAACTAAGAACACAAAGAGAAACAGTCAGTAAAAGTAGAAATCCTACAAAGGATTACCTCTGGAGGAGTAGGACTCTGTGATTTTATCAGACTGATTGAGGGTACCAGCTGATTTGGCCAGACTGGTGTTTTGTTTTGCTAGTGATGGCTCATCAGTTATGTTCCACATACTAACTGGGCGACTTGATCGCAGCTCTGATATAGGAAAGGACACCATTTAGGACATTATTATCTCATGCTCAAATAGACTAGCCATATTAAGCTGATATAGCTTGTTTTTAAATAATGGAACATGAACAGGATATACAATATCTACTATAAATGTTTGATATGATCCAAGAGATTCAAAATTTATTCAATCTTCATGAAATGGAGGAAGAAATGTGCGATCTGGTGAACTCTATTTCTGTAAATGCTGATTAATATAAGTATTCACTGAACATGCAAAGTCAGTAGGAGCACCGCTACAACTAGTTAATCATGAGTTTTTGCGATTTATTTCTTGTGCATGCTTTGAATATTTCATGCATTTAAAAAAATATATCCCACACTCCACTTAAACATTTGAAGTTAAATTATATTTTAAGTTTCCCAGTAAATTGTTTAAAATTATACTTTTTCCTTCTTATCAGTTCAAGTAATTATTTTGACTGATTCACTAGATCTGCTTATAAGGGAAGATAAGGAGAGGCTGTCTAGCAAACACCAATCAAAGGGACATCACTCACCTGATCTACCATCAGTTGTATCCCCTAGCAGTGAGTTATCTCCAGTTGTCTCTGCTAAGTTAGTTCTGCTTTTACTTCTGGGGTGCTAAAAAATGTAATATACATGTAGATACCAAATCAAATCAGTTATTTCATTTTCTATCAAAGCATGTGCTTCTTTCATTCTTCTATTAAAACATCAGAAATTCATTATCCTGTATAAATATCTTTACATTCAAAGCCCTTACTTTGGTGGCAAAAATTCTAGCTGCCTTTCTTGCTATTCGGGCTCCTAAACCCCTGTTCCTGAAAGAATTCAAATTAACAATACACTTTAACAACAGTTAAAATTATTTAGATCATTCAATGCTGGGTCTACACCACATTTAAATTTTTTTAAAGAAAACTTTCTGCTTTGATACTTAATTAGTCTATTTTCATATCTAAAAAAAAAGAAGCTAAATGTACAAGCTTCATCCTTCTATAATTAAACTTGATATAATAACCAACAAAAAATCTAAGGTTAAATAAAGAAGAAAGAACAATCAAAATTTTGCTGCAATCCAGATCTACATTTTTTAAAAACTTTTTACACATCCTTCTGTTTCCCATTCTACTTCTTAATCAACTCACCTTCCAGCCTTTGACTGAAAACTAATTGGTGATAAAAGATAAAATGTGTATTACAGATTACTCCACAATGTTTAACACCCCCACCTCCCCTGTAAGACAGTCATGTTAAAAAAAGCCCAATACCACTCATCTGAGTGAAATTACAACTGAGCTTTCTCTTCACAATCTTAATCTTTACTGATTACTGAGCCTACTTTTTCTGGTTGTCTTGTCTCTTGTAATGCTCCATAATCTTTTCCTCCAATCTCTCCTTCTGTCTCTTTAAATCATTCATCTTCTCTCTAGCAGAAAAATAGCAAGTAACCAATAATTCAGCAAGATAAATAATGAAAAATAAATCATAAACCTAAAAGGAGTTTGTAAAATTCTTTTTCAGTTCTTTTTTGTTTTTCTTGCTTTAATTTCACTTTGTTTTTCAAATATGGAATTTTACTAATAACCATTACCTAAAACACAAAGCCTTACAATAACTTTACACATTACCAATACCTAATACACAAAGCCTTACACTAACTTTATGCACAACCAATATCTAACACACAAGGCCTTGTATGGATAAAGTTCACAATGTTATCACTAAATGGTTATATTTACAAATAGGATTTTTCCTCTTCATTGAAATGTTCTTTGCTGTCGAGTATCTGGGACAAAAGATCCTGGTTTGAATTCAGCAGGGTCTGAATCTGCATCAACAAGTTTTTGTTGTCTTCTTCCATCTTTTGGTTTACTTGGTACAGGGTCTACAATAAACTCTTGCCATTGAACCTTTTAAGAAAGCTTAGCTTCTTACTCAATCTTCTTTGAGTAATTAATAATTACTTTATTATCACAAGTTTAAGTTAGTCCTGAAAACCAGAGTACAACTTGTAAATCCCTTACATCATATTTGTGTCCGAGTCCACTGATCTCCAGTTCCATGGTATGAAGTTGATCCTTCATCTCCCCACACTGCCCCTGGAGGTCTGTGTTTCTCAGCTGGGCCTGATTTAACTCATTCTTTACTTTCTTGTGATCGGCCAGTAGATCTCTGTAGTCTGTCCGTAACTTCTCGTACTGACCAGCCATTCTCTCGTGTTCATCCCTCAGTAATGCGTTCTCCTCCTGTAACTTTCTCATCGACTTCAGCTCCAGCTGCATCTGGTTCAACTGATCTTTGCCCTGAACACTGCGACTCAGCTGTTCATGAAGTTCTTTATTTTCATTTTTTATGGCCTTATGAACCGATTTCAGTGAACCATGCTCAGAAATTAAACCCTCATATTCTGAGGTCAATTGTTCATGAATTCTCTGTAACTCCTCGTGATCCTGAACCAGCTCCTCATGTGAGGACTGTAGCTCCTCGTGAGTCTGGATCAGGTGCTGGTGTTCAGTCTCTAGCTGGTTCATGTGACTCTGTAGAGAGGAGATCTGGTTCTGTAAGGATGAACAGTGGGACTTGAGAGTGGAGTTCTCCACCTGAAGTTTGGCATTGTCTGACTGCATGGAATGACCCTGGTGCTGTAGGGATGAATTCTCAGACTGGAGTCTAACATTCTGATTCTCTAGTTTCTTAATTTGTTCATTCAAAGCATTTGTCTGAGATTTCATGTTCTTGTTCTCTGCCATCATTGTTGCATTCTGAAAAAAAGTAAGTTTTAACATTTGGTTTGTTATCTGTCTAATGTTTGATATGACTATGTTTTTAATTTCTCTACTTCAGCTATTTTAAACAGAAAATAAATTCAACCTCCATTTTTACTTACTGTTCTCTCTACTTGAACAAGGTGGTCCTTGAGTTCTAGGATTTCTTTGGTGGTGCTCTGACTGTTGGAGCGGACGTAGGTTGGTGGCCCCCTCAATAACCCTGCTGTCTCTCTCCTAGGTAAAGCACAAGCAAAATCTCAATATGATCAAATCAAGCTTTTTTCTGGATCCTCGACGATAATTTTTTTCTGATTTTGTTTAACAATAAGCGAGGCTAAGTTATCTGAATCTGGCGTCTCACCTTTCTGTATCCCTGCCATGAGATTCCTCCTCATACCTCTGCTTCAGAGACTCACACTCACGCTTTAGGATCCTCAACTCCTCTTGAAGCTTCAGGTTACGATTTTTAGACTCCTCAAGTCTAATTAAAAAAAATTGAGGTTTTCATACTTCATTTTATAGCAAAAAAGGTGAGGGTAACAACTGATTTCTATGTTTACTTCTGTATTGAACTTTTGTTTTTAAAAAAAAAATTTGGGGGGGGGGGGGTATGATTACACATATCCGTCATCTTGTTTTATTTTACATAATCAGAAGGCTTTAGTGATGCAGTATTCATATTTGTGACAATTGAAATTTATTGCTTCAAACCAAATCAAAATTAGAAACAAAGAAATTGATTTGTAAAGTCTGCAGGTGGTTTCTAGAACTGATTAAATTCACCAGATGGTAACCTTAGCTTTTATCTAAGGCTAGACTGTTGATCCTTTCAAGGGAAGTAAATGGTGACATTACCTGCTTTCTAAAGCATGTATCTTTTCTTCTTTGATTTCCATGCTCTTCTTAAGAGCCTCCTCCATCATGCTCTCCAGGGCTTTGTAGCGACTGAAAATAAGAAATGATTCATTATATACCAAGTCTCTAAGTGTGCTGATAGAGTCGAGGAGAAGACAAACATCTTGTCAACACTGATGTATTGCTCATCAATAGGAAAACTTTCACCTTTATTTATTGAATATTATACAATCTGGTTCACTAGACATTTTATTTATCCTTCATGTAAACAGACTAGAACACGTCAGTCATGAAAAATATACCCCAATATTCCCTAATAGATCAGATCATGAAAAATATGCCTCAATACTGTCTATTCATACTGGTACATAGATGGCTCAGATTTCCTAGCTACACTGTAACCTCAGATTTCCTTGCTATTTTTATCAGTGTTCAATACATTCTATTGGTGAGATTTGATATAATTAGATAAAATCATTAGGAACTTATCAGAATATTGATTACAAACTACCTCCTCTTTTTTAAGATTTATGGAATGTCTCGAGTTACCAATTATACACGTGGTGACATTTTAACAGTCTCACACTAAAATAACAACTCAGGATCTGGGGGTACCAGACCGGAGTATTCTTCATAATTTACAAATCTTTTTATAAAGATCTCCATTATAATTTTGCAATTACAAGAGTACATTTCATACAACTGAAAGAAACTACTGTATTATTGACCAATTAAATTTCTTTGAACAATGCGCCCTAAGTAAGGTTTCAAAATTTACCTAATTATGACTACACATTCAGTAGCCAATAATGGCAACAAATTCAGAACTTAGCAAATGTTAGTTTGTTTCCAAATGTAATCCCCAATTCTAGTAATTCTTTAGCCCCCTTTAAATATACCCTTCAATTTACCTATAGTTTTAACCACATCAAAGCAATGAATTACACATACATCAAACTCAATTATTGGATGCCATTTTCAATGCATTTGAACAATAAATGTTTCAAAGAAAAGGGTTTTATAAAGATCAAAACTCCATTGTGTGAGAACATAATGACTTTCATCCTTGTGTTGACATTGTAAGATCAACAAACTCCGAGTTCTAGTACATAGACTTAATGAATCAACATCAATGATGGGCGTGCAGAAAATGACAGAGACTTCTTGATTCCGTCTGATCAGCTGTCAATATTTATCTATTGATTGTGACAGGACAGTTTTTATTATACAACAATGATTCCCACATGGCAGAAAAATATACGTATTTAGTCTGCAACATTCCAGGTACACCTCAAATCATATTAATTAAAACCTATGGTGTTCAAAACAACAATGTAAATGTATATTTAAACTTTAAAAAGTGTTGAGAATACGGTCCCTCTTGACTTTTGACAAAAGCTTTCTGATTCTAAAGAAAGACCTATAATTAAATCTGTGAAATGTTAATTCATTCACAGATTTTAACAAAGTATTATACCAACTGGAATGACAACTATTTTGCCTAATAAGCAAATAAATCTAACTTTGATTTCAGAACATGAAATAAATGATGTATTGAAAAAACACCTCCAACGAACTTATATACATAATGGATTCACGTCAGAGAGAAAAAAACTTTTAAAAAAAACTTGCACACATTGTATATGGAGTAGTATCTTCACACAAAGTGTCACCAAAAACTTCTAGAGTTATAATCCTCACAGACCTACTAAGTCTATAGATCTCAGAAACAGATTTACCACTAGATCATAGAGTCAAAGTAACTGATAAATTTGTGGAGATTTTCCCAGTAGTAACCTACAGTAACAGTCTAGTAAAGGTCTCTATACCAGGTCTTTCATACACTCTGCCGTTGGTCACAATAAAGTTAATAAAAGCATCTTGTAAATTCCTCTAATCCTGTCTTTTGTTTTTCAGTGGAACTGATACTGCCCAAGAGTTCCTGACACTGAACAAAAGCAGAAAGTTAACTCTGTTTGAATTTCCAGAAGCATACCTCTGTATATAAACTCAATTAATCTCCATTTGTCATTTTATCATTTCAACAATTACACAAAAGCGAATTACTGCTTCCTGTTCTTTCATAACAAAAAGATTTGCGTAAGGTTTTGTAAATGAACTGTATGATACAATTGGTGAAAAAAAAAACATCTACAAGGTAATACTAATATGTTCATTAAAATATTTTCATAAAGATTTGAGTTTTCTTACAGTAAATATATCAGGCCGATTAGCAAAATAATTTTCATGATGAAGTGGTGATCAATTCAGACCAAAGAAAATGTTTTTTTCTTTGCTATCTTGACAAGGACATACAATCAAATTCAAAATATTTGTTGCACATGGCTAAGCAAAAATTTTTCATTTTTGATTGAATTTATAGTGTCTATGTACTTACACAATAACTTTTTCCTTAAAGTTCTCCAACCCGTCATCCTCATCAGAATAATTATAAACATCAAAATTGTACTGTTTATCTGACTCTTTATCTAGAGTCTCATCAACCACAATGTCTGTATCAGAAATATCTGAATTATCTACAGAATTCATTTCTCTAATGCTCTGGTTCCCAGTCCCTGAGTCCAGACTAGACTGGTACTCCTCCTGACCCTCGTAACTCTCACAAGACGTCACTCCTGCCACCTCACACTCAAAAGCCTCGGCAAAACTTTTCTCATATATTATTTCCATCACTAAAACATCAATCCCTTTTCCATGCAAATTTCAAAATGCAGAATTATGCTAAACTATCCATATAAACTTTCCTATCACAGAATATCATAAAAGTCCCAATGCAGGTGAGAGCTGATACCCAAAGTCTTCCTTCATTCCAAGTAACTGTTTCCTGATTAAGGTCAAGTTTACTCAAGAGATACAGCTAACTCTAACACAGAGTTCTACCTGAGTTCCCAGCGGAAGTGGAAATCCCAATTGACAGAGTTTTTTAAAAAGTTAAACCTCTTCAACCTTACAAGATAAACAGTGAAGTCTGATAGACAATTCTGAGAGTGGAGACTTAAGAATTGATTTCCTGTCTATAACAAGGCCAGTGTTACACTGGGGTAGATCAGGCAGGCCAACCCAAAACACAGAACATTTAAATGTATACTAGAACATATGCTTCCCACATCAGTAATTGATTATCAAAGCCAAAAATAATCCACTGAATGCCTAAATTGGGAGTTTGAATACAATATGCAAACTAATAAACCGAAGCCTGATTTTTTTTAGAGAGCTTAATAAGAATGGAGACAGATTGCGCTGTGTTAACAGAATTACATGCTGGGACTAACTTCACCTTTTACAAAATGAAATCAGAAATCAATATTTCATCATTAGTTTTACTTCCCTCATGCAGCCCCCATCCTGTATGGGGTTTGTTTTTTTTTTTTAATTTTTTATGTGGAAGAAAATAAGAATTGAAATTTATGCAAAATTCCTGAGATTTGAATAAAGGATATTAGTTTTACCTTAGATTTTAATGTAAAATTTCACCTGTCTAGATTTTTTTTAAAAATTAATTTAACAAGGAAGATTTTTAATGCATTTTCTTCTTTAATTCCCCCAATTAGTCTTTATTATGTTTATATACTTATCTTTTTTTTGTAATTTTTAATTTTTTAATTTTTAAGTGGGAGGAAAACATCAATTTATGCAAAATTCCAAAAAAATTAAACAAAGGATAACTTTCAGCTGAGATTTCTTCATAAATTTCAACTGTCTGTTTTTAACAACAGCAGTATTATCAAGGAAGATTTTCAATGCATTTTCTTCTTCATTTTTACAAATTGGTCTAATGTTAAATTGCCAGGTTATTCCAGATAAGGCATTACTAACCTGCTTGTGTGTAATTAATACTTTAATCACAGTGAAATATATATTCATAAGGAAAGAACAGACATTAGAATGGCCAATTTATCCTGGAGTATCTTATAAGGGTCTTCGTGCTCTCCCCTGATGATCAAACAACCCTTATCATTATGATTATTTTCTGTAGTTTTGTCCCCTATTGATTATGGCACTAGGTTTACAGTAAGAGTATAAATAAAATAAAGAAAAAATTCATTAAATGAACATTGAAATCAATTCTACGTCACTGTTCCTTGTCAGTGACAGAATATTTACAGACAGGGCAGGAAATTATATACCCTATGTTAACCTGCCAAACCTTATGTAATTAAAATACTCCCCTCCCAGCCCCCCCCCCCCCAAATACAATGCCTCCATATATTGCCATGTCTCACATGGAAATTTTGCGAGGGGATGCTTCAATTTGCAGTGCCCTGGTTTAATTGATCTTTAATACATCTCTTTTGAAATATGGTTTCAGCAAAATTTAGAATGAATCTTATTTGCAAATACAACTGTAAATTAATTTTTACATTTTCTCAGAAAAAAAATACCCCCCCCCCCCCCCCCCCGAAAAAAAAATCATATAAAATATTTATTTTTAAGAGCTAATATCAATCTTTCCATGTTGAAACCATATTGCAAAAGAGATGTCTTAAAGATCCATCAAATAAAATTTGGGTGTAGCATTCCTCCTTTAAAGTGTCAGTTTAAAGAAATATTTTGTTCAGTATCTCACTTGGGGGGGGGGGAAACAGCAATCCATAACTTCAGATTTCTCAAGATGACAGGAGCAAAATTAGGTACCTTCATTATTTACTGATATATCTTCATTTGTGCAATAATCTGCCTATTCACATAACTCTTTTCAAGATGTTTTGCTTAACTTTGAAGCATACAGCTTTCAAAAAATTCCTTATTGATTCAAATAGCAATGCTTGAAAATATCCAGTCCATAACTTAAATAATGTCCATAACCTTTGTTTATTGAATATCTACACTGTTCTTGTCATTATCAGTCCCCATGATTCAATATGTGTTCTTGTAAATAATAAACTTTGTATCTATAACATTGTTAGTTTTATATAAACCATGGTCAATGTGTTTGCAGTGAATGGAATGTATGAAATCAAAAGAATTAGGCTACAAAGTTGCTAATTTCATATAAAGTGTAATAAAATATTGAAACATGAGAGTAGAATTTATTTAAGTTGATTTTATTACTTTAAACCATGACATTCACAAGTATTTCTCAATTCTAAAAGCATATGTTTGAATCAATATTATTTCAATCTTATAACTACATTAAATCTAACGAGTGTAGACAAGGGAAAGAACTTGTGTTTTAGTTTTCTAAAAAAAAAAGGAGAGAACTTGTGTCTTAGTTTTCTACAAAGGGAGAGAACTTGTGTCATACTTTGCTACAGACAAAGAGAGAAAATTTGTCATACTTTTCCACAGATAAAGGGAGAGAACATTGTGCCTTACTTTGCTACAAACAAAGGGAGAATACTTGTGTATTACTTTGCTAGAGACAAAGGGAGATTATTTGTGTCTTACTTTGCTGCAGACAAAGGGAGATTATTTGTGTCTTACTTTGCTGCAGACAAAGGGCGAATACTTGTGTCTTACTTTGCTTCAGACAAAGGGAGAATACTTGTGTCTTACTTTGCTACAGACAAAGGGAGATTATTTGTGTCTTACTTTGCTGCAGACAAAGGGAGATTATTTGTGTCTTACTTTGCTGCAGACAAAGGGAGATTATTTGTGTCTTACTTTGCTGCAGACAAAGGGAGATTATTTGTGTCTTACTTTGCTACAGACAAAGGGAGATTATTTGTGTCTTACTTTGCTACAGACAAAGGGAGATTATTTGTGTCTTACTTTGCTGCAGACAAAGGGAGATTATTTGTGTCTTACTTTGCTACAGACAAAGGGAGACTTTGCTGCAGACAAAGGGATATTACTTGTGTCTTACTTTGCTACAGACAAAGGGAGACTTTGCTGCAGACAAAGGGAGAGTACTTGTGTCTTACTTTGCTACAGACAAAGGGAGACTTTGCTGCAGACAAAGGGAGAGTACTTGTGTCTTACTTTGCTACATACAAGGGAGAGAACTTGTGACTTACTTTTCGTCTTGTCTATGATCTGTCATCACTAATTTCTCCTTGTTAATGCCCACCTTCTCCAGTTCCTGCGTTAGTTTGTCAAAGTCATTAGTCAGGTTCTGACTCTTAATCTTCTCGTTTACCAAGTCCTGAAAAAAAATAATCCATTTCCATTGTTTGTTTCTGTGCATCGTGGGTATGTTATACCAGAGAGTTTGCAGTAAACTTACACTCAATGTGTGCATAAAACTTCTTTCTAAATATACATGATATATCAGACTGTAGTAAGTTTGATATGGATGTAATGAGGATATTATTCATCACACAAATGATAACTCCACCCCCCATGCACTACTAAAGGAACAAAACAATTCATACACATATTAATTTAGTGCAAATCTTATTTATGAAAAAATCTTATTTATGAAAATGCTTTTTTTTTTATCTTTTTGATTTGATATAATTTTAAAATATGAATTTTAACCATTTGAGAAAACATCATTTATTGTTGATATTACTGAATAAGCACTAAGATGGAGTTCTTGGACTATGAAGTATAGTGTCATATACTTGTAAGACAAATGCCAATACAGGGTTGTCCCTAAGAATTGAAATAGCAGGGGACATTAAAAAAGTAGAAGGGGGTTTTGGGTTCCTCCCATAAAAGGGGATTGAAGGGGAATACCAGATTAACTGGGGTATTACATTATAACAGGTGGGGAAATTCACCAACCCTTGGGTCATATGGCGAACCATGCAATAGCTCTGGAAATAATTTTTGGATGTTAGCCATTATGAAGACTAAAATTGGAAATGGGAAGCTGTGCTATATTTGATGAACACTGCTAGTGGCTTCTGGAGAACCTATTGATAAAATTAAATTACTTGTGCCTCAACACTAAAAAAAGGATGCTGATTCACATGTATAGCTGTATATACACTAAAAAGTTGTTTTTCTTCCTTTAAATTGTTTCCCCATCTATAATGATTTCAGATGATCCTTTCTTTTAAAGCTTTTCTGGCCTTGTACATTGCAGTTGTTTTATTTGATGTCAAATAACCTGGACACAAGGAAGTTTCAAATTACAATCAATGTGTTGTAAATAGCATGGCGCAACAAGTATTTAATAATCAAATTCTCTATAAGTAATATTTGAATGATGATATCAATAGATAATTAAATCTACAAGACTTACCTCCCTCAGTGTGGCTACTGTTCTCTGATGCATAGCACACTGTTGCTTGACTTCCCTGTTTTCTTTCTCCAGCTCACGGACATGTGTTGTTGTGTCTTTTTGAGATTCTACGGATTTCTTTAGACTTTTAAGTTCTCTATTTAAAGCACTGTGTTTAGCACTAATATCATCGAATGCAGATTCCTTTAGATCTAGGGTTTGTTTCACACGTTTATTCTCCTTCTCCAGCGCTGATTTCTCTTTGTTTATTTTCCTCACTTCCTCCTCTAATTCCGACACTTGTTTTTCAGTCTCATGTAACCTTTTGTTAGAAATTTTCATCTTCTCTATTGTTTTTTGAAGTTTTTCATTCTCCATTTCTAGATCCGAGTTGTCTTTTTCCAGCTGTTGTACTCGTTTGGTTGTTATTTCCAGTGATTTCTGAACTCTCTGATTCTCATTGTCCAAGTCCAATAAATCTAGCTCCATTTGTTCTTGCTTGGTGCGGAGATTTTTCTGAACTTCTAGCGTCTTCTTTAAGTGCTGAAGCTCCCTATTAAGTGAATCTTTTTCATTCTCTACTTCTGCAATTCTCTGTGAAGAGTTTTTTAATGCATCTAGAGACCTTTGAAGTTTCTGATTTTCTACTCTTAAATTAATCACATCCTGTTCTAGAATTTCCTTTTTCTGTAACTGATCATTTAAACTTTTCACTGATTTTTGTAGTTTCCTGTTCTCTACATCTAAGTCAGAATTCTCCTGTTCCAAAGTCTCATATTTATCACAAGTTAATTTCAAAGTTGATATCATTTTATGCATTTCATTATTTTCCTTTTCTAGGTTGGCATTTTCATTCTCCAACCCTGAAATCCTATCACAATTATGCTTTAAAGAATTATACGATTTCTGTAACTGTCTGTTCTCGAACTCTAACTTTGACAGTTGTTGATCTTTCTGAGACACGGAATGTGACATTCGTTTGTTTTCTCTCTCTAGATCTTTGAGCCTGGCGTCGTTGGTCTGCTCACTGCGGGCTCGTACCACCTCCACAGTGTGTGACAGTTGTTCTTTCTCTCTCTCTAACTCCTTCACCTGTCTCTCGGAGTTTTCCTTCACAGTCTCTAATGTCTGTAGCAGGTTTTCCTTCTCAATCTGAAGCTGTTCCATCTCCTGCTCCAGTTCTAGACAGTTTTGTGAGGTCTCTTGACCACTCTCTAACAATTTTTCCACTTTTTTGGCCAGCCTCTGGTTCTCTTTCTCCAGCTCCAGGTTCCTCTCGGCATTTTCTATCAACATCTTTTCTCTGGCCTCCTCTAGTTTCTGGTTCAGTCGCTGGTTTTCCAATTCTAACCTGAGGATTTTGGCATTTGTGGTTTCAGTCAGTTGGTCGGATAAACTCCCTCCTGCTCCTGAATATAATTAAAAAAGAAGATTAATTAATTAAGATACTTTATATAATATCAAAGATATATGGGTTTTGAAGAGAAAAACTTGCTACTATCATCCACCCCCCCCCCCCCCCCCCACTCTGATGATCTCTATTAAAATAATCAAGATACTTGCTCCAAGTAAAAAAAACAACATAATTTACATGCATGAATTTTCTGGTTCAAATTCACAACAATAACATGTAGATGCATAATCTAGTAAACAGACATACGGATATATATATATATATATATATATATATATATATATATATATATATATATATATACAGTAAAACTTGGTGCATTCCGGCATGTTGTTCAGTCCGGCGTAATATTTTAGTCCCTTGAATTTTCTTTATAATTTATGTTCAATAAATGTTGTGCAATCCGGATCTTGCCTATTCTGTAAACCGGTCGCTATTTAAAGAACTAACTGGTCATAATTAATAAAAATTATCTCCTCTAATCTGGCCACTTATTTTTACCTGTGCCAGCTGGTCATTAGAGAAGTCTCGCAAAGGGGTAATTATTGTCCCGTTAATGATCTATCCTGTATCGACAGTTTAGATTTTAACAAACGTGATAAAAAAATCATTTATGGCTCAAGTAAGGCGAGGAAAGTTGCGTGTAGCATGTCTGTAGAAAAACTTGGAGACTTATTCATGACCTCCTTTCTACTTTTGTTTTGCGTGCACGACGTGCAATTCGAATTACTTCCCTTTGTGTCGCTAGTTTACAACGACCAAAGCGACAGAAGATTTTGGTTCAATATTCATTACATGTAGAACATTTGAAATTAACAAATACAGTATCTAAATATTCAAACATATTAATTTTAAAAGAAAGAAATTACTTAGGAATCTGTCCCTAACAAAATAATATTCACAGCTACGATAAGGTTTTTGATTGTATTTTAAACACTTAACAATTTTCAAATTTGATAAATGACCTAGAGATATTATATTTTGATACTGAATAAAAAAACGTGACAGAAATTAAAATTCTGAAGAACAAACAGAGTTCAAAACAAATGGAAATAGACGATTTTTTCAAGTGAAACTTAAAAAGTGACATATTTGATCAAGTATTTATTTACCACTCTTTGTTTATATCTATGTAATTTTTAACTTGCTATAACGGTTCAATTTTCTCCAATCCGGATGTTGTCTAATCTGGCCAAAAATTTTGGAATCACTGGTCACCGGATTAGACAAGTTTTACTGTATATGCAAGAGAATCACATCAATATCTATTTCTAACACTTAATAATTTACTCATATTGAGATGTAGATTTTATATTTTCAAAAATTCAGTTCCATTTCTCTCCCCTTACCCATGATTCTAAGCCTGGCTGAGTCGAGCTCTTTCTCAAGGTTGGTACTCTCATTAAGACTGGACTTCTTCTCGTACTGGAGTTGTGCATTCTCCTCTGTCAGAATTCTTAGCTTCTCTCTGTCTGAATCTCTCTCCTACAGAATAAACAAGAAATGTAAGAAGTGTTTGACAAGAAGTTTATATTACACTCCAGCTCAACTAACAGCATTTTAAAAGAGAACCTACACAATAACTTTACAAGCCACTTAAAATTTCAATAAATAAACTTTAATGCACAGCAACACTTGTTAGTGGCCAAAACATCTGATCACAATAATATACATATATTATGTATACATTACATATGTAATATACATATCAGAATTGTATCAAGTGATGTCAATGTACTGACTAGGTAGAAATCTGCATTGCACTGAAATTCAGAAGTTGAATGTAAACTTCTGACTTCTCTTCTGTAAAACAGTGTTGTCACAAATATTTGAATTAACATTACATTTTATCTAATGAGTTTCTACAACTCTGTGTTAATTGTATACCAGTGCCATTTCCTCAACCATCTGTCGTTTTTTCCTGAGTTCATTCTCTAGCTCCACCACCGTCTCCACTCTCTTGTGACAGTTAGACAACTGTTCCTCCAGCAGGTTCTTAGTCTCAATCAGAATCGTGTTATCTTCTCTCAACTCCTACAAAGATCACAAACATTTAGAACTATAAACAGGTTCTTAGTCTCAATCAGAATCGTGTTATCTTCTCGCAACTCCTATAAAGATCACAAACATTTAAAACCATAAAGAGGTTCTTAAGTCTCGATCAGAATCGTGTTATCTTCTCTTAACTCCTACAAAAATCACAAACATTTAGACCTATATACAGGTTCTTAGTCTCAATCAGTGAAATGAATGTATTCAAATCAGTAATTTCTATGTGGTCATTGAGTTCAGTATTTAAAAGATTAAAATGTTCTAAAAGTTATTCCCCTTATCAAAGATGAGCAACAAATTGTATCTACATACACCCACCCTGGTTTTGTATTTACTTACATCCACCCTGGTTTTGTATTTACTTACATCCACCCTGGTTTTGTATCTACACACATCCACCCTGGTTTTGTATCTACATACATCCACCCTGGTATTATATTTACTTACATCCACCCTGGTTTTATATTTACTTACAACCACACTGGTTTTGTATTTACTTACATCCACCCTGGCTTTATATTTACTTACATCCACCTGGGTTTCATATTTACTTACATCCACCCTGGTTTTGTAGAATTCTAATTCATTCAGCTTCTCTTTGTACTTTAGAATTTCATTTTGGAAGCTATCTGCTTTTCCTAACTGTAAAAAATAAAGACATTCTATGTTCATCACACACATTCAGGCATTCTCCATGTATCATTTCTTTAAGCTTGAGGCAATGAAATCAATTCGATTAATTGCTAATTAAAAAAAATCAATTAGAAAAATTTATCAATTTTACGGCATTCATAAATATTTAATGAGCAAAATGTATTATTTTCTCTCCAGAAATTATCTCCTTAAAACCTAGACAAATTGGTTGATGATTTATTCATACTTTTTCTCGTAAAACGTCCAACTCATCCCTCAGTGACCGTGCTGCTCTAGCATCCTGAATCAATTCTGAATTCTAAGAAGAAAGAAAAAAGTACTACAAGGTTTTTCAATTATAACAGAAAAAAAGACTCTACAGACAATGTAAATAAATAGTCAAATCATAGATAACAGGTTTCTGGATCTGTTTGTTTCAAACAACAAATTTATTGGGGTATGTGTATGTTAAGATTTAAAAAAAATGTGCTTTATTTCATTTTTTAATTCAAAATTGAAATATAACACTGTTTGTCTTCCTTAATACACACTTTATAAACTACCCAATATGTTCAATATTTCAGAAATTCATTATTTGTCTAAATGATTAAGTTCTGTTTCATATTGCCATAAATCACTCAGGTGTGCATGCAAATTAAATAATAGATAAGGCAAGCACATTTATGGAAATTTGTATGCATACCTACTTGTATGCAACTCATGGCAAGGGAAGATAGAAAAATAAATTATTCAAAACTTATACATGTATTTTGATATTTCTACCATTGTTGAATGTAAATGTACATTTTTGTATGCTCCCTTCTCAAAACCAATTTACTTACCTAAATGATAAAGTAGGTACATGGCAAAGTCTATATTTTGATGTTGACCTTGTTATCTAGGTTTATTTATATATGATACACACTAAATGCTTTGCTGATGTTGATTTGATTTCTCAGTTTTACATGAAACTTGTACAAGGCTCTGTATATATATATAAATATATATGTGTCAATGCTGACCTAGTTTCTGAGTTTATCTATATATAGAGGATCTGTATATAAATGTATTGATGCTGACCTCGTTTCTGAGTTTATCTATATATATATAGGATCTGTAAATAAATGTGTTGATGCTGACCTCATTTCTGAGTTTATCTATACATATAGGATCTGTATATATGTGTTGATGCTGACCTCATTTTTGAGTTTATCTATTTATAGAGGATCTGTATATAACTGTGTTGATGCTGACCTCGTTTCTGAGTTTATCTATATATATAGGATCTGATGCTGACCTAGTTTCTGAGTTTATCTATATATATAGGATCTGAATATATGTGTTGATGCTGACCTCATTTCTGAGTTAATCTATATATAGTATCTGTATATATATGTTGATGCTGACCTCGTTTCCAAGTTTATCTATATATAGAGGATCTGCATATAGGTGTTGATGTTGACCTCATTTCTGAGTTTATCTATATATAGAGGATCTGTGTGTATATATATATATATATATATATGTTGATGCTGACCTCATTTCTGAGTTTATCTATATATAGGATCTGACCTCATTTCTGAGTCTGGCCACCAGTGATTTGTTCTCCTCCAGCTCGTCCCTCATGTCTGACAAAATCTCCTGTTTATCCTCACTGTAAAAAAAAGATGGTATATCTGAGTCAAATTATGATGCAGAAGTGCTGAAAAAATTGTTTGAAGAAAACTTTTAATAAGAAAAATATTAGTCTTTTACCCTGTCAGGTTTTTGTTTTTAAAAAATAATTCTTTAATTCATCAGTTTTTCTGACGGGCAGCAATATCATTTAAACTTTAATCTGATATATCTCATCATCAAATCAATAATCTCACTGCATAGTGTAATACATTTCTATTGTGAATCTTTGTTAGAATTCAGTAGTTCGCAACTTACAGGTCCTGTCTAAGTCTGCGGACCTTCGCTTTACTGTCTGCCAGTTCTACCACCAGGTGATGTTTCTCGGGGCTCGCGGGGGGAGTGACGGGGACCGTAGTACCCTGGATACTGCACTGTAGCTGGGTCTGGAAGAAATCTCGCTCTTGGGCCAGCTCCACAGATACCTACAACATCATCAAAGTGTCCTTCAAAAATGACACATAATGACACTAAAGCATTATTTTGGTACAATTCAAATTGCTTATATCTACTGTACATGTGTTAGCCCATCCAATGTGAAGTAAGTATTGATTAATAATTTCTAAAACTAATTATACAGATTATAGGTTAATGAAATATATGCAATGCTGCACAAACAGAACATTCATTATAAAATCCTACTTTTAAGATTAACTTGAAAATCCTACTAGAATTCTGAACATGACCCACCACTTATATAAATAGCGTAAAGTGGGACAGTTTTCTTGACAGAGAGGAGACAAAGATCACAGAAGACAAACCTCTGAAAAGTCATCTCTTTCTTTGATAACCCTTGTAAGATGTTTGAACATTTTCTCTGCGTATGTCTCCAGCTGTTCCATTGGTTCAATCGGGAGAATGGATTCCGAGTCATCTGTGATCTGCAGACATTTAAAAAATACATACACTTAGTCACTGACTATACACTTACTCAGTATATTGGAAATCTACCTTTTTGAATTATTTCATAAAAGAAGCATATCAAGTTTCATAATATGTACATAATATGGTTCTAAATTAATCAATTTTTATTTTGTTTAAATATCCCTGTTGTTTTAGCATCATTTAGTATAATCTATGAATCATGAATTTAAGTTCCAATTATATGATATGTACCATTTAATTCAAGCACAAAATTGTAAGTTATCTTGAAAGTCCTGCAATGTTCAAATTTTGTGTTTAATCTGTGGTTTTTATTTGTTCATTATGTAGCACTATAATGAACATTAAAATGCTGCTTAACAAAACTTGTTTTGTGTAGTACGGATCGATCTATGTACAAAATAAACAAGTAGCCATGCAGCAATTTAAATCTGGTACATGAATCAGCTAAAACGTTAAATCTGCTAGACACAGTCTGCACCATGTATGACCTAATGTTTAACAAGTAGACAGACAGCTAATTTCCTTAAAAGTAAGATTGTTACAGAATTCAGCAAAGAATATTTTACACATAAATGCGTCTTTCAGCTTCAATGCCCAATTTTTTTTCTCCATTTCATTATTTTCAATGCCAAGGAAAAAAAATATCAAGGGTATTAAAGCAAATCAGAAACTAAAACCTTACGCTAATGACATAATTTGATTTTTTATTAAGTTAATTGCTACTGGCTAAGTGGTAATATTATACCCTTCATATCCACTACTTACATAACTTTACAGATATAGAACATATGGGCCAGATTCATATGAGGATATACCTTTAAGTAACTATTAATACCATATTTTTTTCTGGAGCAATAGGGTATACCGGGTATCATAATACACATTCTGCCCCTGTGATATCCAATACCTCTAATGAATGGCTTTATTTAATGATTAATGCATTCAATGCTCTGACTGCATCCTAACTTGACATACACTAAACAACAGTCTAAATTCCTCAACGAGAATGTATCCAGTGTCTACTGTAATTAATCGAAGGCTGATTTATTGAATTCCCCAATCAGTATTTCAGTAAATGTATATGTTCCATTCCCAGTGAAAAAACATCTGCGTATTTAAATTGCTGGTAAACAATGTAGGAACTTGACTTTTTTCTGCCCTGTTTAAATATTGATAATTGCGCAGAGACATTTTTTAAGGGTTTTAGTAATAAATTGTGGTCTATGCGCCAAGATAAAACTACCCGATCGATAACAGTTCTACCCGCCATACATTCCATTCTCTAATGAGGAATGGCTATCACCTCCGACTGTACGATGGATGGGTTAATTTATCACTTGATAAGAAGCTATGAATATTGATGTGATAATACTGAATACCACAAAAGGGAGTCATTCTCTTTATTTATATAGATCTAAAACCAGGTATTATCATCCCAATACCCAGGGAAAATGGCCATCACCTGACATTGTTAAATCTGTAAATGAGAAAATTCTGCAATTGTTTACCATGGTATCCATGATAACCATAGTCCTGGACTATGGTTATCAGACTAATTTGACTAATTTAGCCCATAGCATTTATTTATTAATTACAAATCTAAATATTATTCATACATTTCAGCATTAGTTGTCAAATGCACACTTTCTTTAAATATTCTCAATGACATGAAAAACTCAGTGACAAACTCTTACAAGAATTCCAACATACAATACACATTCATTGTGTTGCAAACTGTTGCTATGTCATTATGGGTAAATTCACTTTATATACCTGTACAAACAATGTTATATGACTGTTCTTATGGACTAAAACTACAAAATATACAGGATGTTCGTCAGACTAATGGGCCAGTAATTTAACAAGCCTTAGACACAAAGGTTCCTGGACAGATTTACACTTGAAGGTCAACTATACACCTGTGAATACTCTAAAGTATACACAATGGAGAAATAAATTGCAATACAAACTTTATCTAGCAAATATCAAAATTCAAAACTTTTATTCTCCATTTAAACTTGTTGACCAGCTCTCCAAACAAATTTATCTTTGGACAATTAATTAGACCTCTACCAATATACAATCATTTTTTTCTTTTGAGTTACTCTGATGAGAGGTCTGCTATGGTAGAGAGAGTTATAACTAACACATACTGTCCTATCTACCAACTTTAGAGCAAATCCAAGATGAAAATTTATGAAATTTCTTTGTTTAAAAAAGAACTAAACACCTCCAAATGTCTACAATGGACTTAACATAATAAAGAGTAAGTAGTAGTGGATTAAAGGGAACTTCAGATTGACTTTGAGTTAATCCCTTACAACCCTGCATGGACTTCATAGTGGGGTGAATGAAGCCTGGGCTTCCATTAAACCCTTTGTGTATAGAATTATTGAATATACATGTATCACTAGTGAGTACAGCGTGGGATCTGAAACTGTGAGACAACTAAGAAAAACAGATATGTGGGTGCTTCATAGCCAATTATTTGGTGTCCATCTTCTTACTGCAATAATCACTTTTTTTCCCTTTAGTAATGAATATGAACATGTGTTTTTCATAAATTGTGATATATGAGCTGTAAATTCCCAAAAAAAATACAGTAAAACTTAGTTATAGCACAGTCCTGGGGACCTGTGAATTTACTTCTCTATATCCGTAATTTGTTATATCCGTATAACAAATTTGTTAAAGTATATACAACAAATTCGCAATATGCATCTTTTCCTTCAAGTATGACTACCAAATATGCTGTGGAAGGTAAAATACAAAATGTTACTTGGGATACTAAATATTTCTGAGAGTGGAATTTCAAATTTAAATACTTATAAAAAATTATATCAGTTTAATACAGGTATTTTGAAGTTTAAGATATTGAAAATTCTTTATAAAAGATGCAATTTTTCATTAATTTTAACTTCTATGGGACAGAAAATCAGTTCACTATTTGCATAAATTTGTTATATCAGAGTTTTTTATAACCGTAATATTTTTTCTAGGATTTGTTAAGAACTTCGCAGCGAATTCCAAAAAACTTCACTATATCTGTGAATTCGCTTTATCTGTGTTTGTACTAAACAAGTTTTACTGTAAAAGCTTGTCAAATCCATAAAGATTGCACGGTATTATCCCAGGTACCGTGAAATCACTAATTTTGGTGGGGGTTTCATTTTTGTTGTTTTCGAGGTATGAGGAGACCCATGAATTCATGTCCACCATGAAATGTAAAATTTTACATATTTAACTACTCAACAATCCTTCATCCACGAAATCAAAACCCTTAGTTTTTTCCTCAAAACTCGAAAATTTGACCACATGAAAATGTGATTTTACAGTAAATATGTTATCCTTTCCACAGTCTCCTCAATATTATATACCAGTAAATCTTATAATTATATACAATTGCACTTAGGACTTTCAAACACCGATATCTCAAATACCATGGATATATCGAAGTGATTAGGAAGTCCCAGCCACATATTCCTTCAGTATTTTACTCTTGATATCTTGAATTCTCAGACATCTCAAAGTTTTTCCTTGGTCCCATGGAGTTCGAAATAATGATTCTGACTGTATACTCTGAACAAAATCTTTCCTAGACTTTATACATCATGGCTATTTCTTTGCTGCAATGTCAGTATACAGACCTCTTTTATGTGCTCCACAATGGCGGTCTGAACATCCACGTCCAGTTGTTTAATTTTGTCAATGAAGTACTCCTTCCTCTCACACTGGACAGCACACCCCAGGATCAGGAGCAGGGTCTTCCTCATCTCACTCAGGCTAATGTCTACAATATAATATATATAATAACAGCACACCCCAGAATCAAGAGGAGGGTCTTCCTCATCTCACTCAGGCTAATGTCTACAATATAATATATATAATAACAGCACACCCCAGAATCAAGAGGAGGGTCTTCCTCATCTCACTCAGGCTAATGTCTACAATATAATATATATAATAACAGCACACTCCAGAATCAAGAGGAGGGTCTTCCTCATCTCACTTAGGCTAATGTCTACAATATAATATATATAATAACAGCACACCCCAGAATCAAGAGGAGGGTCTTCCTCATCTCACTCAGGCTAATGTCTACAATATAATATCTATAAATAACAGCACACCCCAGAATTAAGAGGAGGGTCTTCCTCATCTCACTAAGGCTAATGTCTACAACATAATATACATGTATACATATAAACATATTGTATACAGGGTTATTTTTGCCCCATGTTATTTTCATCCTTTCACACTTGCAAACAATTTTGCCCTGTTTAAAATTCGCCCAGTCACAATTCTGTTTAAGAAATTATACTGTTTTTTTTATAATTTGCCCCGTTTTAATTTCACCCATCTGTGAGTAGGGTGGAAGGGGCAAAAGTAAAACGGGGTGAAAAATTCCCTGTATACACAGTAATAACAGCACACCCCAGGGTCAAGAGGAGGGTCTTCCTAATTTTACTTAGGTTAATGTCTGAAAACAAGAGATCTGAAATCAATATCACAACTGTAGTGGGAACTTATTAAAATCTGTGATTGTTATATTTCATATTCTGAATCAAGAAATTATTACAGTAAAGAAAAAATATGCTGGGTTGTAGCAAACTTTTGAAACAATGCATCAAATTAACAAAAGAGATTCAATCATGTTAATTTTTTACAACTTGATGAATTGCTGGTTTCTAGATTTTGAAGCATAAAGTGCAACTGTTAGAATTTGAAGATGTGTTTCCATTAATTTGAAGAGTATCATTACAAAAACACAAAGAAGGTTATAATAAGATTCCTAAAATTTAGAGAGAAATAATACACACAACAAATAAAACCATCACAAATTAGCCAGATCTAAAGAGTTTTCCAATTCAATACACTACAAAACAGCCTGAGGAACAAAATCCCATCAGGAGAGATCAGCCATTCAGAAAATTGCCATCTTTTGATGTTGATTTACATAACATTAAGTTAGGGAACTTCTCAATGACTAGATCTGGAATTTCAGCGTTGATCAGATGAGAAGTTGCTGATTGAGCCATGCAAGTGATTCTCTATAAGTGTATATAGTATGGCTGCTACCTGTCTCTTAATTATACCGATTCTGGCTACAATAGCTGTACTGAGGGTGATAAAGCTTTATCAGATTCCCTACATATTGTATAACCTGTCCCTTAATTACCGAGTCTGGCTACTGTAATCAGAATCTGGTGCTGTACCGACAGGTGATTACCTTTATCTGGTTCCCTACATATTGTATAACCTGTCCCTTAATTACCGAGTCTGGCTACTGTAATCAGAATCTGGTGCTGTAACGACAGGTGATTTACCTTTATCTGGTTCCCTACATATTGTATAACCTGTCCCTTAATTACCGTGTCTGGCTACAGTAATCAGAATCTGGTGCTGTACCAACAGGTGATTTACCTTTATCTGGTTCCCTACATATTGTACAACCTGTCCCTTAATTACGGAGTCTGGCTACAGTAATCAGAATCTGGTGCTGTCTGACAGGTAATTTACCTTTATCTGGTTCCCCACATATTGTACAACCTGTCCCTTAATTACCGTGTCTGGCTACAGTAATCAGAATCTGGTGCTGTACCGACAGGTAATTTACCTTTATCTGGTTCCCCACATATTGTACAACCTGTCCCTTAATTACCGAGTCTGGCTACAGTAATCAGAATCTGGTGCTGTACCGACAGGTAATTTACCTTTATCTGGTTCCCTACATATTGTCTGGTAGTTAGGAAGCTTCAGAATGAGCAGCTGTTGAAGGACGTCCTATAAAACAGAAAACAGTAGTAATCATACCTGGCAAACTGATCTAAACAGAAAACAGTAGTAATTACAGGGCCAACTGATCTACAACTGCAGCACATTATGTGCAGACACATACATCATTTGTCAAACGCTCACTGAATACCATTGCCTGCTTAATACAGCTAATGTTTGTGACTCTCAGACTGGATCAATTTTTCTAGTTAAGAAAGATAAATTTCTAAAATTGAATTAATTCTCATGTGTAAACCACCCTCCATTATTTAAGAAAAAACTTTATTAATTATGTACATGTATATATAGCAAATTAAATCTATCTTATCTAGATTAAATTTTAAATCTAGAAATTTTATTTCTAAATTTATCCTAATTTTTTTTTAGATTGTCAGTCATAATTAAAATTTAAATACACCTTCATATTTTATTATTTATGTTTGCTTAAATATGCCTTGTAAGAATGGCTTGGTTTCATACAAAGAATTACCTTCACCATGAGTTAAGTTGGAGCATTGTTGATCGTGTATGTTAATCTCTCTGTTTAAGTGAGAATGGAATGTACATTGTGTCGTATATTTCATATTCCGGCTTTCATATCAGGTGCTATTACCCATTATAATTACCACTGAGCCGCTAATAGAAAATATAGCTTCTTAATCCTGGTTCCAGGCAGAGGGGTTACAAAAGCGGGTGTACTGGAGTACAAAATTGGATGAGCACTAAACCATGGAAAGGCAGGTTACCAAAAACTAAAAAGATTCCAAACCCGACCATATACAGAGGGAATTAGTTCTCTCAATCCTCTTATGCTGTTTTTCTGCCTCACTAAAAGGTATATTTATTTATCATTCACCAAATGAACACATGGCTATTGTGCCTCTGTTTTAATTATTTAAAGAAATGCAGACTTGCTTCTACAAGTTCCTGCTACCTGACATATTGATGTTTTCACTCAATGTCAGTAATTTATGTGGAATCCATTATAAGGCCAGGAAAAGACATAATTTTTGGCTGTAGTGTAAAGTTATTTTAAAGTTAAAATGAATGATTTACAAACAAACTCTCAGTGGCTAAGGATGTTCTGCCAGAATATTAATTATTGACATGGTCATAATGTGCTCTAAGCGGCTTGGTGGCTCAGAATTCGTGCTAAGTGAATCAGACATCTTTAAGAAAACCAAAATATCAATATTCCATGGATCAAATGTTCTAACGATGAGATTCTATGGATCTTAGAGCTGTCAGATGGAAGGCCTATGGCCACTTGTGCTACACAAATGAATATCAAGACGATTTAATTACTTTTTCTGACACTGGTCTGCATTCCAATCATGTCTTTAACATATACACCAACTGCTTTATATTTAGAGAAAAGTTCTTTAGATGAGGGCAGGTGCCCTCCAGTAATTATCTAAATGCTGCTTGTAAACTGTTCCTTACATGTTCTTCTAATTTTTACCATGCCAAACCAATATTAAAGCTGATCAGGAACCCAGATCCTTCATAGGACACAAAAGAAGCATTGTAAGGGGCAGAAAAAACACTTCATTTATTGACATTGTACAATTTTTCAACTTCAAATGCAAGATTTTCCTTGTCCAATGCAATTTTATCTTTTCAATTGAAAACTATGGCACGCCAAATTCACAAAAATGAGCTAAACCTAGTTTCACAGTCGATAAACTAGGTTTATCGACTGTAAACTATAGTTCATGGATTGTAAATTATAGTTAACGACGTTAATCTATATTTCACATCTGTAAACCATAGTTAACACGATAATCTATGTTTCAGAAGCGTAAACTATAACTAGCACCGAAAACAATCATTAGCAATTGCAAAACATAGTTTATCTAATAAATACGGTTTCACAATTTGTAAACTATGGTTTACAACTCTTAACTTTAGTTAACGAATGTTAATTATAGTTTACGATTGTAAACTATAGTTAACGGATATTTAAGGTGCCGAATTCACAAAATTGTGATAAATATAGTTTTACATTTGAGAAACACAGTTTACAAACAGAATCTCGTATTTTGTATCGGAGATGCATAATTTTCTGTGAAACTATATTTCACAACTCTAAACTATAGTTTACGACAGAAAACTATAATTAACGAACGTAAAACATAGTTTATCTGATAAATATAGTTTCACGATTTGTGAAACTATGATTAACAACTCTTAACTATAGTTCATGATTGTAAATTATAGTTTACAGATGTGAATCTATGTTTATCAACAAAATCTATTGTTAACGTTTAATTATAGACAGATAAACTTAGATAAGTATTCGTAAACTATATTTAACAACCGTTAAATATAGTTTTACAGATGAAAACTGTATTTAACGAATCTTTAACTATAGTTCACGGTTTGTAAACTATAGTTTACAGTCGATAAACCTAGTTTATCAACTGCGAAACTAAGTTTCGCTAATTTTTGTGAAATTGGCGTGCCATAGAAAACAGATCAAAATACATGTATTTGGGTTCTTGGACTACTGGAAGCTGAGCATATAAGTTCCAATGCTAGTTTGTTTATTTAATGATATTCACTTTGCAAAGGTTGCAAATTTACAAACAAATTTAAACAACTAAGAAGAACCATAATGATTGTAAGAAAAAACAGAATTAGCAAGCTTTTACAAACAAGCTTATAGTTTCATTGCAGTAATACAATCTGGAGAACTAATGGTACCTCAGCTGAGGGGGGTTAAGTAGATTGACTGATAGAGAGATGGTGATAATGATCTGTATATACAGGCCTCAGGTGTGTGTAGATCTCGATTGTTGAGGTGTTGACAGGATTGATACAGAACGCACTATCACCGCACTCTGACCTGTCTTACAATTACAGGTTATCTAAACTGATTGCACCGCCAGCAAACAAAGCAAAGTTCAACCCACCTCACAATCAACTCATTTCCAAGCAGTTTTTAATTTTCTCACAATCAATTCATTCCTGAGCACTGAAATTAGCTGGGAAACCAATGAAGCATCAAAGAAAACTCTATTAAGTTGTTCAATAGCATGACTTCATGTGATAGTGTGGAACTTATACAGAGCTGGGATATGTCCAATATAGGACTAATCCATTATTTGTCATGAAAATGAAAACTGCCCAAATCTAGATCATCAAACAATACTGTACTTGAAAATTAGTGGGATTTTTTTTCTTTATCAACCTGGCAGCAATATTCTCTATGTATACAACATATAATATTAAAGCTAAAGGAATACAAGTCCATAACTACAGCTCATATACATTAACTACAACTAGTATACATTTAATCAAGAACACCTGAAGAGAATCAAATATTACTTTTGTATGACAAAAGGTTTAACCAGGAAAAAGAAGCCACACTTTAACTGTTATACAACAGACAGTGACCACCCAGGATTATCCAGCATGACTAACAGGATAATCAAGATTACACAACGAGCTGATCACAAGCCTGACTGATTTCTGGAACCTGTTGGCTTTATTGATTATTTAATTGAAGATAAATAAGTTGTAGGCTCTTCTAACTCTCTGTGACATGGCCTTACATAATCTTTAATTGATTATACAGCCTCTGTTTCATAGCTGTTGGACATTACACCCAGCTTTATATTTTTCTCTTCACAGAACAGAAGCAAAAGATTACACAGGAATGTCTGTCAAAGACCATTCATTCTTTGGGATTTTTAATTACAACTGTCAATCATAATTTTGGCAGTGTTTCACATGACCCTAAATATTTCTGAGCTTTAAATGGACATTCTTTCTTGTTCATAAAACACCCAATACCCACCTATTCCTCACCGATTGTAGTGTGTGCCAATTGGTCGGTCTGTTTGATAACATTTATGTAGTGTGTGTAGTCTGCCTTATGATTAGGTTCATTTTACCATTGTTAGATTTCTAATCTTTTACAATCTAGATCTATTTAGCATTGAACACCTACATACAAGCTACACAATAACAAACACAATCGGATTTTCCCTAGTACAGCAAGCTAAAGGTACAAAATGTTACAAGAAAAAAAACTAATACCAATGTTCAGAACTCATTGTAAAACTTCCTAACCTTCAAGTTAATGCTTGAATTCCTATAGGTGGACTGAAATTGCTTATACAGTACTGTTTCATACAATTGCAAGTTGATTAAGGTGTATATACTCTATAAGTATATAGACTGAATGCTTAGTATAGATATACAGTAGAGCCTCTTTAATCTGGAAACCAATAATCCATTGGATGTCTCACCTTTCGGACAAAAGATGGGAACAATTTATAGTCATATATATAATGACAAGTATGTTTCAGTGTAATCTGGACACTTCATTTGGTTGGGAGCACAAGAAACCATGCAGATTAACTAGGCTGAACTGTACTGAATTCTGGAAATTTATGTGCTCTCTTCCCAAGTAAGTGTCTCTTGTAATGGGAATGAAAATTAAAATGAAATGAAAAGCAAATTCTTTGAAAAGATTATCATTATTTTCCATCAATTCAATATCTTTCTATATTAGAACTATAACTTCTCTTTGAAGCACTAAGCAAAGAATACCGTAATGAGATTTTAGCCCAGTAATTAAGGCCACAAGACAGCACAGTCTTCCTGGAGGTTTTGTTAGTCAGCTCCATCGATTCCTAATGAATTCTCCAGATAAGGTCAGAGAACAGTGAAAAACTGGTCCTCAGAAATCTTATCTAAACTGTCCTCTACAAAGAGATTTACACATCCAAACAATGGACCTTAACTTTGGGATACAAATTTTATCTTATTAACCTAATGCCTTCACTCAAAACCACAACACTTTATTACATACACATGATAGAATCTTAGAACACATATCTCATGTCTGCTGAAGGACTGTAATAATATCTCTATGAGAATTTTCAGCAACACTCTGAGTGTTTATTCAGACAATAAGCCAATATTGGCAGGTCTGGAGCTACAAATACTACCCATATAGTTGGTTATAAATTTAGAGTATCCAAGAGATCTTCCTCTGCTAGTGCCACTTATGCAGTGCTATAAAACAGTAAAACCTTCAGAAGGGGGACACTATAGGACTGGATTGGTATGAGGATCTTGACACCCCCTTAACCTGCTGATAAGATAAACACCCTATCTTTACACATACCATAAAAATAATACAAGGCCTGAATTTAAATCAAAACATGACAGGAAATATGCATCAATTATTAAAACTTGTGCTTGTAGGCAGGTATCCATAGATGATTGTACCATTCCACAAAGATTGCCTAGTTTGTAATGTAAATGTCTTGCCATATACCAACTAGAATGTTTCAACTTTCACTATGACTACCCGTACACATTATTAAAAATTTGAGAAAGACATTTTTCAAGCAAAATTACCTGGTTTTAACTTCATCTCATATTCTCAAGTTGAAAAATTTGCTCATGGCATGTGAAGTGATTTATTTACAAGTGAAAATTCAATGGTTGTAAGCATGTATCAAACATTTAGAATGCTGGATGAAAATGTGTTTCATGTTAACCTTCTCACTGACAAATATTCCTTGTACAAACTCAGTAAATTCTCCTTAACTTTTAAATTAATGAAATTGAGCAGATAATGAAATTGTGATTGTAAAGCAAGATAAAGGTATTTTACCGAATTGCTCAGGTAGTTCAAACATACATACCACCTAAAGGTTTCACAAAATATTATGAAGAATTTCAAGGGATACAATAAAGAACATGATAAATCAGTCATTTAAATTTTAAAGTTAAAATTCTTGAGGAATTTTGAAATTAAAACATGGGTCTTTCAGAGTGAGACATAATAACTTATACATGCCATTCTCAGAACGTAGAGAGTTAAAGAACTAGTTTCTGGCAATAATGCCAAGATTGTAATGAATAGAATTATCTTTTTCAAATAATGTTTGTCAATAAACATTATTAAATCTGTAAGAGGGTGAGGTAGGAAAAACAAGCTGTAACTTGAAGCATTCCTTAGAATCACTCTGATAACAGTGTAAGAATAGTGGTGGAGAATTGAATGTATATTCAGAGATAGTGTATCCCAGAGCTGCCATTTCTTGCAAGCCTTTTATAATGTTATTAAATGTGGACATCCATTACTTGATCAACCAGAACACATCACTTATAAGACACCAGGCTTTAGACAGTCATCTAGAATACCTGCAGTATTGATTTAAATACACCTGTATTTAAGTGATTTCAATTACTTGCCATCTATTTAACATCTAAGAATATTTTTCATTTCCATTTCTAGAAATATATATGGAACTATTTTTATGACTCCATTTACCCTCTAATTATTCATTCCACTGGGAAGTTTTTTTTTTAATTTTTTATAGGATTAAAATAAGGCTAGGCTGATCATATATATATGTAACTTGTGATACAATGTGTACCATGATACGTGTATCATGATACAGAGGTTACAACAGGAGACATTGGCCGTGATACCTTGGACTATCAAATTTTATCCTTATAGTTGTCACATTCCTTATAACTTTTCCCTCTGCTATAGGAAACAGAAGAAAATCTGTATGTATACAGTAGACATGTACCACATAGTAGACATGTACCACATAGTAGGCCCTGACATTTCTGATGAGAATTTCCCAGTTATAAAGCTGGATGTATACAGAACATACTGGTAGTCTGTGATACGTACCACATAGTAGGCCCTGACATTTCTGATGAGAATTTCCCAGTTATAAAGCTGTTATGTATAGAGTAGATATGTACCACATAGTAGGCCCTGACATTTCTGTTGAGAATTTCCCAGTTGTGAAGCTGGATGTATACAGAACATAGTCTGTGATACGTACCACATAGTAGGCCTTACATTTCTGATGAGAATTTCCCAGTTAAAAAGCTGTATGTATACAATAGATACGTACCACATAGTAGGCCCTGACATTTCTGATGAGAATCTCCCAGTTGTGAAGCTGGATGTTGACATCTTCTACTGCTCTGTTGACATTCTGGTAGTTAATAGGGCGGGGGTCACTGTAAAATACAACATGGATATTGTATTCTATAATTTGATATAATGAACATATGAAGTAAAATTATATATATAGAAGATTCAGCAAGAACTTAATTTCTATAACCAATATAGAGTGAGTTACAGTTTTGTCATTGTCACAAACTACGGCCAAATCCTCTCCCGTTCTGGTACTAAAGCAGGAGAAAGCTATGTGGACCCTGGAATGTGGCTTGAGGTGATGCAGTTTTTGTGTTTAAATATTTATTTTTAGTTAATCCTCTTTTTTCATTGGGTATGGAAGGATGATTGGGGTTGGGAAGGGTTTGAATTTCCCATTAAACTTTTCTCTTTGTCTTTTTAACTGTGTAGCTTGCTACCATAGCTGCACTTTAGGTCTGCCTGTCTACACATCCAGGAAAGATTGAAATGATGTTAATATTGCACTTTTCAGAATCTGTGTGATGCTTCAAGTTAATTAGTTTACTAATTAGTACAGCACAATGATTTCCTAATTTTATCTTAAGTATTGTTTGTAACTAGACATTAAATACTTAACAAGAACATGAAGAATATTATTGCTTACATGTTATGTATACATGTATATATGTAGATATGTAGATGTATGATTTTGTACAATAACAATTAAGATAAAGATCAATATCTACCATCATGTCATGTCACATTATTGTTCTTAGAAGATCACAAAGTACAGTCTATAGTGAAGACCATTCTTTGGCAAGTGTCAATATCTAATCACAAAAAGCAAATAGTTTTACATACACAGGTTCTGTCAGACGTGGGTAGACAAATATTGTTGAGATAAAAGAACAGGCTCTCTTATCAAGATCCCTACCCCTAAACCCTGTACACGGCATGAATAAAGACTGCTGTCCATTGAACAGCAGACTCGAGAAGTCTTTAAATCAACTGTTATTCTAAGAACCTATGTATCACCTCTATACAGGCCTTTACACTAAGAAAATATTAGTATATATGTGACTCAATGTCCAGAAATACTTCAATAAACATTTGGATGATACATTGGCCTTCCTCTATATGGACTTTAGGTGAGGGATTTTCCTGAGTGATGTAATCAGTGTTTACAGGAGGGACTAGTTTTCCTTGAGAGAGAGTCTAATCTCAGTCTTATCAAATATTGAGCTACAAGTGATTGTTTGTTTGTACACACAGTTAAATTACCCTACCTTAAACAAAGTCAATACACAATCACCACCATGACACACAGATACCACCTGGCTTAGTACCTGTGGCATCATTTTTCTGAATACTGCAAATGTATGTTTTTCTGCAGTGTCGTAATTGCACAGAATTACAATTTCTTTCCAATCCACTGATAAAAAATTATGTTACTTGTATCGTAATTTTATGTCTTGTATGCACTTTAAGTACGCTGTGACAAATTTCTGCGTGAAATTTGTGACTGCGTACATAGTTTGAATTAATCCCACACGGAAAAAAGTACTTCTACAGAAATTCAAGCAACTAAAACAAAAGCAATTAAGAACATTCATTTTATCTCTTTCTCATTGCACAATTCAATTTCTTAATGAAAATGAAAAAAATCCTAATGTCACTTGGGAACTGAAGTTTTAATATGATCAAAAGTGCATACAAAGATAATTTAACAGGTTTAATTTCAATTATATTACTATGGTTTTATTGGCACAAATAATGATATCCTTAGGATATTTTGTGTTGTGTTAATAATTTTTACTGCACAAGTACTTGATGTTTCTTTATAATTATAAAAAGTTCTATACTGTTTAAAACATCAAGTAATCTGTGACATACCAGTAGTTTCAAATGAGTATGTGGAATCCTTGAATACCTCTCTGTTTTTGGACTCAGTCCTGTCATGTTTGGGATATCAGTCCTGTCGTGTTTGGGATATCAGTCCTGTTATGTTTGGGATATCAGTCCTGTCATGTTTGGGATATCAGTCCTGTCGTGTTTGGGATAACAGTCCTGTCATGTTTGCGATATCAGTCCTGTCGTATTTGGGATATCAGTCCTGTCATGTTTGGGATATCAGTCCTGTCATGTTTGGGATATCAGTTCTGTCGTGTTTGGGATATCAGTCCTGTCACGTTTGGGATATCAGTCCTGTCATGTTTGGGATATCAAAGTTTAACTGTTAACTGTTTATTTATCTTACAAGTACCCAGTAATAAAATGAATGCATCATTTATAGATACATGTATCATGTATGTTTGTTGAGAGAATTAAACATATAATGTAGAACTTTCTTCAATGTATATGTATGACAATATAATACAAAAGAACTTTATAATGAACTTCTAATATAATATCAAACAATTTTTTCAGCAATGCAAGTGCACTCCTAATAAATATTTCTGATATCAGTAAAACTTTTTTAATCAACAAGGATCAATAGAATGATAGGGAGAGTTCACTTTAAATAATTCAGTCTTTTGTGATACACTAATCCACTCAAGTAAAAACTGAACAACACATAGTATACAAAGCATGAAATCAAACAACACATAATGTCAAAGTAAATGTTTGTAAATAAAATATATGTACGTCATTTCTTTTGACTCACTTCCTACCTGATTTTTAATTTCAATTTTACAGGTATATATCTCAAGTACAGGCCATTGGGGATTTAAGTGATTTAATACCGTTAGTATGTAGAAATATTTCATAAGTAATAATTTAGCAGATTTGGCTAAAGGCCAATTCTAAATAAAAATTCATTGCACTAACTGACACACTTGTAAACAATGTCCGAACCACCCAGCTGTGATGCAAGTGGGCCCCTTTCCTGGTGAATTTGTTACTTTTTATGGATCCAGAAAATGATGAATAATTGTCAAAGGTTTCTGTAAGCTCGGCTAGTTTGACCATTGTTGCTAATTTTCTATTTCTCCCCTAGAAAAATCAATAGCTGGACATGCCATTTCTATTAAATCCTACAGGGTTTGACAGTTTTGATTTGGGGGTAATTTTATAAATGCATCTAAAATTATACCATCCTATCACATCAAACAGGCAATGTGTACTGTGCAACACTACTATTGCACCTGAATGTAATTCAAGCTTGTAATTTTAATACTGTAAAAATTAAACTGAAATAGATCTACATCATGTGTACACATAATAAACAGCAATGAAGACCTTTGTAATTAATCTGGTATATCAGTCTGATTGAATACAGGTAGGACTGAAACACATGTCTTCATTTATTATAATGCAATACTTCCATGTTAGAATACACAATTGCTGGTTGTGGTGTATCACGGATGGGGATTCTTCTGTCATTTAAGTCACAAGAAATAATTCTTTTTAGACCAACATTTTAGGCATTTTAATTTGATCTTTTTAACTTACATTTGCAGCATGACATCGTTTAAAAACACCCCGTCACACAGGTCTTTGAACTCCAAGGTACGACCATTACTGAATGTCTCCACCTGTAAATGTAATACATGTAATGTCAAGTAACAAAATAATGACACTGGCAATTTTAGGTACATTAATATTTAACAATTTCAAAAATGTGGGGAAAATAAAATTTAAAAAATTCCTCACCCACAACACAAGGGGTGTCTCCATAAAATTAACTCCGGCAGCCATTCTATTTATAAGCCTGCCTGGTCTTGCATTATTTGTTCAATATCAAACAATGCAGAAGACATTCCTTTTTTAAATGAACTTTTAATTCAAAACTTTGGAGTTTTAACTGAAGCACATATCAACTACATATTCCTTGACACTTATTCAAAGTATATCCCTGGAAATGAAATCCTATCCATCAAGGTGATTAAATCCAAATAATTAAATTATCCCGTTTTGACCAATGCCATGTTTTCCCACATTTCACCTCAGGTAAAATGTTTTTGTGAAACCATACCAATTTGACCTTTCAACTTTGTGAACGAATTATTCATACACATTATGAAGCAAGAAAAAGACTATTCCTAATATTTAAAGCAGTATATTTCTTGGAAAATGTAATAAGTAGAATTTTTAATAGGTTTGTCATCTCTAAATTGCAAAAGTATAAAGATATTCACATATTTATGAAGAACTATTTAGTTTACATTTACACTGCTCCACCTAGTGAGCGATACTAATGACGCTATGGAAAGACAACTCGTACAATTAGATTTGTCTGCTTTAACAGAGTTATCTGCGCATCAAGGCTTTTATTACAACACCACTAAATTAAAAGAAACCAAATCAGAGAGAATTCTTTTCCTAAGGAGAAAAGAGGGGGAGGGATCTTCCCATCTTTTTTTTCTCTACAAATCGAAAAAGGACGGAAAAAAGACATTTTAAAATTTATACAGATCGATCTAAATAAAGTCTAACCTCACCTGCAGGGTGGCAAAACAGAAGGTATATAAAGCTAGACCTGATATTCCACAAATTCCCTCAAATCTCTACTTGTCAGAACAAATTAATTATTCTTTTAAATGTTTTTTCTGTGTTAACTATATTAAAGTACTATGTACTCTAAATGTATTTAAAATTATTTCTTATGTTTTGTCACTCCATCTTCAGATCAAATTAAAAAAAAAATCTTTTACTCAATGGCTGGAGCACCTGACAATGTAATGTAGGTGTCCTGGGTTTCACCCCTTAATTTCCGCTGCTGCATTTTGAAGTCCAGTTAAAAAAAAATGTACAATTATTTCTTATAAAGAATACAGATGAACCACATCCAACTTAATTTAGAACAACATATTATGGTAGAGAAGATTCGCTTGATATATTAATTGATGATCTTTATAAACTGAAGTTTCTTTACTATACTCAGGCACGTAGCATCGGGGGGGGGGGGGGGGGTAGGGACTGCCTCCCCTCACTTTTTCCATACATAACTTTTTACTATTGAAAATGTTCATTGAAAGCATTGACACCCTCCCCCAATTTTTGTTGCAGTAGTCATATCAGGGTAATGTAGTAGTCTATGTATAAAATTTGGTATTGGTACCAGAAAGAAAATGGACCCCTCCTCCCCCCACCCCCATCCCCCGAAATAGGATTTTCGGACAATTAAATTTACTTTTTTTTTTTTTTTTTTTGCTTGTCAAGTTTTTTTCAGGTAAGTTGAATTCCACCCCCCCCCTTCCACTTTCAAAAACGATGCTACGTACGTCCCTGCTACTCCATTTGATTCACGTATAAAATCATTGTCTTCAACTGAAAACAGGACATATATTAGTAAGAATTGTATTTTTTCTCCTCAAAAATAAATAAATAAATAAATAAATAAATAAATAAATAAAAAAAAAACAAAAAACTAACTAACAAACAAACAACTTAAATTTCCTTCATTAAAATCTATCAATACGTTTAATTTGTGGGCTAACTTGATTTATCTATTATTCATTTCATTTACTATTATTTTTTGTTTGTTTCTTAGTTAGTTGGTTTTGTTTGTTTGTTTGTTTGTTTTTTTTTTTTTGGGGGGGGGGGGGGTAAGTTCAAGAACCACTAGAACGCTTGGCTTAGTACCTTGACTCTGCTGTATTTCATCAGATTTTAATACGGTTTTTCTCCCTATATTTATCTCGTGATAAAGACTCTTAAATGTGCCCACTCTAGTTCTTAAGGTCCAAGACTTATTTAAGCCTAAACAGAACAACACGGATTCTTTAATAATATCAATGTGACTAAAACGGCCCCTGTTATTCTGAGGAAAATAAATCGGATTGTAGGGATTTTTTTTTTTTTTGTAGCGTATATTGGGCCTCTTAACAAGAAAATAGAAAAACAAATTACAAAATTTGATTTAAAAAATACTCATGTATATTGAAATGATGATTTTCTTAAAGACAATGGCATTATCACAGATTTTCCCGAGGTCTTTGTTTATATATTTTTTAAAGATAATACACTCGCAGAATAAATTGAGATATTGTACATTTAACATATTGAATATTTTTCTTTATATTAATTATGCAATATTTGGGTTAAAAATGATCCCATACAGATAATATTAATCGCGTTCTTGTAATCCCCTTGACATTCCATAAATGTATTACCGTATACAGGAAAATTTTCGTCCCCGTTTTATTTTCGCCCCTTTCGCCCTAGTTGAAATTTGAATATTGCCGCCGAATTCATAACAAATACGCACATATTCTTTATGCTATCACACAAGTACCGTTAACTTTCTTGGTGAGTAGCCGTTCTGGGAATAAGCCTCCAAAAGTAGGTCACATTGATTTACTTTCTGAATACTTTGTCGTATCATTTTAAAACCCTCTAACCTACATACATGTATTTAGAATGTTTTAAACCAATAGGGCAACGCGCGTCACCATGAAAGTTGAAAAATTAACAAGACGCTCAGGGGCCACATTGCTCACCTGAGCACGTTTTAGAGAA
Organism: Saccostrea echinata; assembly: GCF_033153115.1. Classification (NCBI taxonomy): domain Eukaryota; kingdom Metazoa; phylum Mollusca; class Bivalvia; order Ostreida; family Ostreidae; genus Saccostrea; species Saccostrea echinata. Next base: position 2,486,169 of record NW_026889758.1, on the reverse strand, counting down.
CAGCAGAAACAAGTACAGTTATATGTAAGTATAGTCGAGGGGATGATTTGATAAACTGATTTACATATAATATCACTTATCATGGCTTTGCTGTTCTTGAGAAGATTTTAAAAGATTTTTTCCCTACATATTTTTATGTAAAACTTTGATCTCCCTACTGTTGCCCCATTTTAACCCCTTTGAATCTATACTATCTGACGACGTTTCTTTTTTTAATACGAATAATCATGACTCTGCTGTTCTTGAGAAGAGTTTTCAAAAGATATTTCCTATATATTCCTACATATAACTGGTTCCCCATTCATGATATGAACTTGAATCCACACTTCCTAAAGATGCTTCTGTATTAATATGACTAATCATGGCTTTCCTTTCCTCAAGAATGATTTTTTTTTTGCAGATTCTTCCTATGTGTTTGCGTGTAAAACTTTGTTGTAGCCTCACCCTAATCTCAGGGGTCATGATTTGAACAAACTGAATTTACACTATGTAATGAAGCTTTCACATTAGTTTCAACTTTTCTGGCCCACCATTTTGTTTTTGAAAGATGCCATTAAATTTCCACTAATTTTTAATTATTTCCTCTTGGAAGAAGATGCGACCCTTCATTTGAACTTGAATCTCCTTCACCCAAGGATGATTTGTGGCAATTTTGGTTGAAATTTGTCCAGTGGTTCTGGAGAAGATGAATATCTGAAAAGTTTACAACGACGACAGACAACGGACAAATTTTGATCAGAAAAGCTCACTTCAGCCTTCAGCTCAGGTGAGCTATAGAGTACGTCACAATAGAGACCTATATATCTCTCTTCACAGTGAAAAGCTTTCTGAACTCTAAAGGTTCTTCATTCCAACACCAGACTTGACTACCCCAAAACAGACTTTTTTCTATCATGGCTTTAAAAGAAAAAATTGACCCAATTCACATTAATCAAATAGTCACCATTTTAAACACAAGATATATCTACATCTGTTTATATCAACTTGACATGATGACACTTTTAGACAAGTACAAATCCAAAATGTTTTTGTAACGATTCTTGACGTCTTTGTGCCTCTATTTAGTCATCCAATCATTTTAATTTAAATGTGTAATCCGTTTGTCGAAATATTAAAAGCATCCAACTACCCCAACATTACATAGATAATTTTAAAACAGAAAATGGTAAAAATCGTGAGATTTGGCAATCAAATCTAAGATCGTAATTCCTAAAACATTAAGGGTAAATCATGCGAGTTGGCAGATCTGCAATAGAAAAATGCATCATCGGACAAGATTTGATGATCCTATGCATTATTCACAATGTCCAATATATATTTTGCAATATAAATAGCCTCAATTCAAAATGTAGTCACACAATTAAGGAAGACTTGACTACACTGCAACACACAGTGTGTGTGTTGGGGGGAGGGGGGTGTCAGAATGAAAATTTCCACACAAAATTAACAGCAATGGAATCTTCTCAGAAAATTTACCCCCCCCCCCCAACGCCTGCTCAGAAATTATTTAAATTGCCTTCAACAGCCTTCAAAAGTGAGGCTAGGTATGCCTGTACAACTTTTTCATGTACAGAATGACAAATACAATATATGTGTTATATTTCGCTCTACTTGAACAAATGAACACAAAGATAGAGAAAGGTTGACCCTAAGCGAGTTTATTTCTCCTCTGGTTTATTGAATACATAAGTCAGGCAGCATTTTCCACAGTACTGTCTGTCAAAGTGGGAAGCCATGAAGACGCCACCACCGCACTCCTCATTGGGGCACTCTCTCCTCAGACGGGTGATCTTACCATTCTCATCCACCTAAAACAGAAATCACACACAATGATGTACTGTACTGACATTTCATTTACTAGGGAAAATCCTGTTCCACTATATGACTGAAAGTGAACCAGTGCTACTGGAAATCCTCCACTGAACACACCCTTAATTCTATGAAACCCAGGCATTTTACATCAAAACTGAACTTTTGGATACTATTTCTATGGCTAGGATTGATAGTGAATCATTCTTGAAAACAGGCCTCCCAATTTCTTGACTGTGCATTTTATTTGACTGGAGAGAAGCCTTACTGTAAAAAATGGTCCTCAATGTTTTTTTTGTAATCAAGGCATTTCACAAATGGGATTTTTATTAAAACCATTCATTGAATCATTAAAAAAAAGACACATATTTTTTGTTGTTGCCAAAATTAAATGTAAGTCATAGCTTAATTTCAAAGTTTTAAAGCAGTTTGTGTCAGAGATCAGACTCTGGCTCAGTTTGTAACAAGTTTAGAATCATCTACTTCATAAGGTGTCCTAACTTTGTCATCATAGCGAGACATCTGATCACTGATATCAATATGATTCACAAACTCTTGTCTTGAAAGGTATTGAAAAAATTCAAATATTTTACCAGAAAACTGATTCAGTTAACGAGGGCCATCATAAAGCCACATAAATTTAAATCTTAAGATTCTCACCCCAATTTGCTTTAAATTAGGGCAATTTGGCGGATTTATTTTTTTTTTTTTTTTTATTAAGTTCTTTCAATACAAAATTTTTACTTTATTAATGTCTGTGAATGCTGACTATTTTTGCCCAATATGTCTTACAAAATTATAAATCTACCCCATCACCAAAGTTTCCATCCAGGTGTCATACAGACTCAGTCTTGTATCAAAGTATGCCTTACTACTTGCTGAAAAAACACCTTCCAAGTTTGAACATAGATACTTATGGAAAAAGTTACAAAGGAAAAAAAAAACAGGAAAATAGAGATGAAAAGATGAATTACAGATTACCATAATGCAACTAAAAATCTTAGTGGGCGATAAAAATCCAATGCAAAAAATCCTGTTTCCATTATTAGTTCACTGCCTATCATTATCACATCAATAAATTTCATGCAACACCAAATAAGGACTTATTATCTCTCTTTTGCAGAGTCATTGCTTGTCATTTAAATAAATTTGATTTCCTAAATGCCTATATATTTAATAAGATGTTCTGTGCCAAGTTTGAACAGTTCAGCACAGGAAGTTTAAGTGTTCAGGCATGATTGAAGATAAACATTGATATTAACCACAAAACCTACCTATACCTACCTTGTAGTATTTGAGAACAGCCAACTTGACCTTCTTCTTCTTGTGTTTGTTCTTTTTTGGTGTCGTGTAGTTCTTCTTCTTCCTTTTCTTGGCACCACCTCGAAGACGAAGCACCAAGTGGAGCGTAGATTCCTTCTGGATGTTATAGTCAGACAGAGTGCGGCCATCCTCCAACTGTTTACCGGCAAAAATCAACCTCTGCTGGTCTGGGGGAATGCCTAATAACAAAGATAAATTACTCCCCCAAAACCTGGTACATAATGATTTAAATTACAGGTGACTCTCGATCTCTCGAAGTTCAAGGGACCGTAAGAAAAGTTCGAGAGATAGAAAGTGGATAAAATCCTGAATTTGCAGTTCCGATCATCATTGTTCTACTTTTATAGATACCGGAAGTATATGTTGATAATGTCATTGCACATTTTCATTCATATTTTACGGGTAATTCAATTGAATTCAACAACATTGGTCATGTTTTGAATAAATAAAATGATTATTTTAAGTTTCAGTTACTGCCGGGCTTGATCGTTCCTTCACAAGATTGCTCGTAATCAGTATTCATGTCTTGAGATAGGATTTCTTGTGCAATGTTTGCCAAACTGGGATTGTGTAGACTCTATAATAATACATGAATTAAATTTCATAAATTATGGAAAATTACTGACACGTCCCTAAATTATTTTCTCAAATTATCGTCTCGTCCAGTCAAAATAAGTTCTGAAGCGATTTGTTTATAATTTACCAATTAACCAGTTAATTATATCAACACTTGGACGACTCATAGGTGTAGTATCATCTAAGTACCGTATTTGGCTGAATATAATACGCACTTTTTTCCCAAAATTATTTTCTGTGAGAAAGGGGTGCGTATTTTACACCACAATGGGATTTTGATAGGTTTTTCTTTCATGTGAAACACGACTATCATATGCACATACCGTAGTATTACCTAGAGACTTATGCAATTTCTTGCTGTTTATCGCCATATTTAAAACTTCGGAAAGTTATTGTTGGAATGTAGGCTTGTTAAAAATGTTATATTTATAACCTTTTGATAGTTAAATTAAATTTAAAAGCAAGTTAAAATTAATTTTGAGCTGCATGTTCATCGTCTCCCTGTAGGCCGCCATTAACGATGTTATTTATAGATGTTCACACATTCCTTTGCCATGTGCTTCTGTTATCATAGTACACATGTACCTAATCAGTCAGACACGCAGTCAAAAAAGTAATAAGTCATTTTTTAATGAAATACAATAAAATAAAATTTATTTTAGGTTTTAAATAACTCAGTGAAAATTCATTTCAACATAAACACCCCTCTATACATCCCAATGAATGGAAGCCAATGTTGTGAACACATGCGCTTGTCACTTGATAATTATCCCTCAACACCCCTCCAGGCAATTAAATTGTTTTCCGACTCCAAAGCATTGTTTTTACAGTTAGAGCACTGATTATTTACTGCCCTTATTAATGGCTTTGATTATTTTCTTTCTTAAAAATCGTGGGTTGGTTTATGATCTTTCGTATGTATAAGCCTGTGTTGATTACAACACATTAAACAGTTAAACGTTGTTAAATGTAATTTTACTTATCTTATATCGGCCTCGTGTTAAAATGATTGAGAGTTAAAAAAGGAAATACGAAGTATGTTGAAACTTAAGTGTTATCATTTACTCGTGCTCTGTAGAAAATAAGATATCCAAGAAAATTACCTCGATGTATGAAGACATATATCCCACCTTTGTACATCATTTTTCACAGCTTTGGAGGTGTCTTGATAACTACACTTTACACGCTTGTTAAATTTTGATTTTATTTTTATAACATCAGCTATTTATTTAATTAATTAATTCCAAGTTCAAAAGAAGAAAATCGTAGTCTATGAATACTTTGATGTTGCAATATCGCTTGCCCTGTTAAATTTACATAATTTTCTACATGATTACCTTAAACTAAAAATAAATATGACAACTGTTAAACTTGCAACAATATCTTGTGCTTTGTTGAAATAAAATTATTTCCACAAAGAATAGTTAGAATACGTATAATTTTAATATCACCGTATGCTAAAAAAATTAATAATAAACTCTGTTAATACTTTATTGCAACATTATCTCGTGCTTTGTTAAAATAAATAATTTCCTCCAGATTGCCGCGATATGGAAAGTCAAGATTAAGAAATAAAAACGCATTTGAATAAAATATCGTGTTCTGTAAATTTTTGGCACTTTATCTCCGCGCCGATTTTCATAGCAAATTACCGCGATTTTCAAAAGTTCAGAACACCGCTTGGTAAAATTTTCTGCTGCATATAATACAGCCGTACTGCATTTTTTCCCCCAGTTTCAGGCTCAAAGAGGGGGGTGCGTATTTTACACCAATGCGTATTATATTCGCCCAAATACGGTAAACACCCACTTAACACGTCCATCCCAGCCCCAGGCGATCACTGTTATCCAGGTAAGTCCAAGCTGCATTAATTTTAAGCTTGATTGACGTGTATACATTCGCAATCAAAACTTCGAGAGATAGAGAGTAAAAGACAATGAAATGTGTGTAACGGGACCCAGTCTTGGTTCGAGAGATGGAGAACTTCTCAAGATCGGGAGTAAATTTGCTTAGTTATATAGAGGAAAGAAACGGGACCGGAGGTTCACTTCAAGAGATCGAGAACTTCGAGAGATCGGAGTACGAGCCATCGAGAGTCACCTGTATATACATCTCTGTCAAGCTTAACACATGCAAACTCTCTATCTTGTAATGTAAAATTTGATAAATTCTGGTACACTGTAATCATACCTTCTTTGTCTTGAATCTTAGCTTTAACATTTTCGATTGTATCACTGGGCTCAACCTGTCAATCAAAAGCAAAATAATTTTAATGTCTTTCATATTGCTATGCATATCCTAAAATTCTCATTTTCATTATTCAGGAAATATTGCAGGATGTCACTTTTTAATCAAAAATATACATAGATCTATGAACAATCTAATTAAAATTAGATGTCCCGAATCCGCTATCGCTTCTCAAACATCTAACAACATCCCATTCGGGGTCACGTCAGAGCGACCTTTCGATTATGAATAAACATAAAAATTTTGGCCAATCAGATTCAACCTTCTGTATTCAATTCTAAAATTAGTTCCACGGCTACATCTCTATATTATTGATGCTCAGTAGACTGTTTTACGTTGAATTAAAGTAATTTTGGTATAAATTGAACGTTAGTCCGCCAATCTGGCATTCTTACCTGAATAACGCAAACGAAAATGCACAAACTACTATATATCCCGCAAGTCACATTCATATATAGCACGGTCTTTACCATGCATATTTTGTTTACTACGAAACCTCTCGGGCGTTTAGGTTTGGCAGTAAAAAAAAGAAACGCATCCGAACTATAAGCCAAGATTTCGACGACGGCGATTTCATTGGGTAATCGAAAGGTCGCTCTGACGTGACCCCGAATGGGATGTTGTTAGATGTTTGAGAAGCGATACCGGATTCGGAACATCTAATTTTAATTAGATTGATCTATGAACAAACAAGAGGTCCATGGGCCACAATGCTCTACTCAGACACTTCGGTCCAGCAGATTTTTTTTTTTATATTTTCCTCTTTAATTTCATAAATATTTTGAATCCATGTCATGGATCAAAATCTTAAACCTTAGAGTTATGCTTTATTCTTAGTTATATCAACAAAACATTGGGATGCTACATATTGATACAATATGGTCCTGCTGTTTTGGAAAATACTAATAGTCAAATAGTCAACTATTCATTGACATCCTTAATAAAAATATAAATAATCATGGCTTTGATGTTCTTACTAAGATTTGTTCCTATATATTCTACTGTAAAACTTTGATTGCCTAGTGTGGCCTCACCCTATTCCCAGGGGTCATGATTTGAACAAATTTGAATCGATTCTAACTGAAGATGCTTCCATATAAATTTGACTTTTCATGGCTTTGCTGTTCTTCATTATCAGATTTTTAAAAGATTTTTTGGTCCAGTGGTTCTTGAGAAGATCTTTAAAAGATGCCCTTAAATTTTAACTTATTCTTTATATCTCCCCTTGAAACAGGGAATCGTCCTTCATTTGAATAAACTTGAATACCTATCACCCAAAGATGCTTTGTGCTAACTTCAGTTATTTCTTGAGAAGAAGTCAAAAATGTGAAACACAGACAACAGATGACAGACGTACGACATATGATGGACAACAGATGGAGCCTGACATCCTTTGATCAGAAAATTGTGAACTATAAATTATAATTTCAAACGTTCCTTACCTCTAGGGTAATTGTTTTACCCGTCAGGGTCTTAACAAAGATCTGCATTTTTAATTCATGCAACGCTGTAAATAAAGATAAAACAATTTAGCATTGGTTCAAAATTAGGATTCCTTATCATGCATAAAGAAAATATTAAATGGCTCAGGACATATAACCATATTTGAATCAGTGTCTTCATAAGGTGTCCTAATTACTCATCATTGCCATAATTTGTTGTTCATGTTATTGTTTCCTTATAAAAAAGTGAAGAACTAGAATTCAACTCAAGTTTTGTCTACAACTGTATCTTTCATGTCTTTCTGTGGGCCCTTTAAATGTTTTCTAAAACTATTCCCTTTATCTTTGGATAAGGGAAAATGAGAAAAACAATATTCATGTCTTGATAATGCAGCACCAGATAGAATGTTAATAAAATAATACAGTCCTAAATATTTTATTTGAATTAGTTTGAAAGTATAGAAAACACTGTTCCACTTTTCCACAATTCAACACTGCTTTTCCGCCACAAAAAAGAGAAGGCTTTCCTCAACAAAACATACTGCTCTTCCATCAATATATTTTTTACTTTTCCGAGACTTATTTTCAGACATGATTCTGAAGTCGAGTGAAAAAACAGATTTATAAACGACTCCAAATAGCCCAGGGTCTGGGTGCTCTGGAGTAAATGGTGCTAAATCCTGCATTCTGAGTATTTCCTGGCAATTATATCTCACTCTGAAATTATCTTCTTTTTAAGAAAAAAATTACAAATGTTACAATGTTTTATCGTAGTCTTTGATACTTTTGTTTATCAATTCATGTCATCTTTTATCTGTTATTTCATCAATATCATCTGTTACAACATTGACATTTCCAATAAAACTTTAACAGAGATTGCAACATTGCATGGAAAATATCACTACCCCCGATGAACTTTCCAGGGCTATCGTAGACATCCTTTGAAAAATATACAGGGGCTATATATAATTCCCTGCCGAGACGCATGAGGAAAGTTTTGAGGGTCAAAGGTGAAATGAAAAAATATTAAATATTGGTAAGTTATTTTTTTTTACTTATTTTATGTTTATTGTTTACATTACACTTCACATTTGAGCAAAGCCATCTTGGATTTTTGCCATTAAATTATGGAACACATCTGTAAATGTATCTAGTCTGACAAAACTTCATTCGCTCCAACAAAACATTTGACTTTGTCAGACCAAATGTCTGACAATCATGAATGATTTCAAAATTTCAACAAGTCTGCTATAGTTAGGGCTTTCAAAATCTGCAGAATTATACCGGACAAAAATATTCAGTGATCAGAAGACAAATTCATTTACAATTTAATTAAATTGCCTTTGCCATGCACCTCCCATTTTTGTAAAAGTACCACTTGTTTAGAATCATTTTGAAAACCCGGCCCTGTATAGTTACAGTGTGCGAAACTAACTAGGAGAATGAAATAGCCCATTGGGCTATTGGGAAAATTGGGGAAAAATCCCATTGGGGAAAAGCAGTGTGAAGAAGCCACAGAAAAGCAGACAGGGGATTGACATGGCGGCCATAGACAAGTCCAAAATTTCTTTCACTGAGCTTTTCCGAGACAAGGTTAATTTAACTTGAAACAAGATTTCAATGCATTTTACTTCACAAGATATCATTTAAAATTCTCTATAACCTTTTTTTATTTTATCCCTACAAGCATTGGCAACATACTTACTCAATATTCGGATTATTCAATGCCAATATTTTAACGAGTTTACACTGACTGAAGATTGAAAAGTTTAATTTTGGTGTTTTGTTAATTTCAGGCTAAATTATCAAGCACTTCATCATCAAAAAAAACTTTTATGAAATATTAACAGACTGAATTTATGCATTATGTATGTATCAATATACAATTATTGTTAAAACTTGAGTTAAGAAATCCATGTGTACCCTCAATCAAATGGCGTACGACGGAAAGGAAGAAACGTGCGCGAATATAGCCTCAAATAAAAATAAATGTGTTCAAATTATTTTTTTATATATCAAATATCATTCATCGATAGGATGATGAGTAAAAATGCTGTTTTATTCCTTAAATACAGATTTATCTACATAAAAGAATTAAAAAGTTAACTCGCTATATGTGTAATATTTTTGGATGGAGACTATAAAAATACTTCCTGTCAACAGATGGCAGTGTGACAATATGGCTGCAAAAGCTAAGTTTAATAGGCTAGAATCAGAAATCGAAAGGTGTAGGGCGGAAAGATCATGGTTAAAGGCATTAGAAGCAGCAAAACAACTTGCAAATAAGTACCAACAATTAGGTTAGTTTGTTATTGATGAGAATTATGCAAATTTTAAATAGAAAATTGCGAAATATACTCCATCCAGTACCTGTGTTCAATGTCACACACACGTACTATGTTTTACGGTGCCACCGTTGGAGCGAGTGCAGTTGTATACCAAAAGAAATCTTTATGTAGCTTACAATTTGAATTTTGATCCGCCTCTTAAAACTTCAATCCGCACGAGACAGTGTACAGGTCCAGCACAAGGTAACGGGATGTTTCGCACCTAAGCATGGTTCGCGCTGCGATGTTTCGCACCAATTCCGTTTCGCGCTGAGATGGTTCGCCCCACATTGTACAAATATGTGCTAGCCTACTAAAGTTCGTTTAACAAAATTTTAAACCTGTTATATGGTGTAAATTTTGATATTTTTTGCAACATTTTTTTTAATTCAAGAAGATTATATTTGTAGCAGAGACATAATTATTTATGTCTGTGTTTAAAGTATACATAGCATATAATTATGTATTATTTTAACACCATGCTAATTATAATACCGCCATCTAATTAAGTAATTATTGCTGGTTTGACTACCAACACGTCAATTAATAAATTCTCACCTTTCGATCAACAACTAATTACAATTAAATCCTCATGGAATATTTGATGAACACGATCCGTAATCTTTGGCAGTGCATACATGTATTATTAAGTCATGCATTTGAACATACAACATCTATATATGTATATCTTATAATTGATAAACAATTTTTTAAAATGGATAAAAATGTCATGGAATATTTAAAATAAATCGTGAGATGGTTCGCACCTAAATCGGCGCGAATCATCTGGGCGCGAACCATCTCAGTGCGAAACAGAATCGGCGCGAAACATCCCGGATTCCAGCACAATACCCCGATAAAGGTATATATATGGCCCCCCCAATTCACAAAAATGAGCTAATCATAGTTTCACAGTTGATAAACTAGGTTTATTGATTGTAAACTATAGTTTACAGACCGTAAACTATAGTTAACGATGATAATCTATATTTCACATATGTAAACTATAGTTTACACGATAATCTATGTTTCACAAGTGTAAACACGGAAAACAATCATTTGCTACTGCAAAATATAGTTTATCTGATAAATATAGTTTCACGATTTGTAAACTATGATTTACAACTCTAAACTATACTTAACAAATGTAAATTATAGTTTAGGCTTTGTAAAATATACTTTACAGACATACAAAGCGCCAAATTCACAAAAATGCGATAAACATAGTTTTACACTTGAGAAACACAGTTTAGGAATAGAATCTCTTATTTTGTATCGGAGATGCACAATTTTCTGTGAAACTAGATTTCACGACTCTAAACCATAGTTTACGATCAAAACTATAGTTAACAATAGTTTTTTTTTTTTGTAAATTATAGATCGGCTAATCCTAGTTACAGCATTATAAGATTTTGCTATGTAACGACAATTGTTGTTAAATATATATGCATGTATATTTCTTGTTGGCGTTATAAGTAAATGTTCTATTATTTTAAAGCAAATCTAGTTGGAAATAAAAAGAAAAATGACTGGAAAATTATTGATTAAAATTTTATTTTTTTGATTTAAAAGAGAGAAATAGAGACCGAAATGCGTGATCTGTCATTAATAAAATACATGTATATCTTATATTCATCTGTAAATAAAGACATAACACAGTACATGTAACATTGCAGGTGCAGAATTTATTTTTCAACAACCGAATTTTCTTCATACATAAATAAAAGTGGCCTTTCACGGAACAAACACAACAAATATTTGGGACTTCTCTCTCATTCTCTCTCTCTTAAATTCAAAGGAGGACGTTGAAACCCCCACAACCCTATCTATATCCACCACTGCATTTCCTCTCTTTCAGTTTCTTTGTTTTGGTGATGAGATGTGGCGGGAAAATGCTTGGCACATTGTAAAATGCGCTTCACCCTCCCCTGCTTGAGCAAAAATCTTGTAATATTCTGTCTTTTAAAAAATTAAAATTTTATCATATTTCTAAAAATTTCCCCATAGGAAATAGTATATATACACGGCATTTTAAAATAAATACAATTAATCCTGTTTAAATAGAGAAAGTAATATTGATTATATATAACTCGGTCTTTGCTTTAGATAATGCCCAACACGTGTCCTTAATATTCTCCGCACTGATAAAACCAATACCCCATTATTGCCTCTCGCGATTGGTGCCGCGAAATTTCGAATTGAAAACTATCGTTAACAGTTAACAGGTGTTTAGATTCATAAACTATATTTAACAACTCTTAACTATAGTTTACGAGTGTGAATTATAGTTTATTACGATAAACTATGATTGGCAAATGTGAATCGTAGTTTAGCTCTCAGAACTATAGTTTACGATCGATAAGTATAGTTTACGTCTGTTAAATATAGTTTGTGAGTATAAATGACAGTTAACTATAGTTTACAACCGAAATCTATGGTTAACGAATGTAAAACATAGTTTATCTGATAAATATAGTTTCACGATTTGTGAAACTATGATTAACAACTCTTAACTATAGTTCACGATTGTAAATTATAGTTTACAGATGTGAATCTATGTTTATCAACAAAATCTATTGTTAACGTTTAATTACAGACAGATAAACTTAGATTAGCATTCGTAAACTATAGTTAACAACCGTTAAATATAGTTTTACAGATGAAAACTATAGTTAACGAATCGTTAACTATAGTTCAGGGTTTGTAAACTATAGTTTACAGTCGATAAACCTAGTTTATCAACTGTGAAACTAAGTTTCGCTAATTTTTGTATATATAGCTTGATAAAGTTATATAGCTTTATCAAGGTATTACAAATACCTTGATCAAGGTATTTTATGTAATGAAAATACAAAAAAAAAATCTTAAAAAATTAAATTGAAAAGTCAAATTATGAGTAGGGGTCAATGTGTTAACTCGCGCATGAAAAGTATTCAGGTATCAAAAAGACAGCATGAAAGAACGTCTCCTCACATGACATGCTTTTATACTGATTTCTTCGTGTTTGAGTACTTTACATGCATGAGTGAATTTACTTGATCAAGGTAGTTGTAATACCTTGATAAAGTAATATAGCTTTATCAAGCTATATACCTTTATCAGGGTATTGTGCTGGACCTGGTCTAGTTAGAATAATTTATCTGTGTATCAGGACAGGCCATCACCACAGTTAGATAACTGCAATGTAGCAAAAAATTGCAGAATCACTCTGAAACTATTTTGTAGAAAATTAATGAAGTTGCATTGAAAATAACCATTAAATAATGGAAGAATTCAACACTTTTTCTCAGCAATTTTTACTCACTTCAAATTTACATTCCATGTTGACAATCGGAACTCACTGGATTTTGAAAATAAATGCATTTAGTTAGTTATTGCCCATGTTTGCTTTGCTACATCCCCAATTCATGGAACGCATTCTTTGTTAAACTGGGTCTGTAGGACATTTCTCATTTTAATGCATCTTTGGATACCCATGGGTGATCTCGTCTTTACTCATCACCCGTGGGCAAACTCGCTGAAATATCACCGTAAAATATGCTAATTTGTTGATTATAGACAACCAATCAGAAAGTTGGAATTCTTCAATTTTAAAAATATGTTTATTAGTTTGCTATTTATGGTAAATATTTTGACGCTTGTTAAAATGAGCAAAGTTTGTTTTAAAACGATTAAAGTCAATTCGTACAGGCCACTGACATTAAATACCAGTCAGAAATTATATGGGAGTGCCTTTTTCAAACTGCAATCAGTGTTAACTAGGGCATGTTAACTATGGAATAGTTTTTGCCATTGCGACTCAGTTCAGCAGCCAATCAAATGACCCACGCATATTAAATACATATGACAATTTTTCGGCGATTTTGCAAGACAAGATCACCCGTGGGTATCTGACGATGATTTTTACAATTGAACATTTTATCTAGAGACAGTCTTAGACTGTGACGTCACTTGACATCATATGTAAGTTAAATTTTTGTAACGAGTCTAAATGGGCCTTTTGCAGTTTTGTAGTGAAAGGCATTGTAGAATAGATGCAATTATTTTTTGTTTCATCTAAGCTCTCTGCACAGACTACTAAGTAAATCTTTAATACATGATAACATGATAACTGGAGACTGTTTATTCACCATTATTGCATGGAATCCTGATAGCGAAGGAATTCTGGGAAGGTTTCGCAGAAAAATTTGCTTGACGAATACCAGTGTCATATAATATATTGAACCCCGCGATATTTTGAACCCGGGTTCAAAATATCGCTGCGAAATATTGAACCCCCTATAAAATATTGATCCCCGGGTTCAAAATATTATGGCCATAATATTTTGAACCCGGGGTTCAATATATTATAGTCTTAGGCCCATAATATTTTGAACCCGGGGTTGAATATATTATAGCCTTAGGGCCATAATATTTTGAACCCCGGGTTCAATATATTATGGCCTTGTGGCCATAATATTTTGAACCCCGGGTTCATTATATTATAGCATTATGGCCATAATATTTTGAACCCCATTACATTCTCTGTTTCAAGCATAGGGGTTTCTGAGATTATGGCGTTGAAGTGTTGTACCTCCTAATTTAATTTTTTTTTTGGTAGGTTGGGGAACTCAATATTTTATGGTCATAATATCTTGAACCCCCCTCCCTTTAAAAGTAAAAGGGTAAGGGAAATCAATATTTTATGGTAATAATATCTTGAACCCCCCCACCCTCTTAAATTGAATGAAAGGGTAGGGGACTCAATATTTTATGGCCATAATATCTTGAACCCCTCCCTCTTAAATTATAAGGGTAGGGAACTCAATATTTTATGGCCATAATATCTTGAACCCCCTCCCTCTTAAAATAAAAGGGTAGGGGGACTCAATATTTTATGGCCATAATATCTTGAACCCCCCTCTCTCTTAAAATAAAAGGGTAGGGGGACTCAATATTTTATGGCCATCATATCTTGAACCCCCCTCCCTCTTAAATTAAAAGGGCAGGGGACTCAATATTTTATGGCCATAATATCTTGAACCCCCTCCCTCTTAAAATAAAAGGGTAGGGGGACTCAATATTTTATGGCCATAATATCTTGAACCCCCCTCCCTCTAAAAATAAAAGGGTAGGGGGACTCAATATTTTATGGCCATAATATCTTGAACCCCCCTCCCTCTTAAATTAAAAGGGTAGGGGACTCAATATTTTATGGTCATAATATCTTGAACCCCCCTCCCTCTTAAATTAAAAGGGTAGGGGACTCAATATTTTATGGCCATAATATCTTGACCCCCCCTCCTCTTAAATTAAAAGGGTAGGGGACTCAATATTTTATGGCCATAATATCTTGAACCCCCTCCCTCTTAAATTAAAAGGGTAGGGGGACTCAATATTTTATGGCCATAATATCTTGACCCCCCCTCCCTCTTAAAGTAAAAGGGTAGGGGACTCAATATTTTATGGTCATAATATCTTGAACCCCCTCCCTCTTAAATTATAAGGGTAGGGGACTCAATATTTTATGGCCATAATATCTTGACCCCCCCTCCCTCTTAAATTAAAAGGGTAGGGGACTCAATATTTTATGGTCATAATATCTTGAACCCCCCTCCCTCTTAAATTATAAGGGTAGGGGACTCAATATTTTATGGTCATAATATCTTGAACCCACCGGGTTCAATATTTTATAAGGGGATTCATTATATCGCAGCGAAAATATGAACCCGGGTTCAAAATATTATGCGATATATTGCACCCGGGTTCAATATATCGCGGTATCAAAATATTATGCTACACCTGTCTATAGATTTTAATGAATCAAATTTTTCTGTTCTTACACGTTAGTCTATTGAGCTTACTGCACTTGATATTAACATAATTCTGATACCCATCAAGCACCAAAATAATGCCCTTTCTTGATGTGATGAAAAATTTTTAGTACTAAGGGAGATTTTGGTTCATACTTTTAATACTTATTAATAGCATTTTCAAAATTTGGGCATCTGTTGGTATATACTTTGTTTGGATGAGATTCAACTTGGCTGGATATTTGAATTATGAAGGACTATCCCGAGATTCAGCGAAGGCATCATTCCATATCCAGCCAGGGCGAATCTCAGTCAAGATTAGGTATAGACTAGTAAGCACAATCATGAATAAAGTAATTACATTTACCACATCTATGTAAATGCTTATTTCAGCTGTAGATTGTGAAATTGCAATAAGATATCACCTTTTTTCAGTGAAAATTGATTTTACTGACTTTTTTTCCAGATTTTTATGTGACTTTTACTCATGCAGAAAGCACATTAGAACACTATGTCAAAGACAATATACCTCTTGAAAAAAATCACAATAAAGCTTGTGATCAGCTGACAGATGTCGAGAAAACTCTGTCCAGTATAGCCAGCAGTGGCAATAAGGTTGGTCATGAAACTTGTGTCACAATTTTACAATGAATTTATTGTAAAACGTTAAAAATTACTGGTGTTTTTAATCAATAATTAATTTTGCAAGCATTCCATTCTTTCATTTGATAACTAGGCCTTTACCCCTGAAGCAGGTAAAAATTGGCCCTGAGTAAGATATTTTAATATTTTATGGGGTAAAGGCCTATGAATGGTATAAAATATACAAGGATGTGAGTTTCATTTCAGCTGTCATTTGAAGCCAAACTCTTACTAGCTAAGCTGTATTACTGTAAAGGTTCCTATGATGAGACATTAAGATTGTATGATGAGATCAACTTAGATAGTGTACTGGATCAGAACATGGCTCCACGTGTTCTCCAACTTCTGGCTGAAGCTTATTCCATCAAAGGTAAATTTCACACTGCATGGTAATGTAATGTCATGATCCAATGAAAAAAAAAAATATGTATATGTTAGAAATTCATTGTTGGAAATTTTACATCATTAATGCCATATCTTTTCTGAAATTCAAAAAAAAAATCAAGACTGAAAGAGAGTAAAAGCTATACAGTATAAAGATAAGATGTGTATCAAGGTGTTTGTATTCAAATGAACTCCAGGATCATGCTTGGAATCCAAAGGTCCCAGCACCACCAGCAAATATAAGGCTGCCGAGCAAGAGAAGCTGGTGTTACAGTGCTTTGAGACAGCAGGAGACTTAGCCCTTCTGTATGTCCAGGAGAGAGAGAAAATGGCCCAGAGTAATTCATCAGGGGAAGAGGAAGTAGATATCATCCTGGAGAATGCCATAAAACAGTCACCGCTCATGTACATCAAAAGAGGGTAAGTACATAGGTCATAACACAGTCACCGCTCATGTACATCAAAAGGGGGTAAGTACATAAGCCATAACACAGTCACCGCTCATGTACATCAAAAGGGGGTAAGTACATAGGCCATAACACAGTCACCGCTCATGTACATCAAAAGGGGGTAAGTACATAGGCCATAACACAGTCACTGCTCGTGTACATCAAAAGGGGGTAAGCACATAGGGGCTTTGTTTTATGATGGAGTACTTAGTGTATTTGTTTGTTAATCTTTCTCTGTCTGAAAAAAATGATTAAAATTAGAACTGGAAACTGCTGAAATTAGTAGTTTTTAAAAAAAAAAAATCATATTTCTATGTACATGTCGGATTTTAGGGGGTACCATCTATTCACAGTATTTAATTTTTCCTACTGATTTCAGGCAAGATCTAGTTTTGAAAATGATTAGATAACTTCTTTCTATCATCTGCCAATATGAACAGTGAACCAGAGCATCCTCAATGCCTGGCACATACAATAAAAGCAATGAAAGTAGTTAATATCAGTCTAACTATGTAAAATGTAGATATGTTCTGAGTATGTATGGAAAGTCTAGAGAGAACAGAAACCACACCAAACCCGTAAATACTGACTGCATTACTTTTAAGTTTGAACAATCAGATACATATTTTATTTTCTTGTTACAGTGACATCAAACAAGGAGTAGGGCGATTTAGAGAGCTACTGCGAGTTGTAGAATCTAGATTCACTCAAAGTCTTCGACAGGTATGATTTTCTTTATTTATACTTAACTGAAAAAAGAGTGGGTACATACATGTATTATGACAAATAAAATATCAGTAATTATTTATCCATATTTTACAAATTGATGCAGGCACTGGCCAGGCAGTTGGCTGAAGTATTGATCCGAGGCATGTGTGAGAAGACTTATATACCTATAGAAGTTAGTCATTCCAGCTCTAGTCAAATTACACATCCATTACCTAGAAAATACTCAGGTGAAAAGTAAGTGTTTAATGTAGAAACAGAAGTTTTCATGGACATAAAATTTCATAGATTTATCATTTAAATCAATTTTGTGGGGAATTATTTTCATTGCTTTACAAATAACCATAACATTACAGTACATGTATCTGGGTAAATATTTCATAGGTATTTAATTTCTTGATGAATGCAATCACCGAAAGAAATGAAATATAATTCCATATGAATATATCTGCTTTTACTTACTGAATACTTCAAAAAAACTTTTTTTAGATTTAAAGAATTGATGTAATGCAAAAGAGTTAAAATTGTGAACCATTTCACATTGACAATACTTTTTTTAAGCATGGTTCACTGAATACTAAATTCAGTTTAAATGTTGGTTGGACATTTTTCTTCAGTTTGTTCATCCCACGTGAACTTAATGAAGAGGCATTATTACTCCTCCTTGTGGCTGAAGCAATCGTAAGTGTCATTATTACTCCTCCTTGTGGCTGAAGCAATTGTAAGTGTCATTATTACTCCTCCTTGTGGCTGAAGCAAACGTAAGTGTCATTATTAACTCCTTCTTGTGGCAAAAGGAATCGTAAGTTTCATTATTACTCCTCCTTGTAACAGAAGCAATGGTAAGTGTCATTATTACTCCTCCTTGAGGCTGAAGCAATCGTAAGTGTCATTATTACTCCTCCTTGAGGCTGAAGCAATCGTAAGTGTCATTATTACTCCTCCTTGTGGCTGAAGCAATCATAAGTGTCATTATTAACTCCTTCTTGTGGCAAAAGGAATCGTAAGTTTCATTATTACTCCTCCTTGTAACAGAAGCAATGGTAAGTGTCATTATTACTCCTCCTTGTGGCTGAAGCAATCGTAAGTGTGATTTTTACTCCTCCTTGTAGCAAAAGCAATCGTAAGTGTCATAAATACTCCTCCTTGTGGAAGAAGCAATTATACATGTATTTTCACAGCTTTCTTTGTTTCTTTATGAAGTAATAGGCTTTTATAGGCAGGATTTTTAGGAATCAATTTCCAAACAAACATTATACCATGTAAATTGTACATAACACAAAAAGCACTAAATTGTTTGTATTTTGGATTGAATTACTTTGTTAATGATTTTTTATATTACATTAGTTACTTCGCTTTATAGTTTATTTTGATGATATGAATGATGACAAGAGAGGCGGTGCTTAACCTGTCTGATTTATAATGTCACGTCCATTACTTTGATTTTTTGTATATTTGGATGATATAAACAGGTGACAAGAGAGGCTGTGCTTAACTTGTCTGATTTATAATGTCACGTCCATTACTTTGATTTTTTGTATATGTGGATGATATAAACAGGTGACAAGAGAGGCTGTGCTTAACCAGTCTGAGGAACATCGGGAAGATCGACACATCAGCTACGAGAACACGACGGCAGTATACGATCTGTTGGCCATCACTCTGGTCAGGTGTACTCAATTCCTCAAACTGTCTGATGTAAGTCTCCGTCCAGAATACATCTAAAAAGGACATTAAAATTATAGAATTTTTTACACTTCTTAATTGTTTATTTATGTCGTCGAGCAGAGCTCAAAAGCCATATTAGGGAGCATTCCATTTGAATTGCCCATAAGAATTTACGTAAGCAAAGGTTTCAGTTGATGCATGCTCAAAAGAAAATAGCCGTATACATGTATCAATTTCTTTGAAAATGCTCACAATGAATAATAACTTGAAAATGAAATTGATCAATTATACATGTACCTACTATTAATTCTGTTACAAAACACAGATACCTTGTTTATTTTCACACTAGAAAAATGGGATAGTTGTTGCGGATGAACTAAAGAAAGTGATGCATCAAATAACTTGAATAACTTTTCGGAAGAATAACCATGTAACAGAAAACAACCCATCTGACTGTAATCGCAAAATTAAATATGAATACTAGAAGACTAAAAACATTTAATTTTAACCCTTACTTTTACAATTTTAATTCCAAATTTATTACAAAAATTGAAGAAATCAACTTCTATTACTGTATTGCTCCATTTCCTAGTATACCATATACAATACCCAAAAATAATTCATAGTCGTAGCAGGAACTTGGTCATAGCTAAGGTGCAATCACTAAAAACAATGTTTAGGCATTGACAATTAAAATAATAATATCATAAAAATTCATTAAATCCCTTCTAGTTTTTCAACTGAGTTAAAATATTTAGCATGAAGTTGAACATATTTACTTTTGATGGTGTCTGGTTAATTTGAACACGTTCTATTCAAACCTTGGCATAAGGCCCCAAAACTATAATTATGACATTTTATTTACAAAGTTTAAATTTTATTTTTAATTCAAAAAGAACTTTTGAAATTGTTTTTCATGTTCAACGCCTTTGAAGCTTTTCAGGCTTTTTATACTCAATGTTGAATAAGTTAACCAGGTTGTATGTAGATAATGTTGTGAGTAATGATGGCTATTTATTTTCCAGTCCTTTGAGAAGGCTATGCGATTTTCATTTGAAGAATTCCATATCTGGCATCAATTTGCTAATACACTTATATGTTCAGGAAAGGTAATGAACAATTCAATCTCTTTATTTCCAAGACTTGTTTTTCAAATGTAATGGAAATATGAATGTACATGAATTTGAGATATTGCCTCACTTGTTGAATATATTTTGTTCAGTGTATGCCGGTATTAGTGCAAGTTAAAAATAAAAATGAAGATATCTAGTCTACTAATCAGAGTGAAACCAAACTTTCAATTGGTTCCTAATGTTATTTTCAGTATAGCAGAGCTTTACATGTCTTGAAAGAATGCTCGAGACTAAAGCCAAAGAATACAGTGGTTTTACTGCAAGCAGCAAAGCTATGCTTTGAATGTCTGCATCTAGTAAGTGTATCATGAATCGATTATTGTATACAGGGTTATTTTCACCCCATGTTATTTTCTCCCTTTCACACTTGCAAACAATATTCCCCATTTTAAATTCGCTCAGTCACAGTTCTGTTTGATAAGAAATTATACTGTTTTCTTTGAATTCACGCCTTCTTAAATTCACTCACTTGTGTCTTGGGCGAAAATAAAAGGAGGTGAAAATTTTCCTGTATACAGTATGTTTATTGTAGAGCACCAAATTTTCTCGACACCTTATTTTTGCGATGTTATTATTTTGTATTTATGAGCAAAAACAATTTACATGAAATTTGGTTATTGTTGAGTATATTGTTTGTATAACTTTTAATAATGCAATACATTATACTTGTATACATGAGAATGAAATTTTTGCTCGAAAATAAAGTTATTGTGGGTAAAAAGTGATTTATAATATCAGAACAAAAACAAAAAAGAATTCAAGGAGTGTTGGTGGTAGTTGTTATGACATTGGGCAACATAACATCCTAAACAGAAGTATATTATGTAATTGTTGATTCTTGTTTCACTTTCAGTACAATGATGGAATAAATCTAGTCCAGCAGGCAATAGACAGCTGTTCTGAGAGCCACCCTCTGCTGAGTCGGTTATATGTGGCTCTGGGCATTGGCTACAGTCTCAAGGCTCAGGGTACCAAGTTACAGGGGGACAGATACGGTCTACACAAGAAGGCATTAGATGCATTTAAATAGTAGGGGTTTCTTGTTTGTTATCATAAACTTGTACATGATTATTGTTTCATTGTATCAGTGTAATTTTTAGCTCACCTCAACGAAGTTGGGGGAGCTTATGTAATACCCTTGGCGTCGGCGTCCAAGGTTAAGGTTTTTGGAGCAGTTTTCTTTTCAAGTACTTCTATGGCCTATATTAGTCAGAGATGCATGGAGGATGCTTCTGGTGTGTTTCATCGTACCAGTCAAGGTTTCAGATGCTGCAATTTCAGCTAAAGAATGACCAGGTTAATGTTTTTGGAGCAGGTTAAAGTTTTTGGAGCAGGTCTCAATTCCAAGTAACTATAAGCCCTATATTGACCAAACTTGCATGGATGATACATCTAAGGATGCACACTACTGAACTTGCTTCGGATGCTGGATCTGACCTACATTTTCCGGATGAGTGACTAGGTTAAGGTTTTTGGAGTAGATCTCATTTCCAAGTAACTATAAGCCCTATATTGACCAAACTTGCATGGATGATACATCTAAGGATGCACACTACTGGACTTGCTTCGGATGCTGGATTTGACCTATATTTTCCGGATGAGTGACCAGGTTAAGGTTTTTGGAGCAGATCTCATTTCCAAGTAACTAAAAGCCCTATATTGACCAAACTTGCATGGATGATACATCTAAGGATGCACACTCTGGACTTGCTTCAGATGCTGAATCTGACCTATATTTTCCGGATGAGTGACCAGGTTAAAGTTTTTGGAGCAGATGTCATTTCCAAGTAACTATAAACCTATATTGACCAAACTTGCATGGTTGATACATATAAGGATGTACACTACTGGACTTGCTTCGGATGCTGGATCTGACCTACATTTTCCAGATGAGTAACCTGGTTAAAGTTTTTGGAGCAGATCTCATTTCCAAGTAACTATAAGCCCTATATTGACTAAACTTGCATGGATGATACATCTAAGGATGCACACTACTGGACTTGCTTCGGATGCTGGATCTGACCTATATTTTCCGGATGAGTGACCAGGTTAAAGTTTTTGAAGCAGATGTCATATCCAAGTAACTATAAACCCTATATTGACCAAACTTGCATGGATGATACATCTTAGGATTCACACTACTGGACTTGCTTAGGATGCTGGATCTGACCTATATTTTCCGGATGAGTGACCAGATTAAAGTTTTTGGAGCAGATCTCATTTCCAAGTAACTATAAGGCCTATCTGAACCAAACTTGCATGGATGATGCATCAAGGGATGAACAATCTCAAAACTTGCTTCGGATGCTGGATTTGACTTACATTTTCTGAATGAGTGTCTAGTTTTAAGTTTTCAGATAAGTCCATTCCCAAGTAACTGCAAGCCCTATCAGACCAAAATTGCATAAATGTTGCATCTAGGGATGCACACTCCTAGATTATTAGTTTAGTGTGGGACTTTGCCTTACTTAAAGACAACATTCGTTGAGGTGAGCTCTGTAATCTCTGATTACCTATGTTTAGAGTTGCTCCAGTCTCTCAGTTTAAGAGCTACTCTTTAAGTGTATGGTACAATTTTTTCTAAGCAATTATTCTATTTTATATTTTTAGCTCTTCTGAGCCAAAAGCTCAAAGAGCTAATGCTATGGTGTGCATAAACCTTTTTGAATATGGGCCATAACTCAAGAATCTCTTGGCTAATTATTGTCAAATTTGTCACAGGGTATCCTTGGCCCAAGGGCTCCTGTTTATACTAAAACTAGGGTTGTGACCCTTAAACAAGGGGAGATAATTAGGAAAATAGAACAAAAGTACTGGTTGCTAAAAAATCTTCTTCTCAAGAACTACTGGACAGATTATCACCAAACTTACACAAAAGGATGAGGATATGTTGAAGATCAAAAATTGTTCAAGGCATCACCCTGGGGCAAAGGGCGTGGTCTCAAGGTCACTTCAAAGTTGACCAAAAATTACATTTTATTAAAATGTTGATATTTTGCTTACTATAAGGACTAGGTTCATTAAATCTTGTCAGTTGATGCATCTAAGGACCTCATATCATGTTGACTCAAAAGTAGGTCATGGTGACCTACTTTTCAAATTTTGTGGCCATTCTTTTTCAAAATGATTTAGAGGCATATTTTGAACAATTTAAGGCCTATGATCACCAAACTTTGTCAGTTGATGTATCTTGGGTCCTCGAAGTATGTTGACTAAAAAGTAGATCACCTTGACCTACTTTTTGAATTTTATGGCTAATCTTTTTTCAAAACAATTAAGGTCATTAATTCGAATACTGAGAGGTTTAGAATCATTAAATCTTGTAAGATGATGCATCTTCGGGCCATAAAATATATTTATTAAAAAGTAGGTCATCGTGACCTCTTTTTGAACTTTGCAGGCATTCGATTTCAAAGCGTTTTAGAGGGATATTTGGACATTTTAAGGCCTATGATCATAAAACTTAGTAAGTTGATGCATCTTGGGTCCTCAAAAAATATCAACTGAAAAGTAGGTCACCGTGACCTACTTTTCAATTTATATGACTATAATTAAATATTTCGGGTACTAATTGGCTTAGAATCATCAAACTTTGTCAGTTGATGCATCTTGGGTCCTCAAAGTATGTCATCTGAAAAGTAGGTCGCTGTGACCTACTTTTGAAATTTTATGGTTATAATTTTAAAAATATTTTAGGTAATAATTGGCTTAGAATCATCAAACTTAGTTGATGCATCTTGGGTCCTCAGAGAATGACAAGTGATAAGTAGGTCACCATGACCTACTCTCAGGTACTAATTGGCTTAGAATCATCCTGGGTTCTCAGAGTGTTTTAATCTGAAATGTAGGTCATGATGACCTACCTTTTGAATTTCAAGGCTTTATCTAAATATACAGGATACTTGGAGACTTCAAATAGAAGTGATAGGTTGTACAGTTTATCAAAAGAGCGATTCAAGGCCCTTGGGCCTCTTGTTATATAATTTTTTTTTTTTTTTTTTGTAAAGTTATATTACTGATTAATAATAACTCCCACTAATTGTTGTAGTGCAAATGAGCTGGATCAGAATGATTACCTTGCCTTGTTTCACCTGGCACTACAGTTAGCACTACAGAGACAGGTGAGTGTATTTATGTGTCAGTAGATTTCACATTATTTTGGGGAAGAGATCCTGATGTATACAGTATTTTGTGGAATGTATATTTGTAAATTATAATCTACATAAAATTATCTATATATGCGTAATGAAATTGATGGATTATCTATATACATGTTAGTGAGGTATTTTGAAAATTGTCTATATACATGTAAGTGATACATTTTGTGGTTTATCTAGATCAGTGAGGCAATAAGATGTGTTAAGATGTCTCTAAAACACAAGAATGACTACATGCACTCCTTACATCTGTTGGTGCTGCTGATGACGTCAGAGAAGAAGTACGAGGAGGGAATGACTCTGATCCAGGCAGCCCTCCAGGAATATCCGGACAACCTCAGTCTGATGTTGACCCGCAGTAAACTGGAGGAGGTTCTGCTCGGTCCCGAGTATGCGCTCGACACGTGTCGAGAGATGTTAGAGCTGTGGAAGGAACTCTATGAAACAGATGTGGAGGAGTAAGTCTGTTTATTTTACTTTTGGGAATCCTCAGCAGCTAAAAATAGGAAATATAACTCTGGAGATCCAGAGCAACCAAAAATAGTTTAATGTCACTTTCGAGAATCCAGAGCAACTAAAGATAATCTAATGTAACGCTGGATAATCCAGGGCAACTAGAAATAGACTTAAGTAACTAAGGAGACTCCAGGGCAACTAAAAATAGCTTAGTGTAACTATGGAGACTCCAAGGCAACTAAAAATAGCCTTATGTAACTAAGGAGACTCAAGGGCAACTAAAAATACCCTGTAGCATAGTGTAACTATGGAGACTCCAGGGCAACCTTAAATAGCCTAATGAAACTTTGAAGAGTCCAGGGCCGTGAAATATAATGTAACTCTGGAGAGCCATGGTAGCTTAAAACACTCTAATGTAACCCAGGATGGATATTCAGTAGCAGCTAAAAATAGTTTAGTTCAACTGAAGTTTAAAAATTAAGCAAAAATGAAGAAAGCTGTTTATTGATTAAATGAATGACTTTTGATAATTTCTCAAAAATATATTTTAGTGTGGTCATTTTAAGTTTTTACTTTCATGAAGTCTAGAAATATTCATTTGCAGAATGTAAACAGTTTCAAATTGTTATAAAATTATACTCTGTTGATTAAAATGTTCATTCTACTTGAAGCACTTCCTCTGAGAAGAAATACAGAACCATTACATCTAATGACAGATCAACATTTGACAGAAGAAGCTTTGCCCAGCTTCAGTTAAATGAACTGAATGACAGAGACACTGGTAAAAACAGATACATATATAGGATATTTAAATCTATAGTAACTAAATTATGTACATAAAATATATAAAGAGGGGACATTTTCAGCGTTTATTGTGATACTGTAAGTCCTTCTGTTATAGAGCTTCTGCAAGTTACGTATTGTTGAAATGTAATGGACTTTTAGGAAGGTACGTTATCACCTTGTGGCGTGTGTCTGTTTCAGGGTCGGTGAGGGCGGAGTCTGTGGCTGCCTCGCGGGTGGAGCAGACTCTATCTGAGGTGGCGTCCTCTATGGGGAGTATCCTCCACTCCCGCCCGGGCTCCCAGGAAACCTGGCTTTTACAGGCACAAATTTGGCTACACCTAGGTATCAGCTTTGTTGATCTAAATGTATCACCATATCATAAAGTACCAATCATTCGTAAATATTATCAGATTTATACACAAGTATTTTTTTTCCACCATAAAGAATGTTTAATTTTTATACGCCCGTCTTTAGATGGGACGTATTATGTTATGGCGTTCATGTCCGTCTGTCTGTCTGTTAGCTTTTCTCGTGTCCGGCTCATAACTTTAATACTACGGTATTAGGCCTAGGATTATCAAACTTTGTCAGCTGATACTTCTTGGGTAGAAGGTGTGTCGCGCACTAAAAGTAGCTCGCTCTGACCTTTAATGAAGATGCTATGGCCAAATATGGAAAAATCCTGTCCGGCTCATAACTAGAAAACTATTGGACTTAGAATCATCAAACTTGGCCAATTTATGCATCTTAGGTAGAAGGTATATCACGACCTATTTCAAGGTCACTGTGACTTTTAATTTAAGTGAAATTTAAAAAAAAAACTGTCTTTTTACTATTAGATTACACAATCCCAAAAAATGCAAGAGTGTTGCAGTATCCTTATTAAAAAAATGTTAAATCAAGAAAATACTTATTTTTTTTCATTATATACTTTACAGCAATCTACTATAACAAATGTAATGTTACAAGAGAAATTCCACCTCTCCCATGGGTGTAATTATCAAGCACTGGTCAAGGAAAATTTGATAACAGAAAATTGCACATCAAATTAGAGAGAAATTAATGAGTTTAGTGTGAGGAGCTAACTGGTAGAGCATCTCTGATCAAGCAGGTATATCTCTTGGGAACTGGACAAAAAGAATCAGCCGAGTTGTATTAAATAGTGGCTAGCCTAAGTTTGTAAATGAATTTGGTGAAAGTAATCAAAACTTATTTGATATTGTATAATAAATTAATTTGATATTGTATGATAAACTAATTTGATATTGTATAATATAATTAAAACTAATTATACTCGGGGGAGGGGGGGGGGGGGGGGAGGGTGCAGATGGGCATTTGTCAAGCTATAACACAACCAGTTGAGGATCTATAATATTTGTTATATTTAATGCCCATACCACAGAAGATGTATAAACAAATATTATAAGGAATGGAAAAATCATTGAAATCCTTGTATCAAGGTTGACATGATTTTCTTGCACTCTAAACTGTTTATGACAATTGAACAATATTTGACGGGCGTATCATGCTGTGGTGGGGCACTTTATTAAATAGTGTCGTCTAGTCATATAACATGTAACAGGGGGTTAGACTTTGTACAGTTGATTTCGCCAAGAGATTAACCTTGATTTTTTTATTAGCGGAATTGTACCTAAGCTTGGACAAAATGACAGAGGCAGAAGGTTGTGTACAGGAAACTTCTACCATCTTCCCACTGTCCCATCATGTTGCTTTTATGGTACAACCTTTCTCTTAGATATTGAGGATTGAAAATTCAACATCATTTTGTCAATAAGTTTATACTGTAAGTTTAAGATGCTTTATGGTATAATTTCATTTTTCAATTCTGCAGAGAGGGCGGGTATATGAACACAAACATAAATATGAAGACGCCAAGTGCTGGTACGAGAATGCTCTATCCATCAACCCCGCCCACACAAAGTCACTCCAACACCTGGTAAGTTTTCTGAGTTATATCCATCAAACCCACCCACAAAGTCACTCTAACGCCTGGTAAGTTTTCAAAGTCAGACTTTGTAAATTAACATTTCTTTGGACACATGTATTTCATTTCTGACATAAGAAATATCTTACTTTGTATGATTACACAGGGAATGGTGCTACATGAACAAGGGAACAATAAAATGGCCGAGAAAGCACTGCGAGAGGCGGTAAATGTTGACCCAACAGCCCATCAATCATGGTACATATTAAATGATGTATATACATGTACATGTGTTTAACAGGTTGTTTGAATCAGTGTTCGAAATTCAGAATTATTTTCTATGGGTCCAAAAGACCCACAGATAAAGGGACTACACGAGTCCTTCCAGGGCAGCGTAGGCCCAAAAATAATACCATTAAATATTTGGGGAAAAAAACTTTTACGTTTCGATGATCTTGGTAAGTTTATCACTTCATATGAAATATGTCAATTTAATAAAGGGTATCTACAACTCACAAGTATTAACAATAAGAAACGGTAAGCTATTAATCGTCACACTGTCTTACTTGGTCATATATAACATGTATTGAGTTTAACATGTGATTATATTACTGTAAACATACTTTTCCTCGGAATTACAATTTCCGTTTTAAAATCTGCGGGTAAAAAATTACACAGATTTCATAGATTGCCACAATATGTTGATAAAATGTAACCTCATACATATAATGTAACTTTATTCCATACAGAAAAAAAACCAAATCTTCAGTATTCATTTAAAATACACATGAAAAGAAGAATTGATATGATCTTGATAAAAATAACAAGTTTTACCCATCATAAGTCCAATTTGGATTAAAGATGCTCATTGGTTAATTTGTTTAATATATCCAATTAAACATGTTAAAATGCAGGAAAGATATAAAAATTAATGTAAATGCATAAACCAATATACCTTAACTTCAATCGCAACTTCTTAAGCCTTTCCAACAAGTGGTAAAGAAAAACAACGGTGTATTTTTCCAAGCTCGCCTGAAAGGTCTGAGAAGATGTGATTGACGTTAACTTATTTCCCGGCAAATCATTGTCGGCCCAAAATTATTTCAAGGACCCATTAGTCATACTATTCGTGAGTCCTTCCGTTTGTACGTCGGTGCAGGACCGACAGGCCGATGCTAATTTCGAACACTGGTTTGAATCCTAATAATCTTAGCTGGATCCTAAAATTGTGCACGTAGAAATTTAAGAAAGGCCTGTGTATGATATGTTTGTTGTAAGTTTCAACTTGGACTTGTGTTTGATAGGTTTATTGTTTTACTGTAGGTTTCGACTTGGACTTGTGTTGGAGAGTCTCGGAGAAGCAGCAGCTGCCAGTGAGTGTCACGTGACTGCCCTAGGTTTGGAATCGACCAGTCCTATCGTGCCATTCTACGTTATTCCACACATGCTACAGTGATATCACAATCAAACTTCCCAAATCTATAGTGCAATAAACTCAATTGTGATAATTTATTTTTGAGTTAATTCTGATACAAAGGGAGCATTTCTAATTATTTATTATCAATTTTCTTTAATTTAGAGGAATTATTGTTTACGTTTGCTGCAAGTCTGTGCAGTTTATTGCTCTGTTCACAGAAATGTGCACTGAAGTTTTGAATTACAGTAAATTAATGCAAAGTAAAATAATGCGAATTAAACTGATGTGAATTAAATAATGTTCACATGACAGCTAAAGCAAAGTAAACTAATTTGCATTAAAATTTTATGACAGATACTGTGGAATCATTTTAATTCATTGGGGTCAATGTTCGTGGGCAAGCAAAATTTTACTTGTTTGTGGAGACGTAATTACATGGGTTACTCATTTATATGGTAGATTCATTAAATCGATATGTTTACAAAATAAACATTCATGAGGATGTATTCATGGGTAAGGGTAACCCACAAACATTGGTCCCCCATGAACAATGATGATTCCGCATTATTAAGAGCATTGTAACCTCAATTGTGAAAACTACTTCACCTTATACAGAGCAGATATACATCTTACATGATGTAGTACATGCACACATTTTTGGTGCTTAACACAATTTTTCTCTGTATTTCACTCAAAAATAGTAAGAGTATCTATAGCTGACCACTGGCATAATTTTCCAAAATTCTGTGCCAAGGACAAGTGAATTCGAATTAACTTCACTTAGTGTTCACACAGTGTTAATGTGAAGTAATTAAATGCACAGTAATTAATTCAAATTAAAGTAATTTGAAGTAAATTCTCCATGTAAATGTGGTTCAAATTTAATCTGCAGTAACTTACATTTAATTTGAATGAAACTCTCTGTGTGAACGGGGCAAAAATTTATGCATTTGACAGCTGAGTTATTTCATGTCCTGAACTGCATTGTATATTACTCTGGGTTAATTTCTATTTATAACAGGGGCATTATAAACAGTTTATGTTCTGTTTTTTTATCAGTTGCTGTAACATATCTTAAGTGCTGCTCTCCTCTGTTATGTTTTATTTTATGTTTTGTTTAGTAATCTACATATAGTTTTATTGCCAATATTTTTAAATCCCCCAAATCTGTATTGTTTTGACCACCATCTGTTCATTCCAAGGGTATAAATAATGTGATCTTATATTGTTTTTCATTTTTTTTTTTGGTTTATTTCATTGTCGGAAACTCATGGCTGGTCAGGCTTTTGTTTTCTCTCGTCAGCCATGGGGTCTAGACAACAGTTTTATCATCAATATCAGCCAGTACCTAAGACGAAGTTACATTATGTTATGTTTGAAGTACATCGTTCATACATGTGATAAGTCAAAGACCACAAAACTGTACAGGAGCCATAAAAAAACTGGAATTTGGGTGAAAAAACTGTACACTGCCTATCAAAAAACGGTACAAAAAAATGGTATAAAATATCGCTTAAATTCTTCTGAAATTCCATCGTAATCATTGTAATAAACATCGTATATTTTATACCTACGAAGATCTGGGTCAGATTCACGTATATTAAGACTAAAGTCATGTATATCAACTTTAAAAGTTGGCTTAATTTTTTTCAATCAAGTTACGTATACGAAACATTAACAGTAATTAAGTACCCCTTAAAAAATAAAACTACCTAAAGGGGTATTTGATACGGATTTATAGCAAGATAATTATCCCAATTGGCAGTTCACACCTTCGCACGCGATACTACACAATTATCAGAAGGTCAAGTGTCAAACACAGGTGATGTTTTCCAGTGTCTCGTGAGCGAGAATGAGAGGAAAATGGCGGCATTTAGCGAGAAATTTAAAATACTGTACAAATTTTCACATTCCGTGAATTTTGGTGTCCCGCCGGTACACGATGAATGGGCTCAAAAAACTGTACATTTTGCGTACAGCCTGTACATATCACATGTATGATCGTTAATGTGCATTTCAGTGTAACATATCTTACATAATGCTGTTACATGTATATTGTACAATATAAACTTGTACAGATATAGATATGAATGACATTCCCTTTTTTTTTTTTAAATATGTAGACTATTCATGCTGATATTTGTCAGTAATTCTTCTAATGCTTTTTTTACTAGCAAAAGAAAGTGCTTAATATTATTGATGTATTCATGTAACCTGACATGGAAGGTAAAAAATATAAAAACATATGTCCTTGGGATATTTTTTTTATTCTATCAATATCGCAAGGAAATTGAAATACATGTAACTTTAAAAATAAGTGAAATATATTTTATTTATAATTACTTGTGAATGTGCTGTATAGCTGTATTATATATATATATATATATATATATATATATATATATATATATATATATATATATATATATATATATATGAGGAAAGAACCACAAAATGTATAGAACCATGCATTGACAAAAAAAATCTACATGAACTTGCAGGAAATGTAAAGAAAAAAAAGATTCTGCTTTCACAGATACAACTACACAACTACATGTATAAACAAACATCATTTATAACTTTCTTTTTACATCAATCACACATTAATACTGATTATTTATAATACCTTGGCAACAAAACATGAAACTGAAGTGGGAAGGAATAGTTTTACCCTGTGCCCACAAAGCTTCTAAAGTGGGGAGGAATAGATTTACCCTATGCCCACAATGCGACTAGAATGGGAAAAATGGGGGAACCAATATCACAGGCTTAAAAACACACACACACACTTAAAGTTCATTGTGTTTGTGAAATACGATCAATTTAAATGAATTAATGAAAAATTAATTACCTAAATTTTATTTATGTTTCCTTGTAGCATTATTTTTTATCTGACCTATTAAGTTTACTGTAATTTGGGTTTTCAGGCACAGTTCAACTCTTGCACTGCACAATGTTGCAAGTTCTACTTTTCAGTTTAAAATGATTGATAAAACAAATAAAGATGCCCAAAAAGGAATACATTAACCAAATGCATTTGGATTGCATATTATTTTGAACTAAGGGACAGAAAATAAATAACAATTCTACTTTCAGTTCAAAATGATTGATAAAACAAATAAAGATGCCCAAAAAGGAATACAACCAAATGCATTTGGACTGCATATTATTTTGAACTAAGGGACAGAAAATAAATAACATGGGGTCTCTGTTGTATCTCAATTTAACTTGAGCTTGGATTTTCAGTCAGGGGTGACCTTTGACCTATTACAATTTCACAGTTTGGATTTTCAGTAGATGGTAACATGGTTTTACTTTGGTCATAATAAATTGTCAAACAGTGAAGAATACTAGGTATTTTTTCATCAGATAAAATCTGAACACAGGAAAAGTTGGGTAAATTTCACCAGTTTAACCGGTGCCTAAAGCATTTTCTACAATTTTGTCCTCTCTCTCTTTGTCAGCATCCTCTGAAATTCCAAACTTTCACTTGTTCTGGCCAAATCCAAACTGTTAATAACACTATGATTGATAGGCACTAGTGAAGAAAAGGCCATGCTGTCTTCCCATGGTGGATACAGTGTTAGGGATAGGATGTTGAAATGTCTTCTCATACATCCCAGGACCAGGGACTTTCTGAAAAACAAAACTTAATACAATCATTTGTTCTGGGGTATATTGTAGCTTTTGTATACACAATTCTGGGTACATTGTCTTAAAAATAGATATAAAGGTTTGATATTTAGCAATACTGGTGATAGTCATCTACCATACATCTGTGATCCACCATTATAATGGTCACTCTAAGAGATATTACTCTATTTTTGAGTTCTATGCACAGGAGCCAGTAACACACTTTGCATGACTTTACATGATCGTGATATATACAAAAATATCCTTTTTGTATACAAGAGGTCCATGGACCACAATGCTCACCTGAGTAACTATGGCCCTACTTGTTCATCATCAGCAGATCCTTTTTCCTATATATTCCTATGTAAATCTTTGATCGCCCATGGTGTTTCCGTATAAATATTACTGTTCATGGCTCTGCTGTTCTTGAGTAGAAGATTTTTTAAAGGTTTTTTCTATGTATTTCTATGTAAAACTTTGATTGCCCACTGTGGCTCTACACCCTACCCCCTGGGGTCATGATTTGAACAAACTTGAATCTACACTACCTGACAATGCTTCCATATAAATATGACTGTTCATGACTTTGTTATTCTTGAGAAGAAGAATTTTAAAGATTTTTCCCATATATACCCATGTAAAACTTCATGCACCCCTAGTGGCCCCACCCTTTATCCAGGGGTCATGATTTGAACAAATTTGAATCTACACTATATCAGGAGGCTTTGGTGTAAGTTTCATCTTTTCTGGCCCATTGGTTCTTGAGAAGATTTTTAAAATGATGCCAAGGATACTCTGTGCCAAGTTTTGTTGAAATTGGTCCAGTGGTTCTGGAGAAAATGAAATTGTAAAAGTTTACAATGACAATGACAGACATGGGAAAAAGCTCACTTGAGCCCTCCCCTCAGGTGAGCTAATAATATAGTGATCACATAAAATCAAGCAAAGTATGTTACTGGCCCCTTTGGAATTATGTACAGAAGAAACTACATAGGTCAGAATGATAAGAAGGTCCCCTGTTTGTAATAAGCTGAAACTTTGCATGTTTGAAAACTAACCGTATGTGAACTAGAAAATCGTGGAGTTCTGGATTTGAAGCTGGATGATACAGCAGTGAGGGATCTTTGATGTGTGTGTTCATAATTCCCTGGTCCAGGTCCTTCTCTCTGAAATCATTTAACCATTCTGAAGATTAGCTCACCAAAATGTATGAGGTGTAGAGATGAAACATTATGTGTTCTTTGGATTCATTCTAGGACCAAGAGAACTCTAATGGCTAATACAAAGATCTTAAGGAGGAGTGACCGCTAAGAAAGATAAGTTTTAAAATAAATAACTTTTTCTTTAAGAAATCAACCAAGTTTTATTTCAAGTTTTGCCCCATATGGTAATTAGTGCTTCAATTTCTTTTTTTTTTCAATAGAGAATTGTCAAAATTACTTAAAAAATCAATTTTTGTGAGTCGAGGGTCTCGTCTCCCCTTTATAGATGCTGAGAGGCAACTCTTGATTTTTCTTATATATATACTCACAGGTTTGAATGGTAGCGTAGGGAACCTTTTATGTTGTGACCGGAACATATAGTGTCTGTATGCAGAAAAAAAAGTCCATCAGACACATTGTAACACGTTACTGAAATCATGACATGCGAATATTGAACATAACTTTCAGTTAACTTTTCTGTGACAATTTTATACTGCTTAATACAACTTGGTGCATAAGTGCGTGAAGAAGTGAAAGAGAAATACTCACAACTGAAATTCGTTTTTCAAGAACTGAA
The DNA here is from genome assembly GCF_033153115.1 of Saccostrea echinata. Classification (NCBI taxonomy): domain Eukaryota; kingdom Metazoa; phylum Mollusca; class Bivalvia; order Ostreida; family Ostreidae; genus Saccostrea; species Saccostrea echinata. The sequence goes on along the minus strand of NW_026889758.1, from coordinate 2,451,478 downwards.
TTATTTTATAACATAACATTAAACACTGAAATAGTAATAGGTATTGACTCACTTTGAAGATTGTTTGTCTGTTGTCATGGAGAGAAATTTTTCCATATCATATTGCCCTGGACTAACATTTATATCCTAAAAATGTTATTTCTAATTAGATTTGGTGAACAATACTAGATATTTTTAATGCGTCCACTATTATTATTGTAATCAAGTTTTTAGCTCACCTGAGCCGAAGGCTCAAGTGAGCTTTTCTGATCAAATTTTGTCCGTCGTCCGTCTGTCTGTCCGTCCGTCTGTAAACTTTTCACATTTTTGACTTCTTCTCAAGAACCACTGGGCCAATTTTGACCAAACTTGGTACAAAGCATCCTTGGGTGAAGGGGAATTTAAATTGTTAAAATGAAGGGCCAAGTCTCCTCACAAGGGGAGAAAATCAAGAGAAGACAAAAATAGGGTGGGGTCATTAAAAAATCTTCTTCTCAAGAACCACAGGGCCAGTAAAGCTGAAACTTATATGGAAGCATCCTGGGGTAGTGTAGATTCTAAATTGTTCAAATCATGACCCCCGGGGGTAGGGCGGGGCCACAATGTGGAATCAATGTTTTACATAGAAATATATAGGAAAAATCTTTAAAAATCTTCTTCTCAAGAACCACAGGGCCAGAAAAGCTGAAACTAATGTGGAAGCATCCTGGGGTAGTGTAGATTCTAAATTTTTAAAATCATGGCCCCCGGGGGTAGGGCGGGGCCACAATAGGGAATCCAAGTTTTACATTGAAATATATAGAAACAATCTTTAAAAATCTTCTCAAGAACCATTGGGCCAGAAAAGCTGAAACTAATGTGGAAGCATCTTGGGGTAGTGTAGATTCTAAATTGTTAAAATCATGACCCCAGGGGGTAGGGCGGGGCCACAATGGGGAATCCAAGTTTTACATTGAAATATATAGAAAAAATCTTTAAAAATCTTCTTCTCAAGAACCACTGGGCCAGAAAAGCTGAAACTAATGTGGAAGCATCTTGGGGTAGTGTAGATTCTAAATTGTTAAAATCATGACCCCAGGGGGTAGGGCGGGGCCACAATGGGGAATCCAAGTTTTACATTGAAAAATATAGAAAAAATCTTTAAAAATCTTCTTCTCAAGAACCACTGGGTCAGAAAAGCTGAAACTAATGTGGAAGCATCTTGGGGTAGTGTAGATTCTAAATTGTTAAAATCATGACCCCCGGGGGTAGGGCGGGGCCACAATAGGGAATCCAAGTTTTACATTGAAGTATATAGAAAAAATCTTTAAAAATCTTCTTCTCAAGAACCACAGGGCCAGAAAAGCTGAAACTAATGTAGAAGTATCCTGGGGTAGTGTAGATTCTAAATTGTTAAAAGCATGACCCTCGGGGGTAGGGTGGGGCCACAATAGGGAATCCAAGTTTTACATTGAAATATATAGAAAAAATCTTAAAAAATCTTCTTCTCAAGAACCACTGGGCCAGAAAAGCTGAAACTAATGTAGAAGTATCCTGGGGTAGTGTAGATTCTAAATTGTTAAAATCATGACCCCTGGGATAGGATGGGACCACAATAGGTGTATTACATGGGGGAAAGTCTGGTGAAGAACAGCAGGGCCAAAGTTACTCAGGTGAGCGTTGTGGCCCATGGGCCTCTTGTTTTACATCATAATTTTACAGCACATTCTATATATTTTATAACTCTGTGTATACACCCACACTTGTGAGTTGTATGATATTTGCAATTGTATTCGATATAAGAGCATGGAAAGGACAGAAATGCTATGTGATCCAAGGAAAAAGAAGAGACGTGAATGAAACAAAAAGCATGCACACAACATGTGATACACATACCCTTCAATTGTAAACAATGACTGGTTTTTGTTCGGGGGGGGGGGGGGTAACAAGGGTATTTTAGGTTGTGAGTACCATCATGCTGAAAGCGTAATAATTGTGACACAGGTACGGACAGGGGAGGGAAACAATCATCAAAGACACAGAAGATCTCATTACATGCCAGTTCTGGAGATATACCAGATATATGCGCAATATAAGAATAAGAGAAAAAAAAGAACTGATGTGTTGGTCAATATCGGAACTGCAAAATAGGGCTAGCTGTATGAGAGTGAAGACCCTCTCCACAGTGTGATGTAGGTGGCGGTGGCTTCCAGTGTGATTGTACAGTGATTGATGTAAACTTTGTGTTTTGTGTAAGTGTTGGCTTACTTTGAAGGTTGTCGAGATGTTGTCATTGACAAATACTGTTCTGTATCGTATGCATTAGGACTTATATTTATGTCCTACAAATTAATCAACAAAGCTTATAAACTTATCTTAATTATAATTTAATGACTTTGTAAAGTAGAATCTTAGAGAAGGCGTCAGGACTTACTTTGTCTTTATGACCAATAACTAAAAAGTTCTGTTTGCTTCTATCTGTGGCCCGGAAATTGTAAGTTGCTGGTGCGTGTTCAAGTCTGCAAAGAAAAGTATTATATTTTACAACAAAATATCAACTTAATTAAAATATTCCAGAGAAAAGATTGAAAATGATTAAATGAATGTTTATAAATAGGAGGGGATGGGACCGATTCCTTTCTTACCAAAAGAATTTAATCCGTTGTGTCTACTTGTCACTACCTTTTGTTGTACACTAAGTATACTGCACCTTCATGCACTTACATTTTTCTTTATTATTTCATATAGTGTGAATTATGTCTAAATTGTGCATTTATATATGTGGAAATGCCTCTCGGGGCCCTTGATTGGTAAATAAAATATCTTGTATCTTGTATAGTGATAAAAAAATTAAATAAGAACCATTCATCGAGTTTACCACATCCTCACAACGTCAGGGGTCCTGAGTCAACACGTTGCCGTTAATTTTTTCATTACTTAAAATAGGTTGACGAATTTTAATTGAACGATGAAAATGTAAATAATTAGTCACTTGAAGACCTCACAAATTTACCAAATACCATTCCGTTGTCTCATACATCGTAAAATCCTTAATATTCTCCATAATAATGTAAATAAAAACATCAGGGTTTCATTTTTCTTGATGAAAATTAATCAATAAAAATCTTTCAGGCCAAAAACTAATAGGTATCATGCAACTGAAAAATGTTTTATGTCATAGTTTATTAATTTAATGTGTCTTTGATTTTTTAAAAATGTAACTGATTAAAAATATTGGTACACTTTACACTTTATACAAGGCATGCGTGAAGATGATTACAGGCCCGTAGGAAGCAATTTCAGTTTGGGGGGGGGGGGGGGGGAGGCACAGTCATACATTTTCCGTTGAAGGAAAATACCAAAATTTCCTTGACAAGCAAAAAAAAAGGTCACCAGACGTTTTTATTGAGGGGGCACAAGGATATAGTATCTATGTTTTCTATAGTACTCTATATATCGGCAAAATTCTTTTCCATGCTCTTATATTGACACCCCCCCCCCCCCCGGTTCCTACGGCCATGGATTAAATTTCGTTCAAAATGAAAAAAAGTGGGGGTTTTTCTTCGTTTGTTTTGTGCATTTTCAACTCTATTTTTCATGAAAAGAATTACATATTCATTTTTTCTTGCAAGTAACTACGGCTGGTGAAATATATTCATAATGAACGGTGAAATTATACATTTTTATTTTCAATTGGAAAGCTCTTAACCTGTTATGTCCAGTATTGGTTATTACTTTAATAACTAACACACAAAACTACCAAGCAAGAGTTCCCCTTGACCAAAACAATGTCAATACCTCTCTAAAAAGTGTTGGAATTCGTAAGCTCCGGGTAACAGCGTGGCCCCTTTTCCGTGTGGGTGTGGATCTACTTTTCTGCCATCTGACTTAAATCTGTACGTATTTTGTTTCTTTTCTATATCCTCCAGGAACGTCCCGCTCTCATAGGCCCCAGGAAGGGGGGTTTCCTGTCAAGAGAGTATAAAAACAATTTGAACTGCTGTCATAAGTCAGTAATACCCGCACTTAATTAAGTGTAAATATATTCTCCTTTGTACCAGGGTAATGAAACCTCATTAACCAACACATACACGATACGCCAAATAGTGGAGGCGAAACTAACTTGGGGAGAAGCGCTTTGAAGAGTCTCGTCAACTAACTAAAAAATTTACATATGTTGGTGAACAATTAAAAATATGTTTCTTTCTTTCTTAGAGCAACAGAAAATTAAATGAGGATGTTCTTTTCTCTATTGTACAAGCCGAGGGTAAATCGTTACTCTCTGTGCAGAACAACTCGCAACCTTTACGTGTCTTCTGCGGAATAATCGGCTTACTGAGAAATGAACCAAAACAATCAATGTCTGAAAAATATTTTACGATCTTCAACTTTCGTGTAAAAATCGATGATAATCTGCAGCTACTGCTATCAATGTCACAGACAAAAAAAGAGAAATTGTTCTTCAGACGAATCGTTAAAACAGAAAAAAAAATCCTAAATCACGGCAGTGCTGTACTGATGAAAAATGAAGATAAAGAACAGTAATAATGCTCAAAAGTCAATTGGAATAATACAAATTGGGAGCAGAGCAAACACGGACCTCTAAAAACAACAGAGGTGGGATCAGGTGCCATGGAGGAGTAAGCATCCCCTGTCGATCGGTCACACCCGCCGTGTGCTCCTTGTCATGATGGGGGAAACGGAAAAATCCGTAGATAATTCGGTGTGAACACAATGGCCTAACAATGTGTATGAAAAGCTCAGTCAACATTCGACATAACGATTGATTGTATTTGCTAATGGTCATTGTATCGACCTTAGAATTTGCGAAATGTCGACTTTAAACGAGTCTGTTGACATCCTTGTATAATCAACTTATTTGTCAATAGCTTGCCTCCTTTTAGAAATTGTTCGTACGAAGAACATGCTCTTGCGTATCGAATCAACTGGGAGGCTAATCTCCATATTCAGGTAATAACAACTTGTAACATTTTAAAACAGGGAGGATACTTTTTACAGAGACAATTAATTGACTATCACAGTTCAAATGCCCATCGACTGGAGATCATCCCCGCTGCGGTAGTTTTAAATTGAATAACTATCTAGCAAAGACGCATAAAACTACTAAATAAATAAAATAGCTACTTGAAATTTATTTTGACACATAAATGAATAAATACCAGCAATAGAGCACGAAGATGTTTTAATAAATGCAAGGATGTTTGCTTTTAATTGTGTACAATAATTCACTCAACGCTACAAACCAAAAGTATATCGCAGAGTTCTTCAAAACATTTCGTTTATATTGATCTATCGGAACTGAAACATTCAAGCTTATATATTCTCACAAAAAGTAAATTACATGTATACAACATTGCTTATTTCTTTATTCAGAATAATTGGTTCTCATTTGTGTTATCTATTCTTAATAAATGCATCAATTAGAATAGAGAATATTATAACAGTATTGTATGTTTATTAAACCCCAATAGAAGTCTATATGAATTCTCAATCGCTGCAACACATACCAGCTTCACTCAGTTTCACTCATGTTCGTCAAACCTGTATTAATTCCAGCAACAAACCATAATAAAGAATTAAATAAATTACAGCAGCTCGCGCAAATCAGAAACTCAATTATTGCTGGGGTGTATTAAAACAAAAAAAAACATAATAATTTGATTTTAGCAGCAAATGGCTCTTGAAGAACACAGGAGTCGTATTCCAACTTTTTTTTTTAATTATTTAATTACAAGAACTAGATCTCTCACTCCGTGTCACTAATATAGTAACAGACTCACCCTGATATATGTTCGCCACCACCCCCTCCCTCTCCGTGTTACTAATATAGTAAGCATAGGCGTCGGAAGCAAATTGAAAGTGGGGTGGCTAATTGAAAGTGGGGGGGGGGGGGGCTAAACCAACGGAAAAAGGTAAGCCCCAGTTTTGAATGCCTATATTTTGTCTATCTTTGGAAAAAAAAGTGGGGGGGGGGGCTAAGCCCCCCTAGCCCCCCCCCCCCCGACGCCTATGGTAAGTGACTCACCCTGATATATGTTCGCCACCACCCCTCCCTCTCCGTGACGGGACCCTCATAATCCTCGCTCAAGGCCTTGCGTTTCTGAAATTATTCAAAAGGCTGTGTAAACAATACAAAAATTGATGGATAAAAAAATTCTGTGTTATTGATTTTATAATCAATAAATATTTTTTTTACCAAACGCTGAACTAGCCAAAATAATTAATACAAATGTAACAGGCCTCGGAAACGATGTCTCGAACTTACTAGCCAGGGGTGCTTTAACTGTTTGTCCTCCGGAGGGGTGCTGGCTGGCCGGGATCCCGATTTCTTGGCTGGTGGTTTGGGGGCTAGATGGGGGGTGGTAAGTCGAGATGTTTTCTCTTGGACGGGTGTGAGGGGTGTCGCGTGCGTCAGGCGGCTAGCCATTTTGAATGAAGTATTTACCTTTTTTAACTCGATCGATTCACACCTGGTTCGGTTGCGTCCCTAGTGACGGAAGACGTATCACGTGGCCAGCAGATTAAATGAAATGTTTTGTTGTGTGATATGTAATGAAAGAAAATATTTTAACAGTTTGATAGATTTAAATACCTGTTCTTCGCATGTCGTCTATGAGCACTCGCATGAATGCAGTTCATTTAAATCAATATATTGATAATTTAAAATTACAATATGGCAAATTCACATATTGCACTTTAAAAACATTATGAATGATTTTTTTTCACTTAAAAAATTTATTAAAACAGAATCAGTGGAATAAAATAATCGACAATTTACAGCAAGAGCAACTGTACCAAAAAAATCTCATAATTACATGCAAAAAAAAAAAAAAAATCTTATAATTACATGCATATAAGTGTGCTAAATTACGACCGCTTCCATACATAACCATTTGAGAAAACAGGTATCTTATAATTCAGCTGTTAATGAGTAAAAGAAACTTGTGGGATATTTTATTAAAGAACAAGCAGGTTCTGTTTTGTTGAAGACACCCTCGATTACCAAGTATCGCTCTTAAAAGTAACAACTCACTATACCAACTCCACGAGTCAGAAGACACTGTCAATTACTATAAGTACCGCTCTAATAAGTAACAACTCGCTATAGATTTTGTTTCCACCAATCAGAAGACACTCTCAATTACTAAGTACCACTTTTATAAGTAACAACTCACTATAGATTTTGTTTCCACCAATCAGAAGACACTCCCAATTACTAAGTACCGCTCTAATAAGTAACAATTCACTATAGATTTTGTTTCCACCAATCAGAAGTCACTCTCAATTACTAAGTACCGCTCTAATAAGTAACAATTCACTATTAATTTTGTTTCCGCCAATCAGAAGACACGCGTGGCGCCGTGGTTAGAGCGTCTGCTTACGTCGCGGGTTCGAATCCACGGCGGGACGTCGCAGAAGGTGTTGGCAAGAAAAAGATCCCTCACTGCTCAATGGCCCTGAGTGCCGAGTATAGGTATAAATTTGCAGCCCTCCACCACCAAGTGGTGGCGTCTCCATATGGGTGAAAAATTCTCGAGAGGGACGTTAAAAAACAAACAAACTATAACTAACTAAGTACCGCTCTTATAAGTAACAACTCACATATCGCTCTTATAAGTAATAACTCACTTTAGATTTTGTTTCCACCAATCAGAAGACACCCTCAATCACTAATTACTGCTCTAATAAGTAGCAACTCACTATAGATTTTGTTTCCACCAATCAGAAGACACTCTCAATTACTAAGTACCGCTCTAATAAGTAACAACTCACTGTAGATTTTGTTTCCGTCAATCAGAAGACACGCGTAGCGCAGTGGTTAGAGCGTCTGCTGAGTAAGGAGTTGATCCTTACGTCGCGGGTTCGAATCCACTGCGGGACGTGGAGACCGGTCCTTCTCATGAGACTGTATAAACCGTGTCGCAGTGGATGCTGGCACGAAAAAGATCCCTCACTACTCAATGGCCCTGAGTGCCGAGTATGGGTAAAAAATTTGCAGTCCTCAACCGGCAAGTACGTGGTGGCTATGAGTGAAAAATTCTCAAGAGGGACATTAAACATCATTAACAAACAAACAAAAAACACTCTCGATTACTAAGTACCGCTCTTATAAGTAACAACTCACATACCGCTCTTATAAGTAACAACTCCTATAGATTTTGTTTTCGCCAATCAGAAGGCATCCTTGATTACAATCGCTCTAAAAAAAAGTTACAACTTAATATACAGGTACCGCCGAAATTTGGCTGAAATATAATCAATCAATCATAGCTCAACAAACTTTTTAACCTTGAAGTTATAATTACAACTCACTATAAATTCAGCCAGGAAACACTCTCGATTACTAAATGTACCACTCTTATATGTCAGTTTTACTAGGACAGCTTAATCAAATGCATTAGTTGAACGATGGTAGAGCAGTCATTAAAATATTTGTGTACGTGTGTTTGTCTGTGTCAGGTTTTGTCATTTACAGACTGGTACAATATTTTATTCCACACTACCATCACATATTCTTGATATTTTCGAATAAACCTTTAAGATGAATTAAATATTTAAATTTAATATATTTGATTTCAAATTTATTGTTGTACTGCATATGGTATATCTAAATAATTGAGCTTTACAGAGACTTTGAATTCGCTTGTTCTCATTACACGTGATTGATCCATCACTCGAGGTCATTTACACGTGTCCTTGGCCTGTTTTCAGTAATACTATTTCATTTGATACTACTCTTCCTTACTTGACTTTGTATTCTGTATATATGTAAATATGTTCATGTACCTCATATACCATTGTATGGTCTGAAAGAAATAAACAAACAAAAAAAATCCAGTTCCAGCAAACTGGTAAAAGGTTAATTAAATGTTCTTCTTATCAAACATGGAAAGCTTGCGATAAATGTTGATTATGAAATGTTGTGTAAATAACCAATACAATCACGAAATGAATTGATACATGAAAAACAAGAGTTAATTACGCATATGAATGTTTCCTAAATTACATGTATATGGATGCACATGATTACGAGTAATCTTTCTCGATTGCTAGTCGGATTTTTTTTATTTGAAGCTAAAATCCAAATAATTCTTTAAAGTCCTCTCCATTTCCAGCACTTAGAGGCAGAAAATCCATTACGATCATGTTGTAATAGTATCAGTTTTTTTTTCGGGCTCTGCACCTAGGCTTTTTTGCGGGGAACTTAAGAGAAAAGCTTCAATTAAAGATTTCGACGGATTTGAATGCTGTCGGCCTTTAATTATGTAAAATGATATAATAATTTTGAAGTTTAGACACAAAACTCCAGTTCAGCTTTACGTTATTTTCATTTTCCAGTCTTTTCCATTATGAAACCTTTTAAAATACGCTCATGCTGCACATTTTTTAAGTACATGTATATTTTCCGATCAAAAATTAAAAAACAAATAATTCCTTACCGAGAACAATGAACGAAGAACGATTTTAGGTCTTGCCCTTAAGCGAGTTTTACTGTCTAAAATAAGGCGATTCTAATTTTATCACCTTAAAATGAAGATTCACCAGAAAGTAGCACATTTTTAACGAAAAACTCAGTTAAAAAAAATATTTAGTCGATAGTCGGTATGACCGAACGACAGTCGAGTACTCGAATACTCGTTCACATTCCTCATAATGATTTGGGTTCAGACTGCAAGATATATATATATATATATATATATATATATATATATATATATATATATATATATATATATATATATATATATATATATATATATATATATATATATATATATATATTAGGGATGGCAATTTGTAACCGGTTAACCGATTACTCGGTCGGAACGACGGCAATCGATTAGAAAATCTGTAATCGGTTAATCGGAAAAAATAAAATATTTGTTATATTAAACACATTTTTAAAAATTTTATTTAAAAAAAAAGGAATTTCTGCACAAAGGATGATCATTTAGGATTTAACGGATCTAATTCGGACGTACATGTAATTATGAATCTCCAGATTGAGAGCGTAACGTAATTGGTCAGTTCATGTAGTGTTAATTACTGTGAAAACATCATGTCGTTACCCTCGACTGTCCTGTAATTCTTCATTGATAATAATTGAATCATTGAGCACTGTGAATTGGCGTGTTTGTCGTTTTCCATTTTTTAATCCAATTTATTAAACAAACATTGTAAATTAAGGGCTATAAAGATCGCATGTAGTTTTGATTATCATAGTGAAATTGCAGAAAGAACTTTTGTGATATCTGCTCTGGAAAATTATCAAAGATTTCTTTAGCTTTTTTTCATGGTTTTCTCATTTTTTGTTCTTGTCTACTGAAATAAAAAAAAATATGTACCCGTACTTTTCTGATCCAGAATCAAGACTAATGGAATGTTTTAACTTCTATCCTCTTATCTGAGTCTTTTTTTGTATATGAACAGAGCTACTTGAAACACAATTGTCAAGAAAACTTGCATTTTGATACGATTAACCGGTTAATCGGTCGGAACGTCTTGCGGTTAACCGATTAGCAATTCTGTAATCGATTGCCATCCCTAATATATATATATATATATATATATATATATATATATATATATATATATATATATATATATATATATATATATATATATATATATATATATATTGCAGTCTGAACCCAAATCAGGATCATCTCAAAATGTCCTTAAATATTCTAGAAACAACAAGCAACAGATAGCACAGGAAAATAGCTGCATGTTTTTTCATATTCAGTTTTATTTTATTTTCTTTTTTTTTTTTTGGTTCCTTCTTTAAGGTTTTTTAAATATGCATGACTCGGAGTCATAAAATCTGGGGACAATTATCGGGTGCTGTATTCGAGAGGCCGCCGTCCGTGATAAAGCGAGGTTCTGCGTAGTTTGAACTGTCACGTCATTTGAATTATTCTCGCTGTTCAATTTCTCCGCCATCCCAACTGGCTCCAATTCTTCTTTCCTCTTTGCTCATCTTCGCTGATTTATACGTCAAATTAGATATATCAGATTGAGCCTGACAAAGACAAAGCTCAAAAAGGAGATGGCATAGCTAATTTTCCTTTTATTCAAACTCTCATTCAGCTGCTAAGGCGCTTTATTGATCATGTGCTGTCAGTAATCAAATTATTTAGAAATGTCAGAAAGTGAAATTGTACCAACACTGGACGAGCAGTGATTTGTTGGAAACTCGAATCACGGAATTTAAAAATAAAATCTACAGAAATTACAAAAAAGAATCAGGTAAGTTTAATCTATTAAAAGATAAGACTTAATTAAGTGGATGCTGTTTTATTTTTTAAATAAAATCTTAAAGTAACTGAAATTTTAAATGAATTTTAGTGTTTAATTGTTTTAAGACGTTTTAGGTATGAGATGGTTCAGTTATTTTGCTACATGTATACATGTATATTAATGGCAAACACAATTTAAATTTTTTTTCGGGGGGGGGGGGGGGATGCTCTGTGCAGATGATCCTGTAATGTACGTCAAGTAGCAGTACTTATAGCGATCTTTTTTTTTCCCTAACGGAAGACATATACTTTAACCTGCATCCGTCGGAAAACACCAACACATATTGTTTACTATTATTATGGTGATACACTATTTTTATGGGGTCTACATTTTTCAGTTTTGACGATGTCTTCTTTAACAGGATGGGCGGTGACACAAGTCTACAGGAGAACATCGTAGCCGCGGCATGTGTTATTCTGGTCGTAGTTTTCATCGTTTTTCTCTTAATTGTGGCTCGGGCCATAATTGTTAAGTGGCCCAGACTGTCCCAGGAGGAATTTTTAGAGGTGGAGCCCATAAACCAACAAATGGACGTGTGGTCAGTACAGCAGTCGGAACCCTGTGATCCGGCAAGCCCAGAAACTGAGGAATTTATCAAATGAGGGACTGCTTAGTGATAATGTATCTGTTTCTTTAAAATCAAAATATTGAATTTTCTTAATAGTTGACATACTGTCAATAAAAATCGAATGTAACATTTTGTGTTTACATGGGATTGGTTATCAAGTTATCTTGGTGTCGGTGTGTAGCTGAAAACCACAATATTGTGGTGTTAATCATATCATGCATTGTGGTAGCATGTTTATCGTGCACTGTTGTGTCATCAAGTCACAATATTTGTTTATCGTGCACTGTGGTGTCTTCAAGTCACAAAATTTGTTTATCGTGCACTGTGGTGTCATCGAGTCACAATATTTGTTTATCGTGCACTGTTGTGTCATCAAGTCACAATATTTGTTTATCGTGCACTGTGGTGTCATCGAGTCACAATATTTGTTTATCGTGCACTGTGGTGTCTTCAAGTAACAATATTTGTTTATCGTGCACTGTGGTGTCATCGAGTCACAATATTTGTTTATCGTGCACTGTGGTGTCTTCAAGTAACAATATTTAATTGTTTATCGTGCACTGCGGTGTCATCAAACCAGATACTATATTATACATGTACATTTACTGGCTGAGTTCGAGGGCAACATGCGTTTTGTCGGACACAAGAACCAAAATATCCGGTAGGCCGAAGGCAAACAGTTTCGTTTGAGGGGTCGACAAAACGCATTTTGCCCGAGAAGCAGTCAATGTTTTGTTATACTTTTCATTTATTATTATTTTTTTTACATACATCATGTATCTTGTCCTGGCTTCCAAGATGTAAATTTCCTTAACCCGTACTACAGTAAAACCAGGGACCTAAATACTAACATGATTTAGCTGATCCCGCCCCCGGTGTGACGTAAGCGGTCCTCATCGACGGTCCAATATTTCACTCTGCAGTCATACATCGAATATTTTATGACCGCTCAGTGAAAGATTTTTTTTTTAATTATTGATTTATATATATGAACCATTTTTTAAAGGTATAACAAAAGTTTATCGTGCATTGTGTCATCAGACCACAATATTTGTTATATATCATGAAATTGTGGCGTCATCAAACTACAATTATTTGTTGTGCATTATGGTTGCATTAACCACGATGTATTTGTATATCGTAAATTGACATCAAACCACAATACCAGTATTTGTTTATTGTGCACTTTACTGTCATTAAACACAATATCTGCACATGCGCATTTGGTCAATCTAGCCCAATAGTGCACCCAAATAACTAATATGTTTTACAGGTTGAGGAGGGTGTTTTTAACACATATTCAATTTCTATGACTAGGCGAAAAAGTTGGATATTTGAAGGTGTACAACTGGTATGTGTCTAACAGCACATATATTGATAGTCACACTATTTTCATTTCCTATGCAATGTAGTTACAATAAACAATTTATGGACTCTTGGGATACAATGGATTATGTTTTTAACAAATCAAAATTGTTCCTCTACTTGCTCTAATCTGTTTCATTGTAATATGATACATCTTAATTCTCTTATATTCAACCATTTCACCTTTACCAAAATCTTAAAGGAGGTGAAGCAGATTGATATGTCGGCTATCCAAATCTTGAGAGATACATCTCATCTATCTGAAATTCATATTCTAAATCAGAATCAACTGGAAGTTTTTTTTTCTTAGCCAACACTTTTCTGTGGTTAAAATATAAACAAGTTCTTGTTTGATGCACAAAATCTTCTTATCTTGTTTTATGCCAAAATTTATTAATGGATATCATTTAGAAATCAACTTTACCATCAAACAAATCATTTTTGTCATGTAGGGAATTTATTTTTATGTACAAGTAGTACGACATGAACATCTTTACAACTCATAAAGGTTGTAAATGTAGAATGTCATGATACTAAAACAACACAAACAAACATGATGATAACAGACACTATATTGTGTCCAAATTGAAAACAGCTGATACAAGACAAATCCCTCTAGAATCCAGTTGATGCCTCCTCACTTAGTCACACTGACAGCTCGATGTTCTTCATGCCCCGGTGGTCAGTTATCCTCTTCCTTTATCTCCTCCTTAATTTCTTCCTTAATTTCCTCCTTTATGGGGGTTCTGGACCTTGACCTAGAAGGTGATCTGGACTTGGAACGAGACCTGGATTTAGATTTGGACTTGGACCTGGATTTAGACTTTGACCTTGATCTTGACCTTGATTGACTGTGGCTGCGAGATTTACTTCTGCTCCTTGATGATGGCCTCCTCTTGCGGGATCTACTTCTGGATCTGCTCCTTGAACGACTCCTGGATCGAGTTCGCCTGGATCTGCTGCGGCTCCTAGATCTTGAACGACTCCTAGAATCTCTGAAAATAAAATATTATGTATATTATCAGTTTATTTCAAAAGCATTGCAATTGTTCCTCACCATTTTATACATGAAATGACTCAATAGGAATGCGTCACATAAGAAATGTGAATTTTATGAGGTGTCTCTCTGTAACGTAGAGTTACCTTCTGCTTCTCCTGGACTTGTTCTCAATCAGTCGAATTTTTCTGCCGTTAATTTCTGTACCATCCAACTTATCCACAGCCCTCTTCATATCAGAGTAAGAGGCAAACTCCACAACACTGAAACCAACACATTTATTTTAAAAGATTCTTTATTAAAAAGCTTTTCACTATCACATTAAAATTTCAGACAACTGATTTCACTGTTTTTCCTGTTAAACATGAACGCTTTCTGCTCACCCTTCATTTTTGTGTTGTTTATGGGCATCAGCATAGGTTACCTCCCCTGCTTGTCTCATGTAGTCCTTCAAGTCCTTCAACATACAGAAAACATAAACCTAACACACGACAATATTAAGCTGAGGTACATGTACCTAACTTAAAACCTACCATAACCTGTCAAATTCAGCAACCAGTTTAATTACTCTGAACATGAAATTGTTTACATACAGTAATCCATGGTTACAGTGATGGCACTTCTCTATGAGTGAGTTTTACTGTATAGCCCCCTGTGTGTATGTGTGTGTTTGTTATAATCAACCTTTATATGAAATTAGATGTCTACTAAAGGACACAAGATTTTGATATGAAAACTTCTGATGTGGTCAGAAATCCAGGTAACTTTTTGGCCTGAAAATTAATCGTGTTAATGGGTATAATCTATTCAGCATGGCTTCCTTGTGTATAAAGCTCAGACATCTCAATATTTTGGTCAGAAAACATTGGTGTATTGACCAAAATGGTGAAGAGCCATTAGCCTCCATTTTTGAGAGGTCCAAATGAACAAAAATCAGACTTGAATACATTTAAGAGGTGGGACGACATACCAATACATAGATACATACCAATATTTTCTGCTAAGATACGGTTTATGATACATGCATTGATTTGTTAAGAAGACAAATATTGAAATAAAATACTAAATTTATTATAGTTTTCTAATTTATCATAATATCGAGATACATGTATCGTATCGTGTTCTAATAACTAGATACGTATTGTATCCCAACCCTAATATATTTAAAATCCTATTCTTTTTCATTATCATTATTTTATTATTTATTGACACAAAGGGTTGCTGATTTGACAGGTATGAACAGTGACTGTGTATGAATTACCTCCCTTGGCATTTTTCTAGAAAAAACATCTGAAAGCCCTGGCTCATCTAGCACTGATAGGCTGTCACCAGAACATCTGACCCCCGACAGAAACCAGCCAGAATTCGTCATCACAAACTTCACATTTACCAACATCATATCTTCTGTTTTAAATTATTTGTTGTTCTAATGGCCAATAAATATTTACACCATTCGCAGGCCATTTTAAGTTTTTAATGTTAATCTGATAATAATTGACAGTTTTTTTTTGCATAAACATGTGAATAAATATGAAACTACTTTTTACTCCTCTTTATGATTAATTTTGCAATAAATTCCCCAATTCAATATTTCTTCTATTTGAAATCAAAATTAATCACTGGTTTGGAATGTGCCTCTAGATGGAAAAATTTTGACTCTGACATTATGTCTGACATGTATGTATCATTGAGTAGATTGACATGCTATTATTTCAACTGGGATTCACAAAATTAGACTAGCTTCTGATAACAGCTGTTTAACATCAATCATCAGATATCTCATCATGCTAGACTGGCTCTAGACAGCCAGAACCCATCGCCCCTCGTCACATCAAATCAGAGACAGACAGCCAGAAAACATCAGAGGACTGTCATCAGTTCTCTCTCTTCATCCCTCAGTTATTTCCCTTCATCAGAGCCTCAGTCAGATCAGGCCTCTGACATCTACAGCATTGTAAGCTTATGAGAGAAATGATGAAGATTTAATCATTTAACACTCTTAAATATTAATCATCAAATCAAAAAATTACAAATTTGGAAAATTTACACTTTGGATTTAAAATCCATGACTTTTTTACGCTACAAGAAATTTGATATGGTATGAATAAGAAGTGGTTTTTCCTGAAAGTGAAGAATTTCCTCCTTGTCAAATCATCTTACCTGCCAGCTGACTCGGGAGGAGAGGTTTTCTACAGTCACCCGATACTCTGTTCTTGTGGGTGGACCATACCTGGATAATATACATCTTCTATTACTTATCAATAATTACATTTCTATTACTTGTCATTGACTACAGTTCTTATCAGCAATTACAGTTCCATTACATATCAGTGATTACAGTTCTATTGCTTATCAGAGACAACATTTCCATTAAAGTTGATTACAGTTTTATTATTTATTAGTGATTACCATTTTATTACAGTTAAAACTGCCATAGCGACCCACTGTATTAAGCGACTCACTGTCATATGTGACCGTAAGAATTCCTCCCAACGCTTTTCCCTATATTTTATACCTGTATTAAACGACCACCTGTCTAACGCGACCACCGACGGTGATTTTCCTGACCATTTTTTGTAATTTCAGGCAATTTTAACTGGATTTAACGACTATATAATTTCCCATTCCTACTTTCGATTTTGGTCGAGCATGCTACGTTTTTTTGGTTCAAAACATCTACAGACACGCTTTTATTTCATTTAATAATTATATAATGCGAGTTTTAAGAATAAAACAACATTTCAAAATAAATAGTTTTACTTACGTTTTGATATTTATTGAATAAACATTAAAATCTAATGCATAAACATTCACGTTTTTTTCTCTCCAATGATCGAGTGCCATTTTGAAAATAGACGTTCGAGGTCGATCCCGATATCATTTCGTGCTATAAGGGCCAAATGGATATTCAGCTATAAAACCTGCCTGTTTAATTTTTAATTAACAAGTAACTTAAGCCTAGATGTTTATTTAAGTGAATTGTGTCACCAACGGGGTAAATAAACACACGCTAGCAGCACCCATACCAGGTGATAATTGAAGTGATTGAAGTAGGTGACAAACAGGCAATTAGACGCGGTAGTTCAGTAATGAAAAAAAATTAATTAGGTTAAGTAAATTTTTAGTCATAAATATAATTTAATTTGTTACCAAGTACATAACAAAAATCATGATACAGTTTTAATTCTTAGTAATTTGCAAAACATACGAAGCTATATATATATAGGCTATCATGTATTAAAAAAAAAAATATATTATTAGAAAAAATCTTTGCAGCTTTTTTATACTTAATGCACATAAAAAACATTTAATATTTTCAGATGTTCACAGTATTTCCCAATAATCAAATTACTCATGTGCAGATCAAGCAAATTTTATTACTGAACAGGACAATTGTACCTATAATATAAAAGCGTTTAGAGTTGAGCAGTACCTATAAAATACATTCCACATAAACGTGTAATATTTTCAGCATTGTATATTTGAACACTGCTGAAAATAAGCAACCTGTATTAAGAGACCACCTGTCATATGTGACCTTTTTTCCTTTCTCCGTTGGAAGGTCTCTTAATACAGGTTTGACTGTACTTATCAGTGATTGCCATTTTATTACTTATCAGTTATTACCATTGATTAAGGTTTTATTACTTATCAGCAATTACAGTTTTATTACTTATCAGTGATAACAGTTTTATTACTTATCAGTGATTACCATTTTATTACTTATCAGTGATTACCATTTTATTACTTATCAGTGATTACCATTTTATTACTTATAAGTGATTACCATTTTATTACTTATAAGTGATTACCATTTTATTACTTATCAGTTATTACCATTGATTAAGGTTTTATTACTTATCAGCAATTACAGTTTTATTACATATCAATGATAACAGTTTTATTACTTATCAGTGATTACCATTTTATTACTTATCAGTGATTACAGTTTTATTATGTGATTTCTCTTACTTGTCAATCCACATTGGTCTCCTGTTGTAGCTGCTGTCTCTGTAGTAATTGTCCCCCCGATATCCCCCTCCTCCTCCACCACCACGAACAGTACCCCGTGCATGTTCAACAGACACCCTGTAAAAATGCACCCATTAGTAATTCTGTAAAAGTGGAACATTTTTTCCTTATTGTGATGTTTATTTCAACAAACACATAGTGAAGTACCTTCAATTGCATATAAGATGACAACGTAGTTTCAATACCAGTATGTTCATATGAAAATGATACCTTTCACCACAAAGTTCTTTTCCATTCAATTCATATACTGCATCTTCAGCATCTCTGCTGTCATCAAATTCCTGTAATAGAAAATTAAATTACCTGAAATTCCAAGAACTCATATGATATACATAACAGGGTTCGACACTAACGGTGGACCGGCGGCCCGAGTCCACCAAAAAATTGGAAGGTCCACCAAATGTTCTGGACTACGTGGACCGTCGGTCCACTTAAAATTTAAACACCGTATTAAAAAAAAACACAGTAAAATTCCATTTTTTCCCCTATAAATCGACATCCGTAAATAAAACGATTAATTCATCCATACTTATTACAAGAAATAAATATGGTAATATTTGTTTTAATCAGGGGAACCTAGCGACTAATTATATATTTTATTACATTTTCCTCGGTGAAATACCGTGATTTATTCATTGAATAAAAGTGATATTCTCTCACAGTGTGAAAGGATACCAAAAATGATATTCTCTCACAGTGTGAAAGGATATCAAAGTAAGTAAAAAATAATTTCTGGCCTGTCATATGATAGAGATAGTAACTAAGCATCTTGATAGAGCTAAAACTGCAAATTTCTTCCCAAATATGTTGCTAAAATCCATGCTATGTAATGTTTTCAATCACACAACTGCTAAGCTATGATGTCTCAACCGCTCAACTATGACATCAAGCCTATGACACTGTGTTAAGAAAAGACAGAGGCAAAGGGAAAATCAAAGAAAATGTAATAAACAGAAAATTCAATGTTTTGTAGATGAATATGGAATTTATTTCACTCGTGAGACACGATTTTTTTTTATATTTTAACTCGTGCTTCGCACTCGTGAAAATATCAAAAAATCCTGTCCCACTGGTGAAATAAATTCCATATTCATCTACAAAAAATTGAATATCCTCTATTTACATATAATATTGATGACTAGAACAACAACAACATTGAGACGCAAGAACATTTAACACAGACCTTTAAAAAGTAGCATGTAAAATTTGTGTCAAATTAGTCAGTCTGTCATTTGTTTGTTTAATGCACAGAAAGGTGTGAAAATGTACACTGGGTAACAGGAAATCACTTCACGCCTGAACGCACACTGATGGCCAGGTTTAGAGATAATTAGAATTGATTGACAGCTGCATTTATGCATTGTTTATTTTTTAGATCTTCAAACAGGTGTGATTTATATTTTACGAATACATTACATGTATCTGCAGTTCCTGTTTTTTTTTCTGCTAAACATTATATCACATAAAAGAATCATATTATCGCAGTTTATTTGAATAAATAATAATTAAAAATAATAATAAATAAATACATATAAATAATAAATAAATACATACACTTTTGTCCGTTTTGCATTGTAGTAAAAAAAAATTTTAGCCATAGATGCATGAAAAATTTCCTTTTTTATATGAACAATTGGGATTTAACTTTTATCTACCGTTGGAAGCGAAATAAATGCAGGTTTTTACCATTGTTTGAAGATATAGATTGTGTTTTTTTTTTTTTTTTTTTTTTTTGAATTATTGAAAATATGTTTAACAATATTGCTGAAAACTCCTGACTAATTGATTTGATTCTGTTGACTGGTTAAGTTATACTTTATTAGTCTGACTGGACTGGGTACATAAGTTAGTTTCAAGCCTTGTATAATGAATTTATTCATTAATTCAAACATTTATGAAGGTCCACCAGAATTTGAGAAGGTCCACCAATAATTTTTGACGAGTGGACCTGCGGTCCACCAAGGTAAAAAAGTTAGTGTCGAACCCTGCATAATCAAATTCAAAATGATCACACTCTACTACAGAGCAGGCTATGTTCTCATTGGTATCACAAGATGTTAAGCCTATTAATTAATTCCAGCCATCAAGAATTGCATCCAATCAAATAAGGACCAGTCTAGGGAGTGCCTTGGGGAAAACAGATGCCCTAAAACTTCACAAATTTTCAAAAGAGAGAGAAGTTTTGGTCCAATTTACTTTAAGAGCTGTAATTCTTAAAATCTCGGCAGGAATAATCATCAAGTTGTACAGGTATTTTCAAGCTATGAAAGTGAGTGATTTACACATCTGGTAAATGACTTTGGATGTTTAATGCTAAATACAAAAATTTATATAAGTATTGGTTGGTAAACAGGGCTTAATATCTGTTGCTTGCAGGTCCAGTAAAAGTTGTTATTCATCAGAAAATGTGTGTGCTTTTTTATCATGAATGTAATGAAATTTATTAAAATTATGGTAATTGACATACTCTTCAAATTAAAATACATCAAGTAAGTTTGATATGCTGTATTTTATTGCACATTTCACCTACAGTGGTTTTTCATCAGAAGAGTAATAACTATTTGAAATTGTAATCTCTGGGCATATAAAGTCTTTGTGATTTTCAAATTTTTTTCTTTGGAAAAGGTTTGTCCATGAACAAGAACACTTACAACAAAACCATAACCATTTTTCAGCATAACATCCCTGATTCTTCCATAACCCTTGAAAAACCTCTCCACATCTCTCTCCCTTGCATGGTAGGACAAATGTCCAATGTACACTCTTGTTCCCATGCTTACCTACAGGTAAAAAAAATAGTCAAGTGTTAAACAAAAACAATATTATTCATTGTGAGCATTTTCAAAGAAATTGGTTTATAGCTATTGCTATTTTCTACTGCGGATGCACTGACCGACACATTCGGTCGCGTACATCTGGTTGCGATTTCAACTGGGCGCTTGCTAGATGATGTCCGAGCTCCAAGAGCTTGACGCAATAAAAAAGCAATTTAAAGCAATAAAATTGAAAGTTAGGCTAACAACAAATGATTTGTTTGATAACTCTGACCTGTCATAATAATAAAATGAAGCACTTGCATAAAAGATGTCATTAAATGATTAACATATATGATGTCATTTTATCGAGCTTATCTGATTTTTGTAGTCTCAGAACTTATAACCTGGGAATAATAAAAAATTTGTAAGGAAACATTATTAAAATTTTGAGGTCTGTATAGCTTGTAAAATTTGTAATAACTTAATCAGGTGTTTTATCCCCCATTTGGTGGTCAATTACCCATATCAGAGTCAAAATAACTTAATAATCAGGTGTTTTACCCCCCATTTGGTGGTCAATTACCCATATCAGAGTCAAAATTTTTAATCAAATGTTTTTGTTTGGTGGTCAATTACTCATATCAGAGTCAAAATAACTGACCACATGTGGTTATTTCTGTTTACTTGATGGCATCTGATTTCTACTGAAATAAAGAAAAGGCGCAACGGCATCAGAGAATTTTACTGAACATATTCCTCACACAATTAATGCAGTACGGTTGATTTTCCATGTGAAATTTCCGCAGAGCTTCGTAAAAACAATATCTGTAGTTATACATAAAAGTCTAACTTCTTACTCAGTTAATGCAAAAAAAATATTCTTCTTCTCTGGTGGATAAAAATTGTTTTATATCCTATGATTCAACTTTGGAGAAGTTTAATTTCAATTGCTCTTTTGGCCTTCATCATTTTTAAGCTCTAAAAAATCCTCTTTAACATGAGCTCCTTATACTTTATTGGTGCGGTGGGCACTAATTGCAATAATATTCATTTTTTCTTAATTGAATTCATCATTTTATTTTTCATTTTCTTTTAGGATGAATTAAGTTGCAAATTCTGTGTGACCTTTTGTGGTTCTGGATGCATGTTTATGATAAATCTCAACATATCTGATTGATGATTTTAATTAAAAGTTTCACTAAGTGACAGTTGCAATTATATCATGATCTCGCTTTATATCCTATTTTTTGAAGCATAAAGCCTTCACTTACAAAATTTAATGAAGTAAAAGTGAAAACTTCATCTTTCCTTTTATTTCCTACCTGAAAATTAACATTAATGCTTCTCTGTAGTTAAATCAAACATTTGACCATGTTCGAGAAAGATCATTTTCCAATGGTTTAAATTGTTTGATTGGTTGCCCAGGTGATCAAAAAAGAAAGGGAGAAACATGGATGACAATTGCAACAACGTACATGAAAGGGGGGGTGTAAAAAAAAAAGCATGGGAATTCTGCACTTGTTTATGTAGGTGACGATTTTGTGAAGGAATTCTGATTATTTCCTTAAGGAGGTTGGATCCTGCAATCAAAAGTAATGAGAATTTTTTATCAAGTATATTTTTAGAAATTATACACATAGCTTTATTAAAAATCAAAACAAAAAATGGGGGTCAATGCGCTTCTTTTGGCGCTACAGAGCATTTAGTTTGACCTTTTTGCACTGTAAATACGCCTTACACATAAATCAATTTTTTAAAGTTTCTACTCCAATAATTTTTGTTCAAATAAATAATGGGGACAAAAACGGTCTTATTTCATCTTAAATAGACACATTAAAATTTGTGACAATGAAGAAATTTTCAAATTACTCCGCATGTTCAATTATTTGACCTTTTTGCACTCAGACATTTTCATTTTTCTGGGATTAAAAATTTCACAAGCAAAAAAATCATTTGAAAGTAATGACATTTTACTGAATTTAAGAAGAATGGTTAAAAGTATCGTATATATTCAGAAAAGAAAATCAAAAGTGGGGGTCTGTGATGTTAATTTTTAGATATTACTAAAACAGTGCTAATTTTAAGCTTAAATTAGGGCTATTTTTTTCTTCATGTTCACAATATATTTGCTATATTTATCATATATGATGATAGAATTCATGACAGTTTATTTAATAGATAATTTAGGACCAATATAAAACAGTCCAATGCACAAAATAACTATGTGTGCAGACTGCATGCAAAAATAGGAATCCAAACTTAGCATACTTTAAATACTTTGAAAGAGAAAAAATGATCATTTTCTTCTAAAAAACCTTCCGCCACAAAATATAGTTCCTCACTTAATGCTTTTAGTATGGAATTTAATCATGGAGTTTTAACTGAATATAGTTAAATTGGCATTGTAGAATTCAAATTTATTGTAAGAATTAAAACATTATGCAGAATTTTTGAAATATAGGTTAAGATAAAAATTTGCTCAAAAGCTCAGGAGCGAACCTCGTTAATAGCGAGTGCAGCAAGTGGCCCGAAACGACAACACCTGGGCAAAGAGAAAATTCGGACTAGCACATTGATCCAAATGAATTTTTTCCTCAGTAACCTCTGGACCCACAATCTTTTGCGAATTGCATCTCATCGCAAACTACTTTCTCGCAGTAACAACAAAAGTAACTCACTTTGCCAGTGATTCATTTTGAAAATGGTTATCATGGGTCCAGAGGACCCCTTTTAATGACAACAATGAGTCCCATGCCAAAATCAATGCGTCCAAATCCAAGGGTACCGTATATTAGATATTACAGAGGAAATTCTGGTGAAATATAAAAGGGTATTGCATGAAAGTGCAAATGTTTTATTGTAGCTGTGAGTGGTTTATACTTTTACAATCAATTGTCCAAGAGTACATGATTTTGTGTCATAAAAACAATATATTCTCAACTGTGCACTTTAGTTCTATTTTTAGATCGTACATTTGATCTCGCACATTGTATCAGTCATAAAATGCACAGAAGCAGTATGAAGTAAAGAAAGTTTAAGAAGAAATGAAATATATTCAGAAACAAAAATGATTAAATTTTATACTTTTTAGCTTTTAAGGAAAAAACAGAAAAAAAAATGATACAGGTTACAGCTTAAGTACAACTTAAGGTATACTATACGCTTCAGAAATGTTTCACAGTATAGATATCATCAGTGATAATTGAACTATGCTGTCTAACTTTCAAATATTTTCTGATAATTGCTTGTTAACTGCAATTGTGAAATCTGAATTGTTGTTGGCAACTTTATACCTGTTAAAATTGTTCATGCATATAGCTTAGCACATGGATATGATTAGATAGAATGTTCTATCGTTAAAATGATAAATGTCCTACGGACCCGGTGGTGAGGGCTTGTCCTGAGACACAGTTACATTATTCTAACTAGGATATGATGCAATCGGTCAAGTTTTGAATAAGATTGTACCGAAATAATTTAACATGTCCTTCTATAAATTTATTGCATCCATTGGAATGCACATTTATTGAAATAATGCAACCTGAGCAAAATTTGTGCATAATTTATGCAGGACGCAGACCAAAATGAATCACTGCTTTGCTTTAATGAATATTGCAGATAAATAGTAGATTAAACATTCTTCATTAAATTAGCACTGCTCAGGCTTCGGTTTGGTAATGCAACTTACTTACGTCATATGACGTCAGGGTCTAGATGTACAAAACGTCATGTGTGGTTTGAAGAGACGGATCTGCGCTCGCCCTAACGGTCATTTTATCTAAAATTAAAAACCTAGCTTTTCTTAACTAACAGTACCACACTTGGATATTTTAAAACTAGGTGCTCACTGGTTCTACTGATCTCTTAATTTTCACCTCAAAATTGAAATTACAGCAAACTACACAATGCATAAAGCATAAGTAATTAGTTTTGCCATAGCCGATGTGAATCCCAATGGCATTCATTCTGATATTAAGACCCCCCCCCCCCCCAGTGTCTTCCCATTTATAATTAATCAGCTAATTAAACCAATGGTTCAGATATTTACTTCTGTGTTTTATGATGGCTACAGTGCTAGCTCACCTATCTTTTTTTTTTTTTTTAAAGATAAGCTTGTACACACACTTTCAGTAACTGACCTCGTTTCACAAATTTTCGTAATATGGCGTGGAACGTTCACTTGAACGCTTGAAATGTAAAGCGCCATAGAGCAGTCGAAGATTTTTCATTCGGATAAAAACGTGACGTTTTGTGATTAAAAAAAATAAAATTTTATTGTTAAATTTGTAAAAAAAAAAAAGAAAGAAAAAATCATTTAAAATTCAAAAAAATTAAATACGTAAATATGTCAATCAATTAATCAATAAACAAGCTAGCTAAAAAATGACGACGTCGTTAGTGTAACTGAGTAACGTACTTTAATTAATTTTGACATCCTAAGTACATTGTAGACAGCTGCTTTTCAATAAAAATGGAACCCGTAAATATAATTACCTTGTTATTGTTCATTTGCTAAATTATTTTGTTAAAAAACATTTTGATTGTACACACAAGTACTCTGCTGTTGATATTTAAAAAAAGATGCTTGAGTTTCTGATTGACATCTACTGTAGTTTTTAGAGATCATGGCTTCCCATAGGCGTCGGAAGCAAATTGAAAGTGGCGGGGGGGGGGGGGGAGGCTAATTGTAAGAAAAAAAATCAAACACCCAAAAAACTTGACAAGCAAACAAAAAAAAAAAATAAATAAAAAAAAATAAAACAGGAAAATTGAAAATTGTCCAAACACGAAAATCCTATTTCGGGGTTGTTGTTGTTGTTGTAAACCTACGCCCCAGTGTTCAATGCCTATAGTATGTCTATCTTTGCAAAAAAAGGGGGGCTAAGCCCCCCTAGCCCCCCCCCCCCCCCCGGTCCGACGCCTATGCTTCCAACAATTTGTTGGAATTCTCATGGGTACCAATTGCGCCCACTTATTGACAGACCTATTTTTATATTCATATGAAGCAGAATTTATTCAATAACTTCTACATGAGAAGAATTTAACACTTGTTGTAGCCTTTAACTCGACATTTAGATACATGTATATCGACGACGTATTAACAATAGTTACTTCCATTTAAATGTCGACTCGATATATCCCAGTGAGCTTGAAATAAAAGATACCACAGAGTCTGACATATCTGTTTCATATCAGTTTGGATATTTCACTAGAAAAAGACTTTAATGGTAACCTAACTACAAAGCTTTATGATAAACCTGATGACTTTAACTTTTCAATCGTCAATTTCCCTTACTTATGCAGCAATACACCCATATCACCTGCATATTGGGTTTATATCTTTATATCTCTCAGCTGATTCGATACGCAAGAGCATGCTCTACGTATGAACAATTTCTAAAATTTATTGACAAACACGTTGATGAAACAAGAATATCAACAGTTTCGTTTAAAGTCATAATTTCGTAAGTTCTATGGTCGATACAATGACCTTGTAGCAAATACTTCGGGCTTTCTGGGATTTGATCACATGACCAACCCGTATTTACATCCCGGTAAAAATTTTAAAATGATACCTTATTTCTTAAATATTATTTATTATTATTTCTCTTGCCCGCCCAGCCCTGTCATTGTTTACTTTGTAAAATTTATACATGTCATTTGTGTTATATTGAATAAAAATGCGATTTGTAACGAACGCAACAATCCTATGAAATATTCTTTTTCTTTGTTTTTCAATAAATTAGTCAAGAAAATATTTATTTTCGGAGGAGTAAAACGAGGGAGAAAATAAATGATACTGATTGAACACCAGTTTTTTTTAACTAAACGTGTATATTTTTAAGAACTTTTATCTTTGTGTAAATTAGTTAAAGTCGGTTAAAGAACTATCACAGCTCATATTATTCTGTTATACTGTATATATATATATATAGGGTGAATTCACCATGCATCGGACACCCTCGCACTTCAACAAGTTCTAGCGATATCGCTACCGACCGAATATTATCAAAATGGAACTTAATATGTAGTATGTGGTTAAAATATAAATTTTTGACACAACCGCGCCCTATATATTGAGAAAATATCATTTTAAACCGATTTTTTCGGAATAAGTAAGAATTCACCATGGATCGGACAATATTCACCATGCATCGGACATACGATATTTAAACCAGAAAAATATCATACCTTGATCTCCGTGCTTTAAAATGAGTGATATCGAAACATTTTTATCTTTTATTTAAAAATTAAACTTCTAATTAAATTTGAATGACTTTTTCGATCCACAAATGTGAAGAGATTTTAGTTGCATCATATCGCCTTAGAAAGGCTTTACAGTACTAGTAATATGGCAACTCGCGCCTTTGTCTCGTGGGTTATCATCATCTAGTTTAAAGAAATAAATTGAGTCCACTTCTAGTCGTCATATATCGATTATTTGTATTTTCACCGAATATTTAGAGTTTCTATTTTTTATTTCCGTAAAAAACAGCTGTCATTTGGGTTTTATATGAAAATGGAAGTGATTACCCATGCATCGGAAAGTGTCCGATGCATGGTTAATTTGTGTCCGATGTACGGTGAAATAAATATACTAGATAAAAACAACTGTAAAATATATTATTCAAACATTGAAGTAAAATTTTTGAAAAATTTCTGTAAAATAATCAATTATTGATAAATTTTACCTAGGTCCGACCCGTTCCGTTGACGTCTATTTAAAAGAACGACAACTCTAAAAATTGCAAAATCGTAAAATTCTGGTTACTCCCCTTTGATGATGCAAAATATGACGTAACTTCAAGGCCATTCTTATGGTATTTTTATCACAACATGAAAATAAAAATCGGCATCATTAAAAAGTTTAAATCTTCCCCTTTAAGACAGAAACAAGTAAAAACACGAGGAGACTCGGGTCCAATGAAAGATTATTGCTTAAAGTTGTCCGAAGCAAGGTATGTGTCCGATGCATGGTTAACTCACCCTATATATATATGTACATGCCGACTATAAATAAAATTTACTTGACCAGTGTTCTTGCGCTGTACAAATTTCCGGAAAAGACCGGATAAAAGTATCAAATCACAGTGATTTATTTTTTTCATTTTTTTAATCGTGTAAAAAGAACATTATGAAGCTTATTGTAGTTGAAAATAGATCCAGAAAAGTGTTAACAAGCATAGTAAAAAGAAATTTAATTTGTTTACATAAACATAAAATGAATGGCGTTGGACCCCCCGCGACGCGCATTGGCAGTCATGAGCCGAGCAATGTTTTGCGACGCCGACCAGCCATTACATCTCTGTAAAGCACGAAAGCCGCCATATTTGTTGAGTTTTAAGGTAATCGAGAATGTAAGGAAAGATGATTTTTGCTCCAAAGATTGACATTTTCTGTCACATAGAATTTCAACACCGGTGCTTTTTCGTCTGCTAAGGAGTAAAAATAAAGGTAAGCGGCGCACGTGTGATCAGTGATGAAGAGTGGGGTGGTGGGTGAAAGGGGTAATGTAAGACAGAGGGAAAATATAGTCGCTGGATAAAAATCGTAATGATAAAGTTAAGTTACAGTCGGAGATGCATATAAGCAATATCGGCACATAGTTTTGGACAATGTAAGGAGATCTTGACAGGTGGGGAGGAGAGAGAGCAATAAATTGATGGAGATTTATTTTTAGCACTTGTTTCGTCTTTGAAAGAAAAATCATCCTTTAAATTGTATGAAAGAGTTTAGTGAATTTTACAAATTAATTGAGGAAACAGTGAAAGGAAAGTTAGTAGATCTGCAAATCCAGTATGATTCGATGTAGGGTATTTCTATAGACACATTGTTTAAATTCTGAAAGTTCTACTTTCACTTTGATTTTTAACATATTCTTCTTGATTTTAGAGCTGGAAATTTATATAAAAAGTGGTTGGATTAAGAGCAAGATTTTTATCCCAAATTGGTATGTTTGAGGGAAAATTGCAAAGGAAAGGAATTCAGATGAGACTTCAAAGGTTGCTCTTATGACAAGAAAAAGAAATTTTTATGGAATTATTTTGTAAAGCACATGGTTTAGTGTTTATTTTAAAAGCATATATGATGATAACAGGTTTAAAGGCATCTGGAACTAGATATGTCTGCCACGATGGATCATGATTATGGACAGCAGCTTGCAGAACCTGTTCACTTCCAGCAGTTGGAACATGCCCTCAGATTAGAACCACTTCTTTCTTATGTGGAAAACCTGGTGAAAGAACCTGTCAGGTACAGGTAACATTACAGTTAATGTTTATTATTTTGAACTCTTTGATAGCAAAGTGTACTTCAAGCATGTCAAACATTATGAAAATGTTTTTAATGCCCATATTACATGGATCTACATACAGTGCATTACTATATATATTTTAGGAGCATGTAAAATGTGTAATGCAGTATTTCCTTTTTGTTCCCCTGCTTCTGTAACTTCTGTCATGAGAAAATATGTTTATAAATTACACGTCATGGACATTTATTGTGGATTAAGTCATATTGTAATCAGACAAAAATGAATTTTTGTATCAGTTATCATTTTCTTCTATCAGCAATGATGAGTTTGATAGCACAGATAGTGAGTTTGATTTCCTACAGCCTTGTTTACGTGATGAAGATGACAATAAAATTCTGAATGGGATAACAATCACCAAAGCAGGTAATGTCAGTCAACAGTTTCTATCCTTAACATTTTAATAGCCTCCTCTTTTGATTGTTATTTGGATGTTCTCAGTGATTAATTGATTTCCTCAGATCTATGTTCTGTAAATCTGTAAATCATAGTTTGTTTGCAATAACTGTATCTTCAAGTAATTTTGTGACTTTGCTGTGAAAATGATTATCTTGAGAATAATACTAACTATGCAAACATTAAGACTTTTTCTTTTCACACATGGGGTTAGCAAAATTATATTTTGCAATTAAATGCATTGCTCTTGTCTTGTGAAAATGAAAGTGATTTACAGTATATGTTGTATGTATTATACGATTTTCAGAGAGAAAAGCAGACAAAACAAGGCTGTATAATTTTAGTAAAGCAAAAAAAGGAAGGAAATGGCTGAAGGTGAAGATTAGAATTTCTCTCAAGATTTATACAGTTTATAAATTTTTCACTAGTACAAATACATGTTGTAAATCTAATTAAGACTTTTTAGATGAAAGTTTTAATTCCTTTAAATTATTTGTTTTATGCAAAGCAATTGCTGCAAAATTGTGAACAAAAATAATTGGATTTCAGAATATCCTCCTAAGTGACAGTTCTTCAGATGAGGATGAAGATAAACCTATCACAGAGGAAGATTTACAATACATGCTAAAAATCCACAAATACCAAAGGAAGCATCAGATGCGATTCTACCAAGATCCAGAGGTATTCTGTTGCATGTTGCAAGTTCATAGATATTATCCAGAGGTATTCTGTCACATGCAGCAAGTTCATAATACTTGTATATTATCCAGAGGTATTCTGTCACATGCAGCAAGTACGTAATACATATATTAGACAATATGTAATGTTTCCATGTAAAAGTAAAAAAAAAACTAAAAGTCATCCAGGATTCACTGCTTGATGGCTAATAAATATAAAGTTTTGTCTTTGCTTGCTTTCCTGATGGTAAGTAGCATTAACATTACTCCTAAAAGGGTTAATTAGGGTGCTTTTATATTGTAGCTTTACAGAACTGGAGAGCTTTACATGTAATGTGATTTTATAGAAAGCCTTTGTTGTTAAATTGTTATATTTGTGTTTTAGCTACACCAGTATCAGTACTACAGTACAGGCCTACTGTCAAACTACGATAAATACCATGAACACCAGAAAGCAGTTTTAGGACCCAAGAAAAAGATTTCTAAAGATCACAAAAAGAAGGAAAAGAGAATTAAAGGCAAGATCTAAACAGAAATGTCAGCTTATTGGGAGGAGGGCCAAAAGAATATTAATGGCTTTGTCATGTTGTTCACACATATACATGTATCTATGAAGACTAACAGTGATAAAATATTTTACAGACAAATTAAAAGAAATGAAAAAGAAGAAACATCACCAGAATGGAGATGATGATGGGGTATGTAATGTGTCAGTGATACAAAAAAAAAATGGAGGAAAATATGAAGAAATACTTGAAAGTCTAATTAGATAGTAAACCTGATCTTTCCATATTAAGGAGATGGAAGAAATTGATCCCTCAATTGTGGAGGCTTATTTAGCTCACAAGAAAAATCAGGCAGCCAAGGCAGGGAAAAGCAAAAAGCTGACTCCAGAGCAAGCTGATGTCAAGAGGAAACGACTGTGGATCTCAATAGCCAAGAAAGAAATCCCTAAAGTAGGTTCTGTGGAGTCAATTCTGCTACATGAGTATCACCATGCTTAAATTTGGTTATGAATATAGACTTTAAGTCACTCGGGTGACCCATTGCTATCTGTTCATGTAGCATAATGGTAATAATTTCAGCCTCTTTGAAATGACAGAAATGTGATCAATATAATGTACATGTATAGCATGTATTGATAAAGGGAAATAAAAAAAACTTAATTTCATGGTTCCCGCCCTGTGGGTTGAATCCAAAACCATCAAATGAGGGCAATCTTCAGAAATCCTCCTTTATACCTGAACATTTAACAAGTGAACTGGTAGTTGCCTCTCTAACAAAAGTGTAAATTTCATTACCAATGTCTCCAGGTTTTGAGAATAGGGCTAAGTTGGAATTGCATTGAAAATTCATTGAACCTTTGAATTTTGTTTTTACTCCTGGTCTCTAAAGATTGGATTTAGTTCCCAAGTAATGTACACACTCCTATTAAAAAAAATTTACAATACACATGACTACAATATATACTGTATATACTTGCCTATAAGTCATTTTATTTGAGAGTTAAATTTTGGTCCCAAACTTTGTCTGATTTATAGGTGAGTCCTAAAAAGATTGGTATTTTTCTGGACTTCAAAATTAGTATTTTTTAAACAACTAGGTTGATTATCGTTGACAAAAGTCTGGAGTATTATTTTATTTATGTATTCTAACATTATGCATTAATGTACAAGTATATACACATTTTAATAATTTTATTCTATCTAAAGTCTGTATTATTTCTTTTTTTGATTATTTAATTCTTTGAGTAATTTGTTACTTACTGTTTATCTATTGTTTATTATTAAATAGAATTGCAAACCCAAAATTGCAATTGCCAAATATTCATACGTACTATCTTAAATATTTTTGGTAAAAGATTTAATAATGTTTTTAAAAAATAAGAATATAATTCTTGACTCTTTTAAAACTCCATTGTTAATGAAATTTATTGTTTCCCATGTACACAGTTGTTGGCTCAAAATACTCAAAAGTATTATTTGAAACATAGGTTGAAACATTAGAGCATTGACTTGAAATTGTCAACTGATTCTGGCAAAAAGTTGTACCTACTTATAAGCAGGTCAGTGGCAAATCCCTCCGATATAAGCTTAAAAAAAATACAACCCACTTACAGGCAGACCGACTTATAGGCAAGTACATGTAAATAAGGTATAGTATCAAAATTGTAAAATTGGTATCCCTGGGAAGGTTTTAGTCCCTAGTAGACAAAGTTGATCACAAGTACATCGAAAGTAGATCGCACCATTAAAAATTTTCTTGACTCTTGAGCCTCTAGCACAGACAAACTTTATGAAGTGTAGAGATGAACAAGGAGTTCTCTTAAATTATAATTCATTTCACCTTGGTCCAGATTTTTCAGCCCGATGTGGTGAAAGGACATGGACGTATTTTAAGAAACTTGTGATATTTACTTGATTGATGAGGCTTGTGAACCTCTTGTTTTAAGTTTTTGTTGTATGTATGTATTATGTATATGTGTATTTGTAGGCACAGAAACAAAAAGTTTCAGCGAGGAAGGAAGTGCTACAGTCTTTGAAAAAGGTTTGTATCTGTGAAAGAAAGTAAAATCATCAAAATAATTCTAGATACATGTACTTGTAATTACAGACAGGTATTTAATTTCTTATCAAAATCTGCGACTCTGAAGACTGTCAGAGTAAACAATGTAGGTCAAGGTCAAATTCAATTTGGACAGTCAGATAGAAGAGACAATTTAAATACAAGGAAGGAAGCATGTACAGGTTCTGGAAATGATCAAACAAGGATTAACACTGGTCTTTCAGATGTCCCAGCAGAGCATGAGAGAGTGTAGAAAGGCAGCTATCTATTCTCAAAAAATGAGCAAGGACTGTACAGCTAGGGCTAAGAGGCTGAGTCGTGAAATGGTCAGTTACTGGAAACGCTTTGAGAAAGTAGAAAAAGACATACGTAAAAAAGCAGAGAAAGAAGCACAAGAACAACGCAAAATGGACTTAGAGTTACGAGAGGTATGCAGTGAGAAAATATTGTTAAAATATAGAGTTACTTTCAGTGCATTCTATTGACACATATTTACATACAATTTGTATTTGTCATTCAGGCAAAAAGACAACAGAGGAAGTTGAATTTTCTGATCACACAGACAGAGTTGTATGCACATTTCATGGCCAGAAAACTGACAGGGGAGTCAGAGTCTGTGAAGAATGACATTTTAGGGAAGTTAGAAGAGGACAAATCTCAGAATCAACTGGAAGTCGAGGGGCGTGTCCTTGTGGATGTAGCAGTAGATGATTACGGTAACAGATGACCCAAATCTGAAAGTCAAGTCTTTAGTAGATCATTCTTAGCCTGCTTCATATTCTGCAAAAGTTACTTGGAATTGCTCTGTTATCCTAAGCACTGAAAACCTCTGTCATTTTTACAGTGTATTTGAATTATTTGAAATGATCTTGATCCCTGAGAAATGCACTTTATCAGTGTAAAATAATGTGTAAGTATTGATATGTTGATGGATAGTTAAGTAAAATATAATTTTGTGTGATAGACAGTGAACGAATGAAGACACTGGCACTAAAGAATGCCCAGGAAGCTTATGACAAACACCAAACAAAGGTCTGTCATTGATAGTAAAATTCAGCTCAGGTTTTTTAATTTGCATTTTAAACAATTATTTTGTACTTTTTAATCATGATAAACTCTGCTAAGTAATGGTTTTGTTTGTTAGACACGACAGTTTGATGAATATGGATTAAATCTGGCCAACCCCTCAATAAGTACTGATGCAGAGAGACCTCAACCCAGTATGTTTGAAGGAACACTGAAGGCGTACCAACTTAAGGTAACACCACTTCATTATTTGTTTTATTTATAACTTAAAGTAACATTGCTTCATTAGTTGTTTTATTTATAAGTTGCAGATTGTAGGAGGATACCAATTAGTATATATTAGTTTGTAAATAAAATATAAAATCAAAACTCTAGAGATTTATGTCCAGCACTTAAAAACTATGTAAATCTTTGTCGTGACGGGGCTTAACCATATTTGCCTGATATAAAGGGATCTGAAATAACGGGTATGTTTATATATTTTATATTTGCGAGTGGTTGACTAACATTTGTCTACGTTGTTAAACACCATATTAATTTATCAACAGGGTATGAATTGGCTGGCCAATCTGTATGATCAGGGAATTAATGGAATCCTCGCTGATGAGATGGGTTTGGGTAAAACAGTGCAGAGTATGGCATTCCTGGCTCACCTAGCAGAGGTTAGGCTTTATCTGGTTCCAAGGCCATAAAACTTAGACAAGCTAACTTTTGATCTCAGTCTCACTTTTACAAAAGGAATTGATATTGGATAATTGAGACTGAGATAAAAATTGAGCTCATCTAAGTTTTATGGCTCTGGAGCCTGGTCAACAGAGTTCAGTTTGTGCATGATCTAGCAGAGCTTAGGCTTTATCTGGTCAACAGAGTTCAGTTTGTGTATGATCTAGCAGAGGTTAGGCTTTATCTGATCAACAGAGTTCAGTTTGTGTATGATCTAGCAGAGGTTAGGCTTTATCTGATCAACAGAGTTCAGTTTGTGTCTGATTATCTAGAGAATTTCTCATGTTTTATTTTTAGGCACAAGGGATCTGGGGTCCTTTTCTTGTCATTGCTCCAGCATCAACATTACATAACTGGCAGCAGGAATGTGCTAGATTTGTCCCAAGATTCAAGGTGAGATGTTATCTTTTGTAGAAGTAGCGGAGTAGTAATATTGGTGGGAAGATGAATTATCAAGCTGTGTAGAATATTTAAATGATTACTGTTTGTGTCTGAAATCTATCAAGTTTGCTCAACAATAAAAATAAAGAAAAATCATTTTACTTTTAACTGCAATTTAAGAATGTTGAGCCTCTAATTTTAAATACTTTTTTTTGCAAGAACTTTATTTTCCTGTATAACTCGAGACCTTCTGTTCGCTAAAATTTCATTTTGCATATAATTCTACCATTAAAGATTATACAGAGCAATAACCATAATTTGTGAAATTTTGGTTTGCTTATACATGTAAATACCAAACAGCAACTTTGTAAAATTAAAGAGTTGAGAAAATTAGTGATCTATAGAAATTTAAATATTGGAATTTGAATATTGTTGATGAAACGATTCATTGTCAAAAATGGGATATATTGATTCCATTGCTTTGTGTGGACAGATTGTGCCTTACTGGGGTAACACCCAGGACCGCCGAATTCTGAGGAAATTCTGGGATCAGAAATGTCTCCACACTGAAGAAGCGTCCTTCCATGTGGTCATCACTAGCTACCAACTTGTCATCCAGGACGTCAAGTACTTCCAGAGGATCAAGTGGCAGTATATGATACTGGACGAAGCACAAGCCATCAAAAGCAGCAGCAGGTCAAATCCTTACCAAGTTCACTATCTCTTTGTGTAAAAAATTCTTTGAAAAAAAGGATGATGATGTTGACGTGTAAATAACCGCTTTTTGAGGGAACACTCCAGTTTCTTTTCTGTTGAGAAATTTGTATACATTCAGTATAACAAGTAGAAACTTGTTTATTGATAAGTAACAGACAAGTTTTTCAGATTTGCTTTATGTAAACAAATGCTTATTTTGCAGTGTTCGCTGGAAAATTCTGCTTGGTTTTAACTGTCGAAACAGATTACTCCTCACTGGTACCCCCATTCAGAACAGCATGGCTGAGGTTTGTTTAGCAAATTATAAAAGTTGAAGAAGACAATGTACGCATATTTAATCTTTGTCAACTGGTATCCTGTCACATCTGTGTATTTTATAAAAATGAAAATGTTTATCTTTTCAGCTGTGGGCTCTGCTTCATTTTATTATGCCAACAATGTTTGACTCTCACGATGAATTCAATGAATGGTTTTCTAAAGACATCGAAAATCATGCAGAAAAACAGTCAGGAATTGATGAAAGTAAGTGAGGGTAATGTTCAGGATCTACTAAACTGACTGGATATATTGTTTATTGTAAGATGACCGGTAAATCCAGATTGCTGTTTGTTTTTTATATTTTTGCTATGTTACTGTCTTTACAGACCAGTTAAGTCGACTTCACATGATCCTGAAACCTTTCATGTTAAGGAGGGTGAAAAAAGATGTAGAGAATGAGCTTTCTGATAAAGTAAGTCTAAAGCATTCAATGTGTAAGGTAAATAACAATTTTTAGCAAGAATTTCATGTATGCCTTATTTTACAAGGATATGGACCGGAAAATGAATACAAAATTACATGTTTCTGTAAAGGTTTAAGCTCTGTTTCAGCTGATCCTACAGAATTTGAGTTCTAAAAGAGGAGGCGGGATACAAAGATTTTCTAGTATTGGTAGAATTTAGGATTTCATTCTAATTTCAACATTTTTAAAAGAGATAGACCTCAGACATAGTAAATACTGTAAATCTGCATGTAAAGTCATGTAAGAATACATTTACAAGGGAAATAAAATTTTCTTATTTTATACATTTTAGAATTTCACTGTTATTACAATATA
The DNA here is from genome assembly GCF_033153115.1 of Saccostrea echinata. Classification (NCBI taxonomy): domain Eukaryota; kingdom Metazoa; phylum Mollusca; class Bivalvia; order Ostreida; family Ostreidae; genus Saccostrea; species Saccostrea echinata. The sequence goes on along the minus strand of NW_026889758.1, from coordinate 2,414,588 downwards.
TGTAATAATGAAGAATTTATATACATGTATCATTTAGTAATTCATGTTGTATTGTGTTCAACAATTGGTAAGGTGATTCCACAGGGAGGAGGATAAAATCTCACAAGCAATTCTTTTTTTTTAGATAGAGATTTTAGTGTACTGCCCTCTAACAACCAGACAGAAGATGTTGTATCAGGCAGTAAAGAACAAGATCTCGATAGAGGACATACTACAGGGCACGTCAGGGAACACAACACAGGCCCAGAGTTCTACATCCAGTCTCATGAATCTAGTCATGCAATTCAGAAAGGTAACCATACACACAACTTAGAATTTAATTTCAAAGGAAAATGTTGGTCTCTTTAATAATTTAATGTGTATAGTTTAATTAACAGGTGTATGTTCTTTACCATTTCAATTCAGGTTTGCAACCATTCTGAACTCTTCGAAAGACGTGAAATAAAGTCACCATTTTTTATGAGGACTGAAGCATATCATATGCCAAAGCTAATATATCAAGAAGGTAATTTTGAGAAAAATACAGCTCATAGTCATATATACATGTATCAGTAGTGTTAATTTCTTTAATATTTATTACAGAATTGCTGCAATTTGTATAAAAAAATTCAACATTTTGGCCTTTCATAAAATACTTGTATATTCTAAGAATTGCTTTATTTTGTATTAAAAATCCAACATTTGTCACCTTTCAGTAAGTAATATAAATGTGGTGATCAGAAAGGTTTGATTGACAGTGGCGAGATTGTTCAGATGGTGAAGCATCTGTCTAAGAGCTCCAGTTGCCTGGATTAGAATCTTGATCTGGTTTGTTACATTGTTTATCTTTCTGTTTCATAACTGTGTTTTATGTTCTATTTTTGTGACAGGTCTCTATGAAACCATGACACAAAGTTTTCAGAGAATTTTGTTCAGCATGTTCTACATTTACTCACCAGAAAACATCCATTCATCTATTTTCTCAGGTATTTTATATTTTTTCATTGTTGCATATTTATAAACTAAAAAAAATATTTTTAAAGTTAAACAGAACAGATCATGAAAATGAATTTATGTTTTTGTAGATGAGTCATCGTATCGATGTTTCTCCTTCACCAGATTTGTGAAGTTGTCTCCCAAGGAGATGTTAGACTACATGTTTGGTGGACTTCTGGTCAGGTAAGGTACCAGGACAATGTAACAGATAATCTATTTTAGCATTTCTTGTAATTTTTGTTCTCATGTGTGACTGTATACCGTCAAAGTGTATCATTGAGGTAGCCAGAGAAATTCCACTTACCCTAAAGCAAGCCTATTTCCAAAGGCGAGCCGAGGGAAATAGTTTTGATCTTGGGAAAATGGAATCTTGTATCTTGAATCTTGTATCTTGAATCTTGTTCTGAATAGTGTGTATCAGTTCATCAAACTGCCTCATCTTTTTGCAGGGAATCGGTCTTTTTACTGTGATTTTCAGAGAATCAGCAAAATATGTTGATTTACTCTTATATTGTGAAATATCAGTAGAGGTATAATGATTGTAGTTGATTTCATGTACACAGTTAACTATTGTGGTTAATTTTGGCATTTATTTGAAGGTGGTTAGGAGTTTTCCTTTTAAGAAAGATAGAAGACAAAGTTCGCCACTCCCACACCTGGGATAAAGTTCCCAAAAGGTAATGTACAGATATATAACAGACGTTTTAAGATTTTATACTCTTTTTGAATAAATCACATTGAAATGCTTTATTTCTGAAACTACATGTAAATGTACAAAAAGTATACTTGTAAGCAACACCCAAGGATATTAACAGGATAAACTTAACTAGTTTAGTAATATTTCCTGAGATTTGCATTATTTCTTTGAATATTTTACGTTATAAATGAATAAAAGTAATTTAATTTTTCTTGCAGTCAGTTTTTAAAGAACGACAGTTTTCTGTTGACCCCACTAAGAACAACGTCTTTCAGTAATTTGTCGGAGAGTAGAAACCTCCAACATCTTGTGCTCACCAGTCCTATCTCCACATTTTATGGATTTAATCCATGCACTCTACACTACATGAAAGAGACAACATCACATCGTAGAATCCGCATGAGAAATCACAAACCTCTCAAAGGCACTCCCTCAAGTCCTACTAAAGCTGTAAGTATAAAAATATTGAAATACTGTAATTAAAGGCACTCCCTTTAGTCCTACTAAACTGTAAGTGAAAAAAGACAGATTGAAATACTGTAAAGAATTCTTTCATGCCTAATTGTGGGTTTTAAAAAATTCAACCAAAAAATTATCAGACTTTAAGTGTTGCAAATAGTGACGTGATTTACAGCATGTTTACTGTTTTTTGAATTGGCAACTTTGTTGAGACCTTGTATATTGTGAATACATGCGTTGGCCCTGTGTAGTGCAAACATCTGCTTTTTATTAACCTAGAAAAAAAAATGAAATTGCTTCTTAATGTTATTTATGATAACAGCTCCCAGTATTTTCCTCTTGAGAATGAACATGATGATATGAATAGAAGTAGCATTTTTAAGTTATTTTTGTTACTGAACAGCATCATAATCCAGTACAGTCCCTGGAGGATTTCCCCATTCATCATCACATTCCACGACCTAGCCGAGTCCTTCCATGTCAGCCCACAGATTTACCAAAATTTGTCTACTACACAATTCCAAAGGTAAAGAATCAGTTTCGAAAGGAATTCATTTCTGCAATGGTAATGGATCAATCAAGAAATTTGTTTTAACCCCACTTTTTTGGTCAAACATACATTTAGTGGATTGTAATTGTATGGAGATGGAAATCAGTAATTGTTTTAATGATGTTAATTAATTTAATTAATAATGAAGAATACATCTGTTAGGGTGTTTTTCCATATATACATATGTACAATTGAAGCCCCACTGATTCTTCTGTTCAGATCTATTTGGGTAGTTTGTCTATATTTAAGTACAAGTGAATCCCAACCGCTTCCTCTGTTTTGACCTGCTAAGTTGTTTGTCTATATTTAGGTACAAGTGAAGCCCAACCACTTCTTCTGTTTTGGCCTGCTAAGTTGTTTGTTATATTTAGGTATAATTGAAGCCCAACCGCTTCTTCTGTTTTGACCTGCTAAGTTGTTTGTCTATATTTAGGTATAAGTGAAGCCCAACCGCTTCTTCTGTTTTGACCTGCTAAGTTGTTTGTCTATATTTAGGTATAAGTGAAGCCCAACCGCTTCTTCTGTTTTGACCTGTTAAGTTGTTTGTCTATATTTAGGTACACATGAAACCCCACTGTTTCTTCTGTTTTGACCTGCTAAGTTGTTTGTCTATATTTAGGTACAAGTGAAGCCCCACCATTTCTTCTGTTTTGACCTGTTCAGTTGTTTCTCTTTATTTAGGTACACGTGAAGCCCCACCGCTTCTTTTGTTCAGACCGTGCTGCTGCCTGGCAGGTGATGAAGGAGAACCTATGTGGTACCCCTGACGGCCTGCTGAGTATCTTGTACGGCAGCCCAGAGGTGTATGAGCTTGTTAGATGGTACAACCCCTGGCATTTCTTCTCTGCCACGGCAGGGGGTATAATGGGGTCAAGGCCTGTCCATGGCTGTTCAGGCTGTTTTGTACCAGGTATATTCTTAAATACGCAGAAATGTTGTTCTTTTTATGATTTAATACTGTAGTGTAGAGCAAAATATTAGCAGTAGTGCAAATAAAAGAAAATTATTACACTTGTGTAGATTTTTAGTGTATGTTGGAAAAATAATATTTCCACCTTCTTTTGTAGATAAGGAATCCCTGATATCGGATGCAGGGAAACTTTCAGTATTAGATACTTTGTTGGCCAAGTTGAAGGCTGAAGGTCACAGAGTCCTGATATACTCCCAGATGACTCGCATGATTGATTTGTTGGAGGTACGTATGTATAAATTAACTGAATCAGAGCAGTGTGTATTTTCATGTGCTCTTGTTGAGATACATGTACATGTATATAGAAGTCAATAATATTTAAGGAATTTTCTAAGTTTTATAAATGTATTTCTGTTTTAGGAGTATATGTGGCACAGAAAGCACACGTACATGAGGTTAGATGGATCATCTAAAATCTCAGACAGGCGTGACATGGTGGCTGACTTCCAGTCACGGTCTGATATTTTTGTGTTTTTATTGAGTACCAGAGCTGGAGGACTCGGAATCAACCTCACAGCAGCCGACACTGTACGTCTATAGATATAATATACATGAATCCCTTCTTTTATAAAGTGCTATTGTTAAAACTGTTCTTGTCTGTAGATAATTTTAGACTGGTATTTAGTTGAGAAAGTTGCAGGTTGAATTTAAAAATGTACAATCATTACTACATGTATATTCCATTTATTCTTATTAGAAAGGAATGATGTAACCCTTTAAGATTAGAGGGTAGGAGTAGAATTGAAGGGAAGAAAATATAACCTCAAGTTGTTTAAGTGTTAGTACAGATGTTTATTGTGTATGTAATGTGTGTTGTAGGTGATTTTCTATGACAGTGATTGGAATCCTACAGTAGACCAGCAGGCCATGGACAGAGCTCACAGACTCGGTCAGACCAAACAGGTGACTGTGTACAGACTGGTGTGTAAAGGAACCATAGAGGAGAGGATCCTAGAGAGAGCCAGGGAGAAGAGCGAGGTAAGGGGTGGATCTTATAAATAGCCAGTGAAAAGAGCGAGGTAAGGGATGGATCTAATAAATAGCCAGGGAAAAGAGTGAGGTAAGGGATGGATCTAATAAATAGTCAGGAAAAAGAGCGAGTTAAGGGGTGGATCTAATAAATAGCCAGGGAAAAGAGCGAGGTAAGGGATGGATCTAATAAATAGCCAGGGAAAAGAGCGAGGTAAGGGGTGGATCTGATAAATAGCCAGGGAAAAGAGCGAGGTAAGGGGTGGATCTAATAAATAGTCAGAGAAAAGAGTGAGTGAAGGAGTGGATCTAATAAATGGCCAGGGAAAAGAGTGAGTTAAGGGGTGGATCTAATAAATAGCCAGGGAAAAGAGCGAGGTAAGGGGTGGATCTAATAAATAGCCAGGGAAAAGAGTGAGGTAAGGGGTGGATCTGATAAATAGCCAGGGAAAACTGGAATGTAATGGATAGATTAAACAAGAATTTGAGGAAAAGAAAGAAGTACATGTACAGTGAGGATCTAACAGAGCAAGAGAAAGGGATGTAAGGAGTTTAATAAGATAGAGAATTTTGGAACAGTTTATTTTTTACATATTGTAAATCCCTCATTAAAAGAGAAATTTTTGTAAAGTATATGGACATATTAACGATATACAAGTTTTTAAAAATATTGAAAAACTGCTATTCCATGCAAATTCTGTATGTTTCTTTCAAAAGAAAGATTGGTTGTGAAATCAGCATTTTTTATACTGAAAAATGATGGCTAGTTTTAAAATTAAATTATTGTTAAAACAATTTTAATTTCACTCACTTTTCTCAGAACAAGAATGTATTATTTATTGTAGATACAAAGGATGGTGATAAGTGGTGGGAATTACAAAACAGACATGCTTAAACCCAAAGAAGTTGTCTCCCTTCTACTGGATGATGAAGAAATTGAGAAAAAATGCAAGTAGTCTTATACATGTATATACTTACATGCATTTATCTTCCAGGTATTTAAGAATGAAATAATGGTCTCTTGTCATGAATGTTGAATTTTCTTTCTGTGAACAGTAAAGCAGGGAAGACAAGATGGGGAAGGAGGAAAGGATAAAGAAAGAAAGAGAAAAAGAGAATACAAGGTAAAAAAAAAACAACTTAGAAACCTTGAAGTTATCTGTCCATAGAGAGGTATAAACTGTTATCAGCAATGGCATGTAACATAATGTATCTTTGTAAGTGATCCATTGTTTATTTATCTTTGTCAGAAGAGAGAGGGAAAGAAGGCAAAGGGAGATGATGTAAATGTAACGTACCAGGCCGACAGTGAGTCGGTATACAGCATGGACTCTACATCAGTCCCTGCCAGTCCTCTAAGTGTTGTAAGTACATAACTACAAGACTGTTCAGTTTTGCATATCTACAAGTATAAAGAGTCGAACTCAGGAAGGGAGGTGTTATATTGCACAGATCTGATTGCAGTATAAATTTATCAATGTTGAAGCACTTGTACAAACTGTACATTGATGTTTATTATATATTTCAGATGTCTGTGGGAAGTGAAGCCACTAATCAGCCAGGTATAGATGACAGCAGTAATGATGCCCTAGTTATTGTAGACGACGCCCACTCAGGCTTCCCTCCAGGTCTGTATTAGGCTCACTGTTAAATAGGAATATCATACTTGGTTGAAGAAAACTGAATTTAAAAAAAGGAAAACAACTAGATACACAACTATTTAGAATTGCATCTTCTTAATATTGATTGACATCCTAAACAATTGTGAAGATCTCTTTCTTGTTATCCGCATTCACTAAATAAAAGATTATGGACTTGTCATTCCTTGGAAAAAGAATGTAATAAACTGTAGGTAAATTCTCTATGTTCTCAACATTTCTGAATTTAAAGTTTGTTTTTTGATTTGAAATGGAAATTCTTGATGTTTTATAGTGACTCCCACTGGTAAGAGAGGTTCAGGAAAGAGAGGGCGACCTAAAGGCTCCACAGGGGTCCCACGAAGACCCAGGGGGCGGGGCAGTATCAGAAAATCTCTAAGTGCAGCAGAGCTGGCAGGAGCACAGGCAGGAATGACAGCAGCCTATGCTGCCTATGGGTATAATATAGCAGGTAAAGAGGATCCAATAATTCATATATCAATAAGGAATGACAGCAGCCGATGCTGCCAATGGGTATAATATAGCAGGTACGAGGATCCAATAATTCATATATCAATAAGGATTGACAGCAGCCTATGCTGCCTATGGGTATAATATAGCAGGTAAAGAGGATCCAATAATTCATATATCAATAAGGAATGACAGCAGCCTATGCTGCTTATGAGTATAATATAGCAGGTAAAGAGGATCCAATAATTCATATATCAATAAGGAATGACAGCAGCCTATGCTGCCTATGGGTATAATATAGCAGGTAAAGAGGATCCAATAATTCATATATCAATAAGGAATGACAGCAGCCTATGCTGCCTATGGGTATAATATAGCAGGTAAAGAGGATCCAATAATTCATATATCAATAAGGAATGACAGCAGCCTATGCTGCTTATGGGTATAATATAGCAGGTAAAGAGGATCCAATAATTTATACATGTATATCAATAAAAGAAGACATGGTTATAACAAGCATAATGAATAGATGCTAAACAAGATTTTGACCATTGAAGTTGTAGTATAATGTAATAGACAGTATATAGTATACATGAAATACAGTATAAGTTGGAGAAATAACGGAACAGTCTGATTATTGCCTGTTGTTTTTAAGAATCCCTGATTTACAAGCTTTATATTCTTCCACCTCTGAAGACATTGTTTAAAGAAGTAATTTTCATTTAACTTCAGGTACTTCTCCTGCTGGTAAGAGGTCAACCTCGAGAGAATCTCCGAAATCCGAATCCTCCAGTCAACAGAAACCTTAACAACTGTTATCAATAGTGCCATCACAGAAAGTTTGGATCACGTTAGATCACAACATCTGATGTACTACAGACACTGAGGAAATAGCTGGCTTTATTTCCAAATGTTCACTTCTGTGCTACTTGTTTTTGATTCAAATAAATCTGACATTATTACTTGTATACAGACAATCATGGAATGATTATCTTCATGACCAAATTCCTTTTTACAGTGAGAGAGAAAGAGTGAAAGGGGATGGATACAAGTGAAATTCTAATTACAATCACACTAGTATATAATAAAACATACCGCAATTCACAGAATGATATTGCTTTCATATATTTCATGCGAGGGAGACATGCAGTTACATTTTCTAAGGAAATTAGATGTAGATTATACTTTCCTATTTGTTTGCAAGGTACACCAGGCCCTGGGGCCATAAAACTTAGACGAGCTCACTTTTGATCTCAGTCTCACTTTTCCACTATTAATTCCTTTGGTAAAAGTGTGACTCAGATCAAAAGTGAGCTCGTCTAAGTTTTATGGCCCTGGAGCCAGAATCTTGTAAATGAAAATCAATGTAAATGATTTGTTTGAGTGAATTGTCAGATTTTAGAGTTAATAGAATCATGTAGGTTTACTGCAAGGTTTGAATGTGGCCTGATAAATTTTGTAAACTCTTAAGACGAGTTTACTCTTGTTAGCCGTCCTGAACGGAAGACAAGTGAGCTAATGCTGTGGTTATTTGTGTGGTGTGCATTGACTCTTTAGGACTTTGGGGTTTTCTAAAGAAAATCCAGGGTTAGTAATTACTAGTATCAAATTTGGCAGAGAATCGTAACCTTTGGTTTGAGAGGAGATCCTGACTAAATTTGTTAAAGAGCATTAGAATATTGTGTTGCTGTAAATTAATCCTTTGTAATGGATGTCTTCCCAAGAAAAGTAGTGCAAGTTAAGGGTATCAAGATGTGACAACCTGAAAAGGTCACAGTGGCCTACTTTCAGAATATTTTCGCAATTCAGAGTTAAATGGCATAAGCTAAATATCTTACGATTGATCAGTTCATGCATCTGGGGGGGGGGGGGGGGGGTCCTCCATTTGGAAAGTTATAAGTAATATCAACCTATCTTTCGCATTTGTGGAATCCCAAAAACCTATCTGTTGATGGTCGTTCGTGTGGTGTAGTGATAAGAGTTTCAGAGGAAGGAGTTGATCCTTATGTCGTGCGTTTGAATTCACTGTGGGGACCGCTTCAACGGACGAGACATGTAAATTGAGGTCAAATGTCCCATCAAAATCTTTGAACTATATGCCAATTTTATACTTACCTACAGATTTCAGGAGAATGCAAGATATTCATTTAAAAAAAAAAGCATTGTGTATTGGTCAAGTGAACGAACTAATCCGTAGTAAAAATTAGAATGAAACAATTGCCGAATAATTGGTATGAAATATGTCAGTCAAAATGGTAGGTTGTATATGTAGAAAAGGTAATAACGACATAAGAAAAATGCTGACTTTTAAACAAGATTGTTGAAAGCCCTGTAACATAAACTTATTTATCGGTAATCTACCTCAATCTGACATCTTGAGTTTACAATAACGTTTACGAACTTTCGTAAATATGAATACTGATCTATGTCAGAATATGCTCTTGCTTACCGAATCAGTTGGGAGACATAAAACAGTATGCTGGTGATGGTGAAATATTACTCCATAGAGGAAGTAGACAATGGAAAATACTTTGTTAATTTGTCATTTATATCAACAAAAAATTGAAACAGTTTGAAAACATACCGGTAATGTCTTTTCAATTTAACAAGCATTCTGAGAGTATTGCATTAGCAATACTAGTCCCCTACCCGCAAGTGTAATCTGGTTCCCGTTAAAAATTAAAAATGCCATAATTCCGTCAAAAATCAATGAAGTGGAACGAAATGCAAACTTGATCTATAACTCATCAAGGTAAAGTCACATACCAAAAATCAGATCAATATCTGCAAGCATTTAGAAAAAAATTGCGGAAAACCCTAAAAAATTAAAAAGGTCATAATTCCGTCAAAAATCGTTGAAGCGGAACGAAATGCAAACTTGATCTGTAACTCATCAAGATACACTCACATACCAAAAATCAGCTCAATATCTGCAAGTGTTTAGAAAAAAAGTGCGGAAAACCAAGTGGGACAGACTGACAGACAGCTAGACAGACAGACAGACGGACGGACAGACTCAGAGGAAGCCTATAGTCCCCTCCGGTTTCACCGGTAGGGGACTAATTAGCGAAGGAATGTAAAACATGCAAACGTTTTCACGTGGAACGGAAAAAAATCACTTGAATTGCCAATATAATTTTTGGTGAATTGCCTTTTGAAGACATTTTGAAAACAGTTTAGAAATCAAGCTGCTGATAATTATTAATATTTTTTATTCGTAACAAAGAGATACAAAAAAGATATTCGAGAAATGTGTCGTCTGACCTTAATGTGAAATTTTTACAATAACGATTGCAGCAACTTCTCTGTAATGGTGTATGTCCATATCACAGGTTTAAAACTGGCACTTCTGCATGACATAATTTGAAATTGTACATATCTTTCAAAATTATAATTCTCAATTAAAAAGCAAATCAAATATAAGACTTGGAAAATCACATTGCAAATAAACTCTCTAGAGGCAAACAATGTGAAAAAAGAAATGTTTGAGATACAGGTACATGCATGTACTGGTAGATTTTTTTTGGACATAGATAGATTTTTATGCCCCCGTAATCGGAGGTTTGGGGGCATATTTTGGTCTGTCTGTAAAATCATTAACTCGGCCATAACTTTCGAACGGTTGGCGCTAGGGCTTCCATATTTCACATGCATATTCCTTGTGATAAGTCCTTTCTTTGGCTACCAACATATTGACCTCTTGTCCTTGACTTTTGATGAATGATACCTCATTTATGTCAATCGATAATTTCATCAGTTAAAACAGAAATGGATACTTTAAATAAGTTCATTTGTTTTTTTATAGGACAAGAATTAAAATACTGGACATGACAGTCGGATGTCAAATATGTATATTTTGCAAGAACGGCGACGAAAAAGAGTCTCGATAATTTCCGGACAAAACTCAATAAAAATTACGAAAAATTTCTGTCTCATCAGCCAGATCGGGACAATTCTAAGGAATAACAACAAGCTTTAATTAAAACCTTAGGTTAAAATCCTAAGAAAAGATAAGGTTTTAATACTGAATTTTATTTTATTTGCCACATATACATGTACAAATCGATAAATGCACAGCATAAAATATATAATAAATATATTATCATTAATTAATGTCCTAAGCATACAGAAATTCTATAATACATAAGATAATTGGAAAGAGAGAGAGGGGGGTGAGCTTCGTCATATGTATTTTGATTATAAAGCTGGTAAGGCAATTTCGACCAAGAAATGCAAAACTCTTCAAGAACCTGATTTCAGCCTGGGCTCCTAAACAAGTAAAAAATATCATCATTTATTTTTAACTCATTCAGTTTTCGTTGCATTATTATCAACATACACATGTTCATAGAAGTGCTTTAATGTCACCGAGCAATCCTTGTAATGTCAAAATCTCATTAAAACATAAATTTAAGTTCTTTTTAAAAATAAGTTGCGATCAATTTTAATGGCAGGCTTCTGACAAATAAGTTTACGTTACAGAGCTTTCAACAATCTCCTTTAAGATCAGCATTTTGCAAATTCTATTGTCGTTAAAACTACAATCTATTGCTTGTTTATTTTGATTGACATATTTCATACAAATTGTCTTATTTTGGTTGACGTTTCATACCAATTGTCTTATTTTAGTTGACATGTTTCATACCAATTGTCTTATTTTGGTTGACATGTTTCATACCAATTGCCCGTTCTTTACGGATTACTCTGTCTACTTTATCAATACAGAGGGCTTATAGACGGATGCGACTGTCGACAGAGATGTATAATCCTCCAATGCACCTGATACCAAAGCGGTGTTTCTTTGTCTTGTTTACGATTCATATTGTTTACAGGCTTTAGATTGGTCACAGTTTGTTATCTTCACCTCAATCACCTGATACTTTGATATTCAACAATAATGTATTTAATTTCCTAATGTTGGGCACTGAGCTTCCAATATGACAGTTCGATTATCACAAGGAAATTCAATATTTTTGGCAAGGAATGGTAAATCTTTCCTGATTCTATTTCCATCCAATAAGTTCAGTAAGAGCCTCAGAATGTACCCGACTGTCTAACCAAGAGTCATCGCTGCTAGCATATGTTGCTGGCTTGATCACTTCCTTTGATACTGGAATCTCTGCAATCGCATCGCCATTATTATGAGGACTGGCGAATCTGACCCCAAGTTTCCCTCTGGACACACCAGGGAGAGGAGATTCGCACCTTTTATGTACAATATACAGTTTTAATCATTCAGTGAACTGTGCAAATATAATGTCTAAGACCGTGCATAAGCAGGGATGTCTACACACTACAGAAGCCAGTATTAGTACCCAGCAAGTATGACGTTAGGGAGGTCCTCACACCAATGTATTTCCACAAGGAATTGGCACACTTGCTCTTTAAGATTGACAAACAAAGTTATTAACCGCACACTTGCCATTAACGGTCGTTTCTACGTTGACACATTGGCAAGGAAGTTCGCACATCAGTGCTCTGCCAAAAAGCTCACTCATGGAAATCTGCAAATGATCCAACGATTTGTTTGCATCAAAAATGTTGTTTTATTAGGTAATACCCAACAATCAAAAATATGAGATTCTACATTTTTTTATCACCATTCTACACAAAAGTACTATGGAGTTGATATTAAAAGGATGCTGGAGTACCTCATTGACAACATTTGTGTAGTCTTCGGAGACCAGGTCTTCCAACAAACTGTTGGAATTTCGATGGGCACTAATTGTGCTCCATTATTAGCCGACTTGTTTTTATATTCTTATGAAGCAGAATTTATTCAAAAACTTCTACATGATAAGAAGAAAACACTTGCTGTGGCTTTCAAATCGACTTTCAGATATATGGACGATGTTTTATCGATTAACACTAGTTACTTCCATTCATATGTCGACTCGATACATCCCAGTGAGCTTGAAATAAAAGACACCACAGAATCTGCCAAATCTGTTTCATGTTTGGATGTTTTACTTATTATGCACGATAATACTAAATAACAACTAAATTGTATGACAAACGAGAATACTTTAGCTTTCCCATCGTCAACTGCCCTTAATTATTTATGTAGTAATATTCCGCGTTCACCTGCATATGGTATTTACGTCTCCCAACTTATTCGATACTCAATAGCATGCTCTGAGCACGATCAATTTTTAAACCGAGGCAGACTACTAACAGATAAGATGATGTTACAGGGATTTCAGCAACCTCGTTCAAAGTCAGCATTTCGTAATTCTATAGTTAACATTCTATGGATGACCTTCTTAACAAATATAACCTATCAATGAGTCGTAATTTGGCTGACCTGTTTCATATCAATTGTTAGGCCCTGTTTTTATACTAAATTTGACTACAAAATGTTTCATCTACCGTAGGGTTCACGGCGGGTGTGATCGGTCAACAGGGAATGCTTACTCCTACTAGACACTTGATCCCACCTGTGGAATTTCAGGGGGTACGTGTTTTATGCCCTGTTCACAAATTTGTAATGTTAGTGAATTTTTTTTTTTTTTAGATCGATCACTGTTCGTTATATTCACCTTTTCAATTTTTCCATTTCACTTTCCAGTTCTTTAGAATAATATTTTATGTAATTACAAAGCCCAAAAATAAACATTTTGACAGGTTACGTTTCTGACCAGAAACTCTATACCCTCTTCTTTCATCACATTATCTTAACAAAAAAAAAAAAACAAAAAACAAAAAAAAAAAAAAAAAAAAATGGCTGATCTAAACACAAAGTTAAAGTAACATAACTTTCAAAATTTTCAATTTATCTGCTATTGTGTTAAAAATTCATAATTAATGTCAATTTCATTGATATAATAAGAAAGATGAAAATTTTGGGGGAAAGTATCCCAAATGGGAAATTTAAAATTATCACAAAAACATGTATACCCCCTATAAATCAATCAATACCCACATGAAAACTCTTTATGAAACATCTCCCTTCAAAAAATCGTTAAATGACTTCATTTGTTTGTTTTGATTCACAATAAGAGTCTCTTTATTAAGAAAAAATCTACATTACTATATTTTTATGTAATTAGTTATAATTGAAATTAATTGAACAGTAAATGTAAGTATACAATGTGTATGTACGTCAATTACAACACTTTGTAAAGTTGAAGATCAAAACCTTTTTAGACATTGAATCAAATTCACACTGTACTGCTGCTAGTGCAGTATCATTAAAAAAATTTACAATTGTACCATTATTGATAACTATGTACGAGTATTTTCAATAAAATACCACTATTGATGACGTCACTCAAGTAGGGACCCACTTTAATTAAATTATTAGAGATTCTATCTTTTTCTTACAATTGTTCTTATATACAGAAATACCAGAAACTTTTACACAAATGTATTTGCTTACAAGGGCATTGGAAAACGAAAGGATGATTCTCTATAAGGCCATTTTCCGGCCTACGATAAAATCACTTAAAAATGTGATTTTATGTAACTTTAATCATTATATTTCATGATTTTGATGTTTGTTTTTCAACATCGATCACCTAAGTCGCGTGATTTAAAGATCACAAGCGGCCGTCAAGTAAAGAAAAATTGAGGGTAGGTCTATTTACATCAAGTTTTCATGCATGTTTCTAGATGTAAATGATCAAAAATTGTTTATTTATGTCGGAAACATATCAGACTTAAGTAATAAAAGCAAAGATTTTTTAATTTAAGGCTAAAGATATTTTTTATGGCAAGAATTTTGATGCATTCACATTTTGCATATTTTGAATGTAAATCTTTACAAAATGAACCTCGTACGATGTTGAAAAATGTTTAATTAGCATTTAATTAAAAGTATTATTTCATATATGTTTATATTGTACTTGTGTATTGTTTCTATAGATGTGGTACCTATTTTACGCATAAAATGCCCATGCAAGAAATGAGATTTCTAAGTTTCTTTTGAACTATAAAAGTTGTGTATCAAATGTTTAAAGCAATGAATGAATTTTGTTTGTGATTAAATCAAAATTAAGTTGTAATTTATAAAATATAGTCTACATTTGCAAAAAAAATAAAGAATTCATTAATTTACAGGATGAAAATATTAATGCAAGTACATGTTAATAGTCAGTACATAAAACTCAGAACGGTTGTATTAAAAATATATATATCGACGTAAAATGAAAAAACATCGTAAGAGTTGATTTGATTCAATTTAATTACGCATGTAAAACAATATGTTTAATTTAAAATGCTATCTTAACTATAATACACAAATGTATGTATAAAAGTCGAGCCCCCCCCCCCCCCCCCCCAACGGCACTCCATAAAATGGAGTAGATTTTCAACAGTTCCTTCCACTACGCATATCAGAAGTTTTAGTATATCCATGGACTAACAGAGTTCTACAACATCCCAGGTACAAAATGGACCGTAAGAGATGACACTCCTTTCGCACTCTTGAAACCTGAGAATTAAATTCTCTTTCCGTGCTGCGTCAAGAACTAAGGTGTTTAACACGGGTAGTGACAGTTCCTTTGCTAAGTCCTCAGCATTGAAAGTAAAAGTCATGGGTCTCTTGGATATTATCTTAAAGAAGGAGGTCCTGTCCCACGGTAGGTGTTGGTCAATACTGAAACCATGCATAAATCAAAATTGTGACACTTCACCTTAAGTGGATGATCTCTTTATCTGGGTGAAAAATTCTAAAATGACGTAAAGCAACATTCAATTATCAATCACGTGACATTTAGGAACCCCTTTCCTCCTTGGCGTTTTATTTTCTAAGACAGAACTACTGTTCTCATAACTTATATTGATGCTACCAAAGGAGTGTGATGAATAGATTGAGTCCTCTCAACACCCAGTTAACAAAATACATGGATCCTATGTCACTCATACGGAAAAGTGTCCTTCTAAAAGGTCGAGGCGAGAATTTCCATCATGAAACCATCCCATCAGTAATTCTCTATCTATAAAAGTTACATGTGTACCCATAGAAAAATTAAGTTTATAACACAAATAGCAAATGCATCTTCCCGCTACAACAAAAATAGCTTTTATCATTTCTAGAACTAATAACAAATATGCAGTACTCCTAAGGAAATACAAATACAAAGAAGTAACATAGATAAACTAAACTATCCTTATAAATTATATAATTATAATAAGTAACTTATATTCATGTCTTATAGTCTATAAAAAAAATTCTTTATTTCTAGCAGATGGTTCAATGAGACTTGTCTTCACGTAATTTCATAACAACCAGTCATTTCAGTCCTTTGATTTTAGATTTTTTAAGTAAAAAGTTTACCTTTTTTGAGTAAACATGCATGGCTTACATTAATTCTTAGTAAATCAATAGAAACATGTACTCTAAGTGGAAGTTTATAATAAGAAATAATCTACATTAAGCTGATATCCTTCATCGTAAGTAGTTAGCTTTTCCTGCAAATATCGTAAAAATGAAGCGAAAAGTTTTTATTTACATGTCATAACCACCTTTAACCAAGTTGATAATTTGGTAGTCACTTTTTATGTTCATAAAAAGTTTACATGCAAATTTTGGTGTTGGTTAAAGGTGGTTATGACATGTGTAGGAGTTACCTAACACACCAACCCTCTTGAGTTTTCCCATTACCCTAATGCTAATACGGACCGATAGTACCTTACTTTGTGACCCTATATCATAACAAATACTTTTGTATCATTAACCAATCAACATTTATCATTAAATTGGAACATTAGCCTACTGACTCATGCAGTTTTTAAGGGAAAAAATACTATTTGAAAATTTGAAGTCATTGTAGGCCGCAAAACGGCCTTATAGAGAATGATCCTTTGGGATATGAATAGTTTACTCAATAACTAATGTAATATAATGATTGATGTCCAAGAATTGATCTGTAGTGTCCAATATGTTGTAATGTATTAAAATTAAACATTTGAAGAATCAACAAACAAACAAACTGAAATCAAATCAAAACAAACAACAAAAATCAAGAAAAAAGAGAAGAAAAACAAGACCTGACATGCATGTGAAAGACAAACAAAAAATTGTTTTTATGAATCCAAAATCACACACAGTAAATAAATTTACCATCGCGGCAACTTTAATCTTAAAATATGAGAATAAAAATATATAGAAAATGAGAATATATGTTTTGTATAATTATGTTGTTTGTTTATTGTTCGCCTTCCATCAACAGTCCCAGTCATCTTTAATATGCAACAAAACTTAAGGACACTGAAAATTACTTGCTGTTGAGTTTATAATAAATATTTACAATAGGTGACTATAACAGTAAAAAGTAAAATACAATGTCTACATTTAAACGAAATTGTAAAGAACAGCTGTGGTTAGCTTGGGGGCCCCGACGGTCATTGTCCTTGACCTGCTTGGGGCCTCGAAGTACACAGAGCCCTTGTCGTCTAAAGTAGCATCCCTCTAACACTAGACCCTGGATCCGCTCCTGTTGTATATTAGCGGGCGGCGAACGAACCATTTAAAATTTATGTATGTATTGCACTTAATTTAAGCCCTCGATTTAATTGAAGTGTTTGATATTTTCAGGAATCCGTATGATTATTTGCATTTGAGAGATTATGTTTTCATAGTGAGTAACCCATGTTAGATTTGTCTTCATGTTACACCTTCATTGAAGGTGTTTGGATTCATGATTCTAATATGTGACCATACAGAGGATAAACATGTCTCTATATGTTTTTTAAAATTTGAAATTGAGAGGGGCATTAATATTTTTCAGGATGGAATGCCATATACCAGTCTGACTCTCATCCCGTAACTTCTTCTAAATGTATTTGATTTTCATATTTCTATTAATTATGCTGTCGCTTGCAAAGATTCTGCGTTTACTATAATTAAAAAGGTGAAGATAACTAACAATGGCCGATGTGGGGGAAAAAAAAAAAAAAAAAACAAAAAAAAAAAAAACAAAAAACAAAACAAAAAAAAAAAAAACAGACCCCCGGAAATTCCAGAGGTGGGATCAGATGCCTAGGAGGAGTAAGCATCCTCTGTTGACCGAACACAACCGCCGTGAGCCCTATATGTATTGATCAAGTAGACGGAACATTATGAAGTCAAATTTAGTTTGTAAACAAAGGTCTTATAATTGATAGAAAATAAGTCAGCCAAAATACGACCCAATGATAGGTTATATTTTCCTAACAAGGTCATTATAACGACTATAGAATTTACAAAATTCTGACTTTATACTAGGTTACTTAAATGTCTATCAACTTATCTGGCATTAACTGTCTCGGTTTAAAAAATGATCGTATTCACATCGTATGCTTTTGAGTATCGAATATAATTAAGATACTCAGAAAAAATGTAAGTTAAAATCAAGAGTATAGTCCGAGAACATTGCTTTGGGTTACACCAAAATTAACAGGCACTAAGGTGTAAATGTGATTTAGTAAATTGTCTGTGTCCTGTCTGTTAAGAAATGCCAGGATTCATTGAAATATATTGTTTCCTTTGCTATAGAATTTCAATAGAAAGCGGCGATGTAGAACTTTATCAAATGGCTTTGCAATGTCCATAATGATTAGGCCTTTTTGTATGTTACTTTTATAATTTTTTAAGTATGAAATCAATTAGTTGCGATAAAACTTTATCAAATGGATTTGCAAAATCCATAGTGAATAGGCCTTTTTATACGTTATTACTGTTTTTGTAACCTGTTTTGAGTATGAAATCCATTAGTTGTGATTAGCAGATTTTCTGAAGCCATGTAGTAGGTTATATAGAGAAATGTTGTTTAAACAGATTCCAAAGTATCAAATACTGAGTAGAATCAGAGTTAACAGACTTTTTTTGCAACCATATTGTAATCTTTCTAAACAACTTCAAAGGTTTCATTTTCATTGTCGCCTTCATTGTCTAAACTCTTCTTGAATTGGAAAATGATCAAAGAATCTGACGACGAACATTCTGAAAATAAGTCCAACAAATCTTCACTATGTTTTTCCAGCAATTTTAGCACATGCTCATCCTGCTCTTTATTCCTCTGAATAGTTTTAAGAAGGACGTCTGCCGAACTTGAACTATCGTCATGCTTTTTGGCAACAGTAAACATTTGCCACAGAACTACGGATTGAAGAGTTGTCATTTTAGTGAATGCAATCGTTAAAGATTGAATTTTCTTCCGAAAGACAGTACAGCCGACAGTAGGGTAGCTAGTAAAATGGTTTTCTATTTGACTTCTCAGTTTTCTGATACTTCTTATCTCTTGTAAAAGCAGGGACTGTGACATCATTGTCGAGACGTCAGTTTCATTAACTCCATTTTTATCTTCAATGCTTCTGAGATAGAAAGTGAACTGGACAAACTTTGATACGTCTTCCGCCATATTTTTCTTCAATTCACTCTCCATTTGTAACCCCTCTTGGACAAACGATTCAATGTTTTTCTCTTGCCAGACAAGCCTCAGAAGAGAATTATTTAATCTAAAGACCGGCGTTAGGGCTGAGGAGGATGTGAAATCACACATAAATGTTCTATTGTTATTACCAAGCAATTCAAGAACGCCGTTCATTTTACTGGACGTATTTTCACATTTGAAAAATCCAATTGCTGTTTTCATATTTCTGACCACTGAAGCTATGGTGTCACCGGACTGGCCCGAGAGATGAGACTTAATTTTCGACACTAAGCTTTCAGCATTAATGCTTTTTGATTTCAGAAACTTTCTAATGTATTCCAGTTGTTTTGAACATTCCTCTCGAGGGTTTTCTTTCTAGAAATATTAGAAAAGGTTCAAATAAATTTGATATATAAGGAATAAAATCAACATTTTATCTAAATAAGAACTGATGTTCTGTTGAAGATGTGATCTTAAAAACATATAAATTTTGTAATACCGATGCAGATGCTGGTTCATTGCCCCCAGTTTGATTCTTAATTGGTGGAACCTGATAAAAAATTAAGAAATATAAACAAAAATAAACATTTTTTTATGTGGATCCTAAATAAAAATACAGAACGTGTAGGAATCTTCCTTACCAATTTGAATAAACACTGCTTTACTGTAGCGCAGGTTCGTTTGTCATCCAGACCTCTGACACTTTCAAATATTCCTTTGTCTAAGTATAAAAATTGATTTGGCCATTTCTTTGGAGAAAAAAGATAGAAAGTTTCCTTCCCATCAACCCTTATAACAATCCACTCTCCATCGTTCCCAGGCTTGTCCTCACAACATTTACAAAATCTATCCGTCTTCATCCAAACATAGTATTTTTCATCGCTCGATCGAATATAGAATAAATTTTGCGAACCCGGGAGAAACTCAAAACGAAAAAGGACGTCATCAGAATTCGTCTGCCGTTTAACTTTTTTCAGTGCCTTTATCTTGGCGAACGTTGGCCTTGAAAGAACGTATTCTTCTCCTTTTTCATCAACATTTGGTTGAATGCATAAATCTTGTTTATCAAAGTTACCACTAAGATCCTGCAACTTTAAATTTAATTCGGTAGCAAAACGTACGATGTGCTCTTGCTTACTGAAGTCGAAAAACGCAAAAAGTGTCACTGATTTTTCAATGGTTGGTGATTCCAAAAACCTAAGCAACTCTCTGGCACGGTCTTTGTCCTTTTCCATGACCTTCGTAATAGCTGTAGCTGTCTGTGGACTGTAGTTCGTTAATCTCAGTACGGTCAACATTTGCAGAAGTAATGCATGTCTAAGCACCGAAACTCTCACGAAGAGATTGATGTACAGTAAACACCTCTCCGCTTGTGGTTTGTCCATATCACATGAGATCAGACTCTCAATCCGACTTTTCAAATTTCCAATGTGCTCCACACCAATGTCAATGTTAACGTTTGCGATCATAATTTGTATTACGTTCGTTTCTATGTTATCAGGGTCATTTATTGCACCAACATATATTTGTGAAGTTGACAACTTTTCTATGATGCCTGCAATTTCGTGTTTCACAACATCATCAGCTTGAACCTCTTCTGCAAGCTTTTTTACGATGCTATTTTCTTTGGAGACCAGATTCAAGAAAGCCGTAACAATTGGAAAAACCTGTTTTAGTTGACGAGAGTAAGGAATAACTGAGTCGAGATGATTAGTTAGTGAGGACAGGAAAGTTATTGAGGATTTCATGAGATCACCGAGGCTCCTGTATTCTGCAATCGAAGACCACAAACATCCCATTATTGCGTCAGCTTTTCCCGTGATACCCTCTTGGGAAGCCATTTCTCGCTTTATTTTTGAAACATCCATTCCATTTTCACGGAGAAAAGTATTCATTCCCTTTAGTGTTGAAAGATCGATGTCCTTTTCTTTGAAAAATGTTTCGAGATCATTCCAATGACTTTTCCAATGATCTATATCCATTGCAGATGTCATTTCAATATCCTTCCTCTGTATGACTGATTCTGTAATTATGCATTAGTTTGACAATATATATATATATATATATATATATATATATATATATATATATATATATATATATATATATATATATATATATATATATATATATATATATATACTCATTGTTATACTGTTAGCACATATCATTTAAAACTTTCACAATGATATAGAGCAAGAAAAAAAGGATTAACATTTAATTTTTAATAGATGATACATGTGAATTCCATCTTGTGAAAAAACAAAGTAATGCAAAATGTACAACTTACAGTCTGCGCTTTCTTCTTGTAGGTTTCAAACTGTCGAGTTCTGATGTTGTGATTACAAACTCATTGTGATGTAAATACCCCCACGAGTAAACATGGATTCAATATTGGGTATATTTCTGTTATCTTGTAGATCACGTTTTTTGTTTATAATTGGCAATATCTTGATGAAGTTACGATTGAGGAGTCATCAAAAGCTTTAAAGTGACACACAAATCAGAATGAATATTTAGCACTGTGTAAATTGCACATATCAAACAACATATTTCGGAGGTTGACTAAATCAAAAATGGTTACCGGTACTTAAAACCCCTAAAAAATTGAGAGAAAAATGAAATTACATATATTTTTTCTAAAGATCCACAGCATCAAAACGTATGACTTTTACAACTCCCCCCCCCCTTTTTTTTTACACATCAATTCACAAAGAATTAATGACCAGGCTTTTTGATATCAAAAATTGCTTCTTGAAACCTATATTGTCATCACTGTTCGCTGTCTTCACCCAATTCATTAATTAGTTGTCTGTAAAATTACTCTGATTCAGATCCTAAGCACATGTACTGTGAAGCTCGTTAAAATAAGCTGGGGTTCTTATCTATTTAGTCTTTGGAGACCAGGTCCTCCAACAATTTGTTGGATTTCCAATGGGAGCTACTTGTGTTTCTGTCTTTTTTAAAGTCTCAGGAGGCAGAAATTATTCAAAATTTAAGGAGAAGAAAAACTCCTGCTATTTTCTGGAATTCAATATTCAGATATATCGACGATGTTTTATTGATACGCGAATTTTCATTCCTATGACTACTCCCAGTGAATTAAAAATAAAAACACCATATAATTTGCCAAATTTGTTTCATATTTGGATATAACTGTATATAGATGTTAATTGAAAATGTTTGTTTGTTTATTGTTGTTTAACGTCCCTCTCGAGAATTTTTTACTCATATGGAGACGCCACCACTTGTCGGTGGAGAGCTGTAAATCTTGACCTATACTCGGCACTTTGAGCCATTGAGCAGTGAGGGATCTTTTTCGTGCCAGCACCTACAGCGAAATGGGACCTCGGTTTATACAGTCTCATCAGTTGGTAGACAATGTATATTAAATATGAAGATAATGAAACGATACAAATTTGGAGCAGAGCAAACACGGACCTCAAAATTTAGAGAAGAATCCGTAGACAGTCCAGTGTATAAATAATGGCCTAACAATTAGTAATGAAAAACGTCAGTCAGCATTTGACTCAGTAATAGGTTGTATGTGTTGACAAGGTCATTGTATCGACCATAAAACTTGCGAAATGATGACTTTAAAGGAGACTGTTGATATCCTTGTTTCACCAACTTGTTTGTCAATAGTTTGCCCTCGTTTTAGAAATTGTTCATACGTAGAACATACTCTTGTGTATCGAATCAACTGAGAGACAAAAACCCCATATGAAGGTGATAAGGGTATATTGTTACATAAGTAAGGGAAGTTTTGACAATTGAAAAGTTGAAGTCATCACGTTTATCATAAAGCTTTGTTGTTAGGTTACCATTAACGCATTTTTCTAGTAAAATATTTAAATATGAAGCAGGTGTGTCAGAGTCTGTGGTATCTTTTATTTCAAGCTCACCGGGATATTTCGAGTCGACATATGAATGATAGTTAATTGATAATACATCGCCGATATATCGAAATGTCGAGTTGAAGGCCACAGCAGGTGTTTTCTTCTCATGTAGAAGTTTTTGAATAAGTTCTGAGTAAACATCCCCTGTCGACCGGTCACACCTGCTGTGTGTTCCTTGTCATGATCGGGTAAGATGAAACATCGTAGACAATTCAGTGATAAAAAAGTGGTCTAACAATTTGTATGAAAGACAACATTCGACTTAATGATAGATTGTATTTATTGACAAGGTCATTTTATCGACCATAGAATTTGCGAAAGTTTGACTTTCAACAAGACTGTTGATATCCTTGTTTCATCAACTTATCTGTCAATAGCTTGCCTCGTTTCAGAAATTGTTCGTACGTAGAGCATGCTCTTGAGTATCGAATCAAAAGGGAGACAAAAACTCCATATGAAGGTGATAATGGTATATTGCTATCTAAATAAGGGAAATTTACGATAAATAGTTGAAGTCATCACGTTTGTCACAAAGTTATGTTGTTAGGTTACCATTAACGTCTTTTCCAGAAAAATACCCAAATATTAAACAGATGTGTAGGACTTTGTGGTATCTTTTATTCGAGTTCAAAGGGATATATCGAATCAACTTAGGAATGAAAATGAATACTGTTAAAAGATAAAACGACGTTGATATATCTAAATGCTGAATTGAAGGTCATATCAAGAAACTTCTTCATTTGATGTAGAAGTTTTTGAATACATTCTGCTTCATATGATTACAAAAAAAAAAAAAAAAAAAAAAAAAAAAAAAAAAAAAAAAAAAAAAAAACAGGTCAGCTAATAAAGGAGTGCAATTCAGCTGGATAATGCACGGCCTCATATCACTCTTGACTTCTTGAATGCCAACCAGATAATCCGTATGCCATTTCTTGCATGGTCGAACTATCTAAACCCGATGGAACATTTTTATGATGAGTTAGGAAAACGTCTACGCCAACGGCAACCCAGAGATGCTCCGGAGCTGACCCAGGCTCTTCAGGAACAGTGTAACAATATTCCACAAAGACGTGATCGTGCTCTCTGCACTTCCATGAATTCCCATTTACCTGCTTGCATTAATACAGTAAAACTCGTTTAGTGCGAGCACGGATATGGCGAATTTATGGATATAGCCAAGGTTTTTTTTAATCGCCGGGAAAATTTCTGACAATTTATGGTAAATTTTTACGGATATATTAGTAACGAACTCGGATATAGCGAATTTACGGATATAACGAACTGATTTTCTATTCCATAGAGGTTAAAAATAAAGAAATTTACATCTTTAATAGCGAATTTTCAAGGATCTCATTTTCAAAATATTGAGCTGACACTATTTTTTGTAAGTATCTTAAGTTTGAAATTCAATTCATCCGAAAAAAAATTAACTCCAAGGTAGTTTTTGTATTTAATACTTCCAAAAATACATTTGGTAGTCATACTTGAAGGGGAAAATAAATCTATATTGCGAATTCGCTATATATAACAAATTTGTTATACGGATATAACGAACTAGGGATATAGCGAAGTAATTTCGCAGGTCCCCAAGACTTCGCTAAAACCGAGTTTTACTGTACTGACCAAATAATTGAATAGTGAAGATATGCTGACTTAAGTTTTAAAATGTAAAGTGTACAATATCTATTTCCATATTTCATTAAATGTTTAAAGCACATATTGCATTCAATTCAAATAAATTTTGTTTAATTAAATGGTGCCCTAATTTTGTTATCCTCTTGCAACTAAATAAACTTATATATGAAATTTTAAATTACATACAGTAATCAAGCTCAAAGGTATAATGGACCATATAAACTGGGAGCAGAGCAAACGCAGGCCTTTAAAAACATCAGAGGTAGGATCAGGTACCATGGAGGAGTAAGCTTCCCCTGTTGCAGTTACACCCGCTGTGTGCTCCTTGTCATGATCAGTTAAACGGAAAAATTCATAGACAATTCAGAGTTGAAATAATAGCTTTACAATTTGTGCGAAAAAAGTCAGTCAATAATCGACTTTACGATGAATTGTATTTGCTTACAAGGACATTGTATCGACCATAAAATTTGCGAAAGGTTGACCTTTCCCGAGACTGCTGATATCCATATCGTCAAAAGCTTGCCTCGTTTTAGAAATTGTTATATGTAAAACATGCTCTTGCGTTTAGAATCAACTGGAAAACTCCATATGCAGCTGAAAATGGTATATTGCTACCTAAATAAGGGAAGTTGACGATAGAAAAGTTGAAGTTATCACGTTTATCATAAAATTTTGTTGGATGTTTGCCATTTATGTCTTTCTCTAGTAATATCTTAATATTAAACAGATGTGTAAGACTCTGTAGTGTCTTTTATTTCGAGTTCAAAGGGAGTTCAAAGGAATATATCGAATCAACGTAGGAATGAAAATGAAAATTGCTAATAGATAAAACGTCTTCGATATATCTCATTCTTCGAAGTGAAGTCCACAGCAAGAGGCTTCTTCTTTACAGGTAGAAGTTTTTGAATAAATTCTACTTCATATGAATACAAAAACAGGTCAGCTTATAACGGGCATGGGAATTCCAACAGATTGTTGAAAGACCGATGACAAGGTATGTAATTATTATTGAAAAAGCAGTGGTCTATGATGTTAAAAAACCTTATCTTAAATTCATCGAGGTTGTTGTTTCTGGAAAGCGATATATTTAGGATATCCTTTTGGAGTGAAATTCACAGATGTTGGCTCTCACAATATTCGATAAGTCGAAGAGGGACTTAATACCATGAAAAGTGTGCTGGGAAAGGAGAGGGTTGTAATTAGAAATATGGAGATAACGAACAGTATTCAAGCTCTTAGTCCATTCAAACAATAAAATTCGGGAGCAGAGCGAACATGGACCTCCAAAAACATCAGAGGCGGGATAAGGTACCATGGAGGAGTGAGCATCCCTGCCGACATGTTACACCCGCCGTGTGCGCCATTTCGTGAACAGGAAAAAAACTCATTTTAGAATTAATTCAGCAATGGATGAGGTGTCAATCACAATCTTTTTCTCTTTAACGCGACGAATGGAAGCAACATTTCCGTTGAACCTGTGTCATGTTATCATCATGATGATGACCACATCGCCGAATAGGTGGTAACACGGGATTTCGCAGGTCTTAGTACAGATTATTTCAAACAGTGTTACGGTATTTGTTTAAAAAAGGAAAATGATCAATGATCATTTCGAGTAACAATAAAGTTCGGGAAAGGCTTGGAAAACACTTGGAGAGTCTTGGGACACATTTTCAACAAATGGAAGGGAAATGGTATCAAATATATCATGATGAATACCCGGAAAAGGATGTTTATGACCAGTACAATCACTTTGTCATTTGAATTGAGTCGAAATGAGAAATATCTCAAAGCGTTGTAGGAGTTTTAATAGACATTTTATTTAAAATCTAATCTAAGAAAGATAACTATAACTCCAAATCAACCGCCTGCTATGTTTCCTTTATACAATTTACAATATAATTTCTCGTAAATTGAGCCCGGTGTAGTATACTTACTGATTTTCATATTCCTCACGAAAAAAATATAGACATAGACCACTTTGTAGAGATCAAAAGACTGATCTCCCTGGTTTTCTTGTTTTTGTCATGTGTAAATACCAGTAATAGTTATGTGGCAGTATACTCTAGGAGGAATACTGCATGCGTGCTTATTTTGACAGCACCAATGTTTTGGCGTCTTTGGTGAAATTATAAATATATAATTCAAATATTTTTGATTTTGAATCTGCAGGATACGATGTCCTTAATTACGTATTGATGCATATCAATTAATGCTAAAGAAAAATTAAAATAAATAATTAAATTTGAGCAATTCTTTTTCATTTTCTTGGCCTAGATTTCTATATATTAAGATTAAATTGTACTGTGAATGGAATATTTTTAACGTCGTATGTCATCAGAAACGGAGAACGGATTTAAATAAACATTTCGATTAGCTTCATATGCACATGAAGTAAATAGTGCCAAAAGGTATTACCTATATTCACAAATATCTATACACTAAATAAATCCCCATCTAATACCATCACTTGTTTGTCTTTCTGATAGCTGAATGAATACAAAAACAACAATGCACCTGCTAAACTTCACTGATGGAGACAATTATTTTTCTATATTTACACAATCTTTCTTGTTGATATTAATATGTGAACGGCATCAATAAATCTGAGATACATAAAAAATTAACGTACCATCAGTTACTGAAATGAAATTATTTAAAATCAGTTGCATGAATTCCATTTCATATTAATCCGTCAACTTCCCTTACTTATGCAGCAATATACATTTATCACCTGCATACGTAAAAAAACTCCATCCCTAGCAATCATAGAAATCTAAGTCGTAAAGCATCAACATCTAAGTCATAAAAATAATATTACTCAAATATAATTTTTTCCTGCAGCTTTATTATTTCAAAAATGTTTAAAGTCTGGTCTTAATAATTACAGTAATATCAGCATTTCTGATATATTTATATAGAATCAACTTTTGCTACGGTGTATAATTAAATTGGTAATTGAGATTATATATATATACTAGTACTTCTCTGCGTTATTGCACTGAAAAGTATACGTACTGCTTGTATTATGAAATATGAAGATAACGAACAGTATTCAATCTCGAAAGTCCGATGAAACGATACAAGTTTGGAGCAGAGCAAACACGGACCTCAAAATTTAGAGGTGAAATCAGGTGCCATGGAGGAGTTAGCAGTCCCTGCCGACCGGTTACACCCACCGTGTGTTCCTTGTCATGGCCGGGAAAAAACGGAAAAATCCATAGACAGTTCAGGGTATAAATAATGGTCTAACAATTAGTATGAAAAACGCAAGTCAGCATTTGACTTAATGAAAGGTTGTATGTGCTGACAAGGTCATTGTATCGACCATAAAACTTTGCGAAATGATGACTTCAAACGAGACTGGTCGCCCGCGTGGAGCAGTGGTGAGAGCGTCTGCTCTAGAGTCGCGAAGTAAGGAGTTGGTCCTTACGTCGCGGGTTCGAATCCCACTGTGGGACATGGAGACCGGTCCTTCGGATGAGACTGTATAAACCGAGGTCCCGTGTCGCAGTAGGTGCTGGCACGAAAAAGATCCCTCACTGCTCAATGGCCCTAAGTGCCGAGTATAGGACAAAATTTGCAGCTCTCCACCGGCAAGTGGTGGCGTCTCCATATGAGTGAAAAATTCTCGAGAGGGACGTTAAACAATAAACAAACAAACAAACAAACAAACGAGACTGTCATCAACTTGTTTGTCAATAGCTTGCCTCGTTTTAGAATTTGTTCATACTCTGGCGTATCGAATCAACTGAGAGACATAAACCCCATATGCAGGTGATAAGGGTATATTGCTACATAAGTAAGGGAAGTTGACAATTGAAAAGTTATCACGTTTAGTATAAAGCTTTGTTGTTAGGTTACGATTTACGACTTTTTCTAGTAAAATATCCAAATATGAAACAAATGTGTCAGACTCTGTGGTATCTTTTATCTCAAGCTCACTGGGATCTATCGAGTCGAAAAAGAATGGAAATAACCATTGTTAATTGACAATACGTCGTCGATGTATCTAAATGTCGAGTTGAAGGCCACAGCAAGTGTTTTCTTCTTTTCACGTAAAAGATTTTGAACAAACTCTGCTTCATATGAATACAAAAATAGGTCTGCTAATAGCGGGGCGCAATTGGTACCCATTGGAATTCCAATAGATTGTTGGAAGACCTGGTCTCCAAAAACCACATAGAAATTGTCGATCAGAAACTCGAGCATCTTTTAAATGTCAACTTCAGAGTACTTTTGTGTACAATCAGAGTGCTTTTTAACAAAATAATTTTGTAAATGACCAATAACAAGGTAAGTAAATTTATGAGTTCCATTTTTATTGAAAAAGCTTTTTTTCAACGATGTCAGAAAGTCTTGACTTTAATTTACCGTGGGGAATAGTTGTATATAAAGTTGAAAAGTCGTAAGTTTTTATGTTGTTGATTTTGGTAAAATTTTGTGATTTCAAATGTTCCAAAACTTCCTTGGAATTTTTTAGTATCCACATTTGATTTACACCATTTCTCGAATATATTGTTGCACAGTACTCAAAGTTTCTCCTTCACTACTAATAATATCTTAGTGAGGAGTAAAGAAAGAAGCTTGGTAAAACATTTACGGGAACCCGCTATGTATCTTTGTTTGTAAGGATTTTTATGAAGTATCGGGATCCAATATAGATATGGTAATTCAAATTCATTTTGGTTGTTGGG
Source organism: Saccostrea echinata (assembly GCF_033153115.1). Taxonomy (NCBI): domain Eukaryota; kingdom Metazoa; phylum Mollusca; class Bivalvia; order Ostreida; family Ostreidae; genus Saccostrea; species Saccostrea echinata. The sequence goes on along the minus strand of NW_026889758.1, from coordinate 2,385,273 downwards.
AATATTAAAAATATCTAAAACTGACATATGATTTTGAAGAATTTCCTCCTTAGAAAGGGAGCTATGGGTATAAGTTGGGTTATCATTTGTAGAATCATATCATATCATCATATCGTATCATTTATAAATCTTAGTTCCTCTAATATACAATTTATATAATGAGCCTTACAAACAAAGACGATGTTGTTACCTGTCTTGTCAGTAGGGACCAGTACGTACTGATCTTGTAATCTATCCAATTCTTTTTTCACTTCTGAATTATTGAATACAGAAGGATAGATGGTTTTCATACTGCCCCTCAATCGCTTAATGCGAGATTTTAACATACATCTGATACATTTAATCCATTCTGACAAAGTGTCAAGGTCCTCTTTTTCATGTCTGACCCAACGCCTGGCGAAATCGTCTACAGAATCCAAAATATGTATGAAATTACGTCGATTCTATGTTCTAATATTAGATCTCAAGTTTTCAAACAGTAGAATTACATATCAGTATCTGCACTCTAGTGGATTTCGTCTATACATTTTGTATACATTAATGGCATGTTTTCATTATATCCACGTAGATGTGTTGTAAAAAAAAAACACACATCAAGAAAAAAATATAAACATTACCATTATTTACAATGTAAAGTTGGGAAAAAATTGAATAACATTTCAAGATAACAAACTCAAAATGCGTTAACATGATGTCTATGAAGAGGTTCTCTCTCTCTTTTTTTTCTCTCTCTCTGTATAGATGAAGAAGAACCTCTCCTTTGATTGTTAGTATTTATGAAGGAGTAGAGCATGAAAATTTAAATCCTTACATATCATAATATTTTAAATTTCCAAGAAAATGTTTTGTTCAAAACATGGCTGGATGGTTTCATGGGTAACTGGAAAATGAAATTGGAGAACTCAAATTTACATCACACTTTAATCGAGGTGAAAAATTTGTCCCATGTTAAGACTCGAATCACTTGATTTACTTTCTTTGCTTGGACTTTTTTTTCTTGGACATTACTATAAACAAAACTGATGGACATGAGTGGACAATTGGAGACGTTTGAATTTCAGAGTAAAAGCAAACACTTTATAACTAATGGTCTGGAGTGGTCTGACGGTGATGTAGAATCATTTCACTTCTTTGGGTACGGGTCACTTCTATGGAAACATGATTTCAAGTTTTCCAGGAAGGAGTTTGGTTATATTAAGGGCTTTACAAGGAAGTTCTGACAGGAGAATCAAACACACCGAGGAACGAAGGGAAAGGTTTTTTTTCCCTCTTTTTTACTCTTATTTTAAAACCTTATCAATATTTTGAATACAATTATCCGTCCTATGAAAATTGAAGAATAAAGCTTAGTATATGTACGTATAAGAACCGCAAGGTTAATCTATGTGTAAAGCGTACGTTTGTCAATTTTGATGACGATGGAGGACGATTCTCGATTTTATTCAAAACAAATGAAGATATGAATAAAGAAAAAAAAACTTTTTTGTTCTTATAACCCTACAATTATTATTTATCAGCTATACTTTATACATATTAAATAAATAATTAGCTTAAGGAGGATGTTGAAAAAATATGTCCTGTAATTTGACACATTACTGTTTTTAAAATGATAAATTCAGTTTTTTTCACCCTTGACGTTCATAGTAATTGAATCAGGATATTCGTTTTACCGGTAATTTAAATACACTTGAAAATGTACTGGGATAGCGGTATATATAAATTCAGACCAAAATATATACACTCCAATGTTTCTCTCTTGACAAAGATATCTTTTCTGAAGACGCCATAATTCCCATGATGGAATCATGATATTAAGAAGTTTTAAAAGATAAAGTCATGCATTCAATAAGTGGTCCTTTAACGGAAAATCCATTTGTGGTCATATGTTGTTTACAGGTTCAATCAATAAAGCCAAGCAGTATTTTAATAACATCAACAACAAAAATAAGTAAATTAAATAAAATAAGGTGATTTATTAAAAAAAACTCACAGTGTGTTAATTTTGATTCTCTTGAGATATTTTCCGAATATGGTCAAAAACAACGTTTCTTAAAATATACAAACATCCATATCCTCGACATAGCAGTTTTCTAAGTACGTCATTCAACTTCCAGGAAAAACAAATAATACTCCATGGTATTAAGATAGGGAAGCACGTATGGATGTTTATGAATAGAAGCAACTCAGTTGAAATACCTTTTGACACTTTGTATTCCAGGTGCATGTAATGAAACTGTGTATATAACAGTACAATCCTATGAAATGTTTCAGGTTTATGGGGAATGGGTTTTCATGTTTCAGTTTCCAATATATACACATTTTAAGCTTGCAATGACAATTTATTAGAAGGGGAAACAATTTAAAATAAATAAATGGATTCGAATTTTGTATATTGAATTTAGAAAAAAAGAAATCGTTGTGCTTTAAAATCAGTTCGAAATTAAGCTACAAATATTTCTATCCAAAAAAAGTTTGTCGCTTTAAAAATGGTTTTAGGTATTTAAATAATAAATGATGAGTAGCATTCCATCCTTTAAAAAAAGCATAATAGCGGATAAGAAAAATGACGACTTTAATTTTAAAAAATAATATTGCTGCATTGAAGGATTAGCATTGATTAACCTACATGTTCATTTTCGAGGTTGAATGTAAAAGGAAGTTGCGATAAAAGTTTCCCACAAAATTTTACAACACTGTTACTGTTAGACAGATATCACAATTAACCATTTCTATGTTACTTGATCCTAGGGTGATCTTATAAATTATCTTGCTATAAAACATGGGTCGGAAATTTTAGTTGAATGATTCCATGCGTAGCGTAGATTTGGATTTAATATTATCACCTGGAAAGTTATAAATCAGAAAATTAAAAATATAAATAGGTACTGTATATAAAAATTATAGCATATATGCAAAAAAAAGGGAAAAAATATATGACATGAATTGACAAGAGCAAATGCAGCAACGTTTAACATGGATAATTTAAAAAAACACTAACAAAGTATGATGTTAATGTACACATGGATGGATTTGTTATCATAAAGTTTAACTAGTTGTTGCTTTAAAAAAATTGGATGTTCCCCCTTTACCCCAATTACACTCCCTGGCCACTCATTTTTTGACCTGGATAACATCAACAGGACCTTTTAGATTGACCTTGAGCCAAGGTAAAGATACGCCTTTGCGTCAAAAGCATCAACATACTCACTGAATTCATTCCAATCAAAGCTAACACCCGAATATATTTTACTTTACATTTCCCAATCGACCGAGATGGCCTTGAATCTAGATTAAATCCTTCAAGTCATAAGGTCAAAATTACATATTAAAGTTTGCGTCCGTTCCAATCCAGAGTTCATGAATTATGGCCTAGACACTATATGTGATTCTAATCCCCTTGGTCAGTAATATTCACCAAGTTTTTGAGATATGACTTAAATGAAATATTGAGATAACGAACAGCATTCAAGCTCAAAGTCTATTAATACAATACAAATCGGAAGCAGAGCAAACAGGGACCTCCAAAAACATCAGAGGTGGAATCAGGTGCCATGGTGGAGTGAGCATCCCCTGCCGACTAGTCACATCCACCATGTGCTCCATGTCTTGATTTAGGAGAGAATAAAAACCCGGAAAAGTCGTAGACAATTCAATTTGTAAATAATGTTAACATGTTAACATTAACATGAGCATTTACGTACTTTAATTCGAATCCTTTTTATGAAGGTTCAGGAATTTCGGCCTGGTCATAACTTCCTGATAGATATACAGACAGACAACCATGCAAATTAATGTATCTACCTGTCTATTGTGAAATACTAATTTTCTCTGGAATTAAAATATTGTTCTTTTAGTAGTATGAAGAGATTTATAAATTCATGTTCTTCACCAAATGTTTTAATTTTAAATTACAGAAATGTGTTTCCTAATCAACCATGAAACCAAATCCCCACGTTTCGAACCTGTATTTTTCCACATTCCTCTAAAATTTGACCCCAGTTAGATAAGGGATTTATATCAAATAATTAAATTTTCTAAGGAAGTTCACACTTCGTTACTCTTCGTTTTCATGCAAAACTAAATCAATGGGGTAGAAGATATTACAAAGGCGAAGAACGACGTCGATTAATCAGCTTAACCATACTTCACCCGATAATCTAAACTGATCCATCTAGAGATTGAGTACTGAAAAGTCAATGATAAGGAAACTAACATAAAAACATTTGTGTAGACCCAAGCTAAAGAAACAACTTGAATTTAACATTTATATTTTTATACAAACCTTTATTGAAGAGGTGGCTAAATATCCCAAAACGGGATGTATTTTCCCTGAAAGGTTAATGGTTTAACCGTGTGTTGTAGGCAAAAAAAAAGGTGCAAATGTTTTACCCTCCCCCAAAAAATTAATTTAAAAGTAATGCTAATTGTTTCAAAAATCATTAAGAGAGGGGATATTTTAATACATTTAAATGAAATAATGTCTCTTTGTCAAGTTTCAAATAACTTTCAGTAAGAAACCCCCTTGAAATCATAATTCATGTTGTTACTTCTTGAATAGTCCTATCGATCAGTACGTTACCAAGACGAAAGTCAAGGAAATAAATGTGACAGTGCAATAAAAATACTGGTGTGTCGGTTTCTTATCGAGACTTTCTGTTACACACGATTGTTACATTATTCAGGGAAAGTATTTCTATTAACCGAATTTTTTCGTACATAAAGTGTCAGTCTTCATTATGCATGTTGATGTAGCTAAAAAAAGTGTAATTATCTTTAGCTACTAAATAACAATACCGATAGCACTTTGTGGTATGTGTACATCAAATAAGAGTAAAGAAAGTTTTAACAAGATGGGTGTGTTCCATAGCATTTTTATTCACATGGAACAGTTCATCATTGTACCTTTCAGGAAAAAATTCTTCCTGTGTCAGAATAATTAGCTATCTATACCTTAAGTTCATTATTCATCAAAGAATCTTATGAGAGATCCCAAAGCGAAAAAAAAATTTGAAATACATGTATATGTTAGTAAACACAAATTTGTCTCTTTTCTGCATTGAAAGATTACAGTCAGATATAATTTACAGCTGCAATGATGAAATATATGGAGATAACGAACAGTATTCAAGCTCAAACGTCCATTAAACAATACAAAATAGGAGCAGAGCAAACACGGACCTCCAAACATCAGAGGTGGGATCAGGTGCCATGGAGGAGTGAGCATCTCCTGCCGACCGGTCTCACCCGCCTAAACACGAACAGCTATTGCGTAGAATATAAATGTTTTAGAAACATCATTGAGTCGGACAAACAAAACCTGGATTTTAATTAAGTAGAAGTAAATTCCAAGAATATCTTTGTTCGATATGTGGTAAATTCTTGAACCGTGTCTAGGTTAATGACTGTAATCCAAGCAATCCGGAAGTTCAGTCTAATATTAAAAAGGTAATTCTAATTAAGTGTACTTGTCACCTTATCATCCGAAATAATTGAAACTGAAAGTGCAGTGCAGGTACCAAAGAGGTTCATTATGAAAACTCGCAAGTATGGTGATTTTCACGGATTTTAAATATAGATGCCACTAATAGGGTTTATCCCTGGAAATGTTTATGGAGAGGTATAAATTCCGTGCACGGTCGACGATGTCTTAGACACTCAGAGATCATGTTTAACAACAACGAAGAGACTTCTGACGAAGTATTCGAATTTTTTGGGTATGGGTCACTTCTGTGGAAACATGATTTCAAGTTTTCCCAGAAAGGATTAGGTTTTATAAAAGGTGTCCAGAGGAAGTTTTGGCAGGAAAATAAAACACATCGAGGCACGGAGGAAAAGGTTATTTGTTTGTTTATAGTTTATTATCCGTCAACATATAATAGAAAGATTCTCCAATAATAATTTTTGAATTCATCCCTCTATTTTATAAAGAGTATTGTGTTTCTTTTCAGCCTGGAAGAGTTGCAATTTTGCATGAAACAAAGGAAGATGTGAGTAACATATGGGGTTCTTTGTAATCCGGGTAATAAAAGATAACCAGCTTAATATCACAATATAATAAAAAAAATTTAAATAAAAGAAACAGAGAAATTTTAGTGTCTCATTTCTGTTTTTGTAATTCTCATTTGAAATCTAGGATATTCTCTGGGGCGTTAAGTTCACTATAGTTGGATCCTCCAATATTCAGGAAGTCAAAGAGAAACTGAATGTACGAGAAACTGTGCTGGGAGGATACACGTCATTTTACACCACGTTCTACAACGAAGAAGGTGTTCACTCCAAAGTTCTTGTTTTTAATGCTACTAAGGACAATGATCTCTATGTAGGACCCATGTCGGACGATCCGCATGATGACGTGGAACACATCGCCAAGCAAGTGGTTGCGGCACGAGGGAAAGCTGGAACCAATGCAGAATACGTCATTAAATTGGCGTACTTTGTGCGGCATTATTTCCCAAAGGAAAATGATCAGCATTTATTTCTACTTGATAAAAAAGTGCAGGAAAGACTAGGAAATCACTCTGAAAGTGTTGTCACATATTTTCAACAAATGGAAAACAATACTTACCACGTATAATGATGAAAACTCTGAAAATATTTTTTGCAGCACTGCGATCATTTTTTGGCTTTGTTTAAACTCGCATAGGTAAAGTCAATACTCAAGCACTCAAAAGTATTGTAATTGTTTCGATATAAACATATTAACAGTTTAATATAAGCTTTTATTTTCATTACAAGTGTTAATATTTACTTTTAAATATTTCAACATTTAATGTATTCAATTGTCAAAACATTTCAATCATAATAATAAGATTGTCATGCAAATTCATTGGTATACGCATTTTTTGAACATCGTTTGTGACTGCATGCTACCTAAACGAGTTTATCGAATCAGAAAGATTAAAATCACATGTAAACAAATACATGTAGAAATATGACTGAATATCAATTGCTTGTATGTATTCTTCAAACATGTTTATATTTAAAAATGTAAAATCACATGTAAACAAATACATGTAGAAATATGACTGAATATCAATTGCTTGTATGTATTCTTCAAACATGTTTATATTTAAAAATGTAAATCTGTTCTATGTGGTAAATGACAGGATCAAGAGTACATGAGTATAATAATAGTCAAACAATAGATAATCAGTCTTTGGGTATAAACTTTCTATAGCTTTACTGGTTGTTGTAGAGATTTGCAAAATAAAGCATTGTAAATATCTTCCTTTCCGTTATTTTTACTCTCCTTGGCAAAGATAACATCTGTAACTATTTAGATCACGGCATAAACAAACTATTTTGCTAATTCATAATTAGCTTATGATTTTATGTTACGTTTAAAAAAAATTAATTTTACTAGATATGTTATTGAGCTAAGACACATTTTTCGCTTATGCAAGATCCATTTTAATAAATCTACAAATGTTTATGATCCATGTTGACAGACTTTCCTGAGATAAAGAGCAAGGTATATATATGACTGAGTAAGAAGCGGGCTCTTCATTGTGGAAAAAAAAATGATAAAACCTAGGCGCACATGTAAATAGATTTTTCTTCTTCAAAATTAACCGAACAATAATTTAAATTTGAATTGATTAAAACTCCTGGACAAAAACCCTACATAATCAGATCAGTATTGAAGTCAATCGTTGATCCATACGTAAGATCATCGGCCAGGAAGACTTTAGAGGTAGTCATAGGTGCAAACAAGAAAGGTAATAAACAAATAATTATTTATGTTTATCTGTTCTAGAACAGGAAGTATTCATTTCCTAGAAGGAGAAATCAACAATGCGTAGTATATCTGATATCTGCCAAGTTTTCTGATTTAATGTCCCTAGGTATTTAATTACTGTGTTTCAGAATGCGCTCAAAATTGAATTTTAAAAATAAAGCATTGCAAATGTCTCGCTGTCCATTATGTAGATTTGTTTTGGACAAAATGACATATCTGACACACTGATGACAGAATTAACGGTAATTTTGCTAAACATGCTTTTTGTCTTCCTTAGATCAGCTTCACATAAATCAAAGTACTGAAAGTACTGAAAGCCGGGCTTTAATATGCTCGAGTATATTGTCTAATCCTAAATTAGTACATATTTGAAAATCTTTCTTTCTGACCATTGATATTTAACAGGTAGAGTTTGTGTGATTATGATTAACAATAAACCATCTACCAATAATTAAGATTAAAGGTCCAGAACCCAACGTTAAGACCCCAGGATAGGACTAGGTGATATTTTTAATGAAAATACATTTATACCTTTCTAAACATTAAGCTCACAATGGTTAAGCATGGTGACAGTGCACTTTGAGTGGTTTTGCTGATTCATACAGGCACATAGTATCGGAGGAGCTAGGGGTGTCAACATTTTTCAAACATAAACTTTTACAATGGACAATGTACATTGAAAGGTTGATTGACTCTTCGCAATCAAATTTCAATTAGAACTTTCATCTCACTCTTCGTAATATATACCAGGTATTTGTCACGAGCGACGAACAGATTTACTAAAGCAAAATGGATGATCTAATTTTAATAAGATTGTACCCATCATTTTATTGTAGCATATTAAAATTACGGTAATTTGGTAATGCATTAATGAAATTCGAAATGTGAAAGTAAGTTGTAGCCCACCCCTACTCCTTCTCCAACGGAAAAGTATTCTCGGGTTTGGACAATTTTCCTTTTTTCTCCTTTAAAAACGATACTACATGCCTGTATTAATCAGAAAAGAACTATTTTTTATTTTTGGTCCTCTAGGAAACCAGCTGCACGAAAATTATAATTATCTAATTTTTATGACATGAATATGAGTCTAGGTCTAGTTCCAGGTTCGGCCAAAATGGTCATTGCCTGAGAAAATCATGATATATTCAGGTCTTTATGGCTCGTACATAGATGGCTCTTCATTCTGAACTGAAAGTTTTGAAGCAAAGACTAACCAACTTTTTCTGAACAATTATAATGTGTTGTACTTAGATAAAGACTAATGAACATTTTCATATGTTGTATTTTTTTAAATTATATATTAACATAAACGATTTTTATTTCCCAGCACCCTTGAGAGCTTGCATATGTTTTTAGACCAATTTTTTTGAATGCGCGCGTACGCTCAATATACTGTAAAGCGCTTTGGGAGCACATACGAGATGAATCCAAGGTGAGAAGTCTCAAACAAAATTTTCACATTCAAAACATACCATTGACTTTTCACTAAAAATTTGATCTGAATTTGTAAGCATAAAAATTTTTGACGCTAAATTGATTGTTCAATGTGTATAAATAATTAATATATTAAACATAATTAAAACATATTCACATGAAATTTCTATCTTAAATTTTACATTTTTATTTATTTATATTCCATGCTTCACAGACTATAAATCTTTATCCCAGTCATCTAAATTAAAACTTTTAAATTAAAATATTAACCAAATGGAATCGCATTGTTTATTTCATATTCTGAAAGAAAACAATTAGTTTTGAACTTCATTTAAATCACCTTTACACAAGATCTTAACCATCATAAGGATTTTTGTTCGAAATTATTTATTAGAAAGGAGAAAGTTATTTTAATTGCATTCAGTGTTATCGAAGTAATACCATATTTTCAAACCCTTTTCTTTAAACGCATTCAAATTTTAACTTTTTTATTTGAGTAGTAATATATTGAAAACATTTCAGCATTACCAGTATTACGACTGTAAGATTAATCTTCGTCAATATTTACATACATACATCATTAGGCTAAAAAAATTGTTTATTTCCGGTTATACCCCACTGATCTCCTACCCCTTTTCATTTCAGAAAATTACGAGTTTCCGTAACTGTCTCTTTGTTTTACGAATTCGTAATGGCGGCGCACTTGTTTGCTGCAAGTAGTCGGTGTTCGCTGTTATTTCATACTGTTAATATAATAATAAAATCATCCTTTTTAAATTATTTTGAGAGGAAAAATTTAATAAATTGTCTCCTATTAAGCTGTTTTCACAAGATCAACCCGGAAAATATCAGCAGGAATTAACACAGGATCGTACCAAATTACATCTGATAAATGACCACCGATGTTTTGAAATTCATTATTACGTTAAATTTCTTGCCATTCAAGACACATTAATGCTATACTGATCTTAAAATCAATTACAGATATCACGACATTGTCAATGAGCTTAAATTACTGTTTATACATCACCACAGACGTAAATAAATATGGGTCAGACTAATTATGCTATAATATCAGTAAACGAACAAAAAATATGATTTTTTTTTATTCTACCAATAACGTATAGCTAGTGAGGGGAATATATAAGTCATTTGTTTTATTTAATGTCACTAATTTAAACATTTAAGGTCACTAATTTAAACATTTAAGAAAACAATTATTTTTTTTACAAAAAATATTTGTCTATCAATTGCCAAACTTTTTTTTAATGAATGTTGAACCATATGGTTTGCTGATTTTTCTTTAGATAGATTTGAATTAGAATTTAATTTTAAAAAAATTAAATTCATATTGGTTTAATAATTTATGTAATTCATAGTTAAAGTAATGCACATATTTTTAGAGATATTCTTTAATTATAAGTTTCAAACAAACAGTACTTTTATCGCCAACTAGATACACCAGATACACCATGTACAATTGTCAGCTAGGCGACTTAATTGATTCAGGCATAACGCACATTAATTCTCCAAACTCCAATTTACTTATCTATTTATTTGCTGAAAGACAAAACAGAGAATATAACCACTCACATAACATCGACGAAAACGATATGAAATTCTTTAACAATTCAATATAGGCAACCTGTCGAAAAGCCCGCGCTAACTGAAAATAGTTCGCTTACAATATGCATTCAGCAGCGTATGTGCACAAATTGTTATATCACGATAACTCTAATAACGTAAATATCTAATTCCTCTTTCAATTTAATTCTCAAACAAAAATATTGATCAATCGTTTCCGTAGATTGAGATGTTAAAAATATTTGTTTAAGAATCGTCTTTCAATGTGACTATTTTGTTTATCGGAAGCGTCTGCTTTGACGCTGTTAGGCTTTTTGTTTACTTTTCTGAACATGTGCTATTTATAGTAAGGCAGTCGATCACGATGCCTACAGCCAGGACTTTGCTTTCAGCAAAGCCCGGCTAAAAATGTGATTTTATAATCACTCTGACATTCATTACTTGTTAAGGGTATATTTATCTGTTGTTTTTTTTCCCCTTGAAATGAGATTTGGAAATTATATCATTAAATCGTGAATTTAACATGCGATAGAAAAAATTGATAATACAGGTAGATGTCTTGAGGGGTTTTTTTCTTATTAAACCATAGGGGTGTAGAGCTACATGTATCGATCAAATCATGTACGTATTAAAAATATAATAACCTCTGAAGTATAAAATCTGACAATCATTTACAGATCAATGTTGAAGTCAATCACTGATGCATTGACAAGAACGACTTTATATGTATTCACTGGGATATATCGAGTCGACGTATGAATGGAAGTAACTATTGTTAATTGATAAAAGTCGTCAGTATATCTAAATGTCGAGCTGAAGGCCACAGCAAGTGTTTCCTTCTTCTCATTTAGAAGTTTTTCATAAATTCTGCTTCTTAGGAATATAAAAACAGGTCGGTTAATATAGGAGCACAATTAATGTTCATCGTAAGGAATCGTTTGGTTAATGAATCGATATCTAAAATGTATATCATGTCGATGAGATGCACTGTTCAATTCGTGTTACTCCTCCGTTGCTATATTTAAACTTGCATCATTTCTATTTAAAACCTCCTTTAAGGGGCAATTAGTTTAAGATTAAAGTTCATGAACGTAATTTAATATTTGTGACTTGTCGATATGTTTTGTTTTGTTTTTTTTTAAGCAACGGGTTTCGCAGAATTTGATTTTGTTGCTGATTTGTAAATCAGGAAGACTTTTAACAGTTTTAGTACCACCTTCAAATTAATTATTTTTAAATTATAACTTAGAAGGTATGCTTATTTCCGACCTTCTGGTTCGATTGATTTAAAGGTGCTTAGACACAGATTTGAAGTTAATATTTTCTCAAATTTTCTGTATAATATCATGACTTATATATTGCAATAGCATTTCACACGAAAATATAATTAAAAACTAATTTTATCTGGAAATTATTGGAACTACGAATTCCTGGACGCGTTTGATAAACACATCCTTGCACTTTCACAAATTTTATCTTTATCCTTAATATTCAAGAAAAGAAGCGATTTTGTTGTGTATTAATGAAAAACATTACATCTATAATCCAGAAAATTCAGAGTAGAAATGTGCGAAAGCAAACCTCCTCACTAATATCGTCAGCCCGTGCTCAGTGTTGTGTACAGAGTTTAACAAATTGAATACACCCGTGAAACGTAAACTGTTTTTGTAAACAGGGCACGAGCTATTATTATTGTTAATGTTTACGATTCACCGGGTGTGTTCAATTGTTAAAGTCTGCACCACTGAGCACGGACTGACAATACTGTGAGTGGGTTTTGCTTTCGAACATTTCTACTCTGAATTTTCTGGATTATAGTTTTAATATTTTTCATTAATACAAAACAAAATTGCCACTATTCTTAAGTATTAAGAATAAAATTAAAATTTGTGAAAGTGCAAGAATGTGTCAATCAAACGCGTCCAGAAATTTGAAGTTTCAATAACTTCGAGATGAAACAAGATTTTTATTATATTTTAGTATGAAATGCTATAGCAACATATAAGTCATGAAATTATACAGAAAATTTGAGAAAATATTAACTTCAAATCTGTGTCCAAGCACCTTTAAAATAAATCGAAGCAAACAATTCACAAAATATGATAACTTACGAGAGAGAGAGAGAGAGAGAGAGAGAGAGAATAATTACTAAAATATTCAAATAAAATATATACGTATATCTCATTTCTTATTAGCTTCACTTCCTTTTGAAGAGGCAAATATTTTAGTTATAGATTTTTGCAAACTCTAAGTTGGCTCCTAATGACCATAGTCAATCAGTTTTAAATGATTTAAAATAAGCCAGGGATTTAATTTTTGTGCAATGAACTATATGGAATATCTAGTCCACAAATGAACTTACTGTAGCAGATTACTTTATTGTCACCTAAAGACCGGAGCGACATTTCGGGATCACTTTTGGAGGATAGTTGGATTCAACATCTATTATAAAATTTAAAAAAAATATTTCTAATAATTTCAATTTCATTATTCACTTTAGCTTTGAGGGTTGGGGAATCATATTTCTATTTCATTTTCAGATTTTATATGATAAATGCTATTCAATCCGGTCTTGCTATTAGTTTTAAGATATAAAACTAAAAGGTGTTTGATGAAAGGTTTCAATTTCTTTAAATCGTTGACTTATTTTGGAAGCTTTTCTGATGATCTGTGGACACATTTTTATTTATTTTCTTAACTCTTTATAATTGAAAAATTGAGAGTGGATATACTAACAATTCGTTTACAATTAATAAAATTGTTCTGTAAAAAAAAAAAAAAAAAAAAAAAAAAAAAAAAAAAAAAAAAACTTGTCAGGATAGAAAAGAAATTATGTTTATAGCAAATCAGTGTTTTGAAAGCTAAATGATGATTGTAAAAGGAAAAGCTATTTGATTTCTATCTTGTTAAATCTTTAGAAATTCTTGCAGAACAATGAACTGTTTTTAGTTAACCTGGACCGAAGATTCGAGTGGCCTTTTCTGATAACCTTTTATCCATTGTCTGTTTCAGTTCTTCTGTAAACGATTTCTTCTCCAGAACCATTGGACCAATTTCAATAAAACTTTTTTGGGTAAAGGGGATTAAAGTATGTGCAAATAAAGGGTCACTTTCTTCTGAAATGAGAGATAAACAAGAGAATGAAGAAAATATTGGTGTCTTTAAAAAATATTCTTCTTTAAATTCACTAGGTCAGAAAAGATGAAATTTCCTGCTATATTGTTGATTCAAATTTGTTTAAATTATGAGCTCGAGGTAGGGAGGGGCACAATGGGAAATTAAAGAGACACCGTGACGGAAAAAGGGGAAAATTGACAAAGGCAGATTTTTTGCAAGACACGTGTAAATTTTATTCAATTCTTGAAAGTATTAGATTTCAGAAAATAACAGATTTCAGAACCTAAAAAATCTACTTTTATGGAGAAAAATATAAGTTAAAATAATTTTTGTTTGTCCCAACACAAAAATATTGCTTCACTTCTTCCTCTTTATTGTACGCATGCGCAGAAAAGTTAAAGGAGTTACCATGGTCTCAATTCCAAAGACATAAATGTCGGATCACTATGGATTTTGATACAACCTTCAAAAAAGATGACCAGAACTTATTCCTAACTTTTGCTTGCTCCAATTCAATGTTATTTGCAAGTTTCACGCTAAAAATAAAAGATGCATGACCTTGACATTGTTGACATTGAAGATAACAACCACGCGATAGATACAACTTTTGTTTTTCCGGCACTTATACATTTTGCAGTCTTTTCTTGCTTTACAGTACAGATGAGTTCTCAAAACTTCGAGTCGCTTTATTCTTATTTCTCATAAATCTTTAGTTTATAATATAACTATCTTTAAAAAAACACATGATTTTGACTCACTATGTAACTTTAAATTTTAGACTGGAATATATACAGGGAAATATCGTTAAAGATCTTCTAAATAGAAGGCCGTTTCATATTAGTCATATCAAAAAGATGTTTGGTTAGTCATATTAAAAAGATGCTTTAGTTTCTGATTGACAATATTTACGTAGTTTTTGGAAATCATGTCTGCCAACAAATCTGTCGGAATTCCCATGGGTATACTAATTGCGCCCCGTTAATAGCAGATCTATTTTTGTATTCATATGTAGCAGAATATTCAGAATTTATCAAAAACTTCTTCATGAATAAAAGAAGTATCTTGCTGTGGCCTACATTCAGATATATCGACAATGTCGACGTTTTATCAATATTAACAATACATGTATTCATTTTCATTCCAACGTTGATTCGATATATCCCTTTGAACTCGAAATAAAAGATACCACAGAGTTTGACACATCTGTTTCATGTTTATTTTTTCTTAAAAAATACAATCTATCATTAAGTCGAAAGTTAAATAACGTTTTTCATACAAATTGTTTGACCATTATTTTTCACACCGAATTGTCTACGTTTTTTTTTCCCGCTTGCCCGATCATGACAAGGAGCACACGGCCGGTGTGACCGGTCGACAGGGAATCCTTACTCCACCTTGGCACCTGATCCCACTCTAAAGTTTTAGAGGTCCGTGTTTGCTCTACTCCCATTTTGTATTGTTTCAATGGACTTCTGAGCTTGATTACTGTTCGTTATCTTCATATTTCATTGGTAGAACGCTCGCTCCGTAATCGCACACGCCGCGGCTGTCAATATAGGTAGCAACTGTTCCTTCGCCAAGTTCTCGGCACTTTAAAGTGAAAGTTGCGGGTCTTTCGGGTGAGAACTTAAAAACGAGGTCCCGTGTCACGGTGGGCGTTTGCACAATAAGGATCCCTCATTGCTCAATGGCTCTGAGTGCCGAATAAAGGTCTAAATTTGAAGCCCTTCACCGGTATATGGTGACGTCTCTATATAAGTTGCAATTCTCGAATGAGATGTAAAACAACATATAATCAATCAATATTAATCAATTCAATTTCATCAATATGCAAGCATCTTCAGGATCAGGTAGTGAAGATTCATAGGTACTCAAATCTTGGACTTTGAGGTCAGGATTGATCAACGGTTTACATGGGAATCAAGAACAAAAGGGTCATAAATAGTAATACGGGGAGAACGCATAAGAATTTACAACCAATTACCGCGACATTCCTTCCATTAAAAATTACTATTTATAACTCATTACCGCAACATTTGAAAAACTCCATTCGGTACAATCCTCTTATGTTTTATTTACTAGTATTATAAAACAAATACGTAAAAAAGAAATCTTTAAAAACTTCTTGCGAAGAATAGAATTATGATTATTCATAAAAATATGCTAGCGTCTCCAGGTAGATGTTGAAAGACATATTTTGATGATAACATGTGAAAGTTATGATCACCAGAGAAAAGAAATACATGTATTTCTTAAAAACAAATTTCCAAAGAACTGCGAACGATAGCATTGTTCTCCCGCCTACCTCCAAGTCAATTTTCAAAAGTTAACACATTTGAATGATTTTTCATATTTATATAGATAGTTATATGAATTTTCATTAAACATTACTTCTTTGGGGAAACAAAGATAGATAACTCAATAATTTGGGTAAAACTTGTGTTTTTCACTATAGAAATCAACGGAAAATATTTTTAAAACATCTCCCCCCCCCCCCCCCCCGTGAAACAAAAATTCCTTTTTACAGGTAATATGGACTGTCATTTCACAAATTCATACCAAAGCTTTTTGTGTTTCACGGGGGGGGGGGGGGGGGGGACATATGTTTACAGACAAAAAACTAAAAAAAATTTTGTCAAGCAATATTGTAAAACCTCCAAAGTATTTCTCTTTTGGAAAGAGATTTTGGAATATTATTCACACAAGGTTAAGACATAATTGTATTTTAAATTCTGACCTATTTCGCTGTAATTTAATAGACAATCCAAATTGCTCATGTGGACAAATAGAGGATCCCTACCATTTGTTTTTTGTTTGTAGAAAATATGCAACAGCAAGACATTCTCTAATGAGTAATTTATTATCATTCAACTGTTTGTACATTATAGATGTGCATTTGATATTATGGGGTGTAAATTCATTTTCTGATCAGCAAAATGTAGAAATTTTTAAAGTTATTCATACTTTTTTAAAAGAATGTGGTAGATTTTCTAAAAAATCTTAATTTTTGTATATAGAATTGTATTCTGGTATAAAGAGCTTACAGTCTTTGACACTACTAATTGTTACTGAGAATAATTGTACTTTATTATGGCAATGTTATAAAATTTTGAATAAGGAGAAGACTATCTAAGTTGTAGAACTTGTGTCTTATCCTTTTGGCTTTGTCAATAAAATATGTTCAATTCACAAAAATGCTTATTTTTTCACCAATTTCAAAGGGTTTTACGACTAAAACATTGTATTTTCTTAATAATATATGTTTAATTTTATATGCTTAAAACATAAGAAAAGATTTAATGAACATTTATTCATATCCAAGAATATTTTAAAATGTGTTGATGCTTCAAAGCCCTATTTCAATGGAAAATATCATCTACCCCCCTTACCGGTATTTAAAGAGCTGGAATTAGGGTTTATTAACTATTTAACACGGCATTAAGATTTTCAATCAATTATCATTGAACTGTTCTTTGCATTCAACAAAATTTTTACGGCCAAATTGCCATTAGTTTTGAATTAAATGCCTTAATGGGTGTAAAATGTAGGCGGGAATCGAGAGTTAGCGTGCGTAGTTCTTCTTCAGGTTTAGATAATAAAGAAGCATTGGTTACTCAATATTATGGACTGTATCTTTAATTTTTTTATTAATACACAAAAAAATTCTACTTTTCTTAAGTATTAAGGATAAAGTTTATTTTGTGAAAGTACAAGGATGTGTTAATCAAACGCGTCCCGAAATTCGTGGTTTCAATAATTTTCAGATAAAATATTTTTTTTTTTATTATATTTCCGTGTGAAATGCTATATCAACATATAAGTCACGATATTATACAGAAAATTTTAGAAATATTAACTTCAGATCTGTGTCTATGTCCCTTTAAGTTTTTTTTAAGGAATTCACGAAAGATTTGTGTCATCTTAAATCTATGATATGCAACCCTGAATATTGGTACAATGCATAAGCAATTTTAATTATTTTGCGATGTATACCCCCCTTTTTTGTTTATAACTATGGAATATTAGCCTGTAAAAAATTATTAACTCCAAGTGGTTTAGATTAAACTTGATCTTGTTAATATTTCTGAAGCTACAAATGAAACTTTGATGATATTTCACAAAGATTCCTTCTTACTGGTGTCGTGTGCTTTAATCTTGGAAAGAAAACGCAGGTAATCAGAGATTACAGAGCTCACAATGAATGTTGTCTTTAAGTTGTCTTTAAGTCCCACACTAAACTAATAATCTAGTAATGTGCATCCCTAGATGCAACATTTACGCAAGTTTGGTTCAGATAGGCCTTATAGTTTCTTGGCAATGAACCTGCTCCAAAAACTTTAACCTGGTCACTCATCCGGAAAATGAAAGTCAGATCCAGCATCCGAAGCAAGTCCAGTAGTGTGCATTCTTAGATGTATCACCCATGCAAGTTTGATCAATATGGGCTTATAGTTAATTAGAAATGAGATCTTCTCCAAAAAACTTTAACCTGGTCACTCATCCGGAAAATATAGGTCAGATCCAGCATCCGAAGCAAGCCTGGTAGTGTGCATTCTTAGATGTATCATACGAGCAAGTTTGGTCAATATAGGACTTAAAGTTACTTGGAAATGAGACCTTCTCCAAAAACTTTAACCTGCTCCAGAAACATTAAACTGGTCATTCTTTAGCTGATATTGCAGCATCTGACTGATACACCTTGACTGGTACAATAACACACTAGAAACATCCTCCATGCATCTCTGATTGATATAGGGCATAGAAGTAATAATAAGTTACCCCAACTTCGTTGAGGTGAGCTAAAAAATTAAACTCAACCTAAAAATACTAAAAATATATTTGTATGTTAGCTCCCTATATATACTTTATGAATATCTACAGTATCTGTTAATTTTTTTTTTTTTTTTTTATTTTTTAGTTTTGATGGAGATTAACGTCTTTAAATAAAAGCAAAAGTATATGAGAGTATATATACCATGAAAAGCGATCTAATTCTGGGTAAAAATGTATACATCTGCGTAGTATTGTGACAAGGCGATAAATTTAGAAAGGTAAAGTTCCCTATTCCTAATACGTGGTACTTCTCCCATACGTAGTATCATTGAATTCTAAACACTTGAAAGAAAATAATACTTTGTTGAATACTAGTAGTTTGTTCAGTATCATTGAATTTCAAATACATGTAGTTGAAAGAAAATAATACTTTGTTACCTTAATTGAATACCAGTTACATATACTAGTATTTCTTGGTGAAACGTACACTTGCTGAGTATGTAGATTATAAAAAAAAATAAATAGGGTGGGGTTTCTCTTTGAAATTCAAAATATTTTGAATAACAAAGATCTGATGAAGTTTTTTTTGCATATATTTATTTTTTTAAATGTAACTTTCAAAAATATGAACAAAATTTTACATTATATATTGCAAAAATGTTGTGAACTTTACCATTGATACTTTATTACTGTCATATTTATAAAACGGTATATTAGAATACCAGATGTGGTTATAAATAATTTTACTATTCGAGGTAAATATATTTCTATTTAGTTGAACAAGTATAATATACACGGATTTAAAGGAATGGTTTGGATGATAAATATTTTTGCATTTGCATATCAATAGGATATTCCGTAAAACCGTATCGTTGAGGTAATCCTCAGATTAAATATAGCTCACAAAAAACATTGAATGTGCGTCGTTTATATTAAAAAATGTTCTTTAGGGTAAAACTTCCATGAACGTCATTTAAAATCCGTGACTTATTAACTTTTTATATCCTCAGTGAGTTTCGCAGAATTTGATTTCTTTCTGATTGGGAATCAGGAAGACTTTCAAGACACCTCTATAAATTAGTTATTTTTAATCATCAAATAAGACGGAGTAATTTGTTAGATTTTTCCGTACGATAGAATTAAAACGAACTAAAGCAAACAATTCGCAACAAATTAAAAGAAAAACAAAAGATCAGAAGGCTGTCAAAATGTTCAAATAAATCTGCTTGTGTTCTTTCTGTTATCAAATTCAAATTCCTTTCAAAAATTAAGATTTCCTAAACAATTATAAAAATAGTGTTTCTTCTCCTTTCAATATTTTCAGCGATGACGTTTTGCATACAATCATGATTGATATTGACTCTTAATCTGCATTGATGCATAATTTGCATTTTTGCTTTAACCGAACTTTCATCCGAGTTGGGATATCAAAACACTCTCAAGAGCAGGTGTCTTGGACATATAATGTTCAGAGCATTTCTTATTGTTTGAATAACAATTTGAATGCAATTTGTGCAATCGAAAACAGTTAACCCTATGTTTGTTTAAAGACATTGACCAGATAAAATGCTTTAATTCATGTTAAATCTATGTTCAGTCGGTGTTCGATTGTTTATATACATCTATGTCAATATCATCAAATTATCAGTGGTTCAATAACCCCCCCCCCCCCCAAAAAAAAGCATTAAGAAGGGGGAACACACTTAGGGTAGTAAAAACATTTCAATAACTTTTTGGCAGCGCGGGGAGTGGGTGATGGTGATTCCATATATACAAACTATTTTGAGAAGAATTAAAAGTAATCAAAAGTAATCAGGAAATAATCATGATTACAGTCAAATTCTAAACTGTAATTGATCAAAATTTCAAGTATCCGCGATAATAAGATGTTTCATGATAACCGATTACATTTTTTAGAACTACTTGGGGGAAAAATTAATCAATTACAGCTGAATATAATACAATATTAACGATTGGGGGGGGGGGGGGGGCTTCTTGCGATAACACACGCTCGGACACGCTCGGCTGTGTTCGTAAGATTCCGACAGAAACTTCGGATTCTACCGGATGAAGCCGATCAAGAGCGTAGGTTGGAAGAGAATTAATTATGAACTATTTGCTTCATGTATTGAAGATATCAGGGTGGGCATTTTTTAGTTCTTTATAGATCTACAAAAGTTTGTGAATTTTGAAAATATCTATGTCATTAGGATGTTTCGGAAATGTTGATGAAACACCTCTTTCTTCAAAGCGTATGCCAGACGTTGAGGGAAATCGAACATACACGTACTGGAATTTGGCTTCATTTGCTTGGTAAGGTAATTTTGTTAAAAAGCGGCTGTGCTACGTAAAACAATCTATATTCTTTATATGTATTTGACTTAAAGGAATGTTTTTATAGGAAGATATAAAGAATGTATGATTTCAATTTGTATTTTAATAGAAAATTTCGTTACCAGATAAAATCGCGATAAAACAGGACAACTTCCGGTTTGTGTTCGTAGTTATAACGTTTGATTTTGTATGTTGGACGTTTACTTACTCTAGGCCTTCTGCAAGCTATATCACACACGTCATTTAAAAAAAAAGTGTGTTGTTACTTTTAAACGTGGTAAGTTTTTACAATGTCAACCAACAATGTTGCTTCCCTTTGTTTATAAAGTATTAACACAGTGTTGTTCAGTTAACCTTTTTTTTAAGGAATGAATTTAAAGCTACCCAAGTTGTACTGAATAATTTGGGTTGGGGCAATATATGCTTTATTAACCTTGGAGCGATTTATAATAAAGTATATGCTGTTCTAACCCAAGTTATACAAATATAATTTGGTTAGGTATTTATTGAACTAAATTCTTCCCTTGTAATTTAATTTCCTATCATTCGGTATAACAAGTAAGACAATTTTCCCTTCAAAAATGCTTTAAATTCTACATTTTTTAAATGTAACATCAAATGGATAGATTCAGTTATGATGTAAATGATTATGACATAGGCAACACAGGTTATACAACATTAACAAAGTTTTCTATCTAATCTAATGGCTTGTTACAACCAGAATAAATTTATTTTTAAATTAAAAAGTGGTTATGCAGATTTGTCGAAAACCGTAGGTCCTGTAGGCAAGGCAGGTAAAAATTTATCTTGATTGATAACTTTCAAGAGAACTTCGGTCCAAATGACCATTTGAAAAATCGAGCGTTTAAAAAGATCAGGGTGCGCAGGTGAAGGTCACATTTTGACTCTTCCATTGTATTAGTAGTTAGAGTTTACTATATGAGTGGCACTCAATTCCCTCAAAATAGAATTGGATTTAGTTATGCTTTGACATATGTAAGCTTGTATCTATAGATAAAATTCTTTATTAGGCCACAATTAAAATATTGTTAGTTTGGCGTTGCCGACTTAGTCTTTATACGTTTGGGTCAGTAGGTAGGGAAAATATTTTTTTTATTTAAATTTCAGAAATGGTACATGTTGTTAGTATCCGAACGTCATGGGTTTCCGATAGTTTAACAATAACCACAGTCAGAATTGATTCCCAGTTTTGTCACTGATTTTCAAACCCTATTAGTTTTAAACCTTTAATATACATGGTATTAAAAATCACCGACATTAAACTAATGTAAAGTCATTATCATGTGCACGAATCCAAGCATTGCAGCTAGATTCATCTAGCAAATCAGACAGAACATTGCACTGTGAAATTCCTATTTCCAACTGGTATATCTTATTCATCAGTTTACTTTTAAAACCACATTACCACAGAGAGTCATGCCATCAACTTCTGTTATACCGAGTTTACATTTTACCGCTTTCGACAGCCATGCTTGGATTCGTGATACGCATTTATTCAACATCACATAGGTGCTTATAAATGAGAACTGTTTGATCAATCAAGCGTTTACATGATTCTTTCCCATTCTGTATATATTATGCAAACGTACAAACACCTAAATCCGGATGAATATAATGAAATAAAAGTTATGATCAGTATCTGTTGAAAAAATTCTTTGGACGGCACCGATTTATATGAGTTGGCCAGCAACACCAAACAATGCTAATTTTATTTTTGGCCTTATCTTTCACCTATTTTATTTGTAAGACTTCTCTATTCCACCATTTAATTTTTTTGTTATAGACTAACATTCCAGTGTTCTATATGTTCTAAATTCACCAGTTCAACCGAACTTAAATTATAAATTATTTATAAAATAAAACTCAAAACACTTTTATATAGGATGAGCTCGCATGCGCGAGTGCAACAGACTTTAATGAAGTGTATACAGTATACAAAGCAGTCTTTAGTTTGACTTCTTATCCATATCATTCTACAAAAGAAAAATACTCAAAGAAAGCAACAACATCAAAACGAACAAAAACATGTACGGAATATAGATACTGGCAGGGGTGGAGTGGGGTGGGGGATTAGTCTGTTGCAATGTAGCAACAAACTTCGAAGGACTTAAAACACCCGAAAATCTACCTTATACGTGACTGAATCATGCGTAGCACGGATTCAACCTATTCACCCGTGAACAAAATGAACAACCAATCGATCTCCTTTACCGATAAACCTTCTCTGCATATATAACAAACACACATGTTTTCCCGTAACTTTTATAAATATATTTTAACTGTCATGCACAAAGATAGTGTTATGAAATATTTTTTGTCTCTAAAAGTAGAACAGAATGGGTACTCGTGTATATATTGGAAGACTGTCACATCATGCCAGAGAACGGGATGTAGAAAGATTTTTCAAAGGATATGGACGACTTCGGGATGTCATGTTGAAAAATGGATATGGATTTGTGGTAATATTTAGTTAATTTCTTTTCTTTCAATTTGATTTTTAAATAAGGTCAATGAAAACAATTAGAATATGTAAAAAAAAAAGTTTAAGCGATAATTTTTGAGTTCTCTTATATTTTATGCATTGCTTTCAAGGAAAAAATGATTTAGAAATGATAAAATGAAAGTTTTTTGATGTAGTGTATTAATTGCAGGAGTTTGAAGATTATCGGGATGCTGATGATGCAGTGTATGAATTGAATGGAAAAGATCTGGCTGGTGAAAGGTAATTTCTTACCATTTCTTACAAGAGCTTTTAGATGAAAGGTTATTACTGGATGTAGAACTACAGAGATGTTCGTTAGATTTATATTTTTAATAACAAAAACATTCAGACGTTTCCTATATTTGTCTTCACAAAAATTTGTTACAAAGAATTACTTTAATGAATAACAGATAATATTTCTAGAAATATTAAATATTCCAAAGGTCAACAGTTTGCTTCATTGTATCTCTCACTCATAATCAAGTAAAATGAGTTATTCTTGGGGAAAAAAAGGGGGATGTTGAAAGCTGAAATCAGATGAAAATCTCCCTGAAAAAAATGTGATCTTCCTCAAACAGGAGAAATCAAAGATAGCAATTTTTGTTTGGAGTATTTTCAAAAGGTATTTCCATTTCACTGGTAGCACTCCAATGAGTTAGTCAACACCCCCAAGATTTGACAATTTTAGTGATCTTCGTTTGAATGATGTTTGAATATATAAATAGTACATGTTTTGGAGGTTAATAGTTGAAATTGACACCCGAGAGAAAACCATAAGCAAAGGATGCATCAGTTGACAATGGTTTTCCAAGGGATGTCAGTATCAACTGTACTGAATGTCTGATTGATAAATAAGAAAGTCGAAAATTTAGATATCGTTTAAAAGGCTTTTAAACTCTCTGCCTACCTTTTTTCCCACTAAGAAAGCTTTGATTCACTACCCTCTCAAGTGGTTGATTTCAGTAACATGAAAGTATAATAATGTAAAGTGCAGTTGCAGGTTTCTATTATCATTGACAGAGTGATTGTGGAGCATGCTCGTGGAGGTCCTCGGGGAGACGACAGGAGAAACAGTTACCGTGACTACCCTCCCCCAAGGGGAAGAAATCGGGGAGGAGGAGGAAGAGACAAGTGAGTAGTGCAAATTTTCACAAAACGGACAATTTATAGGATATCTTAAAGATAATTGTTGATAATTGACAATTTATAGGATATCTTAAAGATAATTATTGATAATTGACAATTTAAAGGATATCTTAAAGATAACTATTGATAATTGACAATTTATAGGATATCTTAAAGATAATTGTTGATAATTTCATACTGTTAAAGAAGTAGAACTTTACCTGTGTTCATCTTGTTCTTTGGAGGTATGGGCCACCAACTAGAACCGACTACAGACTGATTGTGGAAAACTTGAGTTCTCGAGTCAGCTGGCAGGTATGTTGAATATTATAATGGATGATCACATGTTGGTATTGTGGTCACACTTAAAAGGAGTACAGTATTACGTGTATATATTAAGAAATGAACCTTTATATTTAAATCTTGACTCTTCCCTGATTGTATTCACTTTAGATCTTCATGGTTTTATGTTTCACTTGCTCTAAGAGTAATTCCATAAGTATTTTTGCACATGTCACTTAAATAGATTTGCAGGGAATTTTCGAAGAAATATCGACATGCACAGTAAATTATTTAAATTGAGGAGGTGATGCCACAGAGTTCCAGCACTGTATCTTAAGAGGAGTTCATCTGTTTCCTTTGTGACTCTAAGAGGGCAGAATAATTGAAATATGTGTTATATGGAATACTGTCAGATTTATAACTGTCATGTGATATCTATGAATTAATGATAGAATTGATGTATGTAGAATGTCATTTCTCCCAGATTTAAAATATAATAATATGTATAATGTATTTTCATAAAACCTCGCAGCCTCATTAGACGAGAGCGCTCGAAAGACGAGAGGGTCACATGATCAGGTTCAGGGTGCTATCCGGTCTTGGTCGCTCGATTGTTAATACTTGAGGTCTGGCCAGGTTTTTCCTCCTCCTCCCTCCCGAAGGCTTTATTCCAGGCAATCCGCAGCCTTCACATATAATTGGGGCAAGCCTCAGCACATTGATCACAGGATATTGCAATTCTCTTTGGGTTTTTTTCCTCGTTGGTGACTACACCTCCTCTTACTGGGCCCTGCCTTTGATTTTCATAGTAGAATGAAACTCTCAGATCTACAATGAAAATAAGGGTTCCTGGTAACACTGTGGAGAAGAGCTGGGCAATCTTGCCACCAGGCTTACACACTAGGGGGCGCTTTTAGGGTACAGAGTACAGCCGTGGAGGTAATTCGTTTTCCATGCTGTGTTAATGATGTCAGGGCTTTTAAGAAATACCATAAAAGTTATTTCGATCTGGAGCAAATTTAAAAATTTGGTTTCGATGAAATTTGAGCAAAAGCAGTAGAATAATTTGAAATGTAAATTGCAGTTTTAATTAAATTGATTAATAGAAGCCCTGATTGAGTTATGTTTTGTATGGAATGGATAGATAACAAATTGAATTTTTACTTTTTCATGTTATAAGTACAAGTAGAGGGAAGGTGAGTTATAATGGTAAGACAGGGCATCTTATAATCAGAAACATCATTCATCCTCATCTTGGTCTGACTTCTGTATATGTGGTCATTAATTCTCTTGTCTTTGGTTTGAAGGACCTGAAGGACTACATGAGACAGGCAGGGGAAGTAACCTATGCTGATGCCCACAAAGAACACAAAAATGAAGGGTGAGAATTTATACAAAGTTTAAATTATTAATGAACAGTGAAAGGATTTGATATATATAGTTGGTTGCGCTGATTTGGTCTAGAAAATGATCTTTTTCTCTTAAAGTGGTAACAAGGTTTTCATTAAATTACAGTCATCCTATTATCATGTAATAGACTTAATTATAATTAAATATGGTTTAATTAATTATGATTAAATATGATTTTATGCGAACAGAATTGTGGAATTTTCCTCGTATTCTGACATGAAGAATGCTGTCAGTAAGCTGGACGGAACAGAAATCAACGGAAGAAAGATCAAGTTAATCGAGGACAAACCCAAACGCAGCAGCCGACGTAGAAGGTAGGGACTCAGAAATGCTAGTGATAAACATTGATGTTGTTTTGTATTTTAAAGTTTATTTAATTATTTGGTATAAATGTTTTGGAATTTCCTATGAATGTTCTTGAAGTATATTATTAGTACAGTCAAACCTTGTTATCTCGAACTCAATGAGACCTAGAAAAAACTTCGGGATATTAGAGCAATCGAGATATGCAAGGTAACATACATAAAGAATAAGGGGTTGGGACTTCGAAATCACTACAACATATCCATGGTATTTGAGATGTCTGTGTTCGAGACACTGACGTTCAACTGTATTTGTAGAATAACTGTTTACTGATATACATGTATTGGTATCTGCTGCTTGAGCCAAGTGCTTTTTGTGATTTTACACATATAATATGCATTTGCTGTGAGTAAATTATGCTGTATTTATTTTGCAGTCCCTCTGTGGCCTCTGACTTGATCTTTGACTCCAGTTCCAGTGATTGGTCATCTGTTTACTCATTTTTCAGTGAGTCTGAATGGTCTAGTACCACAACTGATCTGTCCAGAAGTCCCCACTCTTCAGTGGCTGACACTGACTCTATGGAGTCGTTTGATGTTTATTTTAGGTGAGGTTGTTCGTCAGATGCTGAGGAGTCCCATATTCCAGTTCACCATCCTTCCTCAGCAGAACCTAATCCTCAAGATAATCAAGGAATCATCCATCATATGTTGTAGATAAAACATCTTTTTGTAAATAATACCAGACTGCGTTAATATTAAATTTAATTGACAAGCATTTATCCTTTCAGTCCCAGCAGAAGTGCCTCCAGATCCAGGAGTAGATCAAGGTCACGACGAAGGTCAAGGTCAGCCAGTCGATCCAGGAGCCGCAGCAGAAGCCGTAGCAGTCGTAGCAAGTCAAAGTCTAAATCCAAGTCACCAGAGCGCAAGTCCAGGTCCAAATCACCCTCTAAGTCCAGATCTAGATCAAAGTCACCTTCAAAGTCCAAGTCCAGGTCCAGATCTCGCTCCAAAAGTCCAGGTGACAAAGAGGATAAGGATGAGAATTAGGGCTCAGGGAATTAAAACCAGAGGGACTCTCATCTTTATAACTTCATGTATCAAGAGTCTCCACAACAAGTTTCATAGAGCATTGTAGACTAATGTTTTAATGTACAAAGTTTGTTTATAGATATATGTACTTTGCACTTAAACCAACAGTACAGTAGGAAGGCTATAACAGACAGGTTTAGGTTTTTCTGAGGTCTCAGCTGATTTCTTTCCCAGGTCCATGGTATATTATTGTTTTTGATTCATTTTGAAAATCTTCATTATTTTTTATAATCACTTAGATTTCTTTATTCATTAAGTTCATCATTAATGCACAATATTTCACCAGTTTGGTACAATATTGGCCAATTTATTTAAATCTTCGTAGCATTTCAGCCCAGTTTGATGACGTATTGGCTTAATAACTATTCTCAACAGGTGTACAATTCTATTTAAATGCTGAATTTTATAGCAAAAATATGTGGCGAAGAATTAGACTTGTGACTTAATCATCTCTTAGTACTGTGTGTAGTAGTTTGTTCTGCATTGTAGTGATCTTTTTTGGTTTATAAACTATCATAAAATGAAAATTCATTATCAAACTATATTTTATGCA
This sequence comes from Saccostrea echinata, assembly GCF_033153115.1. Classification (NCBI taxonomy): domain Eukaryota; kingdom Metazoa; phylum Mollusca; class Bivalvia; order Ostreida; family Ostreidae; genus Saccostrea; species Saccostrea echinata. Next base: position 2,357,023 of record NW_026889758.1, on the reverse strand, counting down.
TTTCTGGTATGATTTTCACCATGGAATATATGTACATTGTTAATATAAACTATTTTTTATTGCAACTTCTTCATTTTGGTACTTGTATATAATGCTCCAAGTATACTTCAGTGAAACTTAACAATTCAGTTTATCACATTTCTGCATAAATTTTGTTTTAATATACAATGTAATTAACAAGATTAATTTTATAATGTCTTTTCTCCAATTGATTAAATGGAACATCCTTTTCCTGTAATCAATGTTAATCTCACTTTTTGGGGGGTCACTTCTGGGGTATGTAGTGACCACACAATCTTAAACATCCAGTTATCTGCAAATGCAGCTTAAATAAGTATGTGAGCTGGCTTTTAATTGGAGTTTTGTAGGATGTTTTTCATCATTATTTTAAGTTTTTAACTAGTACACAACCATTATGCTTTGCTTTTGATGTTGCATTTCTAAAATTCACCAGATGGTTCATGTCTGTGATGTCCTACTAGTTCATATGATGTTGCTATAGCAATGTTATTTTTTTTAATACTTAAAATACATGGATTTCCTTTAAAGTTGACCTACAGTGTAGATTATTTTCAAACTAAGAATACCTTTGTCATAGAACATGAAAATGTATGTTGTGAATAAATTTTACAATGCTTTATGTTGATTTATATCTTGGTTGGAGTTTAAGTGTTTTTGCTACAAATTGCATCCCTTATGAGTTCAGGACCTGTAACATATTGCATGAAATTCAGATTGAAACTGCTGCAGATGATGGGGAACCAAGAGGAATTTAAATGTATACATGACAATTTTATGGTGCATCATAAATGAACGTCATCATAGCTGCTAAGCATTTTTGCAGAGGATATGTCTTTTCAAAATAACACAGTTAATTTGCAAAGAGGCATTTTATTTGGTAAATACACCTGCATTCACAGAGCACACTTGAGTATATACATGGTAGTGATTGGTATAAATAATAATAATCACAGCTATACACTGACAACCAGCTTCTATAATAACTGGAGAGGATAAATGATGCAACATTGGAATCACACCTGATTCTACGATGAGAGCTAATCACAGAGACTGGCCTTCTGTACAATATTAATACAGATCCATCATGATACAAATGTGTTTGTTTTCTGCTGACATGAGACTGAAAACTACGACTGTCAGTTTCAATTACTCTTTGTGAGACATGGTGTTCAGACATCAAAGTTGAGCCTAGCTTTAATTCTTACATGTTACAAACAATTCACAGTTCTAAATCAATTCTTCAAAGTGGCCTAGGTAATTCAAAATGTACTGTGATATTATTTTGGTTGTTTTTTGGATTGTTAAAAATTACATTGTTGAAACATCAATTAATGCAACTTAAATGTTTTGAACAAGTTCAATATTTTTTGAGGTTATGAATTTTTAGACTGGGGTACCTAAAAATCTATGAAAAAATGAACCTTATGAAATGATTTCCACAGTATTCCATTTGTAAAGCAACAGTACAAGAGTTCATATCTTCATAATTATTATGTACATCATATGTGACAAAGTGAATCTATTTAAACATATTATTTAAATGTTTATACGAGACATTAATATACATACATGTACACTTTACATGGACAAATACAGGGTTTACCAGAATACACTAACGTTGACTAGACCATTACAAAGTGGTAAACACGAACGAGGATATAAAAGTATACACATTATAACAACACTTACAAGCAAGAAATGTAGCTAGACAGTTTAAAATAGTCATGATTTGTGTGTGACCACACACAATGTACTGAACGATACAGTGTAAATACATGTAACAGTGTGAGAATGAGTGAGAGATGGTTGGTTACTCTCCCGATTAATTGAACAGCAATTATCGCACAGTTATTTACTCATACATGTAACTGATTTCATGCTTGAAATATGTGTATGTCGACTATATCTTTGATCTACTTGTATCAACACAAATTGCTATTTCTATTGTTCATATACAACAAAGGGTGCGCTTGATTTACTTACACCGCTTACACCTTTCTTAATCAAGTGCAGGGGTGTAGATTTTTGGTGTACACTCGGTGTACACTTTCTTACACCAAATTTAGGGCATGTGTTGAAAGGTGTATACTGAATCCAATATGGCGGAGAATGGTACAATTGAAAAATTTAAGAAATGGTTTTATGTAATATAAAGGATAAGAAATCACATTCAAGTTTTCTTTTGTATGTAAGTGATGACATTGAAATCATTTTTTGACCATTTTAAAATAATTTAGTCAATTATTAACGTTTTTTAATTTTTTTTTCACTTTAAACAAAAATTTTTAGCCACACACTGGCGAGATGCAAAACATATACTACACCATATACACTACACCTCGTAAAATGCACTTGATTATACACCATCATCTTTCACACCGGTGTACACTGGTGTTCACCAAGTTAAGCTAAATCAAGCACGCCCAAAATTAAATGATTTGACAAAATCAGACCCCTCATGAACAGTAAAACACACTTATAGCGAAGTGCCAAGGATGCACGATTTGGATTCACTATAAACATAATTTGTTATATCTGTTAAGTTCATCATATGTTTTAAAGCTACAGTGAATGAAAATCACATTGCTATAAGCATGAATTCGTTATAAGCATGTTTGTTTTAACTGTGCTTTACTGTATTTAAAGCAGTAGTTGGAACAGAAATAGTATCTGAATCAATGAGTATAAACTAATACTGTGTACCATCAAGGGACCTACATGTATTTTTGGACCAGATACAACTTTATTATTTACACATAATGTGCTACATGGTGTTGCATTAATGCATGGATTTCAGTTTTTTAAAACTAACATGCATCCATTCCTGTTAGCAATCATATGGTATTGAAAACCTCCACTCACACAAAAAACCAAAAATGCTCACTAGCTTCTGTATAAGTGCATTTGCTCAATATCTTGCCATAATTTGAAATAAAACTGTTTCACAAATAATGATTCTAAAACAGAACATTTTACAACTAAACATACTGTGAGCACTGAACTCACAAAATAATACTCACTGCTACGAGTATAATGGCAAAGTTCATCTTTTTGCTATGGGAAACCTCAAATATCTGTCAGATCAGAACATAAAATAGAAGGTGCACAATTGCACTAAGTAATAAAGATTCTGCAAAGGTCTTATTAAACTTTATAGTGGAGGAGTTGGGGATAAGAAAAAGGTAACCCCAATGTTGTAGAAAGAATGGCAGTGTCCATGTTTGGCTACGGGAACCCCCAAGTATCTGTCCAATCAAAACAAAAAATAGGAGTCAACAATGACACTACGTAATAAAGTTTCTGGGAAAGTCTAGTTAAATTTATTCAGTGGTGTTTGAGAAGTTGTGGGTAAGAGATGATTTTTTTTTTGTGCTCGGTACAGAGGGATGTACCAAAGGATGTAGAGACGGACATCCCATCACAATCTAACCCCTGCTTATCAAGCAGGGGGTATAATAAATAACCATATAAAAATCATTAAAAACAATTTTATACAATAATAAGCTTCATTCTGCTAATAAATAAATGGCACTCTCATTTGTTCAAAATAGCATATGCACGAAACATACCGATATATAAACGAGACAGTTCTTATCACAACACTACAATTTTTATGTATTTTCCTTTTTAAATTATTATAATCCACAACAAAATTCCTCACGAACAAAGCAAAAAACAAATTCAAAAATGTCTGTTTCCTAACTTCATGGTACAAATTGACACTGGTTAATTCATTTGGCTGAAATATTATTACAATATTCTAATAATTGATCACAATTTCTTGGAACCACAGAATGACTTACAGAGCTGAATTACACTGCTAGATTATTTCACATGCTTTAATGATAAAATAATACTGTCTAATATTTTCATCTGACAGGGACTAATTAAAGTGAACACACCATCCAATAAAAGATGACATTTCCCCCCTTAAATAACCTGGTGGATGTACGATTTGATTGAAAATTATAAGCACCTAAAACATCAAGTATTGTTGAAATAATATCTTTGGTGGCAATTATTTTATAAAAACAAATAAACTATTCAAAAACACATACCATATTACACATTGTACATTACTATTGCACTCTAACAATGTAAAATTGAATATAAAACTATTCATTAAGTAACATGCTACTTGTTTGTCATGGACACCAACAAAATAAAAGGCGATCAAGCAGCGATTGATAGTCCTGCATGTTGCTGCTAGAAACAGGACTTTCAGAAAAAAGTAGGAAAAATAGGCCCAGACTTTTGCAGGGGATTCTACTGGGGTCTCAAGTAGGACACAACACTGTCAAAGTGAAGAAAAATACAAGTTTATGATAATTATACCAAACAAACATTATACCAAACAAACATTATACCACGCAAGCATATTTCTAAAATCAAAATTGTGTCTTAGATAAATTATATGTTTGGTGTGATTACATGTAAATACAACTGAAAGTCAAACGTAACCTTTTATTTACAGAAACCAACTGTCAAGAAAGTCATGTAAAATTTTTGTGTGTTAATAAAAATTATAATATTTGATAGCTTCTACTACAGTAAAACATGCTTATAATGAAGTGCCAGGACAAGATTATTCTTCTTCATGATAAACATAATTAGTTTTATAATTTCACAATATATTTTTAAAGCCACAGGAAGTGAAAATCACTTCGCTGTATGTGTCAATTCATTAAAAGTGTTTTCGTTATAAGCGTGTTATACTGTATATTTGTACTGAATATATTACTAGGTATAGAATGCTTCCTGTACTGAACCTTTACCTTTAAGGATATAATCCGTCAGCAGGCCGGGAACTGTGGGACTATCCTCGTTAATCGCTTGTAAAACTGAAGAAAAATAATCAACCATATATACTGTCCATTTCTCAGTTACTGATTCAAATTTTCACAGATTTGTAAGCTCCTTAATATGCAATAAATGTATGAACTTAATGTGTATGTTTTAGGTTAGGACAGTAATTGGATCTTGTTGTGAACCTTTTGACTAGTTGTCATGTCAGTGAAAATTGTTAAACTTAATTTAGGTACAGATCTTTGGTTATAAAGGGACTTACTTCTAAGTAAATTTGTAATTGTGATTCTGAAAAAATAGTTATTTGTAGCTGTTCTGAGCTGAATGAGAGACATACTTATGACGTAGACATGTAGTTATTCTATAGATCTGTGTTATTGGTTTGGGTTATAGGCTAAACAATTTTTTTTTGATGTAGATCTGTAGTTGTTTTTTTCTTGGAGGGAGTCTTAATTTTGATGTAGATCTGTAGTTGTTTTGAAGTAGGAGACTTATTTTTGATGTAGATCTGTAGTTTTTTTGAGGTAGGAGACTTACTTTTGATGTAGATCTGTAGTTGTTTTGAAGAAGGAGACTTACTTTTGATGTAGATCTGTAGTTGTTTTGAAGTAGGAGACTTACTTTTGATGTAGATCTGTAGTTCTGTTGTTTTGAGGTAGGAGACTTAATTTTGATGTAGATCTGTAGGAGACTTACTTTTGATGTAGATCTGTAGTTGTTTTGAAGTAGGAGACTTACTTTTGATGTAGATCTGTAGTTGTTTTGAGGTAGGAGACTTACTTTTGATGTAGATCTGTAGTTGTTTTGAAGTAGGAGACTTACTTTTGATGTAGATCTGTAGGAGACTTACTTTTGATGTAGATCTGTAGGAGACTTACTTTTGATGTAGATCTGTAGGAGACTTACTTTTGATGTAGATCTGTAGTTGTTCTGAACTGGGTGGACCATCTATGGCATGGTAAGGAATTACAGTTGTCAGAAACTACAAAACAAGAACAGTCATATTAAGGCACCTGTCATCAAAACATATAATGGAAGCATTGTGAATCACTGATACCTTGAAAAGATAAGTGCAATGGTTGATACTAAACCAAATACATGTAATAAACAAGAAAACAATAAAATTCTTAAAGATAATTTCAAGTTGAATATCAATTTTTTTAACCCCCCTCCCCCCCCCCCCCCCCCCCCAAAAAAAAACCCCGAACCCACTGACCAATATAAGGTCAAAAACTTGGGTCAAATTCAGAAGTTTATACTGACATTTAAATAAGATTGATTTACTTTGACATAACAATCATAAACATCATTCAAACTCTAAAGCATCTTATAACCAGGAGTAAAGAAGATTTTAAAGGCTTTTATTAATTTTGATGGTTTTAGCCCCAGGACAACAAGATTCCAAATTTTTGTTTCCCTTCACCCATAGATGCTATATGCCAAAATTAACTGAAACTGGTTCAGTGGTTCCAGAGAAGAAGCTGAAAAATGTTCAAATGTTAACACAAGATGGGACAAAAACAGAAAACAGCAATACAAATGTTCATCTGAATGACTCAGTTGACCTAATTAAAGATAAAAAGCATAAAAAAAGCCATTTACACGAGAGCTAAATTTTGTTTACAAAATACAATGTCAAACGTTAAAGTAAACATCAGTTTCAAAGGTGGTATTGAAATGTCTTTTTTGATTAACATGCATGTATACATGAAGGAAGTTGATAAGCACAACATAATATAACTCAGCAGAGAGTCATATATAACATTTAAATAATTCTGTTGAGAAGTAAGGATGTGAAGATTTCATCAACCTGTAATTCAGCTCTAAATATTCCATACCATCTCAAGCCTTCAGGGCTGTTCTAACTCACAGTAATCCAGCTCTAAATATTACATACCGTGCTTGTGCCCTCAGGGCTGTTCTAAGTGTAATCCAGCTCTAAATATTACGTACCGTGCTTGTGCCCTCAGGGCTGTTCTAACTGTAATCCAGCTCTAGATATTACATACCGTGCTTGTGCCCTCAGGGCTGTTCTAACTGTAATCCAGCTCTAAATATTACGTACCGTGCTTGTGCCTTCAGGGCTGTTCTAACTGTAACCCAGCTCTAAATATTACGTACCGTGCTTGTGCCCTCAGGGCTGTTCTAAGTGTAATCCAGCTCTAAATATTACGTACCATGCTTGTGCCCTCAGGGCTGTTCTAACTGTAATCCAGCTCTAGATATTACATACCGTGCTTGTGCCCTCAGGGCTGTTCTAACTGTAATCCAGCTCTAAATATTACGTACCGTGCTTGTGCCTTCAGGGCTGTTCTAACTGTAACCCAGCTCTAAATATTACGTACCGTGCTTGTGCCCTCAGGGCTGTTCTAACTGTAATCCAGCTCTAAATATTACGTACCGTGCTTGTGCCCTCAGGGCTGTTCTAACTGTAATCCAGCTCTAAATATTACGTACCGTGCTTGTGCCCTCAGGGCTGTTCTAACCATAATCCAGCTCTAGATATTACGTACCGTGCTTGCGCCCTCAGGGCTGCTCATGTTGTTATTAACTCCTTTGCTCTTCTTTTTCTTTTTGTCCAAGTTTCCCTCGCGGCGACGCTTCTGTATGGTCAGCAGTAGAGATATAAACTGATTTTTGAGTTCTTTGTCATACTCCAACTCGTCTCTGAGAGCCAGTTCTCGGATCAGAACCTCCGACAGCTCTTTTATAATGACCTCATACTCATTGAGAACCTCATTAAGCTGGGTACAGTTCATCTCTTTCAGGTCTACAGAAAATAATGACAATAATTATCAAGTTTTATTTACAGGATTTTATTGGATCTTAATTGTCTGCAATATCTTATAACAATTTACAGGTATCTTCTCCTTTTCTCTTCCTGCCAGTTAGGATAATATACTGCAAGCAGATAAATCATTTACCATGTATTTACTGTTACAACTCATAAGCAGTAGACGTAAAACATGTTTACCTGTTTCCTGTTTTTCAGGTCTATTAAAATGTAACTATAGTAAAACAGAGTTCAAGAGACCACTGATCATAGAGAAGGGGTGTGCAATAACAAAAATTAGTTACTAGCCCGTCGGGCAGTGGCAGTAACAAAGTTACTAGCCCGAGGTTGAAATAAATAAAACAAATAATGGTTTGTGCTTTGTTATCGTCAGGTACTTCTCCCTATTTTTATCGACTATAATTGTCACTGAAACAACTGGCGATAGCAACACACAATACATATAGGTTAAAACGAATTAAAGGTTATGATTTACAACAAAGTTAATTCGTACCTCAATTCAGTCGACGTAAATTTGTTTGTTTGTTTGTTGTTTAATGTCTCTCTTGAGAATTTTTCACTCATATGGAGATGCCACCAGTTGCCGGTGGAGAGCTGCAAATTTTGACCTATGCTCAGCACTCCGGGCCATTGAGCAGTGAGGGATCTTTTTCGTGCCAGCACCTACTGCGACACGGGACCTCGGTTTATACGGTCTCATCCGAAGGACCAGTCTCCACGTCCCACAGTGGGATTCGAACCCGCGACGTAAGGATCAACTCCTTACTCTGCGACTCTAAAGCAGACACACTACCACTGCGCCATGCGGGTGCGAGACGTAAATATACGTATACTTTCGTTTTAGATTTGCTAGCCCAACGGGCTAACGCAGTAGAGATTTATGATAACCCGACCTCTTAAATTGGTAGCCCCGAGCGTCGGGCGATGTTATTGCACACCCCTGATAGAGTAATCTCTCAGAAGAGCTGCTTATTCTATTAATGAGACAAAGCCATTTTTAAAAACTACTATTATTTTCAATGCCTTTTTGATGTACAGGTAAACTTCGTTATCTCGACATCGACGGGACCATCGGAAAATGTCGAGATATCCGAGGTGTCAAGATATCAGAGTTGAGACTTGACGTCCAAGATTTCATTGCATAGCAAAACAGACAAGCTTATTATATGTACATGACTTTGATATAGACTGTAGCTCAACATATTTCAGAATTCCCTTTATTTTTATTAAAAATCTAAGAAGTTATTTTAAAAATCTTGTTTATAAAACGTATCGAAATCTTTCTAAATTCACAAAGTTACAGCATTGAGCTGCATTCGCGTGTAACTTGCCTTTTCGTCAGAGCAGGATACGAAATGCGCTCTATAAACTTCGAACCGTATTAAGTCGACATCCGATATACGGTAAAAAAAAAAATTAAATGCGGATTATTTTTTTTTCTTATTTCATTCAGGAAGAATGTACATCAGCCGCAATTCGTGCATCTGTAACATCACTACGTTAGTTTATTTTTTTAAAAGAGATTTGTTTATCTAAACTAACGTAGTGATGTTACAGATGCACGAATTACGGCTGATTCGGTCAATCGTGTCGTTAATTGGATTGTTTCCTGTTGAATACATTTTAACTACAAAATATCATTAAAACATTTTTTTAAATTCCTTAGTTTGAATTTTTCAGTGTATGTGTTATTCATTGTAATTAAGTTATCTTTTTCAAATTTAAAAGTTATGTTACGTTTCGATATAAATAACATTCTGTACATTTACGCAGAATCGTGTAGATTTAGCAATGATATTACCCAAGCTCAATTAACTTCTCAAAGACGCTGAAGTGGCTTGGGATTCACCAACAAACACAGTCCATAAAATTAATTAAGCAGCGTGCAGTCATAACATGGGTGTGAAAGGTGTGAAACTTTGACGACGTCGAGATACCCAGAGTCGTCCGTGCGTGACGAGAGACCCTATCTGACAAAGAGTTAGGTTCAGTAGAGCAGAAAATTGCCGATGTCGACATATGCCAGGTAAATTTTGCTCTTGGGACTGTGAATATACGTCGAGATAACCCGGGTTGTCGACATTACCGAGGTCGACATATCAGAGTTTTTGCAAATCATTTATATAGTAAATACTGCCGGGACCGCGGAAGGACGTCGACATATCCCAGGTTGTCGACATATCCGATGTCGAGATACCGAAGTTTACCTGTATTTGATGATACACTTTTACTTTCTCATTGCCATGGTTACCTGCTTCTGTATAGGAGGGAATCTGTGGAAGTTTCTCTTTTTCCAAGGCCATTTCATGATCAAGGTCATCTTGAGAGTACTCCGAGGGTTCATTTTCCTGAAAATGGTGAAGATAAATATGCAACTAACCACAATGTTCAAGAATATCTCTCCAATCACAGAAAGAAATTTTCTCTATAACTTGCTCTGCATAAGGTATACTTTATTTCTGAAATGCACATTGCAGGTCCTGGAATACTTACTTTAGTTGCTTAAACATGTATGGTGTAATTTCTTAAACTTGAAATGAAACACTCTGTATGAAGCTCCCATATACATGAATTTATAAAGAAAATAAAGTAAAAATGAAATAATTGAGCACTGATTTATTACCTGCATCATGTGTTCTATCTCATTGATGACCTCGTCAGCTGTGGCAACGTGGTCACTGTCGCTGGTCTGTAGACTGGACACAATCAACGAGTGCATGTCAAACTGCTGTGCCAGCTCCTCATCGTCTGAGAGGTCCAGATTGGGCGACTCCTGCTCCTGAAACATCACCGAGAAATTAACGTACCAATTACAGACCAGTTGATAACTTACTGGGGAATCAAGACATATCAGGTCATTGATTTTTGAACACCTTGTAAAGACTTAACAATTATATAACACTCAATAATTCCCACTGAACTGACTGACGCAAAGGTGGAATAAAAGATAATATGCTGTAATTAGGAGAGTAACATGTAGCTATGGCATTTAAAAGTCTATCCTGGAGGGGGCTTTTACATAAATGTGTGATGTCTCTATATAGAGAGAGAAACCATTTTATACCAAAGAAAAACGACCTTTAATGTAGAAATAGCAAGAAACATAATACATGTATATTCTTCATTCTTTTGGTTTTCTTATTGAAGAAATTCCTTTAGAATACATTGCACCATTACAATAATAGGAACCGAAAGAAAATGTATTCTATACCATTTTTAGCTCACCTGAGCTGAAAGCTCAAGTGAGCTTTTCTGATCACATTTTGTCCGTCGTCCGTCTGTCTGTCCATCTGTAAACTTTTCACATTTTCGACTTCTTCTCAAGAACCACTGGACCAATTTCAACCAAACTTGCCACAAAGTATCCTTGGGTGAAGGGGATTCAAGTTTGTTCAAATGAAGGGCCACGCCCTCTTTCAAGGGGAGATAATAAAGAATTAGTGAAAAATTAATAGCATCTTTTAAAAATCTTCTTCTCAAGAACCACAAGGTCAGGGAAGATGAAACTCATGTGGAAGCATCCTCAGGTAGTGTAGATTCAGATTTGTTCAAATCATGACCCCCGGGGGTAGGCGGGGCCACAATAGAGGATCAAAGTTTTACATAGAAATATATAGGAAAAAACCTTTAAAAATCTTCTTCTCAAGAACAGCAAAGCCATGATGAGTCATATTAATACGGAAGCATCCTCAGGTAGTGTATATTCAAGTTTGTTCAAATCAGGACCCCCGGGGGTAGGGCGGGGCCACTATGGAGGATCGAAGTTTTACATAGATAAATATAGGAAAAATCTTTAAAAATCTTCTTCTCAAGAACAGCAAAGCCATGATGAGTCATATTTATATAGAAACATCTTCAGGTAGTGTAGATTCAAGTTTGTTCAAATCAGGACCCCCCGGGGGTAGGGCGGGGCCACAATGAAGGATCAAAGTTTTACATAGAAATATATAGGAAAAAACCTTTAAAAATCTTCTTCTCAAGAACAGCAAAGCCATGATGAGTCATATTAATATGGAAGCATCCTCAGATAGTGTATATTCAAGTTTGTTCAAATCATGACCCCCGGGGGTAGGGCGGGGCCACTATGGAGGATCGAAGTTTTACATAGAAAAATATAGGAAAAATCTTTAAAAATCTTCTTCTCAAGAACAGCAAAGCCATGATGAGACATACATTTATATAGAAGCATCCTCAGGTAGTGTATATTCAAGTTTGTTCAAATCAGGACCCCCGGGGGTAGGGCGGGGCCACAATAAAGGATCAAAGTTATACATAGAAATATATAGGAAAAACCTTTAAAAATCTTCTTCTCAAGAACAGCAAAGCCATGATGAGTCATATTAATATGGAAGCATCCTCAGGTAGTGTATATTCAAGTTTGTTCAAATCAGGACCCCCCGGGGGTAGGGCGGGGCCACTATGGAGGATCGAAGTTTTACATAGAAATATATAGGAAAATATTTTAAAATCTTCTTCTCAAGAACAGCAAAGTCCTGATTGATCATATTTATGTGGAAGCATCCTCAGGTAGTGAAGATTCTATTTTGTTCAAATCATGACCACCGGAGGTAGGGTGGGGCCACAATGTAGGATCAAAGTCTTAAATAGAAATATATAGGAAAATATCTTCTTCTGTAGAACTGCACCCCAGGGATAGGGTTGGACCACAATGGGGGATCGAAAATTTCCTATAGGAACATATAGGAAAATATCTTCTTCTCAAGAACTGAAAATCATGTTTAGTCATTTTGATATGGAAGCATCCTCAGGTAGTGTAAATTCAATTTTGTTCAAATGATGACCCCCGGGGGTAGGATGGGGCCCAATGGGGGATTGAAAGTTTTACATAAGAACATATAGAAAAAAATATTTCTTCTCAAGAACAGACAACCCCCCCCCCCTTTAATCTTTTCAATACTGAACTGATTTGTGCTTTTGCCTAGCCAATGTGCTCAGGTGAGCGATGTGGCCCATGGGCCTCTTGTTAGTATCTATATTCCTTTTTATAACAAGAATTTGAGCGAGTATAATTGGGTGATTTTCTGAATTGAATTTTAGCATAAATGTGCAGAGTGAACAATTTTAACAAATGTTCCATGTGCTACCTGGAATACTGTTTGAACCCTAGATGATAAACAAGAGGCCCAAGGGCCTTAACAATCACCTGAGTATAATACAACACTGTAAAGGATAAATAGAAGTATAAAATAAAACAAAAATAAACTGATAGATGAAGCCATGTCACCCAAGAGCAAAAGAAAGATGACCAGGGATCAACAAAATAATTTGTCTAGTACTCAGTAACAAATCTTCAAGTAGATCTATTTACTTGCCTGTACTTGCCTACTGTGGCCCCATCCTAGTTCTGGGGGTCATGATTTGAACAAACTTGAATCTACACTAGGTAATGGAGCTTTCATATAAGTTTTATTTTTTCTGGTGCAGTGGTTATTGTGAAGAAGATTTTAAAATGCTGCTTTAAAATTTTCACTAATTCTAAATTATCCCTTTGAAAGAGGACAAGGCCCTTCATTTGAACAAACTTGAATCCCCTTCACCTAAGGAAGCTCTGTACTAAATTTGGTTGAAACTGGAAAGTGGTTTGGAGAAGAAGATGAAACTGTAAAAAGTTAATGACAACAACAACAACGACAGACAATGGACAAGTTTTGATTAGAAAAGCTCACTTGAGCCTTTGGCTCAGGTGAGCTAATATGTACTAAACAATCTCAACAATGAATGCTTTATGATCTTAGCTTTCATGATGTTTTCTATTTTTAGATTGTGGTTTCAAATATGACTTAAAGCTCAATGACAGGCAAACACTGTGAAATATTGACTTTTCACCAAAGAATACATGATGAGATTACATATGACTGACCCTTTTATACCCTGCAAGTTTATACAATTTACATGTACACAGCGGAATTAACAGAGGTAGAAATATCAAGTAATTAACAGTGGTAGAAACATCAAATAATTAACAGTGGTAGAAATAACAAGTAATTAACAGAGGTAGAAATATCAATTAACAGAGTAGTAGAATTAATGAGTAATTAACAGAAAACAGACTGTTAGAAGTTATAAGTAATTAACAGAGTCATGGAAATAACAAGTAATTAACAGAGTGGTAAAAGTAACTAACAATTAAAAAAGTGGTAGAAGTAGCAAGTAATTAATAGAGTGGTAGAAATTGCAAGTAATTAAAAGGATGGGGGAAGTAACAAGTAATAAAAAGAGTGGTAGAAGTAACAAGTAATTAACAGTGGAAGAAATAACAAGTAATTAAAAGACTGCTAGAAGTGACAAGTAATTAAAAGAGTGTTAAGAGTAACAAGTAATTAAAAGAGTGGTAATTTAAACAATAAAAAAAACAGAGTAGCAGAAGGAACAAGTAATTAACAAAGTGTAAAAGTCAACTAACTTGTAAAAGTTACAAGTTGTATTAATTTAGAACAACTTACCTGGTCTTCTTTGAGGTTGAGTACTTTGGATTGCAGTTGTCTTGCATAGCTCTTGGACCAATCAATAGGAAGGATGTTACCAAAGTTACCTGTTATGGTCCACCACATTCTAAAAATATATTGCTCTTTGTTAAATCAGCTTGTTTGTTTTGGTTCAGATATTTTTTGAATATATTGGCATATTTTGTTTGTGTGTAAAGCAGGCTTTTCTATTTTGTCTGATAGGTCTAGCACAGTATATGTGTGAGTTTTTTTGACAAAAAAAAACATTTCCTTTTTCTGAGGAGAAAGCTATATATGTAATTGCCTTGCCTATGCCTTTACAAGAAAATAATCTATTAATAAAATGTGAAACACTGAGCTCTTACTGAGTACCACTGAAACTGTAATTTTCACTTCAAGCCATAAACCAATGTGCCATGGTCCACACTAATCCACTTATGTGTGATACTGCACATAAATATGTATGATAAAATTGTAGATTGTATCCTCTACCATAACACACCAACTCTAATCTACCATAATACACCAACTCTAATTTACCATAATACACCAACCCTAATCTACCATAATACACCACCTCTAATCTACCATAATACACCAACCCTAATCTCCTATGTGGGTCTTCTATCATAATACACCAACCCTAATCTCTCTGGTGGGTCTTCTATCATAATACACCAACCCTAATCTCCTATGTGGGTCTTCTATCATAATACACCAACCCTAATCTCTTTGGTGGGTCTTGTATCATAATACACCAACCCTTATCTCTTATGTGGGTCTTCTACCATAATACACCAACCCTAATCTCTTAGGTGGGTCTTCTACCATAAAACACCAATCCTTATCTCCCTGGTGGGTCTTGTATCATAATACACCAACCCTAATCTCTTATGTGGGTCATCTACCATACCAACGCTAATCTCTTGGGTGGGTTTTCTTACTTTCTAATATAATACATCAACCCTAATCTCTCAGGTGGGTCTTCTATCATAATACATCAACCCTAATCTCTCGAGTGGGTCTTCTAATCATAATACATCAACCCTAATCTCTTAGGTGGGTGTGAAAGTATCCCTTATTAGTGGAATAGTGGAATAGTGGTTGAGGACTAACACTAATTTCTTCAGTGGATGCAAGACTAACACTAATCAGTGGAATAGTGTTTGGAGTCCGAGACTAACCCTAATCTCTCAAGAGGGTGCTAGAATAATCCTTGTCAGTCAAATATAGTGTGCAAGGACTAATTATAATCTTGCGGGTGGGTGCGAGACTAACCCTAATCAGTTAAATGGTGTACGAGGACTAACCTCATATCGCCCTCTAATGTGAGAAATAATCCAAATGAGCTAATACAGGGAATCTGCATTCGTGGCTTACAGTAAAAGAAAAGGATGGAAGACTTAAGAGAAATGCAGATGGAGAAAGAAAAAAAGGTCAATCCTGACCTTTTAGCTTTTTGCCTTAAAAAGGGGTCTTTTTTTAAGTGAAATTCATGACCTTAAGTTTCATTGCAAAAGCTAACAAAGAACTTAAGTTATCATCTGAAAACTATGAATGCAATATATGAATTTCTGACCTTGGTCTTTGACCTTTTGACCTCAAAGTCAATAGATTTTTAAAAAAAATTATATTGACTAATGGTATGAAATTTCATCGCAAAACTTCAACAAAAAAAAACTAAAGTTATCATGAGGAAACCATTTTATGCAAGTTATGAATTTTTGACCCCAAAATCAGAGGGGGTCGGTCTTTAAAACATTGACATTTATGATGTAAAATTTCATGGAAAAAGCTTGAAGAAAATGAAGTTAACATCTGGAAACCATTTTTGTAATTTAAGAATTTCTGACCTTGACCTTTTGACCTCAAAATCAATAGGGGTCTTCTTTAGGCCATAGGAAGTTGTGATATAAAATTCTATTGCAAAAGTTCAAAGGCTTTTTGAGATAACATCCAGAAACAAAAGTGTTACACACAGACAGAATGACAGAGAGATGGATGGACAGATGGACCCAAATTAATATCACCCACTTTTAGTGAGAGTGTGAGACAATCAGTCAAAAAGTACATGAGGACTAACCCTAAGTTGCTGAAAGCCAGATCACAACGTAAGGATTGACATCAGAATATTGTGACATCATATATGCCCCCCCTTCCCACCAGCACCATCAGACTTTGGTTGACATGTGAGAAGCTATTGTCATCTTTACATTGTTTTCACTACATATCAAAGAAATCTACCTGAATACATTCCTATATGCATCATCCAGACAATGGTCAAGGTCAGGCTTATAATTAAATGGCAGTTAAATTCCATCTACAGCTAATCTCAACAAGTCTTTATTTCTTCTTAATACAGTCAAACCTCATTATCTCGAACTCAATGGGGCTGAGAAAAAAAACTTCAAGGTATCCGAGGATTCGAGATATCCAGATTAAAATACTTAAAGAATCAGGTCTTGGGACTTCCAAATCACTTCGACATATCCACGGTATTAGAGATCCCAGCTGATCAGTACCGAAATTCAACTGTACTTATTGAGACTGCAGAAAAATAAAAGCTTATATCCAATGGCTAGCAGTTAGCAATTTTGGCATAGTTTACTGAATTGGGTCAAAATAGCCATTTTCATTTCTAAATTTTTTTCCCCCCAAAGCTGAGATTAATCTCTATATTCTGTGACAGGATATCCCGATTTTCCGAGACCATGTATTGATTGTTTCTGTATACACACACTAAGTTCTCCGTGTAATATTGACAATAACTCAGTCTCCTAATGGATCTGATAAAATTCATAATTCTCTCCAGCCCACCACTGAAAGTAGAGAACCTTTCCAATAAATACAGAACTGTGATAAACTTTGATTAGAAATAGAGCTGTCCCAGCACACCTAAATATACAATATGTTGTGCTACATCATGTATAAACTTATTCTAGTATACCTACAAAAATGTTTGAATTCATGAACACATGGACAGCTATGACATATTCCCAGTTACAGTAATGAATTTGGACTCTTTCAGTAAATACCTATGTATAGCTATTGGTTAATGAGCCATCTTGTTGTTACTGATGTGTCAAGCTTTAAAAACATTTTGACAGATAACAACTTTACATATCACTGCCATGCACCTAACAGATTTCAATGCACCACACTAAATAATGATTTAAATGACTGTCTTTAAGTAATTTTGAAAGGGGTATTTGGTAAGCTCTGTCCTCAAATGATTATCAGTCCAGTTGATCTCTGACGGGATTTGCCGTTCTGAATCAATAACAGCATTTCTCCCGAGTTCCTGACTCCTGTGCCCTTACTAAGCATACTAGAAGTACATATTGATTTGTCAACAGCATGTAACAGTTCCCTCAATTAAGACATCTATTATAGTTAAAATGACTTCACATGTACCAAATGGGTGAAATCATTACAATTTAGAAAACAAAATCTGTTTAGCCCTGATCAGCATTGCTTATAAACCGTGACTCACTATTGATTCAGGTGAATCATCAATACAATTGCTGCATCATGATCACTTGTTTTACTGTTCTTTAGAGTTAATAAAGAATACTTCAGTTTGAAATACTGATACCTATAAATATATCTATAAATAAAAAATTAAAAATATACATATGTTTATTAACCCTGGGCCAAAATCACACCATCAATTTTTTCAAAAAAAATTCTTTGTCATAATCCTATTAAATTCTACACTGCAAGTCTGCACTTGCATAATCCTCAACCACCCCCCCCCCCCTCAAAAAAAAAAAATACAAACAACAAAATTTCACTAAATCACCATAATTCAAGTGTGATTCTTTTGACATTTTAAAATTCATTTTACAAACTATGAAAGCACCTTTTCACTAGAGAAAATGTCACATCTCTACAAACTCTGAACTGGTAGCTTAGGTTACATTTAATTTTAATATATAGTACAGTCAAACCTCACTATCTCAAACTTGATGGGACCGAGAAAAAATTTGAGATATTCGAGGATTCAAGATATCAAGGTTAAAAAAAATAAAGAAAACAAGGTAAGGACTCCCAACTTGCTTTGACATATCAATGGTATTTGAGATATCAATATGTCGAAGTTCAAGTGTATATGCTTCTTAATTAATTTTCAGTTTTAAGATATATATCATTCTGATATGTTTTAAGTAAATACTGAAAATTTACAGTAAGAAAACTTTGCACACTGTAACTCTATGAAAACCATTCACAAACCCCTTCTATGATATCTTGTCCGGGAAATTTCATACATTCCGAGTCAGACATGAGGGTTAAATCTAAAACCATTTTGTGGCAAGTACATGGTTTAAATAACTCATGATGCAAAAAAAAAAAAAAAAAAAAAAAAAAAAAAAAAAAAAAAATAGAAAGAAAATACATGACTAAGTAAGGACCCTAAATCTACATGACTGAATCAAGAAAATATCAAAAGGATAGTTGAAGTCCAATTAGTAATTTAAATAATTAGATGCTTTGATATGGAAAATCATTGCTGCAAGAGGTGCTAGGTTCTGATCAGGTCAAACAGTTTACTTTGTTTCGCTGGTGACCACCTACCACTGTTGACTTGCCATTTTGACAAGTAGGAAAACTAAGCCAGAAGTCAAAGGAAGTTAAACTCCTACAAACTTGTTTTTTCCAGAATTTAAATATGTGCACCATAATACTCATATAGAATAAAATCTGATCAATAGACGCTTCATATAAAATGAAGAATAAACATGTATATTAAAGTTTTGAACTAGATTGACATTAAAGCAACCTAAGATATCATTTTTCATGCGAAAATTGTGAGTAATGATCAAGAGCTAGTTTTGAATTCTGCTTACTACTATCAACAATTTGATTTAGATATATAAACACTAAACAGTTGGATGTAGAAATTACTCTGTGTGATCTGAACATTAGCTGCAGATCTTTAGGTTGCTGGTCTGAAAAAAAATGGAATGAATGACCAGAGAGATCCATCCACTGAAAAAAAGTACATTTATTGTGCACAAATCTTGCTTTAAAAATCTCTATATATTTTAGCTACCATCTCAAAGTCAAAATATTACTGTGTGTTCTTAACATATTCATTTACTACTTCCACAAAAAAACATTCCCTTAAACCATTTTAACAGCCTTCCTGGGCTTAGAATTGACACCATCAAAAATTTTGACTATTTATACTGCCATTTTGGCTGTATGACAAATTCTGCGCAGTCCAACATGCTTCATACACCATTTGTTTATACAATGTAACTTAACCCAATGTTATCTTTTGAGTCCTTAGACCTGATTTTTTCTCCCTTTGACATTGTAAGACATCTTAAGTTTATAATTTTGTACCAAATGTAAATTATCTACCTGATATATTTAATGATTTATGAGGCATTTGAATGCTTCAAGTCGCACTGATCCAATTTTTGCACAACCGTGTACACATCGCTTTATTCTGATTTATAAGTAGTAAAACATATTTTCTTTACACTTAATCAAATTAAAATAATAAGATTTGGATAATAAAAACTAAATGTTTTGCATTAGAGATAAAAAGTTAAATTGGTATATGTCTAATGTCTTCTTCAATTTCAACTTGTAAAACAATAGTTGGTCAAATTATTTTGCCAACCAAAATGGTAAAAAGGCCCGCAGTGGAGCATAAAGATGAATAATGTCCGAAATCATAGTTATAAATAACAATAAACAGAACAAAACAAACAATTGTATAATAAACAGAGAGTTATCTACCAACTGTTAGGATGCATACAAATAGTATATATATATAATGACTGTAATATGCCTAAAATGGTTTTGGGAAGTGTTTAGTTGTGGAAGTATTAAGAAACATGGTTAGTAATATTTTGTGATGGCAGCTTACACATACAAAGATATAAATTGAGAAACAAGAACTTTTTGTGTGCAATAAATACATAATGGATAGATCTGTAGCTCTCTGGTCGTCCATCTGAATTTTTTTTCAGACCAGCGAGCTATGAACAGATCTACAGCTATCCTAATGCCTGGTAATTTTGCAGTCCCCCCTCACTCCTCTCCCCGAAACTGATCTGATGTACATCTATATTGAAAAAAAAACAAAACAAAACAAAAACAAGCTATTCCTGAAGCCATACCTCAAAACTGTATAATTCGATCTTAAAGTGAATAAAATATTCATCATGATCAATGAATCATGTTTGCTCGACACTCTAAAAGAGATTCAGCTTACAAATGTCTTAACAGCCAGCTGATATAAACCCCGACAAACCCCAAACATGTGAAGAATATGATATTCTACCACAATTGGCCCTTCATCACTTTGTCACATATACCCTACCAACACGGGAAAAACAAAAAAAAATCTTTGATCCTCTCCTGTGACTATATAGATGTTAATAAATAAAATAATGGCAATAATTACTCACTGACAATCATTAATTATCTCCTCTTGGCTTCGTATCTGTACAGGGGCTATTTTATCATTAACATTTTCCTCAAAATTGCAGAAACACTTCGTAATTTTTTCGTCAAAAGAGTTCACGAGATCCTCTAACGAACCAGAATAAGGCTCTGTAAAGTGTTCACTGTCCTCATGCTCGGTCGCTTCACTCGTTTGATGAGTTTCAGTTTCTTTTAAAATATTTTCTACCGCTATAGCTTCCTGAAATTCACTGTATTCATTCCATTCCTCGTTTTCAAACTTGGCTAGCGGTGCCTCAAACTGAAGCTCCGCCATATTCGAGGAGTAAATGACCTTAACCTTTCAGGTGCCCGTTATCGGAATACCTCTAGAAGTTTCACGCATCGTAATGCAATCCTTGCGGAACTCGTTTGGCAATTTCCTTCTAACAACAAACGTTGCTGATGCTGGGAAGAAGGGGGAGTACCGTAAGTGTTGGATTTTTTTTTTTATTTTTCTTTGTTGTAAAATTCCTCTACGTTTAGAATTCACACAATACAGTTTTTTGCTGGAGTGGACCTACCTCTTGGTTTCATATATTTCCCTCATTAATCATATTGATTTCATATTCTGAAACTTAACAGCTTGAAGGTTTTTATGTTTGAAGGAATGTGTGTCAAAAGGTAAAAATAAACCTTAACTCTTTGAATCTGAAGAATTTTATTACACCATATGACACCAAAATGTATGAACTGAATGAAATTCACTAAATGCAATATCATTGACTTACAGGTGTATATCATGTATATAGTGAAGAAAAGTATATATAGCTCATAAACAATCGTTAAATTAATAATTATAGTACGTTAATGAACAGACTGAATGCTCATCCAGTATAAGAATTCAAAATTGTTGAAATCTTGCAAGTATGACAGTTCAATTTAAAAAACATAGGTATAATCAAAGATTACAAAGCTCACCTGGACGAATGCTATCTATATTAGTATCTAATGGCAAGTCTCGTATCATGATAACTTTTTTTTCTGGTTAATGTGCATCTCAAGATCAATATCCATACAAATTTGGTTTAAGTAGGACTTATAGTTACTTAGGAATAATTTTAACCTGTTTACTTAATCAAGAAAATTTCTGTCAATTTTAACATCCAAAGTAAGCCTGGAAGCGCATGTCCATCCTTACATGCATCTTTCATGCAAGATTAATCATAACAGGCCATAAAATTAAAGAGCTACTCCAATAACAATACCCTTGTCACTCATCTGGAAAATGTAGGTCAGATTCAGAATCCAAAGCAAGTCTGGAAGTGTCCATTCCTAGATACATCATGCATACATGCTAATTTAGTAAAAAAAAAAAAAAAATACGGATAAAATTCACTCATGTTAAAAATGAAGGTCAGACCCAGTATCTGAAGCAGGTTGGGTAGTGTACATACCTCGATGCATCATCCATGCAAATTTGGTTGAGGTAGGATTTATAGTTACAGTTGAACTTCGGTATCTCGAACACGGATATCTCGAATACCATGAATATGTCAAATCGTTTTGAAGTCCCAACTGCTTTTTCCTTAAGTATTATACCCTGGATATCTCGAATCCTTGGATATCTCAAAGTATTTTCTCGGTCCCTTTGAGTTCGAGATAACAAGGTTTAAATGTACTTGGGAATGGACCTGCTCGAAGTCGAGATGAGCTAATGCTATACTCCCAGCATCACTACTGCCATCAGCGTTAGCATCAATGTCCTGATTAAGGTTTTAGGAGCAAGTCCATTCCCAAGTAACTTTAAGCCCTACCTGGACCAAACTTGCATGGATGATGCATCTAGGGATGGACACTACCACACTTGCTTCGGATGCTGGATCTGACCTACATTTTCCAGATGAGTGACCAGGTTAAATTTTTTGGAGCAGGTCCATTTCCAAATGACTATAAGCCCTAGCTGGACCAAACTTGGATGATGCATCTAGGGATGGACACTACCACACTTGCTTCGGATGCTGGATCTGACCTACATTTTTCACATGAGTGACGAGGTTAAGTTTTTGGAGCATGTCCATTTCCAAATAACTATAAGCCCTAGCTGGACCAAACTTGCATGGATGATGCATCTAGGGATGGACACTAACCAACCTGCTTCAGATGGTAGATCTGACCTAGATTTTCCACACTAGCTAATTTTAGCCATATTTTAACCAAATTAGCATGGATGATGTATATATCCAGGGATGGACATTTCCAGACTTGCTTTGGATTTGGAATCTGACCTACATTTTCCAAATGAGTGACCAGGGTAATACTTTTGGAGTAACCTGTTATTATTAAACTTGCATAGATGGTGTATCTAAGGATGAAAACACCAAATTTATTTTGGATGTTGGAACTGACAAAATTTTTCTTGATTAGTAAACAGGTTAAAAGTTTTTTGAGCAGGTCCATTTCAAAGTAACTATAAGTCTTACATTAACCAAACTTGCATGGATATTGATCTTGGGATGTACACTAACTAGATAAAAAATATGATGTGAGATTTGCCTTACTTATAGATCTATATCATTCATCGAGGTGAGCTTTGTAATCTTTGATTACCTATGTTTAGGTTATTTAAAAATGTCAGTAGTGGCTCTGCCTATACAGTTGAGCTGTTTTTATTCACAGGAAAACATTACATGTATTTGTCATCAACATTTCCAAATTTTGCCAATTTTTTTTTTAAATTAAAAGGGAACAGGACCCTTTACCAAAAAGATCAATTAAACCCTGTATATTTTTCTCCAAAATAAAAAGCTTCAGCATGTGCCAAGGAAGGAATCCACCCTTCACTTAATTTCTGTAAGGAGAGTCATACATGTCAGTCTTAGAAATGCATATGTTTTTTTGTTTTTTTTGTTTTTATAAAATAATTATGATGAATGTGCAGAATAAACTATTAATATGATTTTTTTGTTTATGAAAAGGGAGAGTGCTCACTCATAAAGCATCCCTTTGTTACCATGGTGACGGGGGAATGACAATGTTCCGAGTGAGCCACATCTCTGTGAGTCGGAGGCAGCAATGGTCGTCTACCCACCACGCCTTCTTTGGTACCGTCCAGCCCCGAGGGAAGCAGCCATGCTTTAGGGGGCTCTTTCTGGGGGTCATAGCAGGGATCCTGTTGACCATTGGAATAATGTTAACCTGGATAGGTAATTTTATTGTAAATGTATGTTTCATCTACAAATCTAGCATTCTGTATCATGTGTTCATGAACATGGATAAACTGGTTTACAAAAACCTGTATCTAAGAAATTAAAATTTTGCAACTAAATGAAAACTTAATTTAGTTCATGTGTCCTTTACCTTTAGATTTTAGAATAGAGTAATTATGATTAGGTTTCTTTGATTTACTGAGATGTGTGATTCTAATTCTCTGCAGCTGGATTAAGTGGTATTGTTGAAGCAGGACCCATCTTGATTGGTTTTTCTCTCATAGTGTTCCTTGTCGCTTCATGTCAATTCTTACAAGCCAGAAAAGAGCAGCTTCTGGAGAGACAGGCTGAGGAGGTAAGAACATATGTACAAATAGGTCAACTCAGGAGGCTGAGGAGGTAAGAACATATGTACAAATAGGTCAACTCAGGAGGCTGAGGAGGTAAGTACAAATAGGTCAACTCAGGAGGCTGTACAAATAGGTCAACTCAGGAGGCTGAGGAGGTATGTACAAATGGGTCAACTCAGGAGACTGAGGAGATAAGTACAGATAGGTCAACTCAGGAGGCTGAGGAGATAAGTACAGATAGGTCAACTAAGGAGGCTGAGGAGATAAGTACAAATAGGTCAACTCAGGAGGCTGAGGAGATAAGTACAAATAGGTCAACTCAGGAGGCTGAGGAGATAAGTACAAATAGGTCAACTCAGGAGGCTGAGGAGATAAGTACAAATAGGTCAACTTAGGAGGCTGATGAGATAAGTACAGATAGGTCAACTCAGGAAGTACAAATAGGTCAACTCAGGAGGCTGATAAGTACAGATAGGTCAACTCAGGAGGCTGAGGAGGTAAGTGCAAATATGTCAGTACAGGAGGCTGAGGAGATAAGTACAAATAGGTCAACTCAGGAGGAGGCTAGGGAGGTAAGTACAAATTGGTCAACTGAGGAAGCGGCTGGGGAGTAAGTACAGATTGGTAGACTCAGGAGGCTGAGAAGGTAAGTACAAATAGGTCAATTCAGGAAGATAAGAAGGTAAGTACAAGTAAGTCAAATCAGGAGGCTGTGTAGGTAGGGCTGGGTATTGGCTGGAATTTCGTATTGCAATGTTTTTAACTGTATTGTGATATGTATTGCAATATTTTCAATGACAGTTAAAATGCTCTTTTTATTATTTATTTACCTCCATCTTTAAGCAACGTGTGTAAAACAATTATAATTAAATTGTTGCAAATTTTTTTTGTTAATTTCACTACAGTTTTTGAATGAAATGCAACCATACAACAGCAACCTAACCGTTTGGTACTGAGTGGAAAGATTGAATGTTTCTGACATATTAAATTTAATTTTTACTTAAGAAATCTAAAACCCAAGCAGTTTGCTGGGTTATCAGTACTTGGAAAAACGTATTGCAATACGATATTTTTCTTAATGAATTGCAAGAAAAAGGATAGTCTATGAATTAAAACTTTAAAGCAATTACAGGCTTATTCTTAAATACATGTTTGGTGTAGACATTTTTCATATGTTCTAAAGAGAAAGAAATTTTGAATATGATTTCTATTCTACAGCAGAGAAGACAAGCTTTAGCCACAATGGCAGTAAATCAAGACGGAGAAGATCCCCCCGAGACTGTCATCATCGAGGCCCTTACTCCAAGTGAAATGTACAGGTAAGAGTAAAATGTACAGTTAAACAATGAAATGTACAAGTAACACTGAAATGCACAGGCAAAATTTACAAACAGCAGTGAAATGTACAGATAACAGAAATGAGAAATGCACAGGTAACAGAAATGTATAGGTAACAAATATTCAGGTAACAAGGAAATGTACAAGTAACAAGGAAACGTACAGGTAACAGTGAATTGAACAGGTAATGAATATACAGGTACAGGTAAAATTTAAAATTTACTGGTTAAAGGAAAATTTACAAGCAACAATGAAATGTACAGATAACAAGAAAATGTACAAGTAACAAGGAAATGAAAGAGTAACAAATGCAGAAGTAACAAATATACAGGTAACAAATTTACAGGTAACTAGAAAATGTACAAATTACAAATGTACAGGTATAATGTGAAAATGTACATGTAACAAATTTACAGATTACAAGGAGATGTAAAAGTAACAGTGAATTGAACAGGTAATAAATAGAACAGTGAAATGTACTAGTAACAAGAAAATGTACAGCAAATATTTGTACTAGTAGCATTAAAAATTACAGCTGACAATGTACAATTAAAAAATGTACAGGTAATAACATTGTTGCAAGCCATTTTTTGTGTCCATTCTGCTTGTGGAAAAAGAATGGACACAGAACCTGAGCTTGCAAAGACGAGGTAATTACCATATATACTCATCTATAAGTCAGTCGGCCTATAAGTCGGTTGTATTTTTTGAGGTAATTTTGGTAGGATTTGCCATTGACCCACTTATAAGTCGGTACAAATTTTTGCCGGAATTGGTTGACAATTTCAAATCAATGCTCTGATGTTTTAACCTGGTTTTAATTAATATTTTTTAGAAATGACGCCAATATTTAATTCTAAGTCATTAAAAAATAAAGAATTCACACTTAAGGTAAAAATGAACTACAATACCATAAACTAAAATATGTAAAAACTTGTACTTTATGTATAATCTTAGCATACATAAATGATATACTATATCCAGAATTTATTCAACAATAATCGTCAAAAATGTTTATAAAATACTACATTTGGTTGTCCAGAAAAATGCCATTTTTTCAATGACTCGCCTATAAGTCAGATATAGAGTTTGGGACCAATATTCAACTCCCAAAAAAACGACTTATGGGCGAGTCTATACGGTAATGCACAGGTAACTTAGAAATGTATTTGTAAAGGAGATACACGTAGTTACGGTTAACTATTAATTATTATCTACTAATTTGAGCTGTGTCAAGAAGTACATTTGTTGATCAAGTTTATATAATTTTGAATTAATGCATGTACATGTGATTTCGTAGTTAAAAATTTTTCTTTTGTTAAGTTATTCACATAGCATAAATTATATTTTGTATCAAATTTCATGTATAAAAAGCTTTCTCCAGAATGTAAGAGAGACTCAACCACAGGATGTATATAAAGTGTAGGGATTTCCATTTGGAGTGATATACAGGCAACAAATTCAAAGAGCTGTGCATAATAGAATGGCACAAAAGCCATAAAACACATACCCTCATGACCATCTTCAAAAAATATCAAAGTCTTGTGATATCATTCCTTTCCAAAATTGTGTAGAGGAATGATATTATAAAAAAAAAATTAACCTTGCAAAGATGACTTGCCCTATAATAATACATATTGTTTGTTCTTTCTTATGTTGAAAAGGTTAAATATGAATGAAAATATAAATGTATTCTGCTTGAGGAGAAACTTATATTTACTTGCAGCAGCACTGATAACAATGCCCCACCAAGCTACATGGAGGCCACCGAATCTGATCTGAACCACTCAGTTCTTCTGCCTGAGGAAGTGAATGAGCAGATAGAAGACCCACCTTCTTACGCAGAGGCAATGAGCACTTCCTGTGTAGAGATCTGTCCAAGGGGGACAACTCCAGCCAGTGTGTGCTGGATCCCTCCTTACTATCCACATTTATCTCCCCCTGAACATTGTTATTCAAGTCTCAGTGGACCTCCTATAATGATGACATCATTAGACGGAGAAGACATGGCGGACACTGAGGCTCCAGTAATTATGACATCATTAGATCGTGAAGGAACAGAGAACAATGAATCTCCGATAATTATGACATCATTACATCCTGAAAGAATGGAAAACAATGAACCTCCCATAATTATGACATCATTACATCGGGAAGGAATGGAGGACAATGACCTTGAAATTAGTTCAGATGTGGATGAATTCTCAGACACAAGCAGTTCACACAGACCCAGTGAAGAAGTCCAGAACTAGACCCCTGTGATTCTAGCTGTTTATATTTTTGTAATGATACGTAGGCAGTGTAACTTTATGTATATTATCAGTACGGTCATAGGTTATCAAAAGGGCTCTCCTGCAGTTATTGTGAATCCAAAGGCATTTCTTGATGAATTTACAAAAGAGTGATGATTGTTAAACATTGTAAATCACTTCAGATCACATACTCAGTAGTATATTTAAATCAGAACACGGGGGGACATCAATCTGATTCCAATATTTTGTAACAGATTAGGTTGGGTTGTGTTGAATCGCCTTATATACAGTCAGTCGCAGAACAAAGTCTTTTTAGATAATCTTGTTGCTGATAAGACAAAAATCAAACTGATTTGAAAAATTTTGTCAGATAATGTTGTTATGTTTCCTACAGGTTTGATTGGGGAGAGTGTGCTATTGATGTATATACCGATAT
Organism: Saccostrea echinata; assembly: GCF_033153115.1. NCBI lineage: Eukaryota > Metazoa > Mollusca > Bivalvia > Ostreida > Ostreidae > Saccostrea > Saccostrea echinata. The sequence continues at coordinate 2,328,951 of NW_026889758.1, read as the reverse complement.
GTATTTGTTGTTAGTTCAGTGGTTGTGCTGTCATTTTGTCATGTGACCAAAGTACAAGTGACATATCAGAATCCATTAGATCAAACATTTCCATATGATATTGTTATATTCTTGTGAAATAAGGGGAGGGGGGATACAGTTTTACAATAACAAGATGCCATTTACATTTCTTGCCTTCAGTGTACTGAAACCTTTCAGAATGTGTATGCTAGTATTCTGTTAAATCCATTGTAATTATCTACATGTACTTTGATCCCATTTTTTATTAAACTGTTTTTACTACAAAGCAATTCACACACTGAGATATTTCTTTTTTAATAAATTTTTAAATTTGACATAATACATTTGCAAAAATATTTATGTTATTAGGTTTATTCATTCATCACACACTGTATCCATAGCATATACAAATCTATGGATCTGGCGTGCATGTACACATGTACTAAGAACTAAATATTTTATGTGAACAAGTGCCCGTACTGCAGTTATCCTAATCTCCCATACATAAATTTCTGTGTTTACGGTATCAGATATCATACACTTCATATATAGTACATATATGGTTGATGTGATATCATACATACAAGTGAACATTGCTTGATGTGAATGTTATTGAGATGTTTGTTTGTATATATGTATAATCTTAAGTGTTAAGAATAAGAGAAAAAAATGAAGACAGAAGCAATCTCTTTATTATAGTCTTTTACAATTTATGTCATTAAACTTAAGAGATTCTGCTAAATCCATTGTTTCATGTAAATTCTGAGAGAATTGTATACTTTAAGTCATCCAAAGGCTTGAATGAGCTGTTCTGAATTATTCACCTCATTGTCTGTTTGTCTGTTAGTAAATTTTTTGTTTTCATTATGATAAGTTCTTTTACTGGACCAACTTGCCACAAAGCAAGGAAATTCAAGTTTGTCTAAATGTAATGGTTAAAACATTATTTTTTTATTTCAAATTGACCTTAGGAGAATTTAAGCTTGTTTTTTTTAACTCACCTGAACTGAGCTCAAGTAAGCTTTTCTGATCACCTGTGTCCAGCATCCCTTCTTTTGTCTTAATGCTGTCTGTCTCTTTGTCCAACCAAACACTTTCAATAAACAATACACAAGTATTTCTTACACTTAACAAACATGTAGACACAAGACTTCAGATATAGTATCAATTAACATTTTCAAGTTTTTTTTTACTCTTGAAATTCTTTTTATGAATATTTACAACCTAAAAATGGCAAGTTTTATCATAGAATGATTTTTCTTTTACAACATGTGCCACATCTCTTCCATTTAAGATGTTTTGGAAAGGCTATAATTTGTAAATATCAAGCCTTATTCAGTTTGCTGTAAACTGAAATCGAGTAATGATGAACTTGAAGTTTTTGTCCATTTAAAAAGGTTTTCACATATACATAATGACACTTGTCAGGAGGTAAAATGTTACTCAGGTGAGCCTTGTGGCCCTTCAGCCTATATCACTTCAGTGTATTTATTGAATCAATCTCAAATGTTATTGATCTACAAATAATTAATTTGCAGTAAAAATTAGAATAATCTTGTGTAATCCATGCAATGCTTTATAATTAAAGTCATATAAGTTACACAGAGATAATGAACTAATGCATTCTTATTTCAAAACCAAACGTGCATTTAAGAATAAATTCCCTTTTTCACCAGATAATATCATCAATATTTATTCATAGAAGTAATCTTGTATAAATGATACAGTTGTGCATTTGATAAAAAGCTTTTAGAGTTTATTGCATATAAATTGTGGAAAAAATGTTTATGTATGGACCAACATTGCTTGTTACTGGTATTGTATACATGTACATGTATTATCTGAATTAAGTAATAATAAAATAAATTATTGTAAAGTTGTTATTTTAGTGATCAATCAACATTTAACAATGTATTGTTTATGTGATTTTATTAAAATTTAAGGGGGCCGACTGGGGTTTCCACTGCGCAATACTTCGCACATCATAATAAAATGAAGTGTATTTACTTTTTAAAGCAAGTATTTTCATATATTTAATAAAATTTAACAAAATTAAGAAATCACAGGCTAATAAAATCTAATCACAATTTTATATAACTGATTTTTAAAACAATTTTTCAACCGATGGGTAGATTGACTTCATAATAGTGATGTTATGATAAACTTAAAATTTAAACCATAGAAATTTGAGAATCTCAAAATAATTTTTGTTATTTTTTGTATAAACCCTTTGTATCGGTCGTATTTTGTAGTACTCCATAAAAACAGGAAAATTTCATTAATTGACGTTATTGACATTTAGAGATGCCCCCCCTGGAAACCAGATTGTAGAATTTTGTGTGTCTTGCATATAAATAATGCACAATGTAGTATTACTCATCATACATTACAATTTGAGAAAAAGTCTATAGTAGTATTTGTATAAATTACTTTAAAGGACGAAAAATTGGCACTTTACCATAAAATCCTAAAGTAAATGTACCTGTATTTTTTCCCTTAACTAGGCATGTACACTAAAGTTAATGTCACTCAATAAAACCCCAGTCGGCTCCCTTACAGCGAATTACAATATACAGGTAAAGTTAGCTTGCTGGATAGCTCAATAGGGTATACAATTTGGTCTAACAAGTATCACATTAGGTTTGAATCTAGGTCACGAAGTTACTCAGGTGTATCATTAGATTTTACAGGTAAATGTGAGTTTATTTCAATGTTGAATGAAGTCACTTGTATGTGCCAAGGTGTTCTGCTGTAAATAAATGCATTATTTTTCTTTAATTGCAATTTTTTTCAGTAAAATTGTATGCTAGCTCTTTCAGTAATGCATAAATCTTCCGCATACTATCCTTCTAATTGCTCAAAAGTCTTGTCACTTCCGAAATTAAAACCTACATGATTTATAATCTATTTTCATGACCTACATGCAATTTCAAATTAGAGGGTAAAATTTTTCTTTTGGACAAAAGTTTCATTCTTATCAATAAACAATAGCAACAGCCACTCAATATTTGAAAACTGATTAAAAAGGAGAGAAAATATTGGGGAGGTTGAGGATGGAGGGATTAAACTATGCCTATGCCAACTCTTGGGGCCCATTTTATAAAAGAACTTATGACTAAGTCTTAAAAATTTTTAACATGATAGTTCTTAACTCTCATCACCGAATAATTTTGTGGGATTTTGCTTTTATAAAATTACCTATTTTTTTTCATATAAAGTATAAAATATCAATTTATACAATGTAAAGATTAAAATAAATTGCAAAAGTGCTTAGTTTTAGTCATAAGTTCTTTTGTAAAACAAGCCCTTAATTCAAATTTTAGATTTTCAGAGAGTTACAGAATAAAGAAATTTGATGGGTGTAGAGATGTTGATCATAAATTAATTCAGTACAAGTTATATTTGTTATTTATTATTAAATTATTTAATATATTATTAATATTTATGTGTTTATTTAAAATCCATAAGATGAAAGAAAAATGAAATGGAAAGCTTACTTCCTTACTTGTTAAACAATACCTTTTGCAAGGACAAGGAAGGAGGAAGGGGGGTTGTCATTCATTAATGCTGCATATTAACTGAAATTTGCAATAATTATTAAAGAAATTTTATTAAATGCATTAATTTACAGCAGAACACATTGACACGTATACATGTGGATCCATACAACATTGAAATTAGGGCTGGGACGATACAACTTTTTCTATATCGATACGTATCCCGATATTTGAGCCACGATACGATATGTATCACGATATGTTTAATTGGTTATAAATCCTTTTTTTATATTGAAGTGAACAAAACGTTTCTTCACATATAAGAATAATTTATTCAAAGAAGTTGTATATCTGTTGTAATACTTAATTATTTTGCACAAGTGGTCTTAATTATTATGTATTTTATATTTATATTTATATTAAGCATATTTATTTTACATATTAAACCCAAAATGTTAAGTAAACAAAGAAAAACATTAGTCAGAATTTTTTGGGCGATATGTCGATATTTCTTCATATGTATCGATATGCGTATCATCCTCACATTGAATCGATATTATCGATATCTCGATATATCGTCCCAGCCCTAATTGAAATCAACTCACATCTACCTGTAAAATCTAATATTACACCTGAGTAACTTCATGACCTAGATTCAAACCTAATGTGATACTTGTTAGACCAAATTGTATACCCTATTGAGCTATCCAGCAAGCTTACTTTACCTGTATATTGTAATTCGCTGTAAGTACATACAGTCATACCTCCTTATCTTGAACTCAATGGGACCGAGCAAAAACTTCGAGATATCCTAGGATTCAAGATACCCAGGGTAAAATACTTAAAAAATAAGGGGTTGGGACTTCCAAATCTCTTCGACATATCCATGGTATTCAAGATATCAGTGTTCAAGATAACGAAATTCAACTGTGCTTATTTTTTATGTACAAAGTTTCTGATAATGTTTAAATTCATATCCCACCACCCTCCCCACCTCCTATAATACAGTACCTACAACTGGACATGTAACTTGTATCATCCCCCCACCTCCCCACACCCCAGGACTGGTATTATCCCCTCATCCTCCCACCCTCCACAGTTCAGTACGACTGACATGTAACTTGTATCATCCCCCCACCTCCCCACACCCCAGGACTGGTATTATCCCCTCATCCTCCCACCCTCCTCAGTTCAGTATGACTGACATGTAACTTGTATCATCCCCCCACCTCCCCATACCCCAGGACTGGTATTATCCCCTCATCCTCCCACCCTCCACAGTTCAGTACGACTGACATGTAACTTGTATCATCCCCCCACCTCCCCACACCCCAGGACTGGTATTATCCCCTCATCCTCCCACCCTCCTCAGTTCAGTACGACTGACATGTAACTGGCAATCGAACCCATCTGACTGCCATATTCCTCCCTTCTTAAAGGTCTTCAGCCCCCTAAGACCAGAGACATATATGTCTCTGCTAAGACACCAACCCAGGCTCTTCCCTGGCAGGTCTTTCACCTGTCCATTTCAGGGCATGGCATGGCACCAAATGAACGGGAGAGGAGAAAAATGCGATGGACCAGACCTGGATTTGAACCCAGGCCCCTTGAATCTCCAGTCAGGCTCTCTACCAACTGAATATCTGGCCTCCGGTGATCGAACCCGTCTGACCGCCACAATTGATTATGACGTAGCCGCTCATATGGGGATGGTCTTGGACAAATTAATCCAACTCACAGATATTTTCACAAGCAAAACAAAAATTTTTAGGAATGGGAAAAGGGGAAGAGACAAGCTGCTCTCTTTCATCAGTTCACGACAACTTTGTTAAGAGGGGTGAATGTCCTAGGACTTTTTCTCTTCTATCTTTTTCGTGGCCCGCGTGGCGCAGTGGTTAGAGCAGTGGTATGACTGCTCTAGAGTGGCGAAGTAAGGAGTTGATCCTTACGTCGCGGGTTCGAATCCCACTGTGGGACATGGAGACCGGTCCTTCGGATGAGACCTTATAAACCGAGGTCCCCTGTCGCAGTAGGTGCTGGCACGAAAAAGATCCCTCACTGCTCAATGGCCGTAAGTGCCGAGTATAGGACAAAATTTGCAGCTCTCCATCGGCAAGTGGTGGCGTCTCCATATGAGTGAAAAATTCTCGAGAGGGACATTAAACAAAATACAATCAATCAATCAATCTATCTTTTTCTTTTTGGTTACTTTATCATGTTAATTATGAATTAATTTATCTGAGGGTTGGGGTGGATGGGGGTGAAGTCAGGACCCACAAGATCCTCACACGTTGAATAAGAGAGTTCTATTTATTATATAAGCCACGAACAAAAAGGGTTTGTCAGGTGAGCGTTGTTGCCATTGGGCTTCAAATTCATTTCCGGTATTATACTAACTACCCAGAAATATTCAAGATTTTACACTGCTAAACATCATTTCCGGTAAAAAATGTCAGCTCTCAGGTCCACATGTTTATTTAAACGAATACTTTTTAAGGGACCAAACATCAAATGTGATTTTTATGATAACACTAGAACTATAACAAACGTTAAATATTTATATCGACCAGACACATTACGGTCCCCGCTAGGTATTTGTGCGTGTGTGTTTTTCCGAAGGTCGACCGATCGGTGGTTTCATAGCAGGAGTGTTACATATAACAACAGTGTTACGTCAGACTCAAATGTGAACTATGAGAAGGGAGAGGAGAAAAAATCCAAGTGGAAGAAGTATGGGGAATATTTTATGTGGTTTACACTCGCTTCTTTTTCAGCAGGCTGTGTTTACGGTGCATATATTTTAGGTGAGATAAATCTCATAACCTACCGGTTGGTTATTTTGTAGATAATGGAAAACTTTTAAGTTTTGTTTATTTTTGTTGGTTTTTTCTTTCTTTCCAGTATCTACCTGTCCACTTCTCTAAAGAGAATAGTATCTACCATGTTTAGTTTAAATGAATGCTGACTGAATTTTCTATTGTGAAAAATGATACCGAGCCTCTATTGCTTGAAAAGTTGATGGTCTAGAATATTCTAAATTTGAGGAATATGATTGGTTATGCACAGAATTAAGATCAATATAGTAAACTAAATACAATATACTTTTGTACAAACATTATTTATGGCTTAAACACACCCTGGCCCTATTCTGTAAATTTAAGTCCATAAAGCACAAGTCTTAGAGTGAAACCCTATGAACAAGAATTCAGGGCTATATGTTATTTGACATAAAAAAAAAATCAAGCACAGTGCCCTTGATAATGGTTGATAATGGTTAGCAAAAAATAAATTTGTAAACCTTTCAAGGATTGAGTAGCAGAAAAACACCTAGCTGACTTGATTACATATGCAGCAGTTTGTTAAGAGCAGACAGGTCAATGCCTGCAGGGTACTCTCTATACTATATAAAATTTGTTCTTAGTCAGACTAGTATAAAACACAGTTGATAATTGACCCTCTCAGAATTCAGTATTCTAGATTGTTAGATTACAATTCATTTTCACTTGATTTGCCAGTAACATTCAATTCTCACTATAAATGTACATTATTTTTTTAGGCCTACCACCAACAGACCCAGAAGGCAACGTAGTAAGTTTGACAAATCTTCTTTATATCGGTGCATCCTAGCAGTAGTTCTGTATTTTTGATTGATTTTTCCCAATTACTGTACGTAGTTTAAGTCATTACCTGTATGTATACGTCTAATACAATAGCCACTGTAAGTAAAACATTTATACATTGTTTGTAGGTCGAGGATGAGTTTGGAAAAGGTAAGATTTTTTTCATGGTTATGTACATTATAAAATGTTTTACATTTAATTGTAAAAGGATACTGTACATTATTCATAGCATTGACAACATACAATGCAACATCATGTTGTATGAAACTATGATTCATTAAAAAAAGAATTCCCACATAAAAATTATTTAAAATTTAACATATCCTGATTATGCCAAGACTGTGTGTATAATAATCATCTACAATGTAACACATCTTGTTGTTTGCTGCAGGGTTCTCCATTCAAAGAAGTGTTGCCACCTTTAAAATAAAGAAACAGGTATATTTTTTTTAACATTATTACCTATATGTAACATGCAGTCTATTCCAATGAGTCATTATCATGATTATTGGCCCTTCAGATTTGGGAACAAAGGGGTTCATCTTCTTCACTGTACTAAAATAAATGTTTGCATATTCTTGAAAAATTTGTTTTTAAAATACTGTCTGTAATAAGAACTTTATTAATCATCGATAGGGAACATGCACCAGTTAACTCTGAAATCATAATCATAGACACTTGTCTAGGTGAATCAGACTGTACACTTGTTACTTTTTGGAATCACAGACACTTGTCTAGGTGAATCAGACTGTACACTTGTTACTTTTTGGAATCATAGACACTTGTCTAGGTGAATCAGACTGTTCACTTGTTACTTTTTGGAATCATAGACACTTGTCTAGGTGAATCAGACTGTACACTTGTTACTTTTTGGAATCACAGACACTTGTCTAGGTGAATCAGACTGTACACTTGTTACTTTTTGGAATCATAGACACTTATCTAGGTGAATCAGACTGTACACTTGTTACTTTTTGGAATCACAGACACTTGTCTAGGTGAATCAGACTGTACACTTGTTACTTTTTGGAATCACAGACACTTGTCTAGGTGAGTCAGACTGTACACTTGTTACTTTTTGGAATCATAGACACTTGTCTAGGTGAATCAGACTGTACACTTGTTACTTTTTGGAATCATAGACACTTGTCTAGGTGAATCAGACTGTACACTTGTTACTTTTTGGAATCACAGACACTTGTCTAGGTGAATCAGACTGTACACTTGTTACTTTTTGGAATCATAGACACTTGTCTAGGTGAATCAGACTGTACACTTGTTACTTTTTGGAATCACAGACACTTGTCTAGGTGAATCAGACTGTACACTTGTTACTTTTTGGAATCACAGACACTTGATGAATCAGAGTTTATACTTGTTACTCTATAGAGTTAGTTACACTTGGTGAATCAGAAATTATATTTGTTATTCCTTGAAACTATAGACACTCAATGAATAAGGCTTTACACTTAATACTCCATGAAGCTATAGACACTTGATGAATCAGAATTTACATTTGATGGATCAGACTTTACACTTGGTGAATCAGACTTTACAGTAGATGTCTAGATGAATCAGACTTTACACTTGTTACTCCTTAAAACTATAGACACTTGATGAATCATATTTTATACTAGATGAACCATACTTTACACTTAATGAGTCATACTTTACACTTGATGAATCAAACTTTACACTAGATGAATCAGGCTTTACACTTGATAAATCAGTTTTTACACTTGAGGAATCAGACTTTACAATAGATGAATCAGATTTTAGACAAGATGAATCAGATTTAACACTTGATAAATTAGATTTTACACTTGATAAATCAGACTTTACACTTGATGAATCATACTTTACACTAGATGAATCAGACTTTACACTTGATGAATCGGACTTTACACTTGTTGAATCAGACATTACGCTTGATAAATCGGGGTTCACACTTGATGAATCAGATTTTACATTTGATGAATCAGACTTTACACTTGATGAATCAGACTTTACACTGGCTATACTCTGATAACAGGAGATGGAGGAGCCCTCCAGAAAGAAGCTGCTTCCAGAGCCCCTCCAGCCCCCTTTTGTCCAGCCCCCATACACACTGGTCATGGAGATCACTGGTATCCTGGTCAAGCCTGAGTGGACGGTAAACTCTCACTCATACAAATAAAGTAAAATGTGTCTTACATTCATAGAGGGTACCTGCTCATAACTAACTTTAAATAACTTTTAACTAACTAACTCATAACTAAGTTTGTAAAGCCAGACTGGTAAAATGTGTCTATGTTTATAGAGGGCACCTGCTTATAACTTGAAACAAACATAAAGTTTGTCAAGCCAGAGTGGACAGTAAACTTTCTAAAATGTTATATGATGATGAGCATGTACATGCTTTAAACTGCTCTCAGAAGTCATCTTAATTGTTGCTATTACACTTACAGATTAAGAATGGATGGCGGTTTAAGAAGAGACCAGGGGTGGATTATTTCCTCCAGGCTGTTGGGCCACCTCTGTTTGAGACCGTTGTTTACACCTCTGAGACTGGCATGGTAGAATCAGTTTGCTACAGCATTCATTCATGAATAACATACACAGTGATAAACTCTTTTTAGAAATGAAGGATACAAATTTTTCTTTCAGAATGCTGTTCCTGTGATTCATAGCCTTGATCAACAAGGTCACGTCATGTATAAGTTATACAGAGATGCCACGTGGTATGACGGTAAAGATCATGTCAAAGTGAGTATTAGATCAACAAGGACACGTCATGTATAAATTATACAGAGATGCCACGTGGTATGACGGTAAAGATCATGTCAAAGTGAGTATTAGATCAACAAGGACACGTCATGTATAAATTATACAGAGATGCCACGTGGTATGACGGCAAAGATCATGTCAAAGTGAGTAATAGTTAGATCAACAAGGTCACGTCATGTATAAGTTATACAGAGATGCCACGTGGTATGACGGCAAAGATCATGTCAAAGTGAGTTATAGTTAGATCAGCAAGGTCACGTCATGTATAAGTTATACAGAGATGCCTTGTGGTATGACGGCAAAGATCATGTCAAAGTGAGTAATAGTTAGATCAACAAGGTCACGTCATTTATAAGTTATACAGAGATGCCACGTGGTATGACGGCAAAGATCATGTCAAAGTGAGTATTACTTAGATCAACAAGGTCACGTCATGTATAAGTTATCCAGAGATGCCACGTGGTATGACGGCAAAGATCATGTCAAAGTGAGTATTACTTAGATCAACAAGGTCACGTCATGTATAAGTTATACAGAGATGCCACGTGGTATGACGGCAAAGATCATGTCAAAGTGAGTATTACTTAGATCAACAAGGTCACGTCATGGATAAGTTATACAGAGATGCCACGTGGTATGACGGTAAAGATCATGTTGAAGTAAGTAATACTTAGATAAACAAGGTCACGTCATTTATAAGTTATACAGAGATGCCACATGGTATGACGGCAAAGATCATGTCAAAGTGAGTGTAACCTTGATCAAGGACACATGTGTATGGTAAGGTTAAAAAAAATAGCACAAAGATTACATCTTAGTCATAAAACTGTGCAAAAAAATCTCTGAAAAATCTAGCATTTGAGTCACCATGTTGTATTGATTGAAGATAAAAATGCTTGACCTAACAGAGTGTGAACTTTTTTATATTTGAAGATTTGTTTTTTGGTCATACATCAGCTTTTAGGAATTTTATAGAATTATAAATCCCAAACAGCAGAGGTTTTATTTTCTTGCAAAATTTTGTGATAGAGATTATCAGATATACTGTCTCTACAACATGTAGTATATTTTGATCTATATTAGCTAATTAATTGTCTGCCAGACTCATAGTGTTAAATTGTGCAAGAATTGATCCCTGAACCAGTATTTTAATTTACTGATGAAGTTTGAATTTATATTTTTTTCCAGGATTTGTCCTATTTAAACAGAGATTTAAACAAAGTTATAATGATCGACTGTAAACCCAAATCTGTGAAGCTGCAGAGGAACAACGCATTCGTTCTGAAAGAATGGGACGGGGATGAGAATGACACCACGTTGTTTGATCTGGCTTCTTTTCTACAAAGTAAGTCAGTTGTTAGAGAAAGGGGGAGGGAAAAAGGCACCACTTAAATATAGCATAATATCTACCAGATAAGAATTTTATAATAACAGGAATTTACTTTAGCCCTTCTTAGTGTATATAATGTAATAAATTTCATCCTTTAGTGTATGCATCAATCTTTCCATGAATATTACATTCTCTGTCAAATAGGTTATGAATAAAATTCTGATATTCTGACCTTATACAAAGAACTTAAGAATGAAATTAAAATCAACTTCAACAATCTCTTTTATCCTTTACATTGGATAACATTATTTAACTGTACATGTCAGAGGAATTCAAGCATATGGTGTTGTAAAAGCCTTGTAAAAAAAACTAAAATAAGTGTTATCTTTTTTTCAGCATTGGCACACAGTAAGATTGAAGATGTCCGTACAGTGTTAGAATACTACATGCAGTTTGATGACCCTATTGCCAAATTTAGAGAAAATCAGTTACTCCTTCAGGTTAGATAATTATTTTACTGCCACAAATTACAAGAACATGTACTTTAAGGAGTTAGATGGAACTCAGAGCCTGTAATAGAAAAATGACAATGTACCAACTACACATTATAGAGATGTACATTTGTAATTGACATTTTGATGTAGATGTCATAAACTTGCTTATTTTTGTATACTGACTACACATTATAGAGATGTAAATTTGTAATTGACATTTTAAAGTAGATGTCATAAACTTGGTTTATTTTGTAGGAAGAGCAAGAAAGACAAAGACAAGAACAGGAGAAGCCAAAGCAGAAATCACCGTTTGATTTCGCCAAGTCATTTAGAAAGAGATAGCTCAAGAACAAGTGGCTGAATGGTGGAAATATCCCAATGTAACAAGTATAGAGTGCTTTCTGCATCAGTGTGAAGTGTAAAGAAACAAGTGAAAACTGCATCAGATGCATGACAATATCATACAAATGCATTCACTCTAAATTGAAATAAAATCATGAACAATACTGCCAGATGATGAGACTGTCAATAAAATTGTTTTTATACTGTGTAGATTATTGTTGATATATTTATCTATAGGTGTGCCCAACTTTATGACAGAAAATTGTTTAAGAGTACTTGTTTTGAAACTCTTTTATCTATGACATTTTTTATTTTGAAAAGAATTAGCAAATGTGACCTTTACTATAGTTTTCTCATTGGTGAAACTCATGTAACTTCACCTTCATCTTAAGAATAATGAATAGCATGAATAACAAATTTTGTATGAATTTTTTTGTCCCTGCTTTTTGTTGAAAGTTGGGGATATTAATGTAGGTCTGTCTGTCCTTCTGTTTGTGTACTTTAGTTACAGAACGATATTTAAAAAAAAGTGCTTTAACTTCTGCAAAGAAATTTTATAACTCCCTAAGATTTAAAGAAAACCCCTATTGATTTAAGGTCAAAGGTCAAGGTGATTTTTTGAATTGAAGTTTTATATAATAACTCCTAATGACTTGAGGAAATCCCCTATTGATTTTGAGGTCAAAGTCCAAAGTCAGAAATTCACGTATTGTATAAAGTTCTTAGGTGATAACAAGTACTCTTGGAGATTTTGCAATGAAGCTAAAGGTGATCAATCTCTGTAACTGAATAAAGACCCTTATCGATATTAATGCCAAAAGGTGAAAGGTCAAGGTCAATCATTGTTTTTCTTTTGCTATCAGCATTTTTTAAAGGTTGTCTGACCCCCTTATTTTGTCCTTAAGTGAGGGACATAAATTCCCCGAACTAGCTTGTCATGGCACACTTTTTATGCCCCTCCATGAATATAACCACTATTAGACGCTTTAGTTCTGTATACTGGTTTGAAAAAAAATATTCCATTTCGATCACTTTTAGGCTGGCTGAAATTAATTCTACATTTAACATCACCTATAAACTTCAAAAACCTACAAGGGTGGGAGAAAAAAATTAAAGAATTTCAAACAGATGAGTATTAACTAGAATGCCAAATTGTTTGTTTTTTCAAAGTGCCAATTTCTCCGACACCTACGCACGCAGGTGATGTTACACATAGAATTAACTTTGAACAGCCTTAAGCACAGATTGAAAAAAACAAGATACATTTCAAATTGATGTACCATTTGGCATGTCCTATGGACATTTTTCTTGCACTGAAAAGCCATGACAGATTTATCAAGTTCGTTTACTCTACTGCAATGTACCGATCACGGTAGCTCAGTCGGTAGAGTGCTCACACCGTGATCAGGAGGTCGTGAGTTCAAATCTCGGCCGCGACTGACCTAAGTTGATAAAAAATGGGTAGCAACTGTTCCTTTGCCATGCACTCGGCACTTCGGATGAGACCTTAAAAACCGAGGCCCCGTGTCACGGCAGGCGTTGGCACGATAAAGATCCCTCACTGCTCAATGGCCCTGAGTGCTGAGTAAATGTCAAAATTTGAAGCCCTTCACCTGTATATGGTGACGTCTCTATACGAGTGAAAAATTCTCGAATGGGACGTAAAACAACATACAATCAATCAATCAATCTTCTGCAATGTAAAACTGGTGTTTCTTCAGAAAACTTGAAAAAATTCTTTTCAATGGGAAAATAGGAACTTTATAACATAGAAATCCAGCAATTTCTGATTTATTTCTTTAGTATGAATATATACTTAACAGTAACATATTTCATGGATGTGAAAACATTGGTACATCATAAATCAATGATTAAAACGATGTGTATTGTATACATATACATGTACTATGTTATTTCAATACAAGTATAACAGGTAAACCCAGGTATATCAGACTTGCTGGGACTGACAACAAAAAACCTAGTGATATACAAGAATTCAATAAAGTTGAAACTCTTATTCAAATGAAAGGAGCCTGGAGTTACTTCCCTATTTCCCTGGTCTTTGACATTATACTTGTGTTTGAGATACAGCTGTATTTATATGTCTTCTGGATTTGAGCTGGACCAATGCTTTTATATGGCACAATTATTGACAACATAAATAAATATATTTTTAATAGCATTTTTTTTTTTACAAAAGACTGTAGCAATGACAACAATTAAGGTGAACCTGCTTTTTTGGGGATTTTTTTTTAATCTGAAGTAACATACTTGCCTATAAATGGGAGTCAAATTTTGGTTCAAAACTCTATGTCCGACTTATAAATTCCATTTTTCTAGAAGAGGAAATATAGTAATTATGTATCAACTCCAGCGATAATCATTTATAAAGGTCAGAACTTAAAGATTCTTTTAATATAAGGAAGGGAAGATCTAAGGTTACCTTATGCATAAAACTTGTGCTTAGAAATTTTAAAAATACTATTTTTGTTTGATTTGTGAAAAGATCAAATATCAATGTGATTCCCCAAAACATACTTTAAAACATGTGTAAGTACAATAGAATATTGATCAGAAATTGGCAACAGATTCTGGCCAAAAAAAGTACCAACTTATAAGCGGATCAATGGCATATTTCTCCAAAATAGTCTGACTTATATGCAAGTATATTACGAAATTTTTTAATTAATTTATGTATCAAATTGACATATGAATTCTGTGAGTCTCTCCAGTGCTCTGTTATTCATATCACAAGTATACATCCCTTTGCTAGTGAGAAAGGCAATGTCCACAATAGCATAAAGATCTCGGAATTTATCCCCGTAGAGAAGTTTTTCTGAGGTTTGTGGGGGCAGGGCGTGAAGCTCTTTATGATGTATCACTGCTACTGTCACTGATTTGGAACCTGCCAAGAAGGGCGAAAATTTGTTAGGAAATTAAATTGCAGATCTGTTGCACTTTAAAGCTAATTCTTTTGAAAAATTTGGATTCAAAACTCACACTCAATTCAATGACCTTTCTTTCAATTTCCCCTGAAATTAAATTTGTCAAGGGACTCCAGAGAAATGTCATATGATAATTTACTAGTTTATACAAATTCCCACCATTTCAAATTTTAATTTACACCTTGTATTCATTCTTAGAAATTTAAACTGCAATGCTAGATCTTAACTTTGTTTTACAATGTATATAGCTAGTGTTCTAAGACACAGCTGTGATGTCTGATGCATTAAGACCATACTTACAGTTGACCTGCTGAAGAGCCTGTTCCACATCTGTCCCCAGTCTGGAGGCGTTAATACACAGAACTATCAGGGGTTTGTTTGAGGACACAGATTTAGCATCAGAGGTATACACAATCTCCAGTTGTCTGCCCCTGGTGGCCTCCAGATGCCCCATCAAGATGATTTGTAGCTCTGATCTCACCGCAGTAGAAATTTTCTCATTCATTGATGGGGCATATATGTATATTTGAACTTCAAATAAAAGAATAGGATTTATATAGATAGAAGTATTGCAATAGTGTATTTCATGTGAATTTTATAGTTAAAACTGAAATTAAAGAAGAGGGTACATGATATGTATTTTGGTATTTAGGTTTTATTTTATTGAGTAATTAAATATTCACTCTTCCTTAACAAACTTTTTTCCCTTATAATATATCTAGATACTTAAATGTTAATGGCCAATGTTTCAACCAATCTGTGCAGTTTTGTTGCAAAAGATTAAAATTTTCATCATTTCCCTTGTAATTACCAGGTTTTTTACGCATTGCTTCCTCCAAGCGATATTTCAATCTCTGCACTTCTCTTTCCAATTCTCCATTTTGATGTTGAAGTGTTACTCTTTCACGATCCTTTTCTTTCCATCTCCTCACTTCTTTTTCTAGCTGTTCTTTATCACTTTGGAATCTTTTTCTCTCAGAATCCACATAGTTCTTTTCCCTCAATAATTCATCATAACTTCTTTTCAAATCATCAAGACTACGTTGAAGAACATTTGCTTTATGCATGTAATCAATTTGATCCCCACGAGAAGAACGTGGTGTGTTCAATAAGTGTTTAACTTTTTCCTTTCCATCAACCAGTTTCTTAATTTCATCACTTTGTGAATTTATTTCTCTATGCATTGACTCCTATAATGAAGAAGAAAGTCATGCATGCATCTTAATTTGGATTATCTAAATCATTTAAATAGGCATCTAAAATCAAACATATACAATTTAGAGATACAGTTAAGCCTACAAAGCAATTTAATGTGCTCTACATATTTGTATTGCCTCTAAATCCACCAGCAGCTAGTCCTCTGACTTATGTCCCTTGGGTCCACGCTCCACTGGTTGGGGCTAATTTTGTCTTATATTGAATGTTCATCATACTTTTGAAAATTCTCTTCATTCTTGAAAACTTTACAAGCAGATTGTATGCAGAATTAATCCCCTGAGAAAGCTGTGAAATTTGTGTCCCCAGGCCTCAGGCTGCATGGTGGGACCAAATTGATCATTTGCACTATATATCTAACAACAAAATTATACAAAGAGTCACAGTAGCCTAATGGTAGGATGCTCATTCACTCCTTGATTCCCATTCTTGCCACATGTCAAACCTAAGATGTATGATACAGGTAGTGACTGTTACTTCACAAAGTGCCTGGCATTAGATGTGCAAGTCACAAGGCTTTTGGATATGACCTTAAAAATTATGTCCCCTGTTATGATAGGTGTTGGCATGATAAAGAACCCTCACTGCTCAATGGCCCTGAACTCCGAATAATGGTGTAAATGTGAAGCCCTTCACTGGTATTTGGTGATGTCGTATATGAGTGAAAAATTCTTGCAAGGGAGGTTAAACAACAAATAATCAATCAATCTAAACTACATGTTCACAACAAATGAAATGACTTCTAATTTTCCATCATCAACTTTCCCTATATATGTAGTCATATTCCACTATCTCCTGCATGTGGTATTAACGTCTACCCAACTGATAAGCTACAAAAGAGCATGTTCTTCTAAACTGAGGCAGGATGCTGATAAATAAGTTGACGTAATAGGGTTATCAACTATCTCATTTAAAGTCAGCATTTCGCAAATTCTATGGAACTATTGTTACAATGACCTTGTTTGCAAATACAGCGTATTATTTTATTGTATTCAATTATGACTCGCATGTTTCCCATAAATTTTTGGCCATTATTTTTTCACAAATTTAACTATGGATTACTCTGTTTACCTGATTGATGTAAAGGACTTATAGTGATTGAAGGATGCTTACTGACCTCCTGGGAACCTGTACCCACCTTTGGTGTTTCAAGGGTACATTAATTGCTTTTGCCCTGTTAAAGATTCATATCCTTTTCAGGATTGCTCACTCTGTTCACTGTTCATTTTCTTCACTTTTACATTGTTTTACATTAAAAACATAATTCTGATCGAGCAACTAAGACATAAGATTCATGCAATGTGATTATGAACAAAATCTCAGTCTTCTGCCATTTATATGTAAAATTCATGAATGGTAATTGGTTTAGAGAGTTTTCAGTTCCACATTGCATTGATTATAACCTGAGAAACTCAGAAAGCCACCAGCAACTAGAACTTGATCAAGTTGTTCCATTATGGCATCAGGAGAACTCTTTTAACCTGGATAAAGAGCTTCCTAAGTGACCTGGATTGCCAGAGAGTCATGATAGACAGGCAACCACTCATCAGCACCAGTTACATCTGGAGTACCCCAGGGCTCAGTCCCAGACCCACTACTCTTCCTTCTCTATATCAATGACCTGCCAGATAGAGTAAAATCAACTACCACACTCTTTGCAGATGATATTCTGCTCTAGGCCTACAGGAGAATCAAATCATCAGAAGATAGTCAGGTGACTGCCACAGCCCATGGGCCTGTTTGTTTGTTGTTGTTTTTTTTTTGGGGGGGGGGGGTGTTTTTTTGGGTAAATGGCACTGAACCTTAAAAATACCTGGATTCTGCCCAGTTGCAGTAGGAAATGGCATTTAAGATTTGGTCATCAGAGAGAGGAAGCGAGGATTAAATTCATAATGAATACATGAAGTGATATAGTTCCCTGGTGTTATTCGTAGCACAAAATTTTGTAATACCTGTTTTGTAGCAATGATAGATATCAAAGAATCAAGATCATTGATCTGTTTTGTGATTTCCTCATTGCTATCTTGCTTTGAAAACGAATATCCCATCATGAAAAAATCGGTCTGTTCGGGTAAGCAGTTACCTTATCTAGTACTTTCGCTTTCGGTTTGTTTCTCGTGTACATTATGTAACGTCTTTAAGTGATGGAGAAAAATGACCTCTCTATTCCTCTCCACTTATGCATTGTTTAAATGGTTATGATCAAAAGTAATTATAAAACATTATTTCATTATTTTCCGGATTAATGGTGTGTTCGCTGTGAAATTTACTACCCTCATATGATTTCCTGTTGCGAGAAGACAGAGTAAGGTATAATAGCTCATATCATAATATTTTTTTCTCTTTCCTGATAATTTGGGTAGCTAAACACAGTTTTATATAAAATCCAGGTTTTTTTTCTCAGAAGAGAGCATGCTGGGTAGGGATTTGCCTGCTATTTATATGCAGTCTACATGAAAAATGCAACTTTCTTAGCTTTATTAACAGGTCCAGTCCGAAGACTATTTCTACCTACGCAGCTATTACAAGCATATCTTTTAAAAAGATTGGTGAGCTAGCGCTGTAGCATAATAAAATACAGAAAAAGATATCTGAACCATTTGTTAAATTTGCTGAATCGATTAATTATTAAAAGGAAGGCAGACTGGTGCACTGGGGGGTTGAGTTTGAGGTGTGTGTGTCACAATTCAGAATGGTGAATCTATGAGTGTGCTTCACGTCGGCAATGGCATAACCCCTAACTGTGCTTTAAGCATTCTGTATTTTAATGTAATTTCAATTTCGAGGTGAAAAATAAAAGGACAGTAGAACCGAGGAGCACCTTCGGGCCTTTCTGGCAAGCTCGGAAAACATATCCGAGGTTGCCGCGGTTTCCGAGCTTGCCGGAAAGATCCATGAAGGTCGATTAGAAAAGCTATGTATTCATTACAACTTTAGTCTTGGTTTTATAAGACCAAAGTTACTGTTACTTTTTGTTCATTTACGTGCAGGTTAGACAACAGAACACGAAACTTCAGATCATATGCATTTTCAGAAGATAAACACTAAATTGACATGTCTTTCCAACATACTCTGAAAAAGATCTTTGTTGTTGTTGTTTTTTCCGAGCTTGCCGGAATTATCCACTAAGGTGGTAAAACTGTAAGGAAAGCTAGATGTCTAGAATCTTGGCATTATATGGCCAAATTTTTTCTTGTACTTTTATGTGTAGGTTAGACAATAAATTTTAAAAAGATTCAGAATCCGGATCTAGACTGGTATTGACTGTCTCTAACCTACGAAATGTATATTGCGCATATCAGACAGGAAAGGCCTGAAATTCGGATCATTTCTATTTTTGTATGACAAAACGAAATTGTTATCGTACAGTCTATCTACAGTAGTTTTCCCAGAATCCCCGACCGTGAAGTCGAGCATGCGTATTTCAGAAATATAGACTAACGTAGTTGCTAGCGCTCGAGAGCGCTAGCAATAATGGGACATACTAAAACAAGTCCCACGGGGAAAATAAGTCCCACATGAGTCCCACAGAAAAATAATAAGTCCCACCAGAAAATATCATATTTTAGTAATGTTTAAGAGTATATCTTTATAGATTCTCATTGCTTAAATATATTTTGAATAAAAATCATTTTAAAAAAAAAGTGTTTAGAAGCATTTATTCTGATCGGTTACAAAAACAAAGAACGATAACTCCTACATCCTCACATAATTCAAGTGCAATTTCCAAGTCCCACCAATAATGACAACAATTTAGTAGTTTTTGAAAACAAATATTTATAGATATCATTATTATCTAATAATTATTATCTTTCTTTATTTTTTTTTTTTTAGAAAAATATGTTAGTTCCAAGATTTTTATTATGATCTTTTACAAAGAACAGTAACTCCTACGCCCGCTTCAAGTAACAAGCCATCTAGCATGTCAGGGGTGTCAGACACTCAGAGTAACGATTTTCATTTCAAGCTCACATAATTATTCTTTAATTCTTATAAAAAGTGTGATAAAATAGCTTAATCAAGCTATTCTGAATAGCTTAATAAAGCTTTAACTAAATCAAGAGATTGTGCTTGACCTGCTAATGACTTGTCAAAATCTAAAAACAGCATCTACAGTTGACTTTGATTCTGATCGAATTTTAAATAAATAATTTTACAACAGTACAATATCAAAACTTGGAGAAAAATTTTTTTTCAGTGCATGTATTCTGCTGTCTTTACATCAAAGTTGTTCATTAAAAACTCAACATTTCTTTCTTATCAAAATTAAAATCAACATCTAAATTTGTTGTTAAAAATTTGGCTTGTACATATAAATCATGGTGTAAGTGACTAAGTCACTATTTAAATTTCAATTGTAAAAATTGGACATAAAACTCATCTGGTATCTGTATGCAAAACTTTAATTGCAGTGACTATAAACTATTTTTTTTTAAATAAACAAATATATTTATCCTATTTATTAACTTTTTTCTTCATTTAATTGTCATTATTTGGCTTTTTATCCTTATAGCTACCTAGGTATTTAAACCTACTTGAAGCATGATGAATAAAATGTTTGGCATTTAAAAAAAATAAATAAATACGATCGTTTGAGAAAAAAAACACGATTATATTTTATTTTATATAAATCTAGATTCTAAATTTATATTTTCCTCATTCTTAGAACTCGTATTTTTCCTTGTGTTTTAAATCCCATAATTAAAACAAACTTAATTGAGACGTCACAAAAAAGTAATAAATTATTTCATGAAATGACAGAAAATTTTTTGTTATTCCTACAATATAAATTCAAAATATTTAAAACTTAACCTGTTGATTTTTTAGGTCACCTGAGTCACTCAGGTGACCTATTGCTATCTGTTTTCGTCCGTCGTCGTCCATCGTGCATCGTCTGTCGTGCATCGGTCGTAAACTTTTGAACATTTTTAGCTTCTTCTCTTGAACCAATTTCAACCAATTTTGGCATATAGCATCAATGGGTGAAGGGGTACAAAAATTGTGAATTTCATGGTCCCTGCCCCCCTGGGGCCTGAGGGGTGGGGCTAAAACCATCAAAATTAGTGCTATCTTTAAAAATCTTCTTCTTTACTCCTGGACATCAAGCAGTCAAACTGTTGGCATGATTGTAATAAGCATTGAGCCCTCTACCAAAATTGTGAAATTCATGGCCCCAGGGTCAGGGGTTCTGGTGCTAGGGTGGGGCTATATAGATCATATAGTGAAAGTGCATTATTTCTTTGAAAATCTTCTTCTCTTCTCCTGGGTATTATTTAAACAAACTAAGTGCATGGTTATGACAAGCAATGATGCCTTTTCCAAAATTGTGAAATGCATGGCCCCTGGGTCAGGGGTTCTGGTGTTAGGGTGGGGCTCTATTGATTGTATAGTGAAAATGCATTAATTCTTTGAAAATCTTCTTCTCTGCTCCTGGGTATTATTTAAACAAACTAAGTGCATGATAATGATGCACAAGGATGATTTTTCCAAAATTGTGAAATTCATGGCCCCAGGGTCAGGTTTCTGGTGTTAGGGTGGGGCTCTATTGATTATATAGTGAAAATGCATTAATTCTTTGAAAATCTTCTTCTCTGCTCCTGGATATTATATAAACAAACTAATTGCATGGTTATGATAAGCATTGATGCCTTTTCCAAAATTGTGAAGTTCATGGCCCCTGGGTTAGGGGTTCTGGTGTTAGGGCAGGGCTCTATTGATTATATAGTGAAAGTGCATTATTTCTTTGAAGATCTTCTTCTCTTCTCCTGGGTATTATTTAAACAAACTAAGTGCATGGTTATGACAAGCAATGATGCCTTTTCCAAAATTGTGAAATGCATGGCCCCTGAGTCATGGGTTCTGATGTTAAGGCAGGGCTCTATTGATTATATAGTGAAAATGCATTAATTCTTTGAAAATCTTCTTCTCTGCTCCTGGGTATTATTTAAACAAACCAAGTGTATGATAATGATGCACAAGGATGATTTTTCCAAAATTGTGAAATTCATGGCCCCAGGGTCAGGGGTTCTGGTGTTAGGGTGGGGCTCTATTGATTATATAGTGAAAATGCATTAATTCTTTGAAAATCTTCTTCTCTGCTCTTGGATATTATGTAAACAAACTAATTGCATGGTTATGATAAGCATTGATGCCTTTTCCAAAATTGTGAATTTCATGGCCCCTGGGCAGGGATTGACATTAACGGTTGTCCGATTGCCCGGGGCAAGTAATTTCTGAGTTCGGGCAAGTGAAATTATTGACGTACTTGTCCGATAGGGCAAGTGAATTTTTCTCATACAGATGTTCATATTTATTTAGTTTACATTAATTTATAAATAAAACAATAAATTGAACACTTGATTTCTGCCACGCACCTGACTGACAATGTTTTTAGATTCGGAATTCCTTGGTAGCGTTTCTGGATTATACCGCTCATTTAAAAATTGGGTATTTTGTTAACTTTCTCATTAGGAAATTAGATTATTTATTCAAGCACAGAATATATTAAGCACAGTGTAACACGATATATCCTGATCAAGATAAGATGTATGTTTCATAGCAACTATATTCCTTTAGCGTTGCTTCACAGTTATCTCTGAAAATCACGAATCACAAAAGGGTCCTACCGAAAATAATTTTTAAAAATATGAATTTTATTAAAAAGAAACGGAGGGTTATTTTTGCATGACAGTGTATGTTTACAAGTTAAATTTACAAGTACAGCGGTATACAATTATGTACAAATGCGCCTGCATCGACAATTTTTCAGGTAGCTAAACCTGCCAAATTGACAGTAGTGTATTTGGTCACATTTTTTCTTATCATAACGTTTACAGTAATTAATAATTTTCTTCTTAAGTTCTTTCCTAATTTTGGACAACCAAGTTTTGTATTTGGACAAGTCAAAGTTTGAGATCACTTGCCCGAAGGGCAAGTGAATCTGAAAGTTAATGTCTATCCCTGCTGGGTCAGGGGTTCTGGTGGTAGGGCGGGGCTCTATTAATTATATAGTGAAAATGCATTAATTCTTTGAAAATCTTCTTCTCTGCTCCTGGATATTATTTAAGCAAACTAAATGCATTGTAATGGTGCACAAGGATGCTTTTTCCAAAATTTTGAAATTCATGGCCCCAGGGTCAGGTGTTCTGGTGCCAGGGCGGGGCTATATAGATCATATAGTCAAAGTGCATTATTTCTTTGAAAAATCTTCTTCTCTACTCCTGGGTATTATTGAAACAAATTGAATACATAGTTATGATAAGCAAGGGTGACTCTACCAAAATTGTGAAATTCATGGCCCCAGGGTCAGGGGTTCTGGTGGTAGGGCGGGCTATATAGATCATATAGTGAAAATGCATTATTTCTTTGAAAATCTTCTTCTCTACTCCTGGGTATTATTGAAACAAATTGAATACATAGTTATGATAAGCAAGGGTGACTCTACCAAAATTGTGAAATTCATGGCCCCAGGGTCAGGGGTTCTGGTGGTAGGGCGGGCTATATAGATCACATAGTGAAAATGCATTATTTCTTTGAAAATCTTCTTCTCTACTCCTGGGTATTATTGAAACAAATTGAATACATAGTTATGATAAGCAAGGGTGACTCTACCAAAATTGTGAAATTCATGGCCCCAAGGTCAGGGGTTCTGGTCCGTGGGGGGGGGGGGGGGGATCTCTTTTGATAATATAGAGAATCTGTAGTAAAAATGCATTATTTCTTTGAAAATCTTCTCTGCACCTTGACATATCAGAGGCAAAAAAAGTAAAAGTTTTATTAAAGATTTTTGAACATCTGGACCATTTGGTCAAGTGTTCTGGTCCTGGCCAGAGCTCTATTAATTTGTATTCAACTGAGAGGAGTTATTCCCCTTTGCCATTTACTTTTGATAATTAATCACTGTAAATAATGTACTTGAAAGGTTAATAGAAGAGGAGAATTATGCAAGATTTTTTATTGTATAATACAAAAAGTACTTTTATAGTTTAAATGATCAGGTAGACTTGTAAGTAATAGATAAATAAAAATGAGACAAAAATAACTTGTCTTATTCAATGTTCATCAAAGACCAAGAGAGTCCAATGTAAGCGATTTCATCAAGGAATTTGAAATAGTACAGAATCACTGATAATTTGTTCATATACTGTATGGTGATTGTGATAAATGAGGAACAGATTAGAACCTAATTTATGAACTGTTAATGAACAGTAGACTAATTATTTTGTTGATCCTGATCACCCTATTTTTCTTGCTTTTGGGCAACAAAGCTTCACCTTTCAGTTCATTTTATACTCTATGGATCCTCTAAATTGTTGTATTATACTCAGGTGACCGTTAAGGCCCTTGGGCCTCTTGTTTCTGTTGACATTTTACCAAGTTCATAGCAGAAATAACAATATTATCATGATTATTGATCATTTTTTCCTAAGATAGGTGATATAGGCAAGTTTGTTTATATTGGATATGGTAAGAGTAACTGTTCTTGCGCATTGCATGACTGGATGGAAAACCCTCGTTTGAGGGTATACTCCCTATTGAGGGTTCGACTGTTGAAGTAACTACATCTATCTGCATTTACATGTCATTGAAAATAAAATAAAATAATAATTAGAGCCAGGGACCTATATACTAACGGGATAGGCAACTCTCGCAAGTCTTGCGATAGCTCGTAAGTTGCGGGATTTCGTTAGTCACGTTTAATTAAGTAAATTTCTTTTGCTATCAAATATTTCAGAATAAAATCTTAATTTATCTATCAAAAAATTATTCAAGATTTGTTATTAGCACTGTTTTTATTCCTTATCTTAGTAGTAATTACGTTTATTTAAAAATCAGTACGTGCCCCTGATCGGCCGTATTTCCAAGAAATCACCAATTTTGGTAGTTGTTAACTTAATATCTAATTTATTTTATAATATGTGCTTTAAAATTTATTAAATATCCATTCTGATACACAAAAAGAACAGATTTCATTAATCAGAAAACAAGCTTTTTACTGGGGAAAAACGTAGTTTGAAAAACTTGCAGTGTTGTGTGTGCCATTTTGGGTAAATAAACATGGCACTGAAGGAGTTGCCTATCCCGTTAGTATATAGGTCCCTGTTAGAGCACCTCTTTAAAACAGGTCAAACTTGTATGTTGTTTATCATCTTATGCACTTGCATGGAAAGAAGAAGGTACGGTTTGGGCTTTATTGTGCCCTAAAAATTTAATGTTCTTAAAAAGTTATTAAATTGTCTATGACATGAGTTGAGTAGATGAAAATGATAAATCATTAAAGAATATGGCATGAAGGAGGACCATTCTGGAAATATGACGTCATTAATTTGGTACATTTCTTAGTTTTATGCAGAAAAGCCTCAAAATGACTCATTTCTGCAGTGTGCGAAATTAACGCCTGTCGGATGGTCTGAATCTATCTCAAGTTAAATCGGGCTACACCAATCCGAATTGAAATAGATCAAATTGTCCATCCCTATTTTGGCCATGGGTAAATTGAGATTGAATAAAAATTTTCAACATGTAATTAAAAACAAAATGATTCTGAAAAATAGTTTTATACTTTTATATTTTGTGTTAAAAGAATTATTGTTAAATCTCATCATTCAGAACATTGTGTATCTTTCGACAAATGAACGGTGTACTATTTTTATCCAATGCTCGCTTCCTGTTGTGCATCTGTCATGCAGGAAATCCTGACCGCTGGTTGCTGGAAGCATGACATTAAACACAAAGTAAATAAAAAAAATTTTTTAAAAAGTCCAAAAAAAAGAAAGCTACGAAGATGATTTTAGAGTTCGTGTCTTTCACAAACATAACCTGTTCTGCAGAATGAAGTTCATATACAATGAATCTGAATATATACACAGTACAGATTTTTGTGATAAGCATTAAGCACGGACACTGATTTTATACTTTATTTTCACAAGGTTATAATGAAAATGTAACAGATACATGTACTTCAATATTATGAATACGAAAAAAATATTTTAAAAAAAATGTATATGAATAAAAACAAGTGCACATTTCTCGTCTTTACTTTTTCGTGTTTTTGTGGACAGTCCCATTTGTCTACAGTCTACCCCACTTTAAAATGAGACAGCCCATTCAGATTCTCCCGTTCAGTTTCGCACACTGTTTCTGTGCTTATTTTCCTTTAGAAAATAGTGTCCGCAGCCCTCGCCCACTTCAATTTTTTGATAAATTATGTAAAATGCTTTGAAAAATCACGTATCTCAAAATCTTTGTGGGTGATGCATGCGCTCTATGTTTTCTGAAAGAAAATTCCACTGAAAATTGATGTCTTCTGCAACTTTAAAGAAAATACGGGAAAATGCACAAGTTCATGACGTCACAATTAGCATTTAAGAGGTCATATTGGAAAAACAATTTGTATTTTTTTACTGCATGGAATTTCAATAATTCAGAAAGGACGAAGTTTAATTTCTTACATCACTTCTAAATTTTACAGAAATACAGGGCCAGATTTGTATTTAAACCGTACCTTGTTCTTTTCAGCGTGTTAAGTTGAAAACTTTTTTGTCTTAAAAAACATTTTGTCTTAGAATGCTTGAAAATTAGTGTTAAAATTTGATACAGAATTGTAATTTTAGACTTAGTTTTGATCCTTAGCTACCAGAAAATGAAATGGGATGTTGTTTTAATGCAAAATTGATAAGAAAGTAATCATTTTTTTCTCCAAAATTTTTGTCGTATTCATCACCAGTGTGAGTGTATTAAGAAATTTGGAGCTAATTACCATATTGCGCCGTTCCTGCGTTTGACCACAAAAAGCAAGTAAAAGAAAAAGTAGGTAAAAATAGCTCTCTAGAGTACTTGGATTGTTTTCAAAAGAACAAGTTTATATTAATAAAATTATTCATTTTCTGAAAAAAACTAAGGGGGTGCTTTGACCAAATTTTTGGGGTGCTTCGATATCAATAATTGGGAATTTTCGTAACAAAAATTTTCTATTAAAAAAAATGTCAAGGATGTTTTGGCCAAAGATTGTGCGTATTGGCCAATACTTAGAGGCGTTTTGACCAATATCACAACGACAATTTTCTATAAAAATATGTCGTGAGGCACTTTGACCAAAGCTTGGGGTGCATTGACCAATACTTAGGGGTGCTTTGACCAGTACTTGGGGTCGGTTTTGAATCGACAATTTTCTATATTAAAATTTTGTCAGGGGGAGCTTTAACCAAAATTAGGGGCACATTGACTAAAATCAGGGGGCTCTTTGACCAGGGTGGTTTTGTTAGGGGGCACTTTGACTGGCTTCCTCTTGGTTTTCTATTGATATTCTTCATACTGGCTAACTGCTGTACAGAATCATGTCATACTTGTCAGGCATATTCTCTGCATTGAAATACATTCCAGCAAATATATATATATATATATATATATATATATATATATATATATTTATATATATATATTTATATATATATATATATATATATATATATATATATATATATATATATATATATATATATATATATATATATGTATACAGTCCCTGAAACGTTCTACTTTCCCAGTCTTTATTGTCATTCGGAACTCCGAAGTGAATGGACTTATCTTTTTTTAAGTAAGGATTTACAAATTTAATAATTAATATATCGTGTTTAAAGAAAAATTATCTACAATATTTATTTTTATTATTCTAACTTAGCTGTTAGGTTATTTATTAAATTTATCTGGAAAATAAATGTTTTTATAAGTACATGTATTTACCTATGTAGAACGATGCTGAAAAATTAAATTTAAATACGGGCAATATACACATGCTTCAAGCACTGCAACATTTTGTTGTTATGTTAAAGACGACAAATCGTTAATGGATAGATAATAACCGAAGTCAATTAATTTACCAACTTCAGCAGAAATACGAAAATATTTATTTCTAACACATTTTTTTCTTCAAATAATACAGAAATACATGTTAGAACTAATTCTGAGGATTATAAACAGTACTGCAGCTATCCAGTTAATTAAATATCTTTAGAGGGAATTAAATTGATAGTTTGGTTTGAAAAAAAAACAAACATTTGTTTAAAATGTAATACATTATAGAATTTTTTTCTACTTTACAAATATACATGTAAAGTCTTTAATTAGAGAGAGAGAAATGCCTTTATAACATGATTATCATTAATATAACCAAAGTGATTCTCCAGTAATGATATTTTTCACCGTAACTGTATTTGTTTGCCATAAGATATAATTAAGAGCCCCCCCCCCCCCTTTCTGTTAAATCTGTTACTTACATGTAGTTAGTATTTCTAATATATTTTAATTAACATTTAAATAGAAGTTAATGTGTTTTGTAGCACAAAAATTTCAGTCTCAAAAACAAACATGCATCTAAACAAAGTCATTAAACAATAGTAGTTCAAAATATACATGTGCGGCGGTGATATTTTTAAATTGGCAGGGAGTAGGTTTCAAATTCAAGCGGCTTAATCATTCCAAGTGTTTATTCCCAATGTATTTTATTCATTTATTATTATTATTTTTTTTTTTTTTAGAAATGTTGGAATCAGATCTAGAAATGATAAGAAAAAATGTTAAAACTTCTTGGAGATTCTTAACACTTTGTCTTCGGTTTGACGAGACTTTCACACCTGCTGGCAGTATCGAATGATTTTGATTGACAGGTCAAGCACGTGGACTTCGTGTGAACTTGAAGCAGGAAAAAAAAAACGATTATGACTGTAACACAAATAGGTTTTGTGATAAAAATAGTTTTTTCATTGCCTGGTATATTAGAAAATAATTAAGAAATTTTATTTGATATAGGTACAAACATTTGAGAAAGGGGGGGGGGGTAAAACCGAATCTCTCTCTCTCTCTCTCTCTCTCTAATTTGTCTGTTTTATAAAAACTATGACAGTATATTACTTAAATATGAAGTTGTGAAAATTTAATATATAACAAATAATATGAATGCCTCTCTGTATCATCTTGTTCGAGTATAATATCAATAAATCATCATAAAAAATAAAACTGACTGATAAATATATTATTGCATTAAAATTTTAAAATGCGGGTGTATTTATGCAATACGTCCACATACCTTTGTAAAATATTTCATTTTTTTCTCAATATTTTACACGGAATCGTCTTGGCACGGAAATATATGTATGGTTGTTACAAACGTTGTAATTCATTCTTTAAGTCCGTAGTTTGCTCTTCTAAAATCCACATTATTTGTAATGTATATAATTTAATTTTGTTTGTATTCTAGCTTCTGATCGGTTAATGGTTAATATCCAAAAAGGAACACAAATTATTTCTGTATAACCTGGTTTGGTATGGGGGCACATCCCCCTGACAACCAGCTGAATCATCTGTATCCATACAATCCTCTCATTTCCAGTAGGGCTGTGTATTGAGCAAAATATTTCGATACGATACGATACGATATTTTATAAAGCGATATGCGATATATTGGATTATTTATTAAGTCTTTCAAAAATATCTTGTAAATGACATTTAATGCATAAATTTGATAAAAAATGGGTGAGTCTAATATAACATGTTAAAATATAGTTGTCTATGTATTTTGTAATAGTTATTTAAGATGTGCTGTCTCCTTAATGTTTATTTCATCATTGACCAGTTTTAATTCAAAACAGTTAAAAATAATCTTTGGTAACTGAAATTCCCAATTTTTATACAGAATTATAAGGAAAACTGCCTGTCCGATACGTATTGGAAATTATTTTTTCGATATCGATACGTATTGAATATTCGATATATTGACACAGCCCTAATTTCCAGTCCTCGGAATTCATGGAAAATTCCAGATTTAATAAATGTACCTTTAACTTCAAACAGTTATTCGATCTTACCACATGTAAACAAACGACAAGGCTGCTAGGCCTATGTATCAGTTTTTACCTCCCCTCGCTTCCCATCACTTCCATTACTTCCGTTACTACGGTTGTATTATTGAGCGGCAAATTTGAACTAATAAAAAGCAACAAAATTTTACACCTATAGTTATTTAATGATTTTAAAATTAAATTATAAGGAATGACTCTAATTCTTGGCCAAATTACGCTTTATAATCCGCGAAGCGGATTATAAAACAGCGTAAACTGACCCAAACCAGGTTATACTCGAATAATTTGGCCAAGAATTAGAGTCATTCCTAATATATATATATATATATATATATATATATATATATATATATATATATATATATATATATATATATATATATATATATATATATATATACATTTCCAAGTATTTTTCCTTAAGATTCTTTGCAAATTAGAAGACTGTTCATTTTCTCATGAACTACCATGAGATGAGCATGAATATCTCCATTGTTACGTCATAATACCGTACTTGACGTCAAAAATATAGTGCAAACTGTTTTGCTTCAAAAATGACAGTTGAATGGCGTAACTTGTGGAAACTAATCAGAAAAATAATGTAAATATAAGTGTTGTGGAATGAAATAAAAGACGTCTTAATCGTATAGTGGTTTATTTGAGACTTGTTGTCTATAGAAGCGTAACGTTAGTTATTATGACGTCACAACAAAGTTAACCTTACATAAACTCACGGATAATCAATGACAGTAAGAAATGAATTTAATTTTTGAAGATTCATGAGGTACATGAACTACAAATCTTCACACTGGCATATTTTTCATGAAGCGCTAACGCGCTTCATGAAATATGCCGGCGTGAAGCGTCGCAGCTCATGTCCTCATGAATCTTCAAAAATTAAATTCATTTCTGAAATATACTTTATGAAAAATCCAATTTTTGGTACAGTAAAGTATTGATATATCCAATGAAAAAATCAAGAATCACAAGACTCGAATAATCATTTTTATCCTGCAACTACCCCTTGTATTGACCTAATAAAGGTAACCTAATAAACCAAAGCTTTATTCGGTCAATGCCCTAATAAAGCCTCGTGCACGTATTCCGACGTTCTAAAAGCATTGTGACGTCATGAATATTGCAATGTTTACGCCATGGCGTCTTAGTTTCAACTGCAGAGGTACCTAAATCGGTTGAAAACAGATCGTTTTGGAGGTCATGTAAAAACGTGTTGCAGGATAAACAAAATACATGGTTACTGTCTTGAAATACAAGCGATATTTGGGCTCGGGTCGAAAACGTGATAGAGGGCTCGGCAAGCCTCGCCCTCTATCACGTTTTCTTACCCTTGCCCAAATATCACTTATATTTCAAGACAGTAACCATGTATTTTATATTAACTGTAAGCGCTTTCTGCCTTTTAATGGCTCTTCAGACAGTTACAAAATGAATATGAAATTGCTTAGTAACGTTCATAAGCACAACGTCAATTATTGTCCTTTGTGACATCATAATAACGTTAAAAGGTAGCATCATAATTCGCACAGTTACAATCACTTATAATTCAAAAACAAGTAGAAAATTAATAGAAAATTAAAAAACAAATAGATAATTTCATATTCATTTTGTAACTGTCTGAAGAGCCATTAAAAGGCAGAAAGCGCTAACCTACAGTTAAAATGATTATTCGAGTCTTGTGATTCTTGATTTTTTCATTGGATATATATATATATATATATATATATATATATATATATATATATATATATATATATATATATATATATATCAACAAGTTATGTATAATATGATAAATCAAGAGATCAGATTGTTCCAGATTTCAATTTTTTATTAACATTTTTCATTTCACCAGAAACGATCACTTCCAAATTCTAAGGCATATTAACTACGTTAAAGTTAATACCCACAAACATAAATAATACAACAATGTTACATTTAGTAATGTCGTCTGTCCAAAAGCTATAAAATCTAGCATTAAGTTTTGAATGTAGAAACCAAAACAGATACTGTTTCATCAAACTGCTCAATTTAGTCCATAAGTGCCACAATTCATAACATTTTTGACACTTTTATGTTTATTCTGAATTCAGTTTAACATAGTTGAATTGTCTGAAAAGTTTGGACTAAATCTGTTGAGTGATGTGAAGAATACCAACAAAAAACTTTAATCTGATAGAGTCAGGAGTCATGTAAAAATTGACACTAAGTTGGAGGGCTTTATATATACATATATAGGTCCTAGTTGTAATGCAGGGGTCCTGGGTTCAATTCCTGGTCCAACTGATGATACCCCTTCCACTTTCCAGGTGGAAGAATTTATTCTGTGTGTTTTTAGTGGTGAACACAATTAAAGGATTGGGGTAGGAATGTGGTGAAGTGTGAATGTTGGCCTGGATAGCTCAGCGGTTAGAGCACCTGACTAGTGATGCAGAGGTCCCGGGTCAGATTCCCAATGTTGTATAATGAGACTAAATAGGTAGTCAGACTTCCCTAGAAGACTGGCTATATAGTTAGTCTTTCCCAAGGAAGGCTGGATCAATAGTGAGTCTTCCCCCCGAAGACTGGCTATGTAGAGAGCCTTCCTCTAGAAAGACTGGATACTTAGTGAGCCTTCTCCAGAGGAAGTTTCATAACCAGTCTTACAAAAAAATTTTCCTGATAAAATATAAAATTGTTCACTACAGTTATTGTAAAACAGTATGCATTATTTTTAATAGAGTGAGGAATTCTGTGAAGAAGAACAATGGCACATTACAAGGGTGCAGCATCAGAGGGTGGAAGAGCCCAGATTTTAATAAAAAAACGTCAGAAAGAACAAGAGGAGATAGAGACTCGAAAACGCAAGATCGAGGACGAACTGAAAATAGGGAGCATACAGAATAAGTTTGCATCTCATTATGATGCTGTGGAACAACAGCTCAAGTCTAATACCATAGGTAAGTCATATCTAAACTCTCCAGAATTAATCAAAATTAAGAAACTAATTAAAACTGTGTTGAATCAAAACTTAAATATCTTGTGATTGGTCATGAACAAAATTACTTTGTTAAAAATCACTCTGATTTTACACACAAGTACTCCAAAGTTGATATTAAAAAGATGCTGGAGTTCCTCACTGACAACAATTATGTAGTCTTTGGAGACCAAGTCTTCCAACAAATTGTTGGAAATCCGATGATCACTAATTGTGTTCCTCTATTAGCCGACCTGTTTTTATATTCATATGAAGCAGAATTTATTCAAAAACTTCTACATGAGAAGAAGAAAATACTTGTCGTTGCATTCAACTCGACATTCAGATATATCGACTATGTTTTATCAATTAACAGTTGTTATTTCCACTCATATGTCAACTCAGTATATCCCACTGAACTTGAAATAAAAGATACCACAGAGTCTGTCACATCTGTTTCATATTTTGATGTTTTACTGACTATAGATGACAAAGGCCAACTAACAACTAAATTGTATGACAAATGAGATGACTTCAGCTTTTCCATCATCAATTTTCCTTATTTATTAGCCATTCTCTGTAAGCATTTAAACTTTTTTATAGGGATTGTGGCACACTAGGTCTTGGATTTTTATGAAACTTGGCACACATTCCTATATTGAAGTACGAAACTAAAATTCATATTAAAATGGTTGCTATGGTCAATGATTACCATGGCATCCAGCATTCATTTTTCATGGCATAGAAAACGCTAAATTCTGGTGAAAAATTGCCTTTTTTGACCAATTAAAAGTCTATGATAGAACAAGATATTTACATGACTTTATCTTTTTACCAAAATACTCTATTTTTATAGTAATATAGATAATTTCCTGTATTTGGATAACTTTTTCTCATAGAAAAAATAAATTTAGTAATATTCTGCTATCACCTGCATATGGTGTTTATGTCTCTCAACTTATTTGCTACTCAAGAGCATGCTCTGTGTATGGTAAGTTTTTAAACCAAGGCAGACTACTCACACATAAGTTAGTGTTACCGGGATTTCAACAATCCCATATAAAGTCAGCATTCTGTAAATTCTATGATCATTACAATGACCTTATAAGAAAATATTACCTATCACTTGGTCGTATTTTGGCTGACTTGTTTCCTACCAATTAGTAGACCTTTGTTTTTATACTAAAATTTGATTACGGAATGTTCCGTGTACTTGATTAATACATAGGGCTCACAGCGTGTGTGACCGGTCAACAGAGGGTGTTTACTCCTCCTAGGCACCTGATCCCACCTCTGGAATTTCCAGGGGTCTGTGTTTATGCCTTGTTCGCAGATTTGTATTGTTTGAAGTTTTTATGAGATGGATCACTGTTCGTTATCTTCACCCCTTTTTCATTCATGAAATAGGGCTATCTCACTATGAATGTTCCAAAAGTTTGGCACTAATTAAATTTGTATTTTGTGACTTAATTTTATTGTAACGATTACATATTTTGAATAAGTTATGATAAAATGATTTGGTATTAGGTCTTGTAACACTGGATGAAATGAAAGCAAAGCAGGAAGATGTGATTAAAAAGCGACAGTCACAGTTAGCTAAGAAAGATGCCCAGGCCCGACTCATAGAGAAAGAAAAGGAGAGAAAGAAGAAAAAAGAGCAACAGAAGGTAAAGCAAAAATGGTTTAAAGTTCTGAATTTTACATTGAATTCATTGCATTAATTTTAATTAAAATTCATCTCTTACTAGTGCAAGTGATACAAAGTTGATTGTAGCTCTTAATGGTAGGCAGTTTAGGTACACATTGAGAAATGGCTATTGTTATACCTTTAAAAATTGGTTCCTATATAAATCTGTATTTAAAAATGTCTTAACATTTCTAATGTTTTACTGAGCAGTCATAAAAAAAAAAATCGAAGTTTTACCGCAGAATGAGACTGCTTATGTCACACATTGTGCGGGATCAGCTGAATCTTATTTGCATTTGTTGGTGTTTGACAGTGACAGAATTGACCGAATTTTACTGCAGTGCGGGTAAAGGAAGTTTACATCATGGAAGCCAGCACAAGATACTTTATTCAAAAATAAATAAATAAATAAAAGGTATAACAAAACATTTTTTGACCATGTTCTTGGAACCAAACTGTTTGCCTGAGGCTGTTACAGGTTTATGGTTCTGACAAAAGGCATGTTGCCCTTGAACCCAGTCAATAAATGTATATTTTTGCATGTACATTCAGTATATGTAACTTACTAAATCTGCATTTAATGTATGTAAGGTAACATGCTCTTTTACAATTTTTTTTAATGTAATTTTCAGATTGCCAGTCTCTCCTTTGATCCAGATGAAGAAGAAGATGATGATGAATTTGAAAAGGAAGAAGTTGAAGAAACAAAAAAGAAACGAAGGCTTGGTACTTACCTTATCATTTTCTCCTTAGATTGCAGAGCTGCCAACCCTTACGATTTTGGTGTAAGGCTTACGGTGTGAGCATCGAAAATATGCCTTATGATTAATCTATTTATCCTTACGATCTGCGTTTATGTTAAAAGTTTGGAATTCCGGTATTCTCCATCTTCCCAAGTCAAGGGTTTCTGATTCACTCTGCTCCACATAACATGCATAAACAACCTTTATGTGGAGCGGAGTGGATCAGAAACCCTTGACTTGGGAAGATGGGCATTCTCAAGTTTGTCCACCTTCAGTTTTCATTATTTAAGGAGGTTCAATCCTGTGCCTTTGAGCAGATTTTGGTCTGGACCTTTATTTCTAAAATTCTGCATCATTTTTAAGTTCTAACATTAAATCTGGATTCTACAATGCAAACTAAACTATATCCAATGAAAAAACCACGATTAAATTCCATTGAAATAGGATTACGTCAGGAACTATATTTGCAGCGGAAGGTTTTTTTAGAAGAAAATGATCAATTTTTCCCTTTTGAAATATATACAGTACTGTTAAGTTTAAATTCCTATTTTTCCATGCTAGTTGCACACAGAGCAGTTTTTTGCAGTGAAATGTTTTATACTGGTTCTGAAATATCTATTAAATTATTTCTTATGAATTATTTCATTATATAGTGACAAATATAGTAAATACATTCTGTAAGTCCAGGAAAAAAATTGAGCCAATTTTAACATAAAATTAACACTTTTTTTAGTACATGTAATATCTGAAAATTTACATCATAGACCCCCACTTTTGTTTTTCTTTTCTGAATATATAAGATAACTTTGATCAATCTGCTTAATTCAGCAAAAGTTTAAGACTTTAAAATACAGTCAAACCTTGTTATGTCGAACTCGAAGGGACCGAGAAAATACTTCGAGATAACCGAGGATTCGAGATATCCAGGGTAAAATACTTAAGTAATATGCAGTTGGGACTTCAAAATTACTTCGACATATCCATGGTATTCGAGATATCCGTGTTCGAGATACCGAAGTTCAACTGTAATTTTCTTGCTTGTTAAATTTTTAATGTAAAAAAAAATCACATTTTGTGAGTGCAGAAAGGTCAAAAAATTGATTATGCGAAGCAATTTGAAACTTTTTCTTAGGGCCTAGGCACAATTTTAATGTGTCTTTTTTTTAAATAGACTAGTAGTTTATTTTGTCCCATGATTTATTTGGATAAAAACATTGGAGGGAAAACGTCGAAGATGTGATTTTTGATTAAGACACAAATTTCAGTGCAAAAAGGTCATATTAAATGTACTGTAGCACCAAAAAAAGCGTATTGATCCCCATTTTTTGTTTTGATTTTTAATTAAGTTATGTGTGAAGAAACTAAAAATATACTTGACAAAAAAAGTTTAAGACTTTAAATATCAGGATCCAACCTCGTTAAGTAAAAATAATCATAGTCCTTACAACACTTACTTGTATTGTCATTGTCCATTTCTTGGCAAACTTTCGATTTAAGTCATTTTACAGAGAACAAAATGGAAAAATATCCAGTGACCAGGCGTCCAATCGGCGGGTCAACTTAGTCTTAGGATTTTTAATTTTATAAAGTTGGCAGCTTTTGGTGCTTAACAGACCGTGTTCCTTGATACTTTTTAGAAACAACATATACTGTAGATTCCTAAATATATGCGAGGAATAAATTATCGCGTAATTACGCAAGAAGCACCACTTACGAAATAAAATTACTCGCATTTATTTTGGTATGTAAAATCTTTAGATAAATCACCCATTCGCAAATTATTGTTCTCGCGGTTTGACGTCCTTGGGTCACTTCGCGATATTAAGTACTCGCGTAAAATAAGGAATTTACAGTAATAGGCAATCTATGCTTGCTTACTTCATGTTTTTTTTTATCACAAATATCTTATAAATATAAACATACTTACTTATGTTGAAACTTTTTACAGGAAAGAATCCTGATGTAGATACAAGCTTCCTGCCGGATCGTGACAGAGAAGAGGAGGAAAACAAGCTCAGGTATCAACTGTCAACAATGACCTTATCTAGTTATTTTAAGTAATTTATTTTTTAAAAGAACATGTAGTTCTGATCTGACTTAATAAAGCAGAAATATACACATTCATGTACATGTAGACTCCAAAACAAGTGCCAGCTAGGAACTGGTTTTTCTCAAACTCAAGTTCTTTAATTTTTTTTTAGCTCACCTCGACGAAGTTGAGATGAGCTTATGCTATACCCCCAGCGTCGGCGTCGGCGTCCCGGTTAAAGTTTTAGGAGCAAGTTCCATTCCCAAGTAACTATTAGCCCTACCTGGACCAAACTTGCATGGATGATGCATCTAGGGATGGACACTACCACACTTGCTTCGGATGCTGGATCTGACCTAGATTTTCCAGATGAGTGACCAGGTTAAAGTTTTTGGAGCAGGTCCATTCCCAAGTAACTATAAGCCCTACCTGGACCAAACTTGCATGGATGATGCATCCAAAGGATGGACACTACCACACTTGCTTCGGATGCTGGATCTGACCTAAATTTTTAAGATGAGTGACCAGGTTAAAGTTTTTGGAGCAGGTCCATTCCCAAGTAACTATAAGCCCTACCTTGACCAAACTTGCATGGATGAGCATCTAGGGATGGACACTACCACACTTGCTTCGGATGCTGGATCTGACCTAGATTTTCCAGATGAGTGACCAGGTTAAAGTTTTTGGAGCAGATCTGTTCTCAGGTAAGTATAAGCCCTACCTGGACCAAACTTGCATGGATGATGCATCCAAAGGATGGACACTACCACACTTGCTTCGGATGCTGGAACTAAGCTAAATTTTCCACATGTGAGACCTGGTTTAGATTTTGGAGCAGTCCCGTTCCCAAGTAGCTATAAGCCCTACCTGGACCAAACTTTCATGGATGATGCATCTAGGGATGGACACTAACCAACCTGCTTCGGATGCTGGATCTGACCTAGATTTTCAACATGAGTGAATTTTAGCCATATTTTAACCAAATTAGCATGGATGATGTGTCTAGGGATGGACACTACCAGACTTGCTTTGGATTCTGAATCTGACCTACATTATCCAGATGAGTGACCAGGGTAATTTTTTTGGTGTAGCTATGTAATATTATGGCCTGTTATGATTAAACTTGCATAGATGGTGCATCTAAGGATGAAAACTTCCAGACTTGCTTTGGATGTTTGAACTGACCAAAATTTTCTTGATTACTAAACAGGTTAAAAGTTTTTTAGCAGGTCTATTTCCAAGTAACTACAAATTCTACTTAAACCAAACTTGCAAGGATATTGATCTTGGGATGTTCCCTAACTAGAAAAAAAAATATGATGTGAAATTTGCCTTATTTATAGATAACATTCGTCGAGGTGAGCTTCGTAATCTTTGATTACCTATGTTTTAATTTTCAAGAGACTCAAGGCTTGTGAGTGTCTCTTGAAAATTAAAAGAAATTAAAGAACAAGAGTTTGAGGAAAATGTTTACTAACTCACAATGGTTATGGGATCTGTTCCTTCCATTATACAAAAATGGATTGATGTGTTTTGGTGAAATAAACATGTGCTGAAGAAGTTACCTATCCTATTATATATATCCCTAGTAATATACATGTACCTCAGTGATCTGTCAAAATGAAATGTACAAGGGAAAGTTCAAAAAATAAAATAAGTTAATCATAGACATTTACAAACATACGTTGTACCTACATTGTATGCCATCATAGGCATGAACTAGGAAAGTAGGCTTTGGAAAACAGCCAATTTGAATCGCAATAGATACAAGCAACCAATCGGAATCATCCTAGGTGTTTCATGAACATGAAAAAAGAACAATTGTGTGGGAGTAATGAAACACAGTTGATAATGGGAGAAATATTTATTCATTGGTGCCTTAAATTATTTAAAGCACACTGTGATTCAGATAAATATTATTCTCCTTACTCACTGTGTGTTTATACCCAGTACACAGAATGCAATCGAAGTTGTATTGGGGTTAGTTAATAGTATATTTTGAGAGATTTAGTAAATAAGTCTGCTTGTTACATTTAGTGCTTTTTGACTATTTTTTTCTATTTTAGCTTGAGGTACATGTACTTCTCATTGTTTCTTAGGAAGTTTCCATAAACATTCATGTTTTCATTTCACAGAGAACAACTTCGTCAGGAGTGGGAGGAAAAACAGGAGAAAATGAAAAATGAAGAGATAGACATAACGTACAGTTACTGGGACGGGTCAGGGCACAGACGGCAGGCACGGATGAAGAAGGGGAATAGCATTCAGCAGTTCCTACAGAAGTGTTTAGAGACCCTCCGACGGGAATTCAATGATCTGAAAGTTGTCTCTGTGGACCAGTTAATGTATGTGAAAGAAGATTTAATCATTCCCCATCATTACACATTTTATGATTTCATTGTCACCAAGGCTAGAGGTAAAAGTGGTCCACTGTTTAGTTTTGATGTTCATGATGATGTGAGGCTCCTTAGTGATGCCTCTGTGGAGAAAGACGAGTCACATGCTGGGAAGGTTTGCCTCAGAACCTGGTACGAAAGGAACAAGCACATATTCCCAGCTAGTCGATGGGAACCATATGATCCAGAGAAAAAATGGGATGAGTATACCGTGTCAGACAAAAATGCAGCCAAAATAACTGTCAAGTGATATGTTGTATGAATAACTGCCAAGCGCAATTTACTAGTAATTAGAATTAGATGTTCTTTGATATGTTATACACAATTAATAACTGTCAAGTGATATGTTGTACACAAATGTGAATCCAGATCATTTGAAGATTTTACTTATACATGTACAATCTTTTGATTGAAGGCAGTTTGGGAAGTCTTTGATGATTTGAGAGCTAGCAAACCCCGTATTCTGTATCTGTTTTGGTTATTTCACATTATAATTTAATACAGAGCATCAGTCATATATTGTTTTGTCTGAATGCTTTCTTGTCAGTGTATGCATTGAACACGATATGTGATGTTATGTGTTACACTTAAATTGAGGAAATAAGTTTTGCAAAACAAAGTTTAAGTCTCATGTGAAAAAAGGCATATAGAACCAATGCACTGTTTTATTTGATAATCTAAACTGAACTCATTCATGTTTAAGATATACATGTACATAGCATAGGTTTGATGAATTGATAGTTTTCATATATGAAATAAAAGTGGGACAAAAATTATTGGATTGTCAGTATTTAAGATTACACATCAAATTTCTTCATTCCAAGGAAAAGAAACATGAAGATAATGAACAGTAATGAAGCTCAAGATTCCATTGAAACAAAATGAATGTGTCTCAATGTACACACAGCTCCATTATTAGATTAAATAAACTTTTTCATCGCTGCTCTTCTCCTCCTACTCCTCGATAAATTACCACCTTGCCACATTTTATTTTAATAATTGAAGCTAAACCAGCTAAACTACCAGTCTTTAGTGAAGGGCCTTTTCTAACAAAATAATTGTCCCAATTTCACGTTTATTGTAGTATTAAAATAGGTAGTATATAATATAGATTAACAAATAAAGTATAGTGATCATTTTATTCTAAGATCAGGTAGTAGGGGAAATCAGAGAGAGAGGAGAAAGAGAGTATATATATATATATGTATGTATGTGTATATATATATATATATATATATATATATATATATATATATATATATATATATAAAACAGCCTA
The DNA here is from genome assembly GCF_033153115.1 of Saccostrea echinata. Lineage (NCBI taxonomy): Eukaryota > Metazoa > Mollusca > Bivalvia > Ostreida > Ostreidae > Saccostrea > Saccostrea echinata. The sequence goes on along the minus strand of NW_026889758.1, from coordinate 2,287,778 downwards.
AAAAGTGTGGAGCTTATTTGTTATAAAAAGAAAAAAAATAACTTACTTGATCACTTTCTTGCATAGGAAAGGGGGAGGGGATATGCCACCCAAATAATTTTACTAGTATATACTTCCCCGGAGCCAGGGTTTTCATGCATAATTCACGTGTGTATTCCTTGTGATATGTCCTTTATATATACTATAATACTGTATAGAATATAGGTCCTTGCTAGCTCCAACTGTTCAAAAACTCGGGCCAAAGTTATAGTTATTCAAAAGGAGGTCGATGTCCAAGGTCAGGGTTATGAGGTCAAAAATGTTGGTACCGAAAGAAAAGATTTTGCAGACAAAAAGACAAGAAGACAGACAGACCAAAAACTGCATGCCCCCAAATCTCTGATGATGGGGGCATAAAAATATTTGTGAACCAAATATTACTGTATAAAGTGGAAGCTTTACACCTACCACCCAAAGGCTTGGTAGTTGACAGTTTTGTCAAATTATCATATGATTTATGCAAAATAAAATAAAATGAACGTAATGGTAAAACTAGCTGCTGTCATAAGAAAGTAATATGTTTCCGAAAGCTAATTGCACACAGGCCCATGGGAAGCAATTTCAGTTGGGGGGAGGGTACAACCCCAAAAATGGTCGCCCTTATTATTGAGGGGGTAAAAGCATAAAGAAGCTATGTTTTCTATAGTATACCATATATCTGCAAAATTATTATGGAACATTCAGAACACCAACAATCATGATTTGGCAGGCGCGGATCCAGGGATTTTTTTCGGGGGGTTGGGGGGGGGGTTGGTTTCCACCCCAGTCCCCCAAAAATTATTTGCTTCTGTATATACATTTAATAACTCTGGAAATTCGAGTGGGGGCATGGACCCCCCCCCCCCCCCCGACCCGTGCATGTTTGACTACTGCAGCTTATAATGTAGGATGAGTTCTGAGAACACCGCTTTTTTTTTTAAATAAAGTGAAAATGAAAATCTCACTGAACATCAATCATATTCCCAAAAAGAAGGGCTACTGCGTAAAGATTAATAACAGATTAAGAGTTTGAGAAAGAAAATAGAGTGAAGGACAGACGGGTAAGAATAAAACAATATACCCACACGTTTCTTATAGAAAGTGCGGGGTGTAATAAAAAAAAAATAGATGCAGTCACATGCAATACAGTAATATCTGCATGTTAGTGTTTTCTTCTTAAATAATGATCTTTTTTACCTGGGTAACTAGTGAAGAAGCAACAATGGCTATTTTATAATCTATATAAATTAACATGTATCAAATTGAGGATAAAATACTCAGGTGAGTATGTGGCCTACGGGCCTCTTATGTTAGTATATTTCTTACAATGAATTTATTACCATTCTGAAACAAGAGAATTTAATGAAGCATAAATTTTGTTTTAATAGGAGATTGGAATGAGAAGGAAAATAAAAACATAATAGGCCCAAATCAAAGTTCTGGATGAAAAGAACATTTTTCAACCTCTATTGCATATCCACAGGTCACAGCCGATTATACTGTGAAAAGTTGATTTGTCTACATGGTAAAATGTAAGAGGATTTTTCGGGCGAGGGGGGGGGGGGATGTAGGAAAATGTCGTTTTTTGGCCCGAAGGAGAAGATTCTGAACCTTAATTGATCTTAAATAGCATATGTACAGGACATCACTAAAGATATTCCAAGAGATGATTTTGCTATTGTGTAAGATGCAGTAAGAAGAGTTTTGATAAAATGTTGCTTTTCAACCCCAAATTGGCCCCAGGGTGAAAATGAAAATTTCAAAACCTTCAATCATATTCCAAACTATGAATTGGCTTCTGAGTAAAGCAGAGGATAAGTTCTAACAAAAATATACAAATAATACGACTACAAAAAAAGTCATCCAAGTATGACGTCCTCCTAATGCTTCTACAATATAGATTTCATTACCCAACAAAGACCATCAGAATTTGACACGAACTATGTGACCTTGACTTCTTCTTCTTCTTCTTCCAATAAAGTACTGATCAGAACTTCTGATATTTCGTACTGGCGCATGGTGGTGCGAGGAAAACAAGGTGATTTAAAAATAAGATAAACTATTTACAGTGCAGGTAAAATAGATTGGTTGGTTTACGGTCTGATGATGTGGCTAGATAGCTTCGTTTTGAAGTTATCTAGGGAGGTGGTGGTAACCAAGGATGTTGGTACAGAGTTCCACACTCGAATACCATCTGGGAAAAATGACTTCTGGTACACTAAGGTTCTGGCATAAGGAACCAGGAACATCATGCTGTTTCCTCGGGTTGTAGTGGCTGGAAACAGGAGGAGTGGTGGAATGTCGATGAGATGGTACACTATGCGGTACATCATAACAGCTTTTGCTTGACCACGTCGCTCCTGCAGAGATGTCCAACTCAGCTGTTTTAATATGTCCGATACGCTGCTAGTTGTCCTATAGTCGGATGGATGACCTACCTTGTCCAGGGTCATTCCATATTCTATGATCATAATCAACCTTCAGGCCAAATATGATCTTCTTCGCTCATTCCATTACAAATCACTGTGTCAAAAACAAGAGAAAAACGATGAAGAATTTAATACTTTAAACCAAGTGACATAGATCTACACGGCCCTTGACCGAATGACCATGGGAAGGGTCATGGCACCCTAGAATCACGTTTCGTCATTTAAAAGTTGTGGTTACAGCAATAATGATACTTTTGTACCCTGTGACCTTAACCTCGATCTTCCAAAATGACATTGACACAGGATAAAGACACACCTCTGCATGCTCACCAGCTACCTTTGGTCGTTATTTCTTTATTTCTTTTTATTTTATTTTGCATGATATAAAATGTGCATGAATTTGCTTTTTGTTTTTTTTATTTTTCCTCATTCAGCAACAATGGTATAGACAATGGCAGTTAAAGATACACCATGCAGAGGTTTCCTATTGTCATAATTTATATTGCGTTTAATTCCTGATGACTTAATAAAAATGTATATCATTGTTTGAATTTTCATTTTTTTTTTTTTTTACTATCCAAATACCTTGTCTTAAATTTATTTTGGTTGCTTGTTAAAAATTACCGGTATTCAAAATCTATGGTAAATCAGAGCATATCAATAATTCATTTTTTTTTTTTTTGTATTTCATTCATCAGTGATCTTTTTGTCTAAGTGTAAAATTAAGGGTTGAATTTAATTAATATTAATTAGCCTATATTATCCTAGAGAATTTCCGTTTCGCAAATGTGTCCAAAACGGGATCAAACCAACTAAATTAAGGTCTGAAAAAATATGGATAATCTGTATTTCCTGGAGGGGAGATAAAGTTTTGAAAAAAAAAAAGATAGCGGGAGTGATTTTAATTTTTTGACGGTCGGAGTACATCAAACAAATCAGGGGTAATCGGGTAAATCATTTTTTATTGTTGACTTTTGTCTCATGTGTGAACCCATAAAGTTAAGGGCTTGCAGTAACCTGGACGTACAGTACTCGTTTCATTTCGAACTTCACTTTTCGGAATTACAATGCTTCTTCACGGCATTTATTATCTTCACGGCATTTATTATTTATACCTGCGTATCCGGTTTGACCCACAGAGAAATACGCTGACAGTGTTTGTTGTTGTAATAGACTAATGAAAGGTATATTGGCAGGATCCCCGGGTTATTTTGGTATTCCCCCTAAAGTCTCCATTAGGAGAAGAACCACAGATTCCCGTGTACTTTTTTAATGTCTCCTTCTATTTCAATTCTTAGGGACAACCCTATGCACAGGGGCTTGATCCCGGCGTGTAATAATTATTTAATATGTTGACGGTGCAACCGTTAGGGCGAGCGCAGATACCTTTCAGTTTTAATTTAGATCGGGCTCGTCAAACAGCACGTGACATTTGCTACGTCTAGACTCTGACGTCATATGACGTCGTATGTATGTTGCACTACCAAAACGAAGTCTGAACAGTGCTAATTTTAATCAAGAACGTTTGATCTACTATTTATCTGCTTTATATCCATTATATCAAGATGATTTTAATTTTTGTCGAGTTTTTGTTGCTACCGCGAGAACGTTGTTTGCAGCGAGATGCAATTCACTAAGCATTATGGGACCACAGGTAACTGCGGAAAAAAATTCATTTGGATCAATGTGTAAAGTCCGAATTTTCTCTTCGCCCAGGTGTTGCTTTAAGAGCTCGAAGTGACGAGCGGCGCTTTGCGCCGCTTGCTGTGCTCGCTATTAAAAAATCATATACGGTAATACTATAACAACAGAAGGGAGGATGCCATTTTGGACCCCTTCCTCGCTTCAACCTCTGTTTTGTTATATTTTCAGTGCCTGGGAAGGTCAAGCAACAAGTGGGGCCAATGGCCCCACTGTTCATAAAATGATGGGGCCATTTTGAAATTTAAGGGGCCGAGGGGAAATATATTGGGGCCATTCTAAAATAAATCATAGTATGATGCTTTTTGATAATGCATATATCTCTGACAACAAAATTTAGGAAAATTAAAAAAAAAAAAGTGATAGGAATTGAATTGACAAGTCATATGACATTGACTAGTGCATATGATTTTTCCGTTTCTAAGAACTTCAGTCAATCGTCATCTAGATTCTAACCAACTAGTATTTAGAAAAATTATATTTAAACCAAAAGCACCATTTTTTAATGATGCCGATTTAGAGATCACGGGACAGGCCAAAATAAGTGGACTTCGTTGAAAAGGTTTTTCATTGTAAGGTATATAAATTTTCCATGTGCGTGACTTTCGTAAAGCTGTGGTCAACCAACGAAAACGACTTGACACTTATGAATCGAACGCCATGAAAAAAAAACTGTTTCTGTGCCAGTGGATGTCAATATGCCGAATGATGGTTCCGATTTTATTATATAATACATCACAGATTCCATCCAACTTCGATGAAGAACACAGATAGCGCGGACTGCGATGAACTTACAAAGTAATAAAACATGCATACCCACATTTTGTGGGCCGCGCCGCATGGCGCTGCGCACTATTATTTCATTGCCCATTTTTCGACAGTATGCACATATGGCGCATGGCGTGGTCCCTTCCCAGGCCCTGTATTTTCCCGTATTTTACTGACTCACCACCTCGGGTCTGTCAACAGTCTAGACGAACTCTAAAAATGGCGTGAACTCCGAAAACGAAGCTTTCGGCTCCATCATGCATTGCGGCAAAATGGCGTCCGATGTAAACAAACGATGGATTGTCGTTCGCTTTCTCCAAATATACGGGTGCATGATGGCTGTATTTAGTGCATTGTGACTTTATATTAATTTTTGTTGAATGGATAATTATATTTATTAAATTATTTTGTGGATATTGACATATTTATTGCTTCAAACTCTTGCATAGTAGTAAATTGGATATACGACATTGAATTCAATACTGCCGGTAAGAATTATTTTCTTATTTAATTTATTGTCTCCTTGATTTAAATTTTATGTTGTTCCTACAATACAGGTGCTTTTATTTGTTTTTGAAGACACCCAACTTGTATTTCTATTAATTAGAAAATGCGTACTTTTCACCACGGAGCAGAGATATTCACAGGTTCATTTTTAGAAGACATGTTGTGACCTTCATTTCTAGAAGAGTGGTTTTTAAAGATTTCATATTGATAGCCAATAGTTTTAAAAATGTTTTCATAATAATATCTGTTCGTATGTGACAAAAAATCGGTAAATAACGATGGAAGGAAGTTATGCGTTCAATTCAGATGTCGTACACAAATAAAAATACCGGAATGCTAATTTATGTGTAAAATTCAGTCAAGTTTTTAACAGTTACAATATATATTATCCCATTTTGCATATATATCCCTTTTATTATGCATATTTACTTCTCAAACGTATCATTTTCTCTGTAATTGACCTGACTTCAAACGTCAACTTTGAAAGTAAATATCTCCTTTTTTGCAAATAAAATAAAAAATCTGACAAATGCAATCTCTTCCAAAGTCTTTTATTTAGCATTTCTGAGTACTGGCATAATTGCCATACTTTCCAAAACTTTGCACAGACAGTTTTTGTAGACCCATCATTTTTGCCAAAAAATCGCCATTTTTTGTGCGTGTGCGCGGACTCTTTTTTCGGAGTCTTTCAGTCTCAATTTCTTACTTCCAGAAACGCTGTTTTTGGAGTTCATCTAGACTGGTCAAGTAATGATTCTTCTAGGACATAATGCTTGAATTATCCTAGGGGTGCAACGATACATTAACCTCACAATACGATACGTATCACGGTATTCAGTTCACGATACGATACGTATCATGATACATGAAAAGGTTAAAAAGTCTATCAAGTTTGACATAATATTTTTTTAAACTTGACAGGGTTATATCAAATGTTCATATTTTTGATAATAATTAAAATATCATTTTGTTAACTTGAACTAGATTGATAGGTAGATCTTTGAGTTGTGACAATATTCTAAACCAGTGATGAACATTTACAGGGAACTATGGGGACCTTTCCTAATAGTCTTCCTTTTAAATTGGAATGAAAAAGGAAAACATTCATTCTTTTATTCCTTTTATTTACGTAGAAAACCAGTTGTCATATTTCTCGTGTTGACAAGTTTAGTCAACAAGACAGTGAATTTTCATTGAAATACACGCGTGATGAGATATCGTGTATTACCAAAGAATATGTTTAGATCTAAAGGGTTTATCATTTGTCTTAACATCTATAACTTTTAATCACATAAAGTCCTTCTCCATGTTAAATCTGAGGTCTGTAAGATGCTGGAGATGAGTTTAACTGCCGTTAATGCGTTATGTCGACTTCAGGTTTTGCGCAGAAGCCATTTTGAAATTGTAAACAAGGAAACAAAACGGACGATTCGGATAATTCTGGACCGATTGAACCGAACTGCGGTATCAGTTTAGTGGATCGTGAATTGAATCGTGGAAAAATATACCGCGATATACCATCAAACGGTTTATCATTGCACTCTTACATTTTCCCCTTGGAGCCTCTACAATACACATTTCAGACTAATAATAATCCAAACGCGCTCTTTAGGACAGTTGATAGGGACAGAAAACGAAAGTAACCTCGGCGTTTTACATTGAATACGGAATTAGAACGCGTTTTTTTTCCAAATTTATAATTAGCAGCTGTTTTAACTAGTAGAAAAACCCTGAGATTTTTGAATGTGTTTTCGCTTTCTGTCCCTATCAACTGTCCTAAAGAGCGCGTTTGGATTATTATTAGTCTGAAATGTGTATTGTAGAGGCTCCAAGGGGAAAATTCAAGCATTATGTACTAGAAGAATCAATACTTGACAGACCCGAGGCGGTGAGTCAGTAAAATACGGGAAAATATAACGAAAACAGAGGTTGAAGCGAGGAAGGGGTCCAAAATGGTGTCCTCCCTTGTGTTGTTATAGTATTACCGTATATGATTTTTAATAAATAATTATTACACGCCGGGAGCAAGCCCCTGTGCCCTGTGTTTGATAGTCCATTGTACAGATACTTGCGACTTTTTAGCTTGCCTGAGCTGAAAGCTCAAGTGAGCTTTTCTGATCAGACGTTGTCCATCCGTCTGTCTGTCTGTCCGTCTGTAAACTTTACACATTTTCAACTTCTTCCTAAGAACCACTGAGCCAATTTTAACGAAAGTTAGTACAAAGCATCCTTGGGTGAAGGGGAGTTTAAATTGTTAAAATGAAGAGTCAGGCCCCCTTAAAAGGGGAGATAATCAAGATATGACAAAAATAGGGTGGGGTCTTAAAAATCTTCTGCTCAAGAAGTGCTGGGCCAAAAACTTATGTGGAAGCATCCTGGGATAGCGTAGATTCTAAATTGATAAAATCATGACCCCCAGGGGTAGGGCGGGGCCACAATAGGGAATCCAAGTTTAACATTGAAATATATAGGAAAAATCTTTAAAAATCTTCTTCCCAAGAACCACTAGGCCAGAAAAGGTGAAACTTATTTGGAAGCGTCCTGGGATAGTGTAGATTCTAAATTGTTCAAATCAGGACCACCCGGGGGTAGGGCGGGGCCACAATACCTATTACTAGGGGGAAAATTTGGTGAAGAACAGCAGGGCCAAAGTTATTCAGGTGACCGTTGTGGCCCATAGGCCTCTTATATGTTTAGATGCATTGTATCAGCCTTTCTGTATCTCAATTCATTGATATATGTATTGTTACACACCCCTTATAAATCTCCGTTGCATATTTCTCAGCAACTACTCAGCGAAGATGCTTGAAATTTTAGCACAATCTTTGTTTAGGCATGCCAAATGGTGGGATTTATTTTTGTACCCCCGCTCCGAAGGAGAGGGGGGTATACTGTTTTACCCTTGTGTGTGTGTGTGTGTGTGTGTGTGTGTCTTTGTGTTCGTGTGTCTGTCTGTAACAAATTTTCGTCACAGTTTTCTCAGCAACTACTCATCACAGATGCTTGAAATTTTAGCACAATTTTTGTTTAGGCATGCCATATGGTTGGATCCATTTTTCTTTGAATCCGATGTCAACTTCCTGTTTATCTGTGCATCTGTCCGTACCAAATTTCCGTTGCATATTTCTCAGCAACTACTCAGTGTAGATGCTTGAAATTTTAGCATAATCTTTGTTTAGGCATGCCAAATGGTGGGATTTATTTTTATATGAATTAGATATCAACTCTTGTTTATCCGTGCATCTGTTCATAACAAATTTTTGGTCGCAGTTTTCTCAGCGACTACTCATCACAGATGCTTGAAATTTTAGCACACTCTTTGTTTAGGCATGCCATATGGTGGGATTCATTTTTGTTTAAATTTGTCGTCAACTTCCTGTTTATCCATGCATCTGTCCATACCAAATTTCCGTCACAGTTATCTCAGCAACTACTCAGTGAAGATGCTTGAGATTTTAGCACAATCTTTGTTTAGGCATGCCAGATGGTGGGATTCTTTTATTTTTTTGTATGAATTTGATGTCTACATGGGAGGGTAACCGTATATCACATCAGAGCGGGGGTATTACTAGTGAGCATTCGCTCACGGAATTCTTGTTATTGAAAAAAATTCAGTTGTTTTGTTACTTATATAGTTATGTAATGAAAACCAATTTTATGTTCATGGTCTACTTTATATTTTTAGAAAGTAATCATGTGCAAAGAATCTGAAAGATGTATTTCTTCTGGATATTAAAATATTCTGTGAAAGGGCAAGTGACGTCTTTGAACAAGAACTGTTTTCAAAGGTACATCAGTAATTAAATAAAATTATTTGGCATAATATATATGATAAGTATACTTTGAACATTGTTACAAACCTTCAAGTTTGATGTTGCTGACTATTTAATATTTAAACTACAATATTTTTGTTCATGTATAGGCACAAAGTACATGTATTTTAAATCACTTTCCTATGTTCTGTGATAAATTAATATTGTTAAGAGATAAGAAACACACAAATTTTTAGTTAAATTTTTCTTTATCAACACAGCACCGATTTATGTTAATAATGACTTTCTTGTTGTAGGTATTCCACTTCAGCATCACTGACACATTATGATATCTTAGGAGTGGGAAGACAAGCCAATACTAAAGAAATCAAACAAGCATATATTTCTATGAGTAAAAAAGTAAGAGTTCTAAAAATGTTACAAAAAGTTTTAATTGTTAAGAGAGTCTGACAATAATATGCTCTTTTAAAGTCATATTTGATTGTACTGATTACAAGATTACTTGAAACATAATATTTGAAATGATGAAAATATCATATGATATATCTTTTTAAGTTTTCTTTAAAATGAAATGCATCTGTATGTGTTTTTTTCCCCAAATTTATTTTATTTTGAGGAAATAAAATCACTGTCATATTTAATTTCAGTTACATCCAGATGCAAATCCAGGTGATGCACAAGCTCAGCAGAAATTTGTTCGACTCCGAGAAGCATACAATGTTCTAAGTGACCCCAAAGAAAGAACAAGTTATGACGTTCAAATGTACAAAGATTTACAGTCAAGGGCTAGGGTCAACAAAAGTTATACAACGTACGTAATTTAAAATACTGTTGTACATGTATAAATATGTTTAGTTCTTTAAAATGTAAATGCAGTTGAACTTCAGTATCTCGAACACCATGGATATGTCAAAGTGATTTGAAAGTCCCAACCACATATTCTGTAGTATTTTACCCTTGATATTTTGAATCCTCAAATATCTCAAAGTTTTTTCTTGGTCCAATTGAATTTGAGATAACAAGGTTTGATTATATATGGCTGCATTGCTGTTTGCACATTTTTCTTATAAAGGTTTGATTATATATGGCTGCATTGCTGTTTGCACATTTTTCTTATGGATATGATTTTTATTGACTGTATTCACTCTCTTTTAGCTCTTTTTTTAATTTCATTAATAAACAAGATCGAGGCCCAAGGGCCTTAACGGTCAACTGAGTATAAAACAACAATTTAGAGGATCCATAAAGTATAAAATAAACTGATAGAAGAAGCTTTGTTACCCAAAAGCAAGAGAAATAGGATGATCAGGATCAATGAAAAAATCAGTCTAGTATTGAGTAACAACTCAGATTAAGCTCTAATCTGTCCCCCATTTAGATTTGTTTCCTATAAATTTCATTTTCTATTATGGCCCCATCCTACCCCCAGGGGGTCATGATTTGAACAATCTTGAATTTACACTACCTGAAGATGCTTCTGTATTAAAATGACTAATCATGGCATTTTTGTTCTTGAGATGAAGATTTTTAATGATCTTTCCTATACATTCCTAACCAAAACTTTGATCACCTGTCGTGTCCCCTCCCTATCCCAGGGGGTCATGATTTAAACAAATTTGAATCTACATTACCCGAGGATGCTTCCATAAATATATGACAAATCATGGCTTTGCTATTCTTGAGAAAAGATTGTAAAAGGTTTTTTCTATGTAGTCATATGTAAATCTTTGCATAAGTCCAGTGTGACCCAACCCTATCCCCAGGGTCATGATTTGAACAAACTTGAAGCTATACTTCCTGAGAATGCTTCCATGTAAATATAAAATCAATCCTTGCTTTGCTGTTCTTGAAAAAAGAATTTTTTTCAAGATTTTTCCTATGTAAAACTTTGCCCATCCATTGTGGCCCCATCCTACACCCTGGGATCATGATTTGATCAAACCAGAATCTACACTTCCTGCAGATATTCCCGTATAAGTTTCATCTTTCCTGACCCTGTGGTTTTGGAGAAGAAGATTTTTAAAGATTGTTCAAATGTATTACCATGTAAAACTTTGATCATCAATTGTGGCCCCATCCTACCCCTGGGGGTCATGATTTGAACAAACTTGAATTGACACTACCTGAGGATGTTTCCATATAAGCTTCACCCTACCTGGCCCAGTGGTTCTGGAGAAAAAGATTTTTAAATATTTTTCAAATGTATTACCATGTAAAAATTTGATCGTCCATTGTGGCCCCACCCTACACCCAGTGGTCATGATTTGAACAAACTTGAATCTACACTACCTGAGGATGTTTCCACATAAGTTTCATCTTTCTTGGCCCAGTGGTTCTGAAGAAGATTTTTAAAAGATGCCATTAATTTTTAACTTATTTGTTATTATCTCCCCTTGGAAGCATTTGAACAAAATTGAATTCCCTTCACCCAAGGATACTTTGTGGCAAGTTTGAATAAAATTGGTCCAGTGGTTCTTGAGAAGATGTTGAAAATGTGAAAAGTTTACACGACGACGGACGAAAAAATAGCAATAGGTCACCTGAGTGTCTCAGGTGACCTAAAAATCCTGAAAAAGAGAAATTTTTGTTTTGTTTAAGTTTTAATAACTTCTCTGTTTGATGTTCTGTCCCTTTATCTGTTGTAGCCATACATTGTACATTGATGCTTTGAGTAACTTTATGAATTCACTGAAACATTGGTTGCCCCTGATTTAAACACTTGTCATGCTCTTGACTCTACTTCCATCAGCAACTAGTTACATTTGTATTTAACTTCCAGGACCCACAGCACAGAACATATGTCTGAACAGGAAGTCATACAAAGATACTATAAACAGCACCAGGAGATGTACGAGGAATGGATCAGGAAAAGTAGGAGTCAGTCCGGTACCAACACGCATCAACAACAGTACTACAACAGTCACAAAGAGGACCCCAAACAGTGGATGGGGCAGGGAGGGTTCAATCCACACGGTGACCCCAAACACTGGGCGGGACCAGATGGGTTCAATTCACATGATGACCCTAAAGACTGGGCCAGACATGGAGGATTCAATCCTCATGAAGAATTAAAGGCCAGAGCTTTCTACTACATGAATAAGTTATCAGTGGCTGACCTATTCCTCATCACTGCTCTAGGGAAAGTCGCTGGACTGTTTATACTTGTGTACTTTTTATATATTCATTACAGAAAGTTCTGAGAAGTAAAATTCTTTTTTGTTTGCTTATTTTTCAGAGGAATGGGGGAAATGGCTTCTTTTAGCAATATGTTCATAAATGATGAAACAGAAATACATGTACTTTCGAAGAAAAAAATAATTGAAAAACAAAGGATATCTGTAAAAAAAAAAAAAAAGAAAGAACCAACTGGGAAATCATGTAACCCTTTTGGAGACTTGGTTGTATATATATATAATTTTGTTTTTCTTGTGCAAAAGTTTAAATTTTTGTTATTCTGTTTAGGTTAAAGTACAAGTTTGTTGATTGACACAAAGACATTTGGTTATGTCAAGAAGGTACTTTGCATTTTGTTGTTGAATATGTTATTTGCGTGAAAAATTCAGTTGTCAACTGTGATATGTTATAAATTTTAAAACAATAAATAAAGAAATTGTTCAAATTTTTCTTTCCTGTAGAACAGTGTACATGTATTTATGAGCAATAGCTCAAGTGTAGCACAATTGAAGGGAGCACTTTCTAAGTGTAGCATCTTTGCTAACCAAGTGTTTCTGATCCGATACACGCAGTGTGTAACAGATATGGCTTTTAAAGAATTCCGCAAGTGAACTTGGAATTTTACCACTTGAGTCCAGCTTGTATATATTAGAGTCATTCCCTGGTGGAGTATTGATTAAAAAGTCCAGTTTGACTTCAGACAATTTTATTATCAAATCATTAAAAACTTAACAAAGGTGGGCATAATTTAACAAAAATGCATAACTTTCAGTAATTACTGTTAAAAACCATACATAACAATTTACATTCTTAGAAGTTTTACATTTTACGAACATTAGAATGTCAGCCTGCTTAAAAAACATTCAAGATGCTTCATACACATGTATATCAAAGCCTTATGTACCTTCTTTAGCACATAATACAAACACACAGAGTTTAATAACGTTCCTGTATATATGGCATATTACCAGATACATGTAAAAGAAAAGAGTATTTCATGGTCCGTCATCTGTAGACTGCCAGTCTGAAATTAGATTTTCACGATGTCTTTAATAATGAATCAATTTACTTTTTCTATATATACAGTTGTTTGAGTGCATCTGAAGTGCAACAGTTTTTTGCTAATTAAGAAATGGGAATCATAATTTTGAAAAATGATCTATTTGTATACTGATTTAATAAAATGCTATTTTATAGAAAAAAAAGTTAATTATGATAACTGGATTAGGAGTTTCCTTCACAGATCTTCATCGTTGGATACCCATGGGTGATCTTGTCTTGACTCATCTCTCATGGGTGATGGGTAAAACACGAGATCTCCCGTCAGTATCCAACAATGACAGATCTTTTAAATACTCCTAACTAAACAATAGATAGCTTTTGTATGATACATGTATTTTCCCTTTGAGTTATTTCCCTTGGTCACCATCTTGGAGGTCAAACTAGTGAATTTTCCTCTTTGAGCAACCTATTTTAAACATATGGCAGAAATAAATGGGCAAAAACCTTTAAAAATACAAAAAAATTGAATTAAAGGAAGCTTTTGTTACAAACATATATTTGTAAGAAAAACTGTGTTATCTTCACCTCATTGCCCAGTATGACAAGTTTAAATTGGTTGAATAATGAAGGAATCTGGGTTTGTTGACCTCCAATATGGTGACCAAATAGAAACAACTCTTGGTAAAATAAAGTCTATTGAAAACTAACTATAGGATTCATGCTAATGACAAAATGTGCCCTGTTGCTGCACAATTGAATGGACACGATGCTTAAATGGACTAGACTGATTATAAATCACTTAACTTAATCATAAAAATTGTATGGGACTTGTCGGGTGTTAAGACCTTACAACAAATGATTCAAATAAAAGCCCTACCTCACTTTCACACCACTGCTACTACGAGTTGTTATTTCTTCACTGAAAAAAAAGGGAAAATTTTTATGACATTTTCATTTATTATTAATTTTAATCAGCTATGAAGGAAGTATGGTATATCATAGATATGTTTATACGGTTGAACTGATATCTTGAATACCATGGATATGTCTCAGTTTTTACTCGGTCCAATCGAGTTAAACATAATGAGGTTCTAATGTATACATGTAAGTGGTCCATCACCTTGTACATTGTACGTCTTACCTTGTTGCTGCCATTTTCTCGCGCTCTCTGTAATATCTTTGATCAGGTATATCCCAGAAGCATATCCCAAGATGGTGAAAATATTAATCAAGGTAAACAAGAGAAAAATATCTTGAAAGGATGCCTGCTTTGACTCTTTGTTTCCAAAGAAAGAATCCACAAGACAACCAAAGGGTCCAAACATGTCATAGTACTTCTGTTGATAGAAGGCCTCGTTATAATATTCACTGTGTTCTTGGTTTGAATTGTGCCTACTTTTGTTTTCTTTGATCCACTCCTCATACTTTCCCCGTTGTCCGGTCCACTGACCGTACGTCTCTTCCTGTTGTCTGCCGTAGTTTGACCATTGTCTGTACATGTCCTCTGGTCTATGTCTTGCCTGTTGTCTGCCATAGTTTGACCATTGTCCGTACATGTCCTCTGGTCTATGTCTTGCCTGTTGCTCCTTATGATGAACTCCTTCATTGCTAGAAGTCCTGTGTAATTAATAATTAAAACATTTAATTACAACATCATATCTTTATATAAAATATGTAGTTTATGAAGAAAAAAATAGAAAATGTAGAACAAGCAATTGAGCAATAATTAGATTGAAAACCAGACAAATGGTCTCCTGCTCGGATAGGAAAGATATACTTTCTGCCACTTTAATGATTAACCACATTTTACAATTTTATTTCTCTTTGTCCTTGAATGTCTTTTTCCCATTTCTCTTTCCAATCCTTTATCCTACCCTTCACAATAAAATACATCTCTTTTTTAATTCAATTAGCTTTGTTGAACATTTCTAAAGAATGAGTGGACTTCAGAGTCTTGAAAAAAAGCAGACAATTGAAGTAAAATGTTTCTTTCCATAATAACAGCTATCTTAAATGTGTTTTCTTAATACAGATATATTTCTGAATTAAAAGAATTCTTTTCAAGGAAAACCAAATAAAAACCTAAATCATGGCACCTGAAGATTTCTTGAATATCAAAAGATAATCAGGGTCACACTTTTGTCAGCATCTTAATACATATTCAGGGCATATTTATCAGCCATTCTGAAGAATATTATAGGTGTATATTGAATAAGATAACATCATATTAAAAGGAGATGAGTGGACAAATCTGTGCTCATACTCAATTTTACAAAAAACATGTTCAAGAAAAACATGTCGCTTCCATTGTAATATGACTGTTTTTACCTTGATTGAACCTAGATTGACCTGTAAAATTAAATTACAATTCGTCACCTGGTGTCCAGCTGCGAGTGTACTTGTGAAATCAATTATTCTAAAATGTTACCTCAACCTAATTCAGGCCTGACAGCATGTTTGGTTGGTCCGCCATTTGCAGAATTGAGCGAATTAAATCTGCTGTACAATTTTGTGTATCCTCACAATATTTACCAGAGAAATCTTTTAATTTCATATTTACATCACTGTTATTGGCATTAAATGATACTATATACATATTCAAATTTCTATTGAGAGAGAGGGATGCCTACATGATGCTGATCAACACTGTATACCAACTTTTATTCGTGTGCGAGAAATATCCGCAATTAGTTTTGTGTCCTTTTACTCCCAAATATTTTGTATTTTCTTTTGTACTGTAACCGGAAGTAGAACTCTTTAATGAATAACTTAACAAAGTTAATAGCCAACTTGGCTTAAAGCAGTAAACTGCCTCCAGTTATGATTATCAACCCAGGTAAGGGGATATCTGAACTATGAACAACGCTACATGAAAACACAGTTGTAAGTTTTATAAATTTAATAAAGTGAGAATTAACCTTTGTAAATGATAACAAATAATAAATAATAGTCAAAATTTAAACAAGAATAAAGTCTTTCAAAATTGCACAGGAATAAATAGTTTTATCAAAAATATAATTTAATTTGGCAAGTGAATAACAATAATCTCAATAAATAAATAAGAAGTTTGTGAAAAATTTAATAGGAAAAATGGGAGGAATGTGGAAACCCTTTGAAAAATAATTTATGTCCCTACTGAGCTTCCATACTTATGAAAAAGGTCAAAAATCCTATAAAAAAATGCTGTAAATGTCAATGAGTTGGAAAAATGTAAGGGAAATGAGCTACATCACCCAATATGAACTCTACTAATCAACACTCTAGAGTTGAACTTAAAATAATAAAGTCAAATCTGGACTCAAAAAAAATATCTAACCCAGAAAATAAACAACACCAAAAATAAATAACAAATAGTAAATAGTGGTTCTAGGAATTATACCTGTTATCTACAAATCCCTAGACCAGGCTGGACTTGGAAAGGGGAAAATAAATTAACTCTATAAAACCTACATCCTAACTGTTTCCTAACAAAAACCTAGAACTTGTGAAAAACATGAAACTAAAGCTAGCCAAGACCTAGAGTACTGTTAAACCATGAGGTTTTCTTAGCACTCTAAGGCACTAATCAAATAGTGCTCATAAACCATGAGGTTTTCTTAGCACAGTAAAGAGGAACTAACCATGAGGTTCTGTTCCCCAACCCAAGTGAAGAAAACTACACGAACACAGCTTTAAATACCCTAGCTATAGGCCCAAAAATAAAAGCCAATGAACATCAAAGATCCTATAGCTAACTAAACCAATCAGAACACAGCTACCAAAAGTACTATGGAAAGACTCCCAACATGGATGACACTTCCTGTTTAAAAAGTTAAACGTGGAATGTCAACACATGTCCTAACTTATAAAAGACAAATAATAATGGGGTTTTACGTAAGTAACAACTGAAAACATAAGGTAAATAGAATTATCAGACTGAAATACCAACAAATACTTGCAAAATATAATTTACGAAACGAGGGCTATGAAATAGAAATCTAAACCACTACAGTACAAATGATCTACCTAATATAATCATGTATATGTCAATCTTGCTATTGCTTCTAAAATATTTTGGATTCACTTCATTTACAGTTTAGTAGAGGATCACAAAAAGACCCAAAATAGGGCGTTAAGTCCACTCATTCTTTACTGGAAAATCTTATGTAAAAGAAGTCTCCATGAGTCAAAATTCTATTCATTGGGATTAAAGTGAGAGCAAGTTTCAGTAACTGATAGTTTACTTCTTTTGGGTGTCCATTCTTATTCTGTAGAAGTGCATGTCGTAGTGGATCCTTTCCTTGGGGTCACTAAGTACATTGTAAGCTTCCTGTAAACGGATAAACTTCTGCTGAGCTTGAGAGTCATCTGGATTGGTATCTGGATGATACTGAAAAATTCAGAATCAAAATGGTCAGGTTCAATGCTTTTTAAAGTTTTCTAGATTAATTAATTTCCTTCTTTCTGTCTGACAACTGTACCTTTTTACACTTTGCAATGTATGCTGCCCTTATTTCTTTGTTGTCTGCTCTTTGATTTATACCCAGAATCTGGTAATGATTTTGTGAAGGCAGTGATGCACATTTCCTTCAAAACAAAAGAAGGTATTTCAAAATATTTTGTACACTTCAAACAGCAGTCCATTCAAGAGGGCTACATCTAGCACTTATCAAGCTTAGCTGTTACAAACTTGGCCCAGTACTAAATAAAATGAATTTTCTTTCAAATACATTAGAAGAGTAAAGTCCAGTTACCCAATTTGCAAGGATAAATTTAGTTAAGGAAATGCATACCTGAGAAAGCTAACCTGGCAGGGAGGAAGTCTGTGAAATATCTTGTATCGTAATAAACATGTGGACTCCACGAACATTACTTTGGTGCAGCATTACATACCAACAATTATCTGTAGCAATAAAAACAAAAACAAAAAAACCTATTAAATGACACTTATCTCAATGAATTATTTACAATTAACTCCACCACTAACTAAGTCCATGACAAGTCAGTAGGTAGCTTTTCTGGTCCCTAACCTGAGAGAATAGGGAGGAAATCTGTTTCTTTTATTGTCTCCTTTATGAGAGTAGACATGTTGGTTTTCAGTCTAGACCATAACTTCCACATCATGAATTAGAGTAAATACTATCTTATGGACCCTCTCTACACTGATGAAGAATGTATTTTGGGACTTTGAGAAAATTAAATAGCGTAAAGGAGGCTATTTTGAAATTAACTTTTCATATTTTCATCTTCTTCTCAAGAACCACTGGGCCAATTTCAACCAAACTTGCCACAAAGTATCCTTGAGTAAAGAGGATTCAAGTTAATTTAAATGAAGGGTCACACCTTTTTCCAAGGGGCGATAATTATGATTTTGTGAAAAATTAATGGCATCATTTAAACATAGGTAATCAAAGATTACGAAGCTCACCTCGACGAATGTTATCTACATGTAAGGCAAATTTCACATCATATTTTTTTCTAGTTAGGGTACATCCCAAGATCAATATCCATGCAAGTTTGATTTAATTATAGATCTGCTCAAAAAACTTTTGACCTGTTTAGTAATCAAGAAAATTTTGGTCAGTTCCAACATCCAAAGCAAGTCTGGAAGTTTTCATCCTTAGATGCACCATCTATGCAAGTTTAATCATAACAGGCCATAATATTATATAGCTACTCCAAAAAATTACCCTGGTCACTCATCTGGAAAATGTACGTCAGATTCAGAATCCAAGGCAAGTCTGGAAGTATCCATCCCTAGATACATCATCCATGCTAATTTGGTTAAAATATGGCTAAAATTCACTCATGTGGAAAATCTAGGTCAGATCCAGCATTCGAAGCAGGTTGGTTAGTGTACATCCCTAGATGCATCATCCATGCAAGTTTGGTCCAGGTAGGGCTTATAGTTACTTGGGAACGAGACTACTCCTAAATCTAAACCTGGTCTCACATGTGGAAAATCTAGGTCAGATCCAGCTTCCGAAGCAAGTGTGGTAGTGTCCATCCCTGGATGCATCATCCATGCAAGTTTAGTCCAGGTAGGGCTTATAGTTACTTTGGAATGGACCTGCTCCTAAAACTTTAACCTGGTCACTCATCTGGAAAATCTAGGTCAGATCCAGCATCCGAAGCAAGTGTGGTAGTGTCCATCCCTAGATGCATCATCCATGCAGGTTTGGTCCAGGTAGGGCTTATAGTTACTTGGGAATGGACCTGCTCCTAAAACTTTAACCTGCTTAACATCTGGAAAATCTACATCAGATCCAGCATCCGAAGTAAGTGTGGCCATGTCCATCCCTAGATGCATCATCCATGCAAGTTTGGTCCAGGAAGGGCTTATAGTTACTTGGGAATGGACCTGCTCCTAAAACTTTAACCTGGTCACTCATCTGGAAAATCTAGGTCAGATCCAGCATCCGAAGCAAGTGTGGTAGTGTCCATCCCTAGATGCATCATCCATGCAAGTTTGGTCCAGGTAGGGCTTATAGTTACTTGGGAATGGACCTGCTCCTAAAACTTTAACCTGGTCACTCATCTGGAAAATCTAGGTCAGATCCAGCATCCGAAGCAAGTGTGGTAGTGTCCATCCCTAGATGCATCATCCATGCAAGTTTGGTCCAGGTAGGGCTTATAGTTACTTGGGAATGGACCTGCTCCTAAAACTTTAACCTGGTCACTCATCTGGAAAATCTACATCAGATCCAGCATCCGAAGCAAGTGTAGTAGTGTCCATCCCTAGATGCATCATCCATGCAAGTTTGGTCCAGGTAGGGCTTATAGTTACTTGGGAATGGACCTGCTCCTAAAACTTTAACCTGGTCACTCATCTGGAAAATCTAGGTCAGATCCAGCATCCCAAACAAGTGTGGTATTGTCCATCCCTAGATGCATCATCCATGCAAGTTTGGTCCAGGTAGGGCTTATAGTTACTTGGGAATGGACCTGCTCCTAAAACTTTAACCTGGTCACTCATCTGGAAAATCTAGGTCAGATCCAGCATCCGAAGCAAGTGTGGTAGTGTCCATCCCTAGATGCATCATCCATGCAAGTTTGGTCCAGGTAGGGCTTATAGTTACTTGGGAATGGGACTTGCTCCTAAAACTTTAACCTGGGACGCCGACGCTAACGCCGACGCCGACACCGACGCCGATGCCGACGCCGGGGGTATAGCATAAGCTCATCTCGACTTCGTCGAGGTGAGCTAATAATCATTGTCGCAAACCACGGTTTTGAGTCCACAAGCTACCTGATAGAGAGAATCGATGTGAGTCACCCGTGGGTTACCGACGATGTTTAAAAATATTCTCAAGAACCACTGTGCTTGAAAATATGAAACTTATGTGGAATCATTGTGAGGTAGCGTAGATTCAAATTTGTTCAAATTATGACCCCCGGGGGTAGGGTGGGGCCACATTGGGGGATCAAAGTGTAACATACAAATACATAAGAAAAATCTTTAAAAATCTTCTTCTCAAGAACAACAAAGCCATTATTAGTCATATTTATATGGAAGCATCCTCAGGTAGTGTAGATTCAAGTTTGTTCAAATCATGACCCCTGGGGGTAGGGTGGGGCCACAATGGGCAATCAAAGTTTTACATATGAATTCATTGGGAAAACCTTTCAAAATCTTCTTCTCAAGAACAGCAAAGCCATGTATGGTCACATTTATATGGAAGCATCTTCAGGTAGTGTAGATTCAAGTTTGTTCAAATCATGACCCCCGGGGTAGGGTGGGGCCACAATGGGTGATCACAGTTTTACATTGGAATACATACGAAAAATCTTTAAAATTCTGTACAAGAACAACAAATCCATGATTGGTCATAAATATAAAAGTATCAAAAAAGATAATCTAAATTTAAATTTGTTCAAATCATGACCCCCCCCCCCCCAGGAGAAGAGAGGGATCATACAGGGGATCATAGTTATACAAAGGAATATAAAGGATAATTAATTATCAATAAAAAGTTTCATCTTAAAAACATCAAAGCCAATATGTGTCATATTTAAGTTTGTTCAAATCATACCGGCTCCCAAAAAAGCCATGATTGGTCAAAAATATAAAAAAAGCATCCAAAAAGGTGATGTAGATTTAAATTTGTTCAAATCATGAACCTCCCAAGGAGAATAGAGGGGCCATAACAGGGGATCAGAGTTATAAAAATTTAGAATATAATATTATCAATAAAAATTTTCAACTTAAAAACAGCAAAGCCATTATGTGTCATATTTAAGCTTGTTCAAATCATACCCCCTCCCCGAACCACTTTTATATTTAAACTTTTCAATACTGAGCTGATTTATTCTTTTTCCTCGCCAAAATGTTCAGGTGAGCGATGTGGCCCCTGTGCCTCTTGTTATGTCAACTTAGGAAAAGCCCTAATTTGAATGGTGCTTCTCAGTAAGAAAAATGATTGATTTGTTATCATATACAATGTACCAAAAGCAAAGTCCCTTTTCTCGGATCTTTCTATTTGACATTCTGTCAGGAAGCAAACTTACTGAAGTTACTCAGTGTTGCTTCTGCCCTGGTGTGTGGTCCATGTATATCAGTTCATACATGTATTATGAGTTCTGTGTCTTTGTCTACCATGCATCAACTAATAGGACAGCACTGTACATTCAATCACCTCGAAACTGCATGTGTACTCATCACTGACTTTCCGCCGCTCTCGTTTCATAATCCGGGAAAGAAATTCGCCCGTTACAGGTTTTGTTATTAACCTTTCACTTTCTACTTCTGGTTATGGGGTTGAACTGCTGAAGGTTTGGGTAAACTATAAACATTCGCTTTAAATATTTTTTCGAATGCGAAAAACATGCCATAAGGAACAGAAATTTTACTTTATGACACAAGGACAATAACTCTCGCTAAAGAAACGCTAACAGGTGGGTGTTCGATCGTACAACTTGTAATAAGAGACATAACAGATTTGCGTATTGCATAATTCGCCTGTATCAATCTTGACAGCAATATTTCACATAGGCGCTTGGTTTCAGGATGGTGCATTTTGTGTTTTATATATTTTCTAGGTGTGTCTGAATACACTCATTAAAATAAAAAGCCAAAATCACTGAAATTAGCAGGGTTAAAAAATATCATATAACTGTATGTCTGTATATAAAAAGAGTGAAGGTATGACAGTTGTCATCTTGGATTTCAGGGGGTGCCTCGGTTCACACTTGATTTTGATCAATATGTACGCTTCCTACCGGTGTCGGGTGAGATCTAGCTTCAAAATTGATTGAATAATGTCCCTCAATTGTCTGTGAACTTGGAGTATAAAACATGCAGTAAACCAAAACAACCTCAATACCTAGCACTGAGAACTGAAAGCAATGGAAGTGATGATTTCTGACTATGTAAAATGTAGAGGCATCCCGGAATTACACAGAAACAGTCAAGAGAGGTCAGAAACTGCGCCAAACTTGTTCTCTCTAGACTTTCCGTGTAATTTCGGGACAATATCGAAGCAACTTTAGGTAGTGTAGATTCAATTTGTTTAAATCATGACCCCCCCCCCCCCAGGGTAGGGTGGGGTTACAAGGGGGATCAGTTTTACATAGGAAAAAACTTTTGAAATCTTCTCCTCAAGAACAGTAAATCCATGATAAGTCATATTAATATGGAAGCGTCTTTAGGTAGTGTAGATTAAAGTTTGATCAAATGAAGACCCCTTGGGGTAGGGAGGGGCCACAATGAGGGATCAATTTTTTTTTTTTTTACAAAGGAATATATAGGAAAAAATCTTTTAAAAATCTTTAAAAATCATCTGCTCAAGAACAGCAAAGCCATTACTTTTATTGATATGGAAGCATCCTAAAACCTAGCCAATGTGCTCAGGTGAGCGATGTGGCCCATGGGCTTCTTGTTTTTTTTTTTTTGTTTTTTTTTTGTTCCATTTTCTCCATTATGAAATAAATGCTTCCCAATTTATTTCAGAGTCAAGGATATGTTTGTTGTAAAAATGAATAGCAAAGTACCAGTATATGCTTTCTTTTAAAAACCTAAAATTATTTAACAAGTTTTTTTCATTGCAGGCCACTGAAGATGCTGACATAAATTATGTTACACCAACCATGCTTAGTGAAGGGGTCTCTGCATACACATGTTTCATCATGTAGGCTGCTTCTTCTAAGGTGAATATGAACCATTGAACAACATTAAAAAAAAAAAAATATGAGGGGGAAAACCAAGTCAGTTTTAAGATAAGCTACAATAACAAAATCATTATGAAACTATTGCAGTTGCTAAAGTTGTATGCACATTGATTAAACTTAGTGGAAAGTTATTAAGTTGAACTTAAAAAATGAAATTTCTCAAATATAGAATGAAGTGTATGCATTACTTATACAAATTTCAGACACTACTCTCCCTCCCTATCAAGAACACACTATGAAGTTTTAGGAGTGCAAAAACAGGCCAGTGCAAAGGAAATCAGAGCTGCTTATATAGAGTTGTGCAAAAAGGTAATGTGAAGATTATGAATACATTAATTTATGTCCTGCTTTGTGAAATTTTTATTTGATAAATCTTCAAACAAGTAGGTGTACATATCTTGATTCAACAAATCATTTCTTACTGCAATGCTAAAGAAATTTAGCATTCATATCCTGTCCAGGATATTATTAGTTATCCAGGTTCAATCAAGGGTGTACGGGGTTTTACCCTGGAGTTTATTCCATAGACCCTCAGACTGAAGGGTGTATGGAATACAACCCAGGGTAAATCCCCTTACACCCTTGACTAGACCTGGATAACAAATTTATTTCCTATGTACCCAAATAAATACGTTGTCAACAAGTCCAGTGAACTATGTTTCAAGCTATCGGCTAGATTTATTACGTCCTACAGTGCATTATGATGTCATGTTATTTGCTTTTTATCATAGAGAAACTATGCATTGTGACGTCACATTTTTTACCCCCGGCTCAAGTTGGGTGTACAGAAATTAACACCTGACTTTAAAACCAATCAAAACTTGCATTACAAGCTACATAGGAAATAAAACGGTCTCTTCACTAGTCGGAATATTATAAAAATCAATGGATTGTTGCTCATTAGTCAGAAATTCCAGATCCTGATTTTTAGGTCACCTGAGTCACTCAGGTGACCTATTGCTATCCGTTCTCGTCCGTCGGCGTGCGTCGTGCGTTAACATTTGAACATTTTTAGCTTCTTCTCTGAAACCGCTTAACCAATTTCAACCAAATTTGGCATATAGCATCTATGGGTGAAGGGGAACAAAAATTGTGAATTTCATGGTCCCTGCCCCCCTGGGGCCTGAGGGGTGGGGCTAAAACCACCAAAAATAATGCAATCTTTAAAAATCTTCTTCTTTACTCCTGGACATCAAGCAGTCAAACTGTTGGCATCATTGTAATAAGCATTGAGCCCTCTACCAAAATTGTGAAATTCATGGCCCCAGGGTTAGGGGTTCTGGCCCCAGGGTGGGGTTATATAGATCATATAGTGAAAGTGCATTATTTCTTTGAAAATCTTCTTCTCTGCTCCTGGGTATTATATAAGGTAATTAAGTACATAGTTATGAAGAGCAAGAGTGCCTCTTCCAAAATTGTGAAATTCATGGCCCCAGGGTCAGGGGTTCTGGTGTTAGGGCGGGGCTCTATAGATTATATAGTGAAAATGCATTAATTCTTTGAAAATCTTCTCCTCTGCTCCTGGGTATTAAATAAAGTAACTTAGTACATAGTTATGATGAGCAAGAGTGCCTCTTCCAAAGTTGTGAAATTCATGGCCCCAGGGTCAGGGGTTCTGGCCCCAGGGTGGGGCTATATATATCATATAGTGAAAGTGTATTATTTCTTTGAAAATCTTCTTCTCTGCTCCTGGGTATTAAATAAGGTAACTAAGTACATAGTTATGATGAGCAAGAGTGCCTCTTCCAAAATTGTGAAATTCATGGCCCCAGGGTCAGGGGTTCTGGTGTAAGGGCGGGGCTCTATAGATTATATAGTGAAAATGCATTAATTCTTTGAAAATCTTCTTCTCTGCTCCTGGGTATTAAATAAAGTAACTAAGTACATAGTTATGATGAGCAAGAGTGCCTCTTCCAAAATTGTGAAATTCATGGCCCCAGGGTCAGGGGTTCTGGCCCCAGGGTGGGGCTATATAGATCATATAGTGAAAATGCATTATTTCTTTGAAAATCTTCTTCTCTGCTCCTGGGTATTAAATAAGGTAACTAAGTACATAGTTATGATGAGCAAGAGTGCCTCTTCCAAAATTGTGAAATTCATGGCCCCGGGGTTAGGGGTTCTGGTGTAAGGGCAGGGCTCTATAGATTATATAGTGAAAATGCATTAATTCTTTGAAAATCTTCTTCTCTGCTCCTGGGTATTAAATAAAGTAACTAAGTACATAGTTATGATGAGCAAGAGTGCCTCTTTCAAAATTGTGAATTTCATGGCCCCAGGGTCGGGGTTCTGGTGTTAGGGCGGGGCTCTATAGATTATATAGTGAAAAAGCATTAATTCTTTGAAAATCTTCTTCTCTGCCCCTGGGTATTAAGTAAAGTAACTAAGTACATAGTTATGATGAGCAAGAGTGCCTCTTCCAAAATTGTGAAATTCATGGCCCCAGGGTCAGGGGTTCTGGTGTTAGGGCGGGGCTCTATCAACTATCTAGTGAAAATGCATTAATTCTTTGAAAATCTTCTCTGCTCCTGGGTATTAAATTAAGTAACTAAGTACATAGTTATGATGAGCAAGAGAGCCTCTTCCCACATTGTGAATTTCATGGCCCCAGGGTCAGGGGTTCTGGTGTTAGGGTGGGGCTCTATCGACTATATAGTGAAAATGCATTAATTCTTTGAAAATCTTCTCCTCTGCTCCTGGGCATTAAGGTGATAAACTAAGTACATAGTTATGATGAGGAGGTGGGCCCCTTCCAGAATTGTGAAAGCCATGGCCCCTGGGTCAGGGGTTCTGGTGTTAGGGCAGGGCTCTATTGATTATATAGTGAAAATGCATTAATTCTTTGAAAATCTTCTTCTCTGCTCCTGGGTATTAAATAAAGTAACTAAGTACATAGTTATGAGGAGCAAGAGTGCCTCTTTCAAAATTGTGAAATTCATGGCCCCAGGGTCAGGGGTTCTGGCCCCAGGGTGGGGCTATATAGATCATATAGTGAAAGTGCATTATTTCTTTGAAAATTTCTTCTCTGCTCCTGGGTATTAAATAAGGTAATTAAGTACATACAGGGTGTTTCATAATATATGTTACATTTTTAAATCTAATTATTTTTGTTACCTATCATATTTCTATTACAAACTGCATTTTTATGCCATGTGAAAAAGTCAAGGAAATCATGGTAATACAATGATTAATTGTGACATAAACGCCGATGTCATAATTTGAATATTTTTCGAAATGGACTTAACTTATCAACATATTGCTGAATTGTAAAATTGTTTTTTTTTTCAATGCATGTCGCCAATATTCATTCAGAAGTTGATTAAGGAAATATTCCAATAGAATAGAAGCTCTTTAGGATGCTTATCAGAAGGCTAGACAAGGTTAAAGGACAGGGACGAGTAATATGCGATAAATGACACAATAACTCCAGAAAGCCTAAGGACTTCAAGAACCAAAGATTTAATTGGTGAAGTGGAGACTCTTAGATAGTTTAGCAAACTCCTGAGAAAACTGTCAGACGGATGTTTTCAGAAATTGATGCTGTCCATATCAGCATTCCCATCATATATTGAACTTTGAAATATGATATGAAGTTATCAGCGTACAAATTTTTCAATAATGCAATACCCCAAGAAAAGAGTTTGCTCTCTGCATTCGCCAATCTCAATCTTCGGGCTTTTTTTTTTGGGGGGGGGGGGGTCTTTAGGAACAGGGTCTACAATCCTAGACAACAGATACTGAAAGAGCTCAAAAGAAACAAACCTTCAAATGAGGAGTGTCTAAGCAAAAAATTGTGACGAGGTTTTACAAATTTCGAGAAGCAACTTTCATTTGTAGGTGTAATAGTGGAGGTCATTAAGAACATGTAACGTGGACTTTTGACGTTTTGAAATTCAACGTTATAAAAATGATGTAATTTAGAAATTTCACTAATTTTCATTAATGTTTGAGATTTCGTCCAGTTTTTAATATTTTAGTTGGTAATCGTACATAATGAATCTTATGGATATATGCATCAAGTTGATAAAAACACTTGTGTGTATCTTTTTCTTGTGTTTGTTAAATAGAAGATTCAAAATGTAACATATATTATGAAACACCCTGTAGTTATGAAGAGCAAGAGTGCCTCTTCCAAAATTGTGAAATTCATGGCCCCAGGGTCAGGGGTTCTGGCCCCAGGATGGGGCTATATAGATCATATAGTGAAAATGCATTATTTCTTTGAAAATCTTCTTCTCTGCTCCTGGGTATTAAATAAGGTAACTAAGTACATAGTTATGATGAACAAGAGTGCCTCTTCCAAAATTGTGAAATTCATGGCCCCGGGGTTAGGGGTTCTGGTGTAAGGGCGGGGCTCTATTGATTATATAGTGAAAATGCATTAATTCTTTGAAAATCTTCTTCTTTGCTCCTGGGTATTAAATTAAGTAACTAAGTACATAGTTATGATGAGCAAGAGAGCCTCTTCCCACATTGTGAATTTCATGGCCCCAGGGTCAGGGGTTCTGGTGTTAGGGTGGGGCTCTATCGACTATATAGTGAAAATGCATTAATTCTTTGAAAATCTTCTCCTCTGCTCCTGGGCATTAAGGTGATAAACTAAGTACATAGTTATGATGAGGAGGTGGGCCCCTTCCAGAATTGTGAAAGCCATGGCCCCTGGGTCAGGGGTTCTGGTGTTAGGGCAGGGCTCTATTGATTATATAGTGAAAATGCATTAATTCTTTGAAAATCTTCTTCTCTGCTCCTGGGTATTATTTAAACAAACTAAGTGCATGGTTATGATGCATAAGGATGCCTTTTTAAAAATTGTGAATTTCATGGCCCCAGGGTCAGGGGTTCCTGTGTTAGGGCGGGGCTCTATTGATTATATAGTGAAAATGCATTGATTCTATGAAAATCTTCTTATTGGCTACTGGAGATTATTTAAACAAACTAAGTGCATGGTTATGATGCATAAGGATGCCTTTTTAAAAATTGTGAATTTCATGGCCCCAGGGTCAGGGGTTCCTGTGTTAGGGTGGGGCTCTATTGATTTTCAATAGAGTCTGCATGTTGATAATATTAAGTGGGGGACAGATTAGAACTTAAGTTATGAGTTGATACTGAATACTAGACTAATTATTTTGTTGATCCTGATCTTCCTACTTCTCTTGCTTTAGGGCAACAAAGCTTCATCTGTCAGTGTATTTAACTTCTAAATTGTTGTATTATACTCAGGTGACCGTTAAGGACCTTGGGCCTCTTGTTTTTAATTGTTTCAGTATCATCCTGATGCAAATCCAGGTGATCCACAAGCTCAGCAAAAATTTGTCCAGCTACAAGAAGCTTACAATGTTCTCAATGACCCTCGGGGAAGAGCTGAGTATGACATAAAGATAAATAAACAACATTATAGGACAACTTACAGTACACAGTGAGTTCTCTGAAAAAATTTTCGTCAGTGCATATGTGTACATTGTAACATTTGTACATATCATCAGTACATGTTTATACCTTACTGGATGTACAAATTATCATTTAATAGTATAAGAATCAAATGTAAATGAATGTATATGTACAAATCATCTGACAAAGTGACAGTACATTACCAGGTAATATAGGTGACAAAGTGACAGTTCATTACCAGGTAATATAGGTGACACAGTGACAGTACATTACCAGGTAATATAGATGACAAAGTGACAGTACATGACCAGGTAATATAGATGACAAAGTGACGGTACATTACCAGGTAATATAGATGACAAAGTGACAGTACATGACCAGGTAATATAGATGACAAAGTGACGGTACATTACCAGGTAATATAGGTGACAAAGTGACAGTACCTTACCAGGTAATATAGGTGACAAATGACAGTACCTTACCAGGTAATATAGGTGACACAGTGACAGTACCTTACCAGGTAATATAGGTGACAAAGTGACAGTACATGACCAGGTAATGTAGGTGACAAAGTGACAGTACATTACCAGGTAATATAGCTTACAAAGTGATGGTACATTACCAGGTAATATAGGTGACAAAGTGACAGTACATTACCAGGTAATATAGGTGACACAGTGACAGTACCTTACCAGGTAATATAGGTGACAAATGACAGTACATGACCAGGTAATATAAGTGACAAAGTTACAGTACATTACCAGGTAATGTGGGTGACAAGGTGACAGTGCATTACCAAGTAATATAGCTGACAAAGTGACAGTACATGACCAGGTGATATAGGTGACAAAGTGACAGTAGATTACCAGGTAATATAGGTGACAAAGTGACGGTACATGACCAGGTAATATGGGTGACGAAGTGACAGTACATTACCAGGTAATATAGCTGACAAAGTGACAGTACATTACCAGGTAATATAGGTGACACAGTGACAGTACATTACCAGGTAATATAGCTGACAAAGTGACAGTACATTACCAGATAATATAGATGACAAAGTGACAGTACATGACCAGGTAATATAGATGACAAAGTGACAGTACATGACCAGGTAATATAGGTGACAAAGTGATGGTACATGACCAGGTAATATAGGTGACAAAGTGACAGTACCTTACCAGGTAATATAGGTGACAAAGTGACAGTACATGACCAGGTAATATAGATGACAAAGTGACGGTACATGACCAGGTAATATAGGTGACAAATGACAGTACATGACCATGTAATACGGGTGACAAAGTGACGGTACATTACCAGGTAATATAGCTGACAAAGTGACAGTACATTACCAGGTAATATAGGTGACAAGGTGACAGTACGTTACCAGGTAATATGGGTGACAAAATGACAGTACATTACCAGGTAATATAGCTGACAAAGTGACAGTACATTACCAGGTAATATAGGTGACAAGGTGACAGTACGTTACCAGGTAATATGGGTGACAAAGTGACAGTACATTACCAGGTAATATAGGTGACAAAGTGACAGTACATTACCAGGTATTATAGGTGACAAAGTGACGGTACACTACCAGGTAATATAGGTGACAAAGTGACAGTACATGACCAGGTAATATAGCTGACAAAGTGACGGTACATTACCAGGTAATATAGGTGACAAAGTGACAGTACATGACCAGGTAATATAGCTGACAAAGTGACGGTACATTACCAGGTAATATAGGTGACAAAGTGACAGTACATGACCAGGTAATATAGATGACAAAGTGACGATACATTACCAGGTAATATAGGTGACAAAGTGACAGTACCTTACCAGGTTATATAGCTGACAAAGTGATGGTACATGACCAGGTAATATAGGTGACAAAGTGACAGTACATTACCAGGTAATATAGCTGACAAAGTGACAGTCCATTACCAGGTAATACATGTATAGGTGACAGGACAGGTAAACTGAAATTACAAACCACAGTTATGTACTAAATGTAAAAATCACCTGACAACAGAAGTCCATACTGGTACACACACAAAATCCTCCTCTTATTTTGTATATTTACATGTATCAGGTATAACCATAGAATAAATTTAAGTTAATTTACATGTACATACATGTATCAGATATCTGCATAAAGTTTTACCATTATTAAACATATCGAAAAAAAATATACATGTGATTATAAGTACAATTTTTTTTTCTCAATTTTGCTCACTTAATCACTTTTCATCTAAATAAAAGTTATTTTGGAAAGAAATAATTTATTACATGCATTGATTTTAAACTTAATTTTGTCAGGTACACTCGTAGTGCGGGAAATACCTCAGAAGATGATTTTGTAAGAAATTACTACAAACGGCAAAGCCGAGCCCCACCCAAAAGTGCCGAGGACATTTACAGGGACTGGGTAAAACAAACTCAACGACAGGAGGAAATGTATGACGAGATGATCCGAAGAAACCAAGAAAAAAGACGTCAAGCATACGAGGACTTATATAAAGAATTCCATCAGTACTCGTCACGAGGAAACACGAGGAGTAACCCCTGGGGGGACTATAGGACACAACAGAAGTACTACCATTATCATTCCAGTCCAAGACTGGGGAACATAGTCTTCTCAATGTTTTGGCTCTACATCTCCATAAAATTGTTGATCTTACTGATAATAGGTAAAGGCCTAATCACTCTCCTGCCTCCGTTCCTTTAATTTTTTTTTGTGATATTAAATATCTTCTAATGAGCTTATCTGTCTGACAAGTATAAGAAAAAAAAAAAAAACTTAATTTGGACTCTGACATTAGAAATAACAATATGGAACATAGACTTTTTAAATGACTTCATTCACACAATATTATAAGCAGTACCCATATATTGTTGCCGTTTCATTTTTTCTGCACTTAATTGTTTCTATTTTCAGGTTCTGACTGAAGTAATGGCACGAAGGTATTGCTATTTATTGAAGTACGTAAGACAATTTTAGTGAAGTGCCAGAGATGGACAGTTTTGCTTTGTTATAAACATAATTCCCTATATCTGTTAAGGTCACAATACTTTTTAAACCATGGGGAACAAAAATCACTTTGATGT
Organism: Saccostrea echinata; assembly: GCF_033153115.1. Taxonomy (NCBI): domain Eukaryota; kingdom Metazoa; phylum Mollusca; class Bivalvia; order Ostreida; family Ostreidae; genus Saccostrea; species Saccostrea echinata. Next base: position 2,255,761 of record NW_026889758.1, on the reverse strand, counting down.
AAGTGTAAATTTATTATAAGAGTGTTTGCTATAAATGTGTTTTATTGTAGTCATTTTTATTTTTTATTACTGAAAGTGCTCAGCAAAGTTTGTCAAATACATGTATTAAAAACTTATTACAATTTTAAAATCTTCATGGACATCTAGCACACATGATTATGATTAGCAGCTGGCCCTCTACCATAGCTTTGAAATTGAAGTACCTTGGGGGCAAGGATTCAGGCTTCAGGGTGGGAATAATTGGTAAAACATAGAAAATTAATTGTTCATTGTATTTTTGATTTTTTTGGTATTCCTTGACAGTTTGCAGGCAAACTATATGCATGATGGCAGTAAGCATGATTTTGTTACCAAATTGTGAAATTTGTGTCCCCAGGATTTAGGCCCCAGATTGGGCTTAGTTGATCATATTAAGATCCGATATTGTAACAGGAAAGGAGAAAATGTATGGCTGGACCGGGAATTGAACCTGGGACCCCTGTATCACTAGTCAGGTGCTCTATCACTGAGCTATTCAGGCCGATATCCACGGCCAAAACCATTACATTCCTCCTTGGTTTAATTGTCTTCACTCTTGAAGACAAAACCCAAGTTCTTATTGCCCCTGGCAGAACTTTCACCTGCAAATCCAGGGTTGGTCAATGGTACCAAATTATGTAACAGGAAAGGAGAAAATGTATGACTGGACCAGGAATCAAACCCAGGATCCCTGCATTACTAGTTAGGCACTCTGAAGTCTGAATCGGTTTGTAAAATCCATGTTACTTAAATCCAGAGTTCCTGGACTCATGTGAGTTGCATGATCATAGTCTGAGAAACTCACGATTCTCAGGTGACTGTCAAGTTATATTAATACTTCTTAAAGATTATACACATACATGTAGTAGCTATAGTTAGTTTACACTGTACCACAGTTACAAGCCTGGGTTATCCCTATACTCCTGATATACATGGGAGCCAAGTTTAAAGAATATTGTCCTGAACTTCTAGCTTGCTGGAGTAGTTTGTACTCATGCAAATTTATTAATATCCACTTTTTTTTTCCTTTTTTACATTTACTGTACAATAAAACTCTCTCTCTCTTAAAAGACATGGCTATTGTAAGAAGGTTAATTTAATGATATTTCTTTTTTTATTTACAGTTTTATCATATCCCATGGATAAGGAAATTATTGGAATGGATTTTAATGAAACTTGGAAAAAAGAAGTGAAACTTTTCTCTTGTGACATTGAGATACATTTTTTATTGCAGGTATTTATAACAGATGTAAAATGAAAGATTAAAAATATTTTTTATAACAGAATTTTTTTATGCATGTTGTATTTGTGCTGAACAAACTTCGAAGGACTATATTATGTAATGACCAATATCTGCCCCCCGAATCAATTTTTGATGGAGAAATCTATAATAAGTTCTAACCAGGGGGATAACTGCAGACTTGAAAGAAAGCATTACCTAATTTCGTCAGCCATGATGTCAAGAGGATGATGTAAATTCAAAATTTTATTGATTTTGAGAGAAAAAAGTGTATTTTTCAGACACCAGTATTTTGATTAAAATCATTAAGCACAGGTCTGTCCATCTTGATCTTTTGATATAATGTGTAGAATGATTATATCAATGAAATATGTGAATATTGTTCTGGGGCAAGCTTGTGCTCAGTAAATTCTATACTCAAAACTGAATGAATTTTGTCCATTTTGTCCTCTTTCTTGAAATAACAGAAAAACTTTGTGACATCACAGAAACAAGAATTGCCTATAATATACTTCCAAACTATAATAATTTTTGTCATTTAAGATATTTCATACAATATATGAAATTATAACATTTTTAAAGATTTTTAAAAAATTGGCTTTTATAGGGGCAAAAATATGCTTTTACCTTGTACAGTTCTTTGGGAGTGTTTTGGAATGGTGCCCACTAAAGTTACATGATGAAAATGTTTCACTTTTAATCAGTGTCTTTCCTTGGTACAAACTGAAGTGCTATTCTTAAATTTCAAGGAAATACTATTATTGATATCCCAAGGAATCATGCAAAAATAAGAAATGATACAGGAAGGTGTATATTTTACCCCACATATAAAATTTTGTTCTCAACTTGGAAAAATGCTAAGAGATTTCTGAAACATTTCATAAAAACAGAAAAAAGACAGTGTGTGCAATCCATGCAGATCTTTAAGTCAGGCACCAATGATAAGGGGATCTAGAGAGACCTGTTTGAATTAATGTACTTTTTGAAGGTATGCCACATTCAAAGTTCTAATCAAAACTGAAATAAAAGTTCCACGATATAAATATTCATGAGTAACGTTTGACCAATGATTTGAAGAGCTAAAGTACATACACAACGTAGTTTCCAACTTTCTTCTTATTTTCTGTATAATTGAAGATTTTTTTTCCTTTGTACAATTTTTATTATGCCTAATGATGCTTTACACCCTCCTCTAAAATAAAAGATAACTGCAATGGGTCTTTTTCTGGTGTTTCTTTTGCTTTCATACCTTATTTCACTTTTGTATACATGTATTTACTAAAGAATTCTCTCAATTCTCAATTTGGCACCGAATTTAAATATTAAAATGATTTTAGACTGTCATACAATAAAACAATTATATGTTTTTTGTCTTTTCTGCTTTCTAAATGTAGAGAATCTACACTAACCTGCCCTTGATTTTGTTGATTAAAACATTTGGTTTGCATGAGAGGTGAAACTAACATTGTAAGAATGGCTTTGAAATTAGACTAGATAAATAACAATGACATGTATAAAAATACGAGATTACTCTTTCCCATTTCCCCCTTTAATCTGTATGGCACAAGTACACTATTTACAAAGGATTCAAAATGAAATTAACAATATAAGCACATCCATATTAGTAAAGAATTTTTGAATTGATGCCTGACAATTCAACATGTTAGAGCACATGTCCTATTTAGCACAAAATATGCTCCCTTACAAGTCACGTGATGGAATTTAGTATTCACAAGAGTTACCTGAGGTAAGAATTGATCATGTAGTGAATTATATGATATTCAACATACCACAGCCCTTGGTTACAACAGAGAGAGTGGATGCAAGATGAAGCATTTTTCTCTGTCTGTCTAGCTGTCTGCAAAAAAAAATTTAACCTTGCCCATAACTTTTGATTGGTGGGAGCTAAGGCTTTCATATTTCACGTGTATTCCTTGTGACAAGACCTTTTGGGTACCATCATATTTGACCTTTACCTTGGAGTTTGTCCCAGTTTTGCAAAATTTTACCCAAGTTCCCATACCAAACCATTCTCACAATTTGCTCATGAGCAGCTCACATGAGGACTAACCAGATTTCCTCACGTGAGTTGCTCATATGGTCATTCGTAATTGATCTTTAATATTTCCTCATTTCATGGACATAAGATATACATTTGTAGCTTTTAAAATGTTGACATCCAGTTCAATATGGTGATGACATGACGTATTTCCCAAAGCATATTTCACTTCTTTACTGCATAAATCTACCAGTATATACTTTCCTGTCCTTCACAAACATTTTGGATTGAAATTTTGAACTAGTCTCAAAGCGCACACAAATCCTGACTGGCTCCCCTCATTGGATACTGCCCTAGTTTTAAGCAACTGTGGGGGACACAACAGGTTGTTTAGGTAGAGGAAAGCATTTGCAAACTGATGGGATGAAGATTAGAAGCTCAAGAAATTAAGAAATTCCTGCCTGGCCCCCAATTATTTGTGATGCTATCTTCAGGAAGCATTAACAGTTAACACATGGGCAATTGTAATGAAGGCTTGTAAAGCTTGGACCACATAGAGTGACAAAGTATTGTGTTTCCTCACGTGAGCATTAAATTTGAAATGCTCACATGAGGAAATGAGACTTGTAATTCTTTGGTTTTGGTTCTACCTGTAATACTGAACTTTGACTATGTCCAATTTCCTAACCTCTTGCTCACGTGAGAAAACTGAACTTAGAAAAATTACTACCAATGCTACATCTTTATATAAGGCTGTTCATACGTGAGCAAATGAATAGACTTTTGCTCATGAGCATCCAAGTGAGCATAATTTTGCACATGTACATTTTGGTTAGTATTTTCCTCCCTAACAAAGACTAACAATCTGCACAGGAGCAAAATCCAATTCTACCTAATTTGCATACATTTCTTACTAGATTCTCATGTGAGTCTCATGAGCTGCTCATGAGCATTTGTTAGAATGTTTGGTACGGGTTTAACCTTGGCCATAACTTTTGAATGGTTTGCACTAGGGCTCTCATACTTCACATATGTACATTGTATTCCTTATGACTAGATCTTCCTTTGGATATCAACAACATTGACCCTTTGACCTTGACCTTGGGGTTTGACCCACTTTTGGAAAGCTTTAACCTTGGCCATAACTTTTGAACAGTTGATGTCAGAGCTAGCTTTCATACTTCACATCTGTATTCCTTGTGACAAGACTTTCCTTTGGATACCAACAACTTTGACCTTGACCTTGGAGTTTGACCTACTTCTGAAAAACTTTAACCTTGGCCATAACTTTTGAACGGTCAGTGCTAGGACTTTCATCTTTCACGTGTATTTTAAAATTCAGAAAATATAAGGTATTAAGTAAATGATAAGGTATGTTTTAAGGTATGTTGCATATAAGTTTTCTATGTGAAACTCTAATTAACGGTTGTAAAGTTAAAGTTACTTAATCCATGTGTAACAAAGCTAGGTTATTGGCCTGAAAATAAATGTTAATGATAAATTTTCATTTGAAAACTTATATATAATATATATAACATTCGAATCAAAGTTGTTTATCATAGTTTCACTAATCATGCTTATTGAGACTATATTAATTTTTAATGCTGCTGATGAAATATTATAGTACTGTATAAACATTTTAAAATATACTCAAAAGATATTTTTATTTTTTTTTTAATATTTATATTTTTTTAATTTTATATTTAATATTTATATTTTTTATTTAATATTTATATTTTTTTATTTTATATTTAATATTTATATTTTTTAAGCACACTGAGAGCTTTTCAACATTATCCCAATCCGGAAAAAAATCTCTTACGACATTGGTTTAACTTTCAGTGTGATTTATTTTGCATCCGGTGGCCCAGTTATGTAAGAGTGTCCTTTGTAAGTATTCACTGTATTGTAAGACGTAAACACTGTTGGAGTATATTCTGAAAAAAAAAAAAAGATTTGCAATTGTTGTTACAGTAAATTGCAAAGCGGATAATAAATTTATTATTTCATTCTGCCATACAGGATAATCTCTCAGCGAGATTCGTCGAGACTAAAAATTTTCAACAGACATCTCTTACGTATTCTCGTAAGAGACGTCTGTCCAAAATGTTTAGTCTGGTTAGAGATTTAATGTTCACTTTTTCTGACAAAATTTACCTTTGCAAAATTTTAGAATTACTCGGCACAGCTAAACCTATTTTGACAGTAATAATTATATAGGTTAAGACGAATTTGTGACCAAGCGCCGGCATCCTGGTTTGTTAATTCATGCTTGTGTTTGAATTGATGTCAGCAAAGACTGCTGCAAAGTATAGATACATTTTACTGTTAACAATTGTACTCTGAATTGCACTATTTTCTTTTAGCTTATTTGTTGCAAAACCCCTGATGCCAATCTATAGTATCTATTTTCATATCCAGTCAAAATTGCTAGTAATCTATTAGTGATTTGCAATCTGTGTTTTACTGTAAACAATTTTTTTCCTGTGGGTCATAATTCCACAGAATCACAATTTCTATGAGTAGAAAAGTACACGGATTTTATGGATTGCCACTATATGCCATACATGTACTTGTAGCGGACTGTATATAGGGAACTTATATAACTGCAGAACTGTAGGCTTATGGTTTTATATATTAGTCTGTGACCATAACGCTACGGGTCCCGATATGCAAATATGGTGCAATTTATGGCGCAAGATTTTCTGCGCACAGTTTGGGAGAAAATCTCCACTTTCCAGCATTGGTCAATCAACTACCTTTCACTCCCTAATTCTAGACATATTCTTTAACCAATCTGTATATTTTATCCACCTCCTAACTCTTAATTTACAGTTGTCTCTACAGACCAATAAACTCGCTTGTTTTGAATTTTTAGTTGGATGGCAGAAAATTCAAAACAATTCTCTTCAACCATGGGCAGAAAATCTTGCACCGTAAATTGCACAATATTTGCATTACGGAATCTGTAGTGTTATGGTCAAAGACTAAAATATAAAACCATAACGCTACAGTTCTGCAGCTAGGAACTTGTACTGCCTCACTAATTAGCTAGCTTTTTTAGTGATGCGGTAGAGTCTCCCTCTATTTCAGGCAAGTAAATGGCGAGCCTTTATAACTCTTGGATGGGTGACTGCTTCACACAGAAAAAAAATACTTCTACAATACTTTGACTGTGACAAAGTCCCATTAATGGTACAGATTAGTCCTTTTGAGTCAGTGTACTGGTAGATGCAATATAGTTTATGTCCTATAAACTATTGTACTTTGACCTAATTTGTATATTGTATATTCTATTGTTACTTTTGTGGCAAAGAAAAATGTGGCTTACTTCTAACAATCGTGTGATTAACACCTTGTAATAGCTTTAAAATTTCAGTTTATATATGATTGAAGTGCAAACTAAATTTTGTTATATTTTTTCTCTCAGAGAATTCAGATATGAAGTAAAATATATTTTAAGTTTGTTTTTTGACTTCATGTGATTGATTTTGTGGAATAATGTACAATAATGAGTGAAACATGTTAATACATTAATATGTAAGAGTGTTAAGTTCTTTAAGTTCATCCTTTGAGATCCCATGTGATATCTAATGATCTTGGACTCAGGATGCCATATCACTGATTCATACTCTTCACTAGTGTTTATCTTTCATACACTATGTCTCATATGTGAATTATACTTAGGGAATGTAACATCAAATTGATGTACAACTTTTCTTTTTCAGACCATGAACAGATGGTGGAGAATGGAATAACTGATCAGTCTTTAGAATGTACTGTATCAAGTCTGCAGTCTCCAAGAATGTCACAGTCTTCACTCCTCGTAAAAACCTCCTAGCAGTGAAAGGGTAATGTAGCATGATAAAGTGGTATTGTATTATTTCTACCAATAAAACATGCAGATAACAAACAGTAACCATGACGACACTCCAATACAACAAACTGTGAGTAGAGCACACACGGACCTCTGAAAACATCACAGGTGGGATCAGGGGCCAGTTTTTCACAAATTTCTGATTTGGAAGGAATGATAAGTAAGCATTCACAAAAATTTGTAGGTGCCCCATAGAAATTATTCTGCCTTTCCAAAAATGTTTTTTTTTTATACCAAGCTTGATTCTGTGTGTCATCTAAATAGTCACCCAGGGATTGGAGGTAGAGAGAAAATTAATTTCTGAAAATTTACCTTAAGTTTATTTTGTTGAAAAGGGCAATGACTCTGATGAGACATTTGGGATTTACTCTATCCACATTGGATAAATTAACAGATTAAAATTTGTTTGGAGTAATTTCTTTCACTCACTAGGAACTGTAATCCCTACCTGGATCAGACTTGCAGGGATGATTCACCATCAACTACACTGTTGATTCTTTATCTGAACTTTATCTTCTTAATGAGTGTCATTTTTGGACCAGATCCATGTCTTGTATGCATGAAGAAAGTCAGTTTGTTTCTGATAGCATTTTTCCCCCCAAATGTTAAGCCTAAAACATTGTATAAATGAAATCAGATTATGCATTTATGATCTTATTGTTTGATGAACATGTACAAATATTCATTTTTCACAAAACATCATTTTACCTATCAATTTAACAGGCAGTGTTTCTGGACAACAAGCAAGGATCCGCCGACTAACTATGAGATACTTGGAGTGAAGAAGGATGCTACTAGTAAAGAAATCAAAGATGCCTACTTTGAATTGTGTAAAACAGTAAGGATGACTTAATGATCAGACATTCAGTGTATAAATAATGGTGAATTTTGTTTTTATGATGAAACTTTTTGGATCATTTTTAATTTGTAAACTAAGAATTTTTTTCTCCACTTGTTAATAGATGCACCCAGACAGTAACAGCGGAACAAAAGATGTTCAGAACTTTGTGGAGTTGAACAAAGCTTATAACGTTCTGATAAATGAGAGGAAAAGGTCCAGATATGACAAGAAGTTAAAGGGGTATGTATAGTTTCTAAAAATGGCTGTACCTTGTTAATTGTTGTTAAAACAAGAAATGGGATAAGATAAAACAGAAACTTTTCTTTCATTACTAGTATGATGTACATGATCATAATTTGGTTGTGTTTAAATATACAAGTGTTTAGGCACTAGGTCAGGGTTACATTTCTTGGGATTAGAGGAAAAAAAATGTAATGTAAAGTGCATGTACGTTTAGGCTACATCGGCTTGAAAGAAAACAGTGTGCTTCATGTACTGCAATTGTGTAAGAAAGATGTTGAAAGTAACTTTTCTTTTGTATTACAGGGAGGAGTTTTATAATCAAGGTTTGTCCAGTGAGGAGACCAAAGACACTGTTGTTTATGCTCCATATATAAGGATTTTCATTTTGATTGTGTATGTGATTGGATTAACCCAATTTGGTAAAAAGTAAGTTGTTCATGGGACCTCTTTCTATTGGTACCTTATAGTGATCAGTCTCTCTGTCTATTTTATACTGGTTTTATTTGCCTAGAGTAAATTTCTTCTTCCCCTGGCCCAATGTGGCTATCCTTGACCAGCACTTAAAGGGATCAGTGACATTGATCCAAGTTTTAAGGTCAAAGATGAAGGTCAAAACAGTCATAAGGGGAAAATCCTTATCTTTTGGCCCAATATGGTTCATATGCCTTTGTGTAAAGGATGTGCAGAGACCTCCATACAATATTCTAAATCAGATGTCAAGGACAGAAGAGCTCCTTGTGCAAAATATTTTCTGGAGTATATATTTTCTGCTAATACCCAAAGAATGTACAGGTGAATTGTCAAAGGAAGTTACTATGCAAAAACATGGCCCAATTTGACTCAGGTTTGACCATAAGAGTGACCTTGTGAAAAGCGTATGTAGTGAACCAGGGCTAGTTTAAAGGTCAGAAGATGTCAAGGTCAAAGCAGATGGTTTGTGAAATCTTTGTCTATGTGTATAAAAAAAACCCTCAAATTTGGACAAAAAAGTCTTTTTTTCTTCTTCTTCAATTTTACCTTATATAAAAGAACACAAGATGCAAATTCTTCTCAGTAGACCAAGATGAAAACTTTTCCAAGAATAAAAAAATTCCCTCCAATGAGATTCCTGTACAAGTCCAAGTCCCCTTTACCATAAAGGGCCATTGCCAGGTACCCCCTCCTCTGAGCCAGATTTTTTTTAATAAAGGGGTACCATTTTGGTGGCTCATGGTGAAGTCAGTTTTTTTCACACATTAAATAAAAAAATAAAGCAAAATTACTCAAAATGGATAAATAATGAATTAATTTTCTTTAAAAAGTATTATTTTCTTGATTTGTTTAAGGAGGTGTGGTTGCACCTGATCCCCCCCCCCCCCCATTTCCTACAGCCTTGTTATATACATGTATACTATAAGCACTGTCCCTTTGAGATATTCACCATCTCATTTGTATCTATTTTTGGATTGTACCAATTTGAGTGACCCTCTATTGTAAAAGTTGTTTGTGACTGGATTAACTCGGTTCTATATTAAAAAGCTGAACAAATTGAATGAACTTTGCTAAAAAGAAAGTTAAACAATTTTGATGGGTAAAAAAATATTTTGTAACACCAATTTCAAAAATTTAAGGTCAGAATAGTCAATGTTTAAATGGCTGAATTTCAATCAGTAGAAGTAAAACATGGGTGGTATTTAATATTTATGCATGTTTTTTTACTCCACAGACAGAATTTTAATGTCCGAAGTGAATGGAGAAATTCAGAACAATCCAAGTGACAATCTTCCTTTATGAATCAATGAACTCTTAAAATAATTACAATTAGTTTATGTGAACATAATTACAATCTTTTTACGTGGAAGTAAATACAAATTGTTTATGTGAGAGTAAGTGATTTGTTTATGCAAGAGTAATTATGTCTTTATGTGTAATTATTTATGTGAGAGTAATTTCTGTTACTTTTTGTGTGTGAGAGTAATTACAATTTGTTTATGAGAGTAATTAGGATTTGTTTATGTGAGAGTAATTACGATTTGTCTTACTGATGTTGACTTTTATATGTGAATTTGTGTATGATTTCGTAGAAATTATGCATATACATGTATAATTTATTTTTATATGTGATGATGTCAACAAAATTGTCCTTTAAAAGACTGTTGAATTAAAACAAACAAACATTTATATATATATATATATATATATATATATATAATTGTTATTTATATTACAGCTCATACAATTTATCACAAAAATCTGAATTAAGATTCATCCATGTCTGGACCAAGCAGGGCTTTCCTTTTCACATATTCCTCAAACATTGTCAGATATCTGTTAATGAAAGCCTTTCTCAAATGTTCACTAGACGACACACGCTTTTGCACTGATGTATTAACTTGAGATACCTTCACCAAGTCAAACCGGGGGAAAACCCTGCAAATACAAGTATATTCTTCAAAATAAGATTGCAAGAAAATGAAAGCAAACAAGATAATACATTCAGAGAAAAAAAACATACAGCAATAAAACATTAAAGACTTAAAGTTGGGCATAACAAGTTCAGGATGTTTTAATGTATACAGAACAGCAATTATTTCTACTACATTTAGAGAACTACCACCTTATTCTTCAACAAAGAAAAGGACGGATCTTATCATTGAATATCACCATTACTATCACCTGCAATTAATTTCTATAAAGGTTAATGGTAAATCAGCCTGGTCTTTGAAGGAAAACCAAAACTGCTTTAAAATGCCCACAATAAACAATTATATATAGTGTTAAATCCAGACCCTAAAAAGGGCATGGTAATCCAATAATCAAAAGGGCACTTTACGCTGCGACAAGTTTTCATGAGGGCACTTTTTTAACGTCTAAAATTATGAATATTTTCTTTATCATGTTTATGTACTTAAATTATTATTTAATACTGAAATCATTAGTTATACAAGTATCTAAAAGAAAAAATTATAAATCTCTCAGCTTAATTCATTTAATACACACTGAGGGGGCAATTATTGCCAAAATTTAAATTCAAATTTTTTAATCAAGAAATTAATATGGTTATCAAGGTTATGCTTAAAAAGTAATAGGTGTGAATCTTTTTGTCACTTGCTCAATAAATTATTTTTAATTGGGGTATGAATTTTTTTCCTTGCTTTAATATTGTTATTTGTGTATGAGGTAAACAACAGAACAAAATTACAAAGGGGGGGGGGGCTACTTGGATAATAAATGTCGAGGGCATTCTCTTTATTTTGAAAATAATCTACCAACAAAATCAAGTGAAAACTGATCATACCAAAAAATTAAACTTGAAATAATATATAAATTGGTTAAAACTATTTTTCTGGCTTAGAAACATTGAGCCTCAGGGTGTCAAAAAGTTAGAACACAGAATCATTGAACATGTTGAAAGAAACTAACTTCATACTTTGTTGTTTCCTAGCCCATTTCACACATAATATATATTCAGTTTTTTTGGTACTGTACATTGTAAGTTGACTTAATTCATCAGCAGTTTTATTTTTCACATTTCTTCATCAACTCTGTTTTTTCTACTTTCAACTTAAAAAAAAAAACGATCCTGATTTAAAATGTGTAACATTTTAATTTACAAATTAATCTGTCTTTGACATTGGGCTAATTCTTGCATAATCAATGCAATCAAATGATATTTTCTCGTGTTACCGCTTATACCCTAACAGCCTGAGACATGTTACCTGGCCAGGTGGCTGTGTGCATTCAAGCGAGAAGTGATTTCCTGTCCTGAATTCACACCTTTGCGTGCATTGAATAAACAAAGGGGCTAATCAGCATGTACTGAATAAACAAAGCCGCTAGTCCATCTTGCCTCTGCTAGGCATATTTATTTATTTTTGCAAGGAAAAAAGGGCATGGCGCTGGAAAAAAGGGCATGGCGCCGAGAGAAAAGGGCATGGCGCCGCGCCATGCTAGATTGCTTTAGATTTAACACTAAATATATTCATTTTATGTGTTGCATTTTCAGGGGGTGGGAGGTATATTGTCTTTGTGTAATAACTAATGACCGGTATAAAGAATTCACTGTACAATGGACTCGCTATAAATATGCTTTACTGTTATGAACTTGATACTGCATAAAAATGTTTATATTACCCATGCATATCTTGATTCTTTTTGATGAAATCAGATTCCTGAAGTTTGTCCTCTGAGATGTCACCAAAAAGTGTCGTGTGAAGAATTGTCAGGCAGTCTGCCTTGTTTAGTCGCAGAGTTGTACACATATTGAGGAGAGCAAAAATCATCAATTCTCCAAACTTCTCATTGGTCAAAATCACACATTCTGTAAACAGATAAAACTTACCCATGGTAGAGGTTATAAATACTCTGGCTTTACTGTGTAACCAAAAATGTTCATGATACCCATAACATGATTTAAGAAACTTTTTCAATATTGACTGCTTGAAAACCAAATATAACCCAGTAACTCTTACTGTGCAATATAGTATCAAGTTTCATATTTTATACAGTTATCTATTTCAATGTATTGTGATATAAACATTTTCACTTTAATGAGAATTTCCCTCTATTTTTATAAACATGTAACCTAATCCTAAGAGGGGGGCACTAAATTGGCCAGTGATAGAAAAAAAAGTATACCAGATCTCAGATTTCCAAACGGACAAGTCTTTTCAACTGTAACTGGGTTTTCCAGTGCAGTATTCACATTTTCTGAACAGTCCCAGGAATTTTGTTCACTGTCTTTGGTCCATGTTAGGTCAGGTTTTAATATATTTGTAGTCTGTAGAATCTGCTTGAGTTTTTGGACTGAATAGGCAGCTACAAAACTGTAGATAATGGTGTGTACAGGAATGTGCTCTTTGATTTCCTCTGCCACAACCTGTACGTGGGATGGCAGTACACAAATAAACACCACATGGGATGTGGAAGCTAGTTTTATATTGTCATGAAAACAATCAACACCTTTATTCTGTAAGTATTCTGAAATGAAACACATCGATAATCTATCATTATTATTATTGGTTACCTATTATGTGCAAATGTTTCCTGAGTTCTGACTGGTTACTGATTTGTGCATGTAATGAAATGCTCTTGATTTAGTCAATTTAATCTTAATACTTTTGATTCATTTACTGTCCCCAGATTTCTTTGTCTGAGTAAGATTGTAATTCAAGTAAAGAACTGGGTACGTTGAGTCCAGTAATCAGCCCTGTAAAATCAGCAAAAAGTAAACACATAATATCATTATGAAAATTTGTATTAATTTTAAAGGTTTCCCTGTGTACAAAATAGGTAAAAATTTTACTCAACTCATGTGCAGGTTTGTTTATGTAACATTCAAAATCAGACTAATGTTCAGGATTATCCCCTATTGGGGCATTTTCCCTTTTCAAAGTTTATTTTGATAAGGCTGCATCCGAGTGTGTGTGTGAAACTTTGCAGAAAGAACAATTATACCCCAGTTTATAATACTGTATGAGAAAAAAAAAATGACCTTACAAAAGTGTGCCACAGTTGTTTTTTAATACAAAGAATTGTAGTTGGAGATGCTGCTTGTTTTGGAGAGGCAACATATTTTCTCCACACAAAATTGATACTTTTGTAGAAATTAATTACTCTTGAACTTTGGTACCTGGAACACTGATATCTTGAATACCATGGATATGTCAAATTGATTTGGAATTCCCAACCCTTTATTCTTTAAGTACTTTACCTTGAATATCTTGAATCCTCGGATATATTTAAGTTTTTCCCTCTGTCCCATTGAGTTCGAGATAACAAGGTTTGACTGTGTGTAATTCCAATCTGAATGTTTTACATGTATCAACTTTTAAATTCAATTCTGCATTTGGGAGGGAAGATTCATGTAGCCCTTTCTCTGTTGAATTTATCAAGTAACATTACTTGTAAATTAATGACGTAATATGTTGACATGGATAATAAAAATGATTTAGAAAGGGCACATTGTAGGCAAGTCTGTAAAAGATCTTGATAACATTTAGAGACAGGGCCGGTTTTGGTTCTAAACGTACCCAGACCTTACTGTTTATATAATGGGGAAAAAACAAACAAAAAAAAAAAAAACACTCAACAATGTTACAGTCATCATGTATCTCTTGAGACTGCATTTACCCAGTGTTTCTGGTCTTCTAGTGGATACTTTAAGGTCTTTAGGATTCACTCTGCCATATGTCAACAAGCAGTGGGCTAACTGGCTGCCAAGACGACCACATCCAATAATACCAACTTTTAATGGATCTCGTGAATCTTTGTCCTGCAAGATCTTGGCAGTCATCTTCTGAGGACTTTTCATTTGTTTCTTTATTTGCCTGAAACGATACAGAAATTATTTAAATCAAGTCCCAATAATTTTTAATATAGACACCTATACCTGTGGTTCTGAACTAGAAAATCGCCTTTATGGAATCTAATAATTAATTGTAATGTACAACAGATACAGAGAAAGGCCTGAATCATGCGACTGCTATTCTCACAATATCAGAAGTCCTGTTTGACCCACGGCCACGATTAGACTCGATCAGAACCCTGGCATTGTGAGGATGCGTGATTCAAATTTGCCAAATTCTGGTCACGTTTTTTGACAACATTATAAAAAAGTACAGAACATATTATTAAATGTAAAGACCGATGCCGAATCCACTTCACGACTACATAATAAACTTAAAAATTAGCGCACCTTGCTTCATGAAGAATATTTGCGAAAAACGTGGCCTGTGTGCACATGGTTACTACCAGTGCGTGAGATCTTTTCCTCAGGACGAGTAGTTGTCTTTCGTCATCATTCAGCGCACTTTCAAACTGTAAAGATTCTAAATTATGGGTGATATCAATTGGAGTAATTTCGACTGCAGATTTTTGAAGTCTTTTCATTAGCGCCATTTTGTATCTATGAAAGCCCACGCATGCGCTCTATTGCTTGTCCTACTAGTAAGGCGATCATAAAATGTTTCAAGTTCAAGTTTTCTTGGATTGGTATTGGTATAAGGTATATCCATGTCCGTAATAAACGCAGGATACCCTCGTAACTCAAATAATTGAGGACATCTTTACTCCTTTCAACATATTAAAAAAAAAAAAAATTATGATACTTAAAAACTCCAAGGAACTTTAAGAAAATTTGAAATCACAATTAAAATTTTAACAAATTTACCACTTTTCAACACTTTATACAACCGTTCCCCACGATGAATCAAAGTCCAGGCTTTTTGATGTCATAGACAGCTCCTTTTCAATAAAAATGGAACTCGTAAATATACTTACTTTGTCACTGGTCATTTGCAAAATCATTTTGTTAAAACATTCTGATTGCACACACACAAGTACTCTGAAGCTGAAATTAAATGATGATGAAGTTCCTGATTGACAATATCTATGTAGGTTTTGGAGACCAGGCCCCGGGGCCATAAAACTTAGACAGGCTCACTTTTGATCTCAGTCTCACTTTTTCACTATTAATTCCTTTGATAAAAGTGAGACTGAGATCAAAAGTGAGCTCTTCTAAGATTTATGGCCCCAGGACCAGGTCTTCCAACAATCTGTTGGAATTCCCATGGGTACCAATTGCGCCCCGTTATATCAGACCTATTTTTGTATTCATATGAAAAAGAATTTATTCAAAAACTTCCACATGAGAACTTCTAAGAAAACACTTGCTGTGGCCTTCAACTCGACATCTATTATAGATATATCGACGGCGCAAGTTAATTAACAATGGAGAGTACCTCCATTGACACCTTTTAAATTAAGCCTTTGACGAAGACAAAGTCTCTTAAAATGTTTTTCATTACTTTGATTGTGGTAAGCAAATAATTAATGGAGATGTTTTTCTCAGTGTGGACTGAAAAGAGCAAGGAACTGACCCCTTCCCTTTTCATTACTACTGAGCTTTTTTTTTCTCTAACTAGAATCTCAAAACTCATCCCCACAATGTCAGGGGTCCCGAGTCCACACTGGTTGTGGGACATCCCTTAGCAAAAACAAATGCTATATTTGCATTGATTTTTGATTTTATTTGTCTTGAAAATACATTGAACATTGGTTATGCATTTATTTTTGATTGAATCCAATTCAAAAATCTTCAGACCATTGATTTTGGAATGATTGAAATTTGATTTTTTAAATAAATGTTGTTTCAATGCATTTATTTTGCATTTATTTTGAATTTATATGATGTCATACCAATAACAAATTACACATGAATTGATCTCTTTGGTAAATCCATGATTGAATTTGTATTTATTTTCTGAAGCATTGATTCAGAAATAAATGGTAGCTTTATCAGCTGTGTATATTGCTGGTTATATTAGTGCTGACAAGCTGTAAATATATCCAGGGAGAGGCTGATAAAAATCACGTGATTACTCTACGTCACTTTATCAGCCATTTCAAATTCTGCTGGCGCTGCATCCAGACAAGCTAGAAGCCATGATGTACTTTGATGGAAATGATCAACATTTTGTTGTGTTCTTCCCTGTGGACTAAACTATTCAAATTATGGCAAAAAGTTGTGTAGAATCTAAGAATGATGAAGACAGCTAGTGTTGTTTTGTGACAGCTAGACAAGTGATATTGAAGGTGATGAAAAGATGGTGCTGTTGAAGTAGATGCCATACAAATAATGGATACATTACATGGAAGTTTGTAATTCATTTACTTGAATTTATAACTGTACTGGTGAATTTTTCAGATAAGTATTCAAAATTTTGGTAAAGATACATGTGATGGATTATTAGTAATAATGTTTGCATTGAGCATGATGCTGGATATTGTTTGTTACCATATGTATTTATTCTATGTTACTTCTCAAGTTTCATAACATCACTTAAATGTTTTAATATGTATTACTTTAACATTTTTCTGTGATGTCACAATAATGCTAAGTGACATCAAATAAATGCTTCATACTGTATTTCATTTGTTTTGCATTGATTTTGCATTTTTCCGTGATGTCAGATTAATCCTTCATCTCATTTACATATTTCGCAAAAATCCAGCCATTTTCAATCAAAAGTCAATCCAAAATAAATCAAAATCCAATGTTCAATGCTATTTCAATGCTTTTTTCCCATACAATTTAGCAAGGAGGCACAGTTGATTTCTTTGCAAATCAAAAAACAATGAAAATCCAATGCTCAGAAAACAACTACAAAATAAATCAAAATTCAATCAATTTGATTTTGCTAAGGGATCTGACATTGTGAAGATGCTCAAAACTTTGTTTAGCAAAGGTAATTTTTGGCTAAATATTACAGAACCCTAGGTCCCAATTTTCCCACAATCTTAGAATTGGTATACATTTGAAAACCAATGCTAATGTAGTGGTATGCTAATTTAGTAGTATGCCCACTCAATAATGTCTAATGACCTTGTTTTAATCTTTAAACAATCTTTGAAAATTTTGAGTTGCTTTGATCAAAAGTAAAAGACTGTCTCTAATTCTTGCGACTTCCAGACCAGACAAGGATTTTCTTTTATGCCATGGCTTTGGTATTATACTGAAATATTGATGTATTTGCAGGCACGTAGCCTCATTTTTCAAAGGGGGAATGCAGCCAGAAAAAATAGAAAATATACCTGAAAAAGTCTTGACAAAGAAAGAAAACACTACTTGGGGTGGGGTGGGGGGGGGGGGGGGTCTGTCACGTTCCAGTTTCCCACTTCCCACAAATGAAAATTTTTTACTGGCATTACATTATACCTCCCCCCCCCCCCCCTTCTCTACATTAATGTGTGTTGATTTGACAGACTGTGACAAAAAGTGGAGGCCAACCAACATGTAAATGAGAAAATTACTTTTGAACCCGCACCCCCAGCTGTATCATAAAAACAAAGATGTGTAAAGCATCCTACCAAGAGTTTCTTTACTAGTAATCACTTATCAATGGTGTTGCTTAAATTTGAACAAATGATTATGAAAAAAGTTGTAAATGAAACTCACAATAATAAAAAGTTTTACAGTCTATAACAGACCTGTATTTATTTTCAATTTCACAAATTTTTCAATGTACACAACATTTTGTCTAGCTCACTAATCAGAGCTTACTTAACAGCACTAGTTGTTCATCAGTAAAAGTCAAAAGAAACTATTCATGGATCCCAACAAGGCACTGCTGTTACACGAACGTCAGGAATGAATAAAGAGATGACCTATTTCCGTGACCTTGTGCTTCTTCTGGGCCTAGCCTCGGATGAACTAGATTCTGATGACTTAGATCGACTCGTCTTTGGTGGATGATCTCCTGTAGAATCTTGTGACTACAAAGAAACACAATGTCCAGTTAACATTATTAGATTAAACTGTGATAGTGATATGAAATATTTAATGAAAAGCTTTCTATGATTTGATCTTATCCAAACAGAATAAAAGTTTTGAAGTTTCTCTCCTATGTAGAAAAGATGCAAAATTTGCATATTCTCATCTTTTTTGACAAGATACAAGATAAGGAGATTTCTGTTTTAACCTCGTCAAGATACATGTGTTGCATGTGTCTATCTCACCCAGACAAAATACATCTTAAGGATTTTTCTGTCTCATCCAGACAAGATAGAAGTTTAGAATGCATTTCCTCTTGTGAGTCATTATTAACTAAAGAGTGGGATGTTGTTAGATGTCAGAGATTTGGAACATCTAATTTTAATTAGATTGCTGAGTGAGCTTCCAGTTCCCTTTGGGAGTCATTATTAACTACTGAGTGAGCTACCAGCTCCATTTGTGAGTCATTATTAACTACTGAGTGAGCTACCTGTTCCCCTGGTGAGTCATTATTAACTACTGAGTGAGCTACCAGCTCCATTTGTGAGTCATTATTAACTACTGAGTGAGCTATCTGTTCCCCTTGCGAGTCATTATTAACTACTGAGTGAGCTATCTGTTCCCCTTGTGAGTCATTATTAACTACTGAGTGAGCTATCTGTTCCCCTTGTGAGTCATTATTAACTACTGAGTGAGCTATCTGTTCCCCTTGTGAGTCATTATTGAATACTGAGTGAGCTACCTGATCCCCTTGTGAGTCATTATTAACTACTGAGTGAGCTACCAGCTCCATTTGTGAGTCATTATTAACTACTGAGTGAGCTACCTGATCCCCTTGTGAGTCATTATTAACTACTGAGTGAGCTACCTGTTCCGATTGTGAGTCTCATTATTAACTACTGAGTGAGCTATCTGTTCCCCTTGTGAGTCATTATTAACTACTGAGTGAGCTACCTGATTCCCTTGTGAGTCATTATTAACTACTGAGTGAGCTATCTGTTCCTCTTGTGAGTCGTTATTAACTACTGAACAAGCTACCTGATCCCCTTGTGAGTCATTATTAACTACTGAGTGAGCTACCAGCTCCATTTGTGAGTCATTATTAACTACTGAGTGAGCTATCTGTTCCCCTTGTGAGTCATTATTAACTACTGAGTGAGCTACCTGTTCCCCTTGTGAGTCATTATTAACTACTGAGTGAGCTACCTGATTCCCTTGTGAGTCATTATTAACTACTGAGTGAGCTATCTGTTCCCCTTGTGAGTCATTATTAACTACTGAACAAGCTACCTGATCCCCTTGTGAGTCATTATTAACTACTGAGTGAGCTATCTGTTCCCCTTCTGAGTCATTATTAACTACTGAGTGAGCTACCTGATCCCCTTGTGAGTCATTATTAACTGAGTGAGCTACCTGTTCCCCTGGTGAGTCATTATTAACTACTGAGTGAGCTATCTGTTCCCCTTGTGAGTCGTTATTAACTACTGAGTGAGCTACCTGTTCCCCTGGTGAGTCATTATTAACTACTGAGTGAGCTACCTGATCCCCTTGTGAGTCATTATTAACTACTGAGTGAGCTACCTTATCCCCTTTGTGAGTCATTATTAACTACTGAGTGAGCTATCTGTTCCCCTTCTGAGTCATTATTAACTACTGAGTGAGCTACCTGATCCCCTTGTGAGTCATTATTAATTGAGTGAGCTACCTGTTCCCCTTGTGAGTCATTATTAACTACTGAGTGAGCTATCTGTTCCCCTTGTGAGTCGTTATTAACTACTGAGTGAGCTACCTGTTCCCCTTGTGAGTCATTATTAACTACTGAGTGAGCTACCTGTTCCCCTTGTGAGTCATTATTAACTACTGAGTGAGCTACCTTATCCCCTTTGTGAGTCATTATTAACTACTGAGTGAGCTACTTGATCCCCTTGTGAGTCATTATTAACTACTGAGTAAGCTACCTGCTCCCCTTGTGAGTCATTATTAACAGACGTGTCCATGGTTTCCTCAGCAATAGCGAGGGCATTCTCTGGAGAGTCAGCTTCCTCCATCTCAGTCTCGGCTCTATCCTACAGAGAGATAGCAGGATACATTATCATGCGGCGAGATTACGAGATACACTATCCTACAGACAGATATAGTGAAATACACTATCCTACAGAGAGATAGCAGGATACATTATCATGTAGCGAGATTACGAGCTACATTATCCTACAGACAGATATAATGAAATACACTATCCTACAGAGAGATAGCAGGATACATTATCATGTAGCGAGATTACGAGATACATTATCCTACAGACAGATATAATGAAATACACTATCCTACAGAGAGATAGCAGGATACATTATCATGTAGCGAGATTACGAGATACACTATCCTACAGACAGATGTAATGAAATACACTATCCTACAGAGAGATAGCAGGATACATTATCATGTGGCGAGATTACGAGATACACTATCCTACAGACAGATATAATGAAATACACAATCCTACAGAGAGATAGCAGGATATATTATCATGTAGCGAGATTACGAGATACACTATCCTACAGACAGATATAATGAAATACACTATCCTACAGAGAGATAGTAGGATACATTATCATGTAGCGAGATTACGAGATACACTATCCTACAGACAGATATAATGAAATACACTATCCTACAGAGAGATAAACGGATACATTTCATCTTACAGAGATACTAATGGGATACATGTACATTGTCTTAAAGAGAGATAATGTGTCACACTTTTTAATAGGGAGATAATGACATACATTATCTTACAGAGAGATGAGATACATTATCTTACAGAGAGATAAGATACATTATCTTACAGAGAGATGAGATACATTATCTTACAGAGAGATGAGATACATTATCTTACAGAGAGATGAGATACATGTACATCATCTTACAAAGAGATGAGATACATTATCTTACAGAGAGATGAGATACATTATCTTACAGAGAGATGAGATACATTATCTTACAGAGAGATGAGATACATCATCTTACAGAGAGATGAGATACATTATCTTACAGAGAGATGAGATACATTATCTTACAGAGAGATGAGATACATTATCTTACAGAGAGATGAGATACATTATCTTACAGAGAGATGAGATACATTATCTTACAGAGAGATGAGATACATTATCTTACAGAGAGATGAGATACATTATCTTACAGAGAGATGAGATACATTATCTTACAGAGAGATGAGATACATTATCTAACAGAGAGATGAGATACATTATCTTACAGAGAGATGAGATACATGTACATCATCTTACAGAGAGATGAGATACATTATCTTACAGAGAGATGAGATACATTATCTTACAGAGAGATGAGATACACAATTGTACAGAGATAATGAGATACATTACATCAAAGTTCAGGAAAACTATCCCCCCTCCCCCTGTTGACCTAAAATGAAGGCACAGTTGCCCATTACTTAATGCCCAGCTGCCCCTAAAGTTGAACTATCTACCCACCTCTGTTGACCTCTTTGATTTCCTCCTGGCTGGCATCTCTTTTCTGTCTTTCTCTGGTGAATCTCTGGCCCCTGATTCCTGTGGCTCTCTGTTTTCAGTTGCTTGTCTAGCAATTTCTTCAGGATCAGGGGGCTCTTGCTTCACCTTATGCAAATGAACATATTTACTACTTAGTTTTATGATATACATGCAATTAAGAACACATCCCCCCCCATTTTTTATCTTCAGAATACTTTAGCTTACATACTTGCCAATTATTCCTCTGTCATTTAAAACTTTGCAACACAGACTGTTAATACAACTTTATACTGTCTAATAAACTGATAGGAATAGTGTTACAATGTATCTGAATCATGAAGAATAAACGTTATTTTAATGTCCAACAAATTTTGATTGACTGCATTATTCAACTCACTTGAACCAAGTTTGATCCTATGGTCTGAATTGACTGAACACTTTGTATAGACTGGGTCTCCATAGGTACTACAGTATTCTCAATCTTCACTGTGGTAACCTGTGGTGCTAGAACTGTGGGGGTGAAGGGGACGGGGGTAGGTGGTGCCACCTCAGCCTGGGGTGTAATGGGGGTCACCTCTGGGGGATTCTCCAAGACAGCTAACACTGATTTGGGCAGGTGAGCTTTCTGAAATTATCCCATACAATATAAGTTTGATATTTTCAAACTGGTGAAAAGACTTTTAATGCATATTAAAAGACTAGTCACGAGATACATCAATAAAAAAAAACCTGGTTTGGAGCGAATGAGTTGACATGGTTTAGTAGCGGTTCTCTGAGGTCTGGGCAACTCTCAAATACACTCTTTAACTGAGGAGCTTTTAACTGCAGTAAAACAGCAAAGGACTGAGGCTTCATCTTCTGACAACATCGAATAAAACCTTCCCAGACCTTCTTATTCTTCCAGACCTACAGACAAGAACAGACATAAGATTCATTACTATCCGCTGTAAATTTCAAATAAAAAAAGCCCTGGACAGAAAAACTGGAGATGCTGCAACATTTCCATTGCAAAAAGGAAATCCTATTAAAGTGGACATCTTTGTCTGGTTTCAGCACACTGAATTTGTCTTACTTAATGTCTTCTTTGTTTTACACTTTTATAAATCGAACATACTTTATAAGCAATGATTACTTAAATCTTGTTGAAAAATTCCTCTGTCCCCAAATACCTAATGCTTAGAAATACAGAAATAATACATTTTGTTTCAAATTAAAACCTTAGTTTTTGTCCTGTTCCTGTGAAAACTGCAAAAGGTACAGACACATGATGGAAGCAAAAAAGGATTCTCATCTTTGCTCTATGTTTAGAGACAAAATTAAATGTATGTTCTTAGAAGTATGGTAAAACTTAATGAAATAATGCATGATCAGGAGAGGATTTGATTGTTACCTCTTTAGCAATGTATGTTCTTAGAAGTATGGTAAAACTTAATGAAATAATGCATGATCAGGAGAGGATTTGATTGTTACCTCTTTAGCAATGTATGTTCTTAGAAGTATGGTAAAACTTAATGAAATAATGCATGATCAGGAGAGGATTTGATTGTTACCTCTTTAGCAATGAGCCTCTGAAGGATATTGAGAATAAATCCCATCAGTCTGGGATACATAGACAGGGACTGTAGAACCGTCCTCATAAACAGTGTAGGGAGGGGGTCTTGTTCCATTAAGGTCTTCATCACTACTGCCAGAACCTCCTGAGTGTAAATGTTCTTCTCACTGAAGCACAGGTTTGTAGCTGGAAAAAAAAAAAAACATGAATGCACTTGAAAGTTAGGCAGAAAGGGGGGGGGGGGGGATGGATGGGGGTAACTTCATCTGTTTTGGGCAGATCAGATAATACATTGTAATTTGTAATGTTTAATTTTCATCTTAATTCAAATACAATTGAACTTCAGTATCTTGAACATAGATATGTTGAATACCATGAATATGCCAAAGTGAATGGGAAGTCCCAAACAAATATTTTTATGCATTTTAACCTCAACATCTCAAACCCTTGGATATCTTCTCAAAGCTTTTCTCTGTCCCATAGAGTTCCTGATATTAAGGTTTTACTGCATTTACTTTATGACATCATAACAATTTTTTTTTGCTTTAGATATTATATTACTGTTTGAAAAGTATTTTGTCTAAAATATCTTTGAATAATTTTCTTTGTATAATTTCTACTTATGTTGAATAAATTTGACAACAGGAAGTTCAAAATAACAGGAAGTTCAGCACACCCTTAATAATGGTCTTTATGTCACACTTGGCTGGGTCTCACCTTTAATGATGGTCTTCATGTCACACTTGGCTGGGTCTATGTTGTGTAGTGCTATTAACAGATCCACAGGAGTAAGGGGAGAGGTGTAGTTAGCGTCGCTATGGCCACCAAGAAGACGGTTAAACACCTCCTTCACAACAATGGGGTTTAACTTGATTAGTTTGGGCAGGGCTTGTATCACTTCATCCTGAATTAAAAACACAAAATATTCTCTTAATGATATGCTATGATAAAATTCGAAACTTTTTCCTTGAAAAAAAAAATATGATGGTTAGTCAATGTCTATATTAAAAACATCTCATCTTTAAGAAATTATTCTTGACTCAATCAGGTACTGTAGATCACCTTGGTGTTTATATGGGAGACAAATTTCACAAGTTAAATTATTGTTGTTTATATTATAATCTGTAGTAATACGAATATACAAGGGACTAAAATTTTTGTGAACTGTCTGTCACAAGTTATTGTGCCAAAATAAAGTCTTGTGAATAAAAAGTGATTTACACTGTGTTCTTCACTTTAAATGAATTGTTTCAAAAAAAAACATCAGTAAAGTGATTTTCTCTTTACCTTGGAAAGTCCGGTGAGAACTGGGATAAGGAATCTGACATCAGGGACACGTTTGTGATAAAGATCACGGACTCTCTCCACCAATTCAGGTGATGGTGAGGCTGAAATACAGGTAAGCTATTAGCATTCACATCTGTAGTCATGAGGCTCCCAGGGGTAAGTTTTGTTCACCAGACATGGGTATCATTTGCCATTTTAATTATACTTTGTTGGAAAGGCCTCTTGCATCCTCCGGGGCATTGAGAGGATATATTAGTAGTTGGAAAGGATCTGATTTTATCTTTGTCTGTTAGAATGTGTTTTTATCACACCTTTGCCTGGGTAGGTTTTATCATACCTTGTTTTTATCACACCTTTGTCTGGATAGGTTTTATCATACCTTTATCTGGATAGGTTTTATCATACCTTGTTTTTATCACACCTTTATCTGGATAGGTTTTATCATACCTTTATCTGGATAGGTTTTATCATACCTTGTTTTTATCACACCTTTATCTGGATAGGTTTTATCATACCTTAATCTGGATAGGTTTTATCATACCTTGTTTTTATCACACCTTTGTCTGGATAGGTTTTATCATACCTTGTTTTTATCACACCTTTATCTGGATAGGTTTTATCATACCTTGTTTTTATCACACCTTTGTCTGTATAAGTTTTATCATACCTTTATCTGTTAGGATGTGTATGACTCTAGTGACCAAGGTTTCAGCTCCCTTTGGACAACTTTCCACTAATGTTAACAGCTCAGGGGATTTCATTCCCATACCTTTCACCTAAATAAAGAAGCTCAAAAATTAAACTATGTCACAAAAACTTTTAAAGTTTTCAATATTCTTCCATTTTCTATAAATATTTTTTTCTAATTTCTAACCTATCAAGACATTTTTATATAAAATTCACTTCATACAATTCTACATATACTTGAGCCTGAGGATGGCTACACAATATTTATGGGATAATCCACAGACCTGTGGATGATTACTCTATTTTGTGCATTCCTGGGCAAATGGATGATTTGTGGGTACACATTGACTATAATTAACCCACTCTCCTGCATCTTGAGGATGATTCTTCTATACTTCTGTGATTCTCAGAAGCGAGTGGATGATTATACTAGTCTTATGGGATTCTCCAGTGTCCTGAGGAGGATTATACTTATGGGATTCTCCAGTGCCCTGAGAAAGATTTTACTTATGGGATTCTCCAGTGTCCTGAGGAGGATTTTACTTACGGGATTCTCCAGTGCCCTGAGGATGATCCTCTTGATATCAGCTCCGGCAGATGTATACACCATGGCTAACCTAAAACCAGAAAAATATTCCACTCTCTCATATCCGAATATTAAATTGTCAATTCATTTTATCCAAATTATTAAATTAAAAAAAATCTAATTAAAATACATATATTACTAAAGAGTTCAGTCATAAAAGAAAGCTAAAGATGCTCTTGCATGCCCTGACCACGACCTTGTCAAGGACCTACAATATTAATATGCCAATAATCACAAAGGTTATGCTTACTGATGGATTAGCTTATGGTTGCTAGGCAACAAACCCAGGTAAAGGTATAAACACATCTTAATGGTGTCTTCTGTCCATGTTTGTAATGCAGGGTCATCTATATTGTATTAAAGATTCATTTAAATATATTCTAGGACATTAAACTCAATATCAAAAAATCCATTCTATCTTATCTATATGTTGACCCATATCAGTTTTTTTTATGTTTGATATTGTAAAACAAAGCAGAATATTCATATTGTTTTAATTCAATCATATCCACCATGGAAAGCAATTACAAATATCATTTACTGTAATGAATACACAAATGTCACAGTTTTAATGCTACTGTCAATAACATGTATTCATAACTTATTGTAACTTTACAATTATACCACTTATATGTATCAATTTTCAAACATGCTTTTTGGTGCAGAATTAAATACTTACTTTTACTTTTTCCTAACATTTCTGTTGGTGGTTTTGTTAAAAGGAGATTCTTTAACATCTTTGTGGCATATTGCTGAAAAAAAATGTGTGCATTATAAATCAAAACTGGCAGAATTCTGAAAACTATGCATTAAATTTTATTTGCTTGTTAACTCCATAAACCATTCTGAACATATATTTTAAAAGACCTGCCCTTGTAGTAAGGAAAATTAAGCTTATAAAAAGTTCTAAACTTAGAGATGATATCATTGAAATATTTTTATTCCTCAAAGAATAAACTTAATCATAAACCTTGCATATGGTCTTCTGTGCTACAAGTTGACAGTGGTATTTATTTAGAATATGAAGTGGAAACTGCTCCTATTATGTATGGCTTAAGGGGACCCTTGGCTTGACTTTGATTACTGACCTCTGTGTAGCGCTTAGCACCTGATGTTAGAATGGGGTTTGATTTGAATATTGACCTCAATGTAGAGCCATGTGATCCAGGGTCATTTTGAATACTGACCTTGATGTAGGGCCAAATGTGACCTGGGCGTGACTGATTATTGATCTCAATGAAGAACATGATGTAAGCCTGGGATTGGCTTCGAATGCTAACTTTGATGTAGGGCCTGAAGTGACCCTGGGAGAATTTGAATTCTGACCTCGATGTAGGGCCTAATGTGACCCTGGGAGAGGATTTGAATACTGACCTCGATGTACGGTCTGATGTGACCCTTTTCATACAGCTGTTTACTACAGTGGATGGCAGTGGCCCTCACTTCTGGCATGTCGTGGTGACAGGACATCAGCAAGACCTCAAGGTATCTCAATCTGTGGGCGGGTCGGGTCAAAATCAGCTGACGAAGAGTGTTAATCCCACTCACCACTCGATCCTTCAACAAGCAGATGTGTGTAAATGAAAAAATAATATTAATACATATACTTATTGTGTAAATTGATGCAATTTTACAGTTATGAAATTTTTCAAGGATGTAAACTTAAAGCTGAAAAATTATAAAAATCATCTGTAAAGAAAACATGTACCAGAAACATTGTGTAACAAAGAGCAATTGTCCACGTAGTATCTGGTACTACTCATGAACCTTTAATTCAATTTACAGCAAACCTCTCAAGATATACAGATTTTTTTCATTTTATTTTAATTCCTGATTCATTCTTTCTAAAATATTTTATTATAATGTTTTATTTGGAGAAAAATATAATTTTGTTATTTATAATACAATATAAGCATGCTCTATTAAGATAATAGACAATAGTTTATTAATGCTTATAAATATTTTTAGAACTCTTTATTCTATAAGTACCTTGTCCATGCAGTACTTCTATATGTATAAGTACCTTGTCCATGCAGTATTAAGTTCTATATGTCTAAGTACCTTGTCCATGCAGTATTAAGTTCTATATGTATAATGAAGTATCTTGTCCATGCAGTATTTCCATATGTTTAAGTATTAAGTTCTGTATGTG